>NW_028142891.1:2200548-2819113 GCF_977018435.1 Lepisma saccharinum
CTTGTTGGAAAGAGGGGCAGTCACGATGCCAGACTGGGTGCTCGCCTTGGCAATTAATGCATTTGGGACCTGAAGAACAAGGTTCGGTCCCATGATCAGGCAGACTACACTTACCACAAAGGGCGGTATTGGCCTTGCAGGAAGGCTGAGTGTGCCCAAAGTGCTGGCATTTGAAACATCGCATCGGGTTAGGGATGTATGGTCGGACTTTTAGTCTCAAATAACCAGCCCGTACAATATCTGGGAGAGTGGTCGTTTGGAACGTTAATATAATAGAAGCAGTTGGCACAAGTTCTCCGGATTTTCGCGTCTTTATTCGCTGCACTGCGGTGACATGTTGGTCTGAGAGTGCTTCAAGGATCTCTTCCTCCTCAGCATTTAGCAGATCCCAGTGGCGAATCACACCTTTACTACTGTTAAGTTGACGATGGGGTTCAACATTAACAGTGAAATGGCCCAAAGATCGTAACTTTAAAAGGTTGTTGGTCTGGCGATCTGTGCTGGTCTGGATAAGTAGACTCCCGTTTCTCAGCTTCTTTATTTCTGGAACATCGGAACCAGCGGCGTAGTCTAGCTGTTTCTTGATAAGGAATGGTGACAAGTCCTTCAATGTAGCAGCTCCGTGTTTCTTTGTTGTTGCAGAAACATCGTTACTTTCGGTCTTCTCAACAATACTGACAACAAGGTAACGTGGCACGTTACTTGTCTTTTCCACTACTTGGAGCGGGCTCGAAGGCCGCGCTCGTTTTGGGGGTTTCCCCCCGTTTGAGTTGTTTTTTGTACCCATATACAAAATTATTTTATGGTGGAGGGTCCATAAATTGTCGCCTCGACATGCCCTCTATGCCGAGGAAGGCCTACCCCCAAAAATGGAGGCTACTCGAGGACCAAACCGAAATCCCCGAGGCCACGTTCGCGACTGCACCTACCCCTGCAGCCAACACTGTCCCATCGGCACGTGTAACTCACACCTTGGGATAGGGGTTTTTTATCGAGGTTGTCTCCTCTAGCAGGACCCTTAGTTATAGGGAGGTCAAAGATATGGAGATGAATGACGTGATGGAATGGTGAAAACGTGAGATATGGATGTGAAGAATGAGTGAAATGATGAGATGAAAATGACCTCCCTACATAAGTTTCTTAGAGGGAGGTCAAAGATATGGAGATGAATGACGTGATGGAAGGGTGAAAAACGTGAGATATGGATATGAAGAATGGGTGAAATGATGAGATGAAATTGACCTCCCTACTAAGCCCCCTCGCCTCGTCAAGGCAGTCCTACATGGAGGGGGCATTCAGAATAGAAAGTCACATGAACTAAAAGTTTTAGCTTTTACTTATATAGTCCAGAATCAAAAGAGGTTGCTCGTGGGAGATGCATTTTTATTCACTGCAGTGCATTTTCTTATTTAATTTGATGCTCTAATGTTCAAACATCTTTCGAAGAGTGTTAAGCACAATTTTGCACTATGATTACAATCAAATGTACCGATATTTGTTGTACGAAAACTTATGTTTCCTATACACATTTTTCGACAGAACCATCTAGCGGCCGGTGCAGAAAACTAAGTATAAATTAAGCTTTTTTTCAGAATATTAGGTTACACAACATGAACATGTATTATATGAACATGTATTAGTTATCCAGCATAAGATCGCCAAAAGAGAAGTCATCACGAAAATTAACAAGAAATTGGAAAGGAATGTGTATGAGGCAGCCTATATATGCACAGATAATAGGAATAAACTCAATAGGGATGACGGAACTTGGAAGACAGTTGGATAAACTTTTTTAAAAAATGGGATAAAGCCGCCGGGAATTACATATTTAAAATATATATATAGAGGGTATTGAAATATGTGATCTTTGAAGTAAATGTGATGTGCTTGCTGTTCTGCCTAGTTATTTTTATCGTGATTTTCTATGTAAGCCAACCTCTTGTGCAGAAAGGTTAATCGCCACTTTACCAAGAGTTTGAATTTGGATTCGATTCTTCCATGTGCCTGAATCAAACCCGGGCCCTCTTGTTTGTAGTAGCTTATAAAATTGTACCTCTATTATGCAATTTTTACAATCTGTTATGATGTTGACTTTCTATTTTCAGAAGGAGAGACCGGGAAAGAGAAAATACTACAGATGCACGGTCTGTGTAAAAGATCACTACGTTACAGACATGAAAAGACACCTACTAAGAGTGCACCGACTTAGCAAGGATGATGCGTCGTTCATCGACAAGTCCAAAGCAATTCACAAGCCGCCTAGGAAGAACTACAGGTGGGGGGAAGGAGACCCCAAAAAAGATGTCTCATTGGAGGTTGTGGGACCCTAGTAAGAAAATATGACAAGCATCTAGTCGATGTACACCACATGGAGAGAAAAACAAAAAAAAATGAAAATGGCATTGAAGATGATTAAACCGTTGAGACCGACGACGTAGGGAAAAATGTAGATATTTACATTGAGGAAAAGAAGGTCCTTCTTAGGACCAACAATTGACAATAGGAATTGGACGAACTTGTCTACTAACACACGTGCAAAGTAATCGAGTATTCAAATGCCGTGTTCAAATGTTTGTTTGGATTAACCAAAAAATGGTACTGGTGAACAAGTTGTGTTAAATAGGCATCAACCAAACAATTTTCCACCAGTACCAAAATATTTGGTCAAGTTCCATTTGTTTGTCGTAAACAATTTTTTGGTTACCAAAACCAAATATTATTTTGGTAAGTCTAACAAAATGTAGCACATTTTTATAGGAAAACCAAATAATTTATTCATAATTTCTTATGTTATAATCTGGCTAATTACAGTTAGGGTGGAGAGTTTGTAGAAACTAACTTATCTCAAAATACGCATTCAGAATAGAAAGTCACATGAACTAAAAGTTTTAGCTTTTACTTATATAGTCCAGAATCAAAAGAGGTTGCTCGTGGGAGATGCATTTTTATTCACTGCAGTGCATTTTCTTATTTAATTTGATGCTCTAATGTTCAAACATCTTTCGAAGAGTGTTAAGCACAATTTTGCACTATGATTACAATCAAATGTACCGATATTTGTTGTACGAAAACTTATGTTTCCTATACACATTTTTCGACAGAACCATCTAGCGGCCGGTGCAGGAAACTAAGTATAAATTAAGCTTTTTTTCAGAATATTAGGTTACACAACATGAACATGTATTATATGAACATGTATTAGTTATCCAGCATAAGATCGCCAAAAGAGAAGTCATCAGGAAAATTAACAAAAAATTGCAAAGGAATGTGTATGAGGCAGCCTATATATGCACAGATACAGTAATAGGAATAAACTCAATAGGGATGACGGAAACTTGGAAGACGGTTGGATAAACTTTTTTAAAAAATGGGATAACGCCGCCGGGAATTACATATTTAAAATATATATACAGGGTATTGAAATATGTGATCATTGAAGTAAATGTCATTTGCTTGCTGTTCTGCCTCGTTATTTTTATCGTGATTTACTATGTAAGCCAACCTCTTGCGCAGAAATGTTAATCGCCACTTTACCAAGAGTTTGAATTTGGATTCAATTCCTCCATGTGCCTGAATCAAACCCTTGTTTGTAGTAGCTTATAAAAGTGTACCTCTATTATGCAATTTTTACATTCTCTTATAATGTTGACGTTCTATTTTCAGAAGGAGAGACCGGGTAAGAGGAAGGCATACAGATGCCCCTTCTGCGTGAAATATCATTTTGTAACTGACCTAAAGGGACACTTACTGAAAGTACACCACCTTACCGAAGATGATGCTTCCTTCATCGATAAATCAAAAGCCGAGCACAAGCCACCTAACAAAAACTATAGGGGTGGGAAGAGGAGACCCCAGAAAGGGTGTCTTATTGGAGGTTGCGGGGCAATAGTCAGAAAATACGACCAACACCTAGTAGAAGTCCATCACATGAGGAGAGGAACAGAACAAATGAAGAATGAGTTGACATTGATTAAACCAATGAGACCGACGACGTAGGGAAAAATGTCGATATTTACATTGAGGAAAAAAAGGTCCTTCTTAGGACCAACAATTGACAATAGGAATTGGACGAACTTGTCTACTAACACACGTGCAAAGTAATCGAGTATTCAAATGCCATGTTCAAATGTTTGTTTGGATTAACCAAAAAAATGGTAGTGGTGAACAAGTTGTGTGTTAAATAGGCATCAACCAAACAATTTTTCACCAGTACCAAAATATTTGGTCAAGTTCCATTTGTTTGTCGTAAACAATTTTTTGGTTACCAAAACCAAATATTATTTTGGTAAGTCTAACAAAATGTAGCACATTTTTATAGGAAAACCAAATAATTTATTCATAATTTATTATGTTATAATCTGGCTAATTATAGCTAGGGTGGATAGTTTGTAGAATACGCATTCAGAATAGAAAGTCACATGAACTAAAAGTTTTAGCTTTTATTTATATAGTCCAGAATCAAAAGAGGTTGCTCGTGGGAAATGCATTTTTATTCACTGCAGTGCATTTTCTTATTTAATTTGATGCTCTAACGTTCAAACATCTTTCGAAGAGTGTTAAGCACAATTTTACACTATGATTACAATCAAATGTACCAATATTTGTTGTACGAAAACTTATGTTTCCTATACACATTTTTCGACAGAACCATCTAGCGGCCGGTGCAGAAAACTAAGTATAAATTAAGCATTTTTTCAGAATATTAGGTTACACAACATGAACATGTATTATATGAACATGTATTAGTTATCCAGCATAAGATCGCCAAAAGAGAAGTCATCAGGAAAATTAACAAGAAATTGGAAAGGAATGTGTATGAGGCAGCCTATATATGCACAGATAATAGGAATAAACTCAATAGGGATGACGGAAACTTGGAAGACAGTTGGATAAACTTTTTTAAAAATGGGATAAAGCCGCCGGGAATTACATATTTAAAATATATATATACAGGGTAAGGAAATATGTGATCTTTGAAGTAAATGTGATGTGCTTGCTGTTCTGCCTAGTTATTTTTATCGTGATTTTCTATGTAAGCCAACCTCTTGTGCAGAAAGGTTAATCGCCACTTTACCAAGAATTTGAATTTGGATTCGATTCTTCCATGTGCCTGAATCAAACCCGGGCCCTCTTGTTTGTAGTAGCTTATAAAATTGTACCTCTATTATGCAATTTTTACAATCTGTTATGATGTTGACTTTCTATTTTCAGAAGGAGAGACCGGGAAAGAGAAAATACTACAGATGCACGGTCTGTGTAAAAGATCACTACGTTACAGACATGAAAAGACACCTACTAAGAGTGCACCGACTTAGCAAGGATGATGCGTCGTTCATCGACAAGTCCAAAGCAATTCACAAGCCGCCTAGCAAGAACTACAGGGGGGGGGAAGGAGACCCCAAAAAAGATGTCTCATTGGAGGTTGTGGGACCCTAGTAAGAAAATATGACAAGCATCTAGTCGATGTACACCACATGGAGAGAAAAACAAAAAAAAAATGAAAATGGCATTGAAGATGATTAAACCGTTGAGACCGACGACGTAGGGAAAAATGTAGATATTTACATTGAGGAAAAGAAGGTCCTTCTTAGGACCAACAATTGACAATAGGAATTGGACGAACTTGTCTACTAACACACGTGCAAAGTAATCGAGTATTCAAATGCCGTGTTCAAATGTTTGTTTGGATTAACCAAAAAATGGTACTGGTGAACAAGTTGTGTTAAATAGGCATCAACCAAACAATTTTCCACCAGTACCAAAATATTTGGTCAAGTTCCATTTGTTTGTCGTAAACAATTTTTTGGTTACCAAAACCAAATATTATTTTGGTAAGTCTAACAAAATGTAGCACATTTTTATAGGAAAACCAAATAATTTATTCATAATTTCTTATGTTATAATCTGGCTAATTATAGTTAGGGTGGAGAGTTTGTAGAAACTAACTTATCTCAAAATACGCATTCAGAATAGAAAGTCACATGAAATAAAAGATTTAACTTATACTTATATAGTCCAGAATCAAAAGAGGTTGCTCGTGGGAGATGCATTTTTATTCACTGCAGTGCATTTTCTTATTTAATTTGATGCTCTAATGTTCAAACATCTTTCGAAGAGTGTTAAGCACAATTTTGCACTATGATTACAATCAAATGTACCGATATTTGTTGTACGAAAACTTATGTTTCCTATACACATTTTTCGACAGAACCATCTAGCGGCCGGTGCAGGAAACTAAGTATAAATTAAGCTTTTTTTCAGAATATTAGGTTACACAACATGAACACGTATTATATGAACATGTATTAGTTATCCAGCATAAGATCGCCAAAAGAGAAGTCATCAGGAAAATTAACAAAAAATTGCAAAGGAATGTGAATGAGGCAGCCTATATATGCACAGATACAGTAATAGGAATAAACTCAATAGGGATGACGGAAACTTGGAAGACGGTTGGATAAACTTTTTTAAAAAATGGGATAACGCCGCCGGGAATTACATATTTAAAATATATATACAGGGTATTGAAATATGTGATCATTGAAGTAAATGTCATTTGCTTGCTGTTCTGCCTCGTTATTTTTATCGTGATTTACTATGTAAGCCAACCTCTTGCGCAGAAATGTTAATCGCCACTTTACCAAGAGTTTGAATTTGGATTCAATTCCTCCATGTGCCTGAATCAAACCCTTGTTTGTAGTAGCTTATAAAAGTGTACCTCTATTATGCAATTTTTACATTCTCTTATAATGTTGACGTTCTATTTTCAGAAGGAGAGACCGGGTAAGAGGAAGGCATACAGATGCCCCTTCTGCGTGAAATATCATTTTGTAACTGACCTAAAGGGACACTTACTGAAAGTACACCACCTTACCGAAGATGATGCTTCCTTCATCGATAAATCAAAAGCCGAGCACAAGCCACCTAACAAAAACTATAGGGGTGGGAAGAGGAGACCCCAGAAAGGGTGTCTTATTGGAGGTTGCGGGGCAATAGTCAGAAAATACGACCAACACCTAGTAGAAGTCCATCACATGAGGAGAGGAACAGAACAAATGAAGAATGAGTTGACATTGATTAAACCAATGAGACCGACGACGTAGGGAAAAATGTCGATATTTACATTGAGGAAAAAAAGGTCCTTCTTAGGACCAACAATTGACAATAGGAATTGGACGAACTTGTCTACTAACACACGTGCAAAGTAATCGAGTATTCAAATGCCATGTTCAAATGTTTGTTTGGATTAACCAAAAAAATGGTAGTGGTGAACAAGTTGTGTGTTAAATAGGCATCAACCAAACAATTTTTCACCAGTACCAAAATATTTGGTCAAGTTCCATTTGTTTGTCGTAAACAATTTTTTGGTTACCAAAACCAAATATTATTTTGGTAAGTCTAACAAAATGTAGCACATTTTTATAGGAAAACCAAATAATTTATTCATAATTTATTATGTTATAATCTGGCTAATTATAGCTATGGTGGATAGTTTGTAGAATACGCATTCAGAATAGAAAGTCACATGAACTAAAAGTTTTAGCTTTTATTTATATAGTCCAGAATCAAAAGAGGTTGCTCGTGGGAAATGCATTTTTATTCACTGCAGTGCATTTTCTTATTTAATTTGATGCTCTAACGTTCAAACATCTTTCGAAGAGTGTTAAGCACAATTTTACACTATGATTACAATCAAATGTACCAATATTTGTTGTACGAAAACTTATGTTTCCTATACACATTTTTCGACAGAACCATCTAGCGGCCGGTGCAGAAAACTAAGTATAAATTAAGCTTTTTTTCAGAATATTAGGTTACACAACATGAACATGTATTATATGAACATGTATTAGTTATCCAGCATAAGATCGCCAAAAGAGAAGTCATCAGGAGAATTAACAAAAAAATGCAAAGGAATGTGTATGATTTGACTAGAATTTGAATTTAAAATTTTGGGAGCGTCAGCACTTAGGCTATTTTGCTCCCGTCACAGTATACGGGGGCCAGCCCCTTACCTCTACAAATAACAACTCTATCGTTGCATAACTAAAAAATTTAAAATGTTCTGACTTCTGTTAAAAGCTGAGGCTGTAAAGGGGCACTCAGCACACATAAGGACAAAAGAACAGGACAATACAAACAAAATTATACTGGCCATGGGGCCAGTCGCCAGAGCCTCGTTAGTCTTGAGTCCAGGGTGCACTAACGTGGAAGTGAGGTTGACATTTGGGTGTACTACGTGGAAGATCACCCCTTACACCCCGAATGTGTATGAGGCAGCCTATATATGCACAGATACAGTAATAGGAATAAACTCAATAGGGATGACGGAAACTTGGAAGACGGTTGGATAAACTTTTTTAAAAAATGGGATAACGCCGCCGGGAATTACATATTTAAAATATATATATATATACAGGGTATTGAAATATGTGATCATTGAAGTAAATGTGATTTGCTTGCTGTTCTGCCTCGTTATTTTTATCGTGATTTTCTATGTAAGCCAACCTCTTGCGAAGAAATGTTAATCGCCACTTTACCAAGAGTTTGAATTTGGATTCAATTCCTCCATGTGCCTGAATCAAACCCTTGTTTGTAGTAGCTTATAAAAGTGTACCTCTATTATGCAATTTTTACATTCTCTTATAATGTTGACTTTCTATTTTCAGAAGGAGAGACCGGGTAAGAGGAAGGCATACAGATGCCCCTTCTGCGTGAAATATCATTTTGTAACTGACCTAAAGGGACACTTACTGAAAGTACACCACCTTACCGAAGATGATGCTTCCTTCATCGATAAATCAAAAGCCGAGCACAAGCCACCTAACAAAAACTATAGGGGTGGGAAGAGGAGACCCCAGAAAGGGTGTCTTATTGGAGGTTGCGGGGCAATAGTCAGAAAATACGACCAACACCTAGTAGAAGTCCATCACATGAGGAGAGGAACAGAACAAATGAAGAATGAGTTGACATTGATTAAACCAATGAGACCGACGACGTAGGGAAAAATGTCGATATTTACATTGAGGAAAAAAAGGTCCTTCTTAGGACCAAGAATTGACAATAGGAATTGGACGAACTTGTCTACTAACACACGTGCAAAGTAATCGAGTATTCAAATGCAGTGTTCAAATGTTTGTTTGGATTAACCAAAAAAATGGTAGTGGTGAACAAGTTGTGTGTTAAATAGGCATCAACCAAACAATTTTTCACCAGTACCAAAATATTTGGTCAAGTTCCATTTGTTTGTCGTAAACAATTTTTTGGTTACCAAAACCAAATATTATTTTGGTAAGTCTAACAAAATGTAGCACATTTTTATAGGAAAACCAAATAATTTATTCATAATTTATTATGTTATAATCTGGCTAATTATAGCTAGGGTGGAGAGTTTGTAGAAACTAACTTATCTCAAAATACGCATTCAGAATAGAAAGTCACATGAACTAAAAGTTTTAGCTTATACTTATATAGTCCAGAATCAAAAGAGGTTGCTAGTGGGAAATGCATTTTTATTCACTGCAGTGCATTTTCTTATTTCATTTGATGCTCTAATGTTCAAACATCTTTCGAAGAGTGTTAAGCACAATTTTACACTATGATTACAATCAAATGTACCAATATTTGTTGTACGAAAACTTATGTTTCCTATACACATTTTTCGACAGAACCATCTAGCGGCCGGTGCAGAAAACTAAGTATAAATTAAGCTTTTTTTCAGAATATTAGGTTACACAACATGAACATGTATTATATGAACATGTATTAGTTATCCAGCATAAGATCGCCAAAAGAGAAGTCATCACGAAAATTAACAAGAAATTGGAAAGGAATGTGTATGAGGCAGCCTATATATGCACAGATAATAGGAATAAACTCAAGAGGGATGACGGAACTTGGAAGACAGTTGGATAAACTTTTTTAAAAAATGGGATAAAGCCGCCGGGAATTACATATTTAAAATATATATATACAGGGTAAGGAAATATGTGATCTTTGAAGTAAATGTGATGTGCTTGCTGTTCTGCCTAGTTATTTTTATCGTGATTTTCTATGTAAGCCAACCTCTTGTGCGGAAAGGTTAATCGCCACTTTACCAAGAGTTTGAATTTGGATTCGATTCTTCCATGTGCCTGAATCAAACCCGGGCCCTCTTGTTTGTAGTAGCTTATAAAATTGTACCTCTATTATGCAATTTTTACAATCTGTTATGATGTTGACTTTCTATTTTCAGAAGGAGAGACCGGGAAAGAGAAAATACTACAGATGCACGGTCTGTGTAAAAGATCACTCCGTTACAGACATGAAAAGACACCTACTAAGAGTGCACCGACTTAGCAAGGATGATGCGTCGTTCATCGACAAGTCCAAAGCAATTCACAAGCCGCCTAGCAAGAACTACAGGGGGGCGGAAGGAGACCCCAAAAAAGATGTCTCATTGGAGGTTGTGGGACCCTAGTAAGAAAATATGACAAGCATCTAGTCGATGTACACCACATGGAGAGAAAAACAAAAAAAAAATGAAAATGGCATTGAAGATGATTAAACCGTTGAGACCGACGACGTAGGGAAAAATGTAGATATTTACATTGAGGAAAAGAAGGTCCTTCTTAGGACCAACAATTGACAATAGGAATTGGACGAACTTGTCTACTAACACACGTGCAAAGTAATCGAGTATTCAAATGCCGTGTTCAAATGTTTGTTTGGATTAACCAAAAAATGGTACTGGTGAACAAGTTGTGTTAAATAGGCATCAACCAAACAATTTTCCACCAGTACCAAAATATTTGGTCAAGTTCCATTTGTTTGTCGTAAACAATTTTTTGGTTACCAAAACCAAATATTATTTTGGTAAGTCTAACAAAATGTAGCACATTTTTATAGGAAAACCAAATAATTTATTCATAATTTCTTATGTTATAATCTGGCTAATTACAGTTAGGGTGGAGAGTTTGTAGAAACTAACTTATCTCAAAATACGCATTCAGAATAGAAAGTCACATGAACTAAAAGTTTTAGCTTTTACTTATATAGTCCAGAATCAAAAGAGGTTGCTCGTGGGAGATGCATTTTTATTCACTGCAGTGCATTTTCTTATTTAATTTGATGCTCTAATGTTCAAACATCTTTCGAAGAGTGTTAAGCACAATTTTGCACTATGATTACAATCAAATGTACCGATATTTGTTGTACGAAAACTTATGTTTCCTATACACATTTTTCGACAGAACCATCTAGCGGCCGGTGCAGGAAACTAAGTATAAATTAAGCTTTTTTTCAGTATATTAGGTTACACAACATGAACATGTATTATATGAACATGTATTAGTTATCCAGCATAAGATCGCCAAAAGAGAAGTCATCACGAAAATTAACAAGAAATTGGAAAGGAATGTGTATGAGGCAGCCTATATATGCACAGATAATAGGAATAAACTCAATAGGGATGACGGAACTTGGAAGACAGTTGGATAAACTTTTTTAAAAAATGGGATAAAGCCGCCGGGAATTACATATTTAAAATATATATATACAGGGTAAGGAAATATGTGATCTTTGAAGTAAATGTGATGTGCTTGCTGTTCTGCCTAGTTATTTTTATCGTGATTTTCTATGTAAGCCAACCTCTTGTGCGGAAAGGTTAATCGCCACTTTACCAAGAGTTTGAATTTGGATTCGATTCTTCCATGTGCCTGAATCAAACCCGGGCCCTCTTGTTTGTAGTAGCTTATAAAATTGTACCTCTATTATGCAATTTTTACAATCTGTTATGATGTTGACTTTCTATTTTCAGAAGGAGAGACCGGGAAAGAGAAAATACTACAGATGCACGGTCTGTGTAAAAGATCACTACGTTACAGACATGAAAAGACACCTACTAAGAGTGCACCGACTTAGCAAGGATGATGCGTCGTTCATCGACAAGTCCAAAGCAATTCACAAGCCGCCTAGCAAGAACTACAGGGGGGGGAAGGAGACCCCAAAAAAGATGTCTCATTGGAGGTTGTGGGACCCTAGTAAGAAAATATGACAAGCATCTAGTCGATGTACACCACATGGAGAGAAAAACAAAAAAAAAATGAAAATGTCATTGAAGATGATTAAACCGTTGAGACCGACGACGTAGGGAAAAATGTAGATATTTACATTGAGGAAAAGAAGGTCCTTCTTAGGACCAACAATTGACAATAGGAATTGGACGAACTTGTCTACTAACACACGTGCAAAGTAATCGAGTATTCAAATGCCGTGTTCAAATGTTTGTTTGGATTAACCAAAAAATGGTACTGGTGAACAAGTTGTGTTAAATAGGCATCAACCAAACAATTTTCCACCAGTACCAAAATATTTGGTCAAGTTCCATTTGTTTGTCGTAAACAATTTTTTGGTTACCAAAACCAAATATTATTTTGGTAAGTCTAACAAAATGTAGCACATTTTTATAGGAAAACCAAATAATTTATTCATAATTTCTTATGTTATAATCTGGCTAATTATAGTTAGGGTGGAGAGTTTGTAGAAACTAACTTATCTCAAAATACGCATTCAGAATAGAAAGTCACATGAACTAAAAGTTTTAGCTTTTACTTATATAGTCCAGAATCAAAAGAGGTTGCTCGTGGGAGATGCATTTTTATTCACTGCAGTGCATTTTCTTATTTAATTTGATGCTCTAATGTTCAAACATCTTTCGAAGAGTGTTAAGCACAATTTTGCACTATGATTACAATCAAATGTACCGATATTTGTTGTACGAAAACTTATGTTTCCTATACACATTTTTCGACAGAACCATCTAGCGGCCGGTGCAGGAAACTAAGTATAAATTAAGCTTTTTTTCAGTATATTAGGTTACACAACATGAACATGTATTATATGAACATGTATTAGTTATCCAGCATAAGATCGCCAAAAGAGAAGTCATCACGAAAATTAACAAGAAATTGGAAAGGAATGTGTATGAGGCAGCCTATATATGCACAGATAATAGGAATAAACTCAATAGGGATGACGGAACTTGGAAGACAGTTGGATAAACTTTTTTAAAAAATGGGATAAAGCCGCCGGGAATTACATATTTAAAATATATATATAGAGGGTATTGAAATATGTGATCTTTGAAGTAAATGTGATGTGCTTGCTGTTCTGCCTAGTTATTTTTATCGTGATTTTCTATGTAAGCCAACCTCTTGTGCGGAAAGGTTAATCGCCACTTTACCAAGAGTTTGAATTTGGATTCGATTCTTCCATGTGCCTGAATCAAACCCGGGCCCTCTTGTTTGTAGTAGCTTATAAAATTGTACCTCTATTATGCAATTTTTACAATCTGTTATGATGTTGACTTTCTATTTTCAGAAGGAGAGACCGGGAAAGAGAAAATACTACAGATGCACGGTCTGTGTAAAAGATCACTACGTTACAGACATGAAAAGACACCTACTAAGAGTGCACCGACTTAGCAAGGATGATGCGTCGTTCATCGACAAGTCCAAAGCAATTCACAAGCCGCCTAGCAAGAACTACAGGGGGGGGAAGGAGACCCCAAAAAAGATGTCTCATTGGAGGTTGTGGGACCCTAGTAAGAAAATATGACAAGCATCTAGTCGATGTACACCACATGGAGAGAAAAACAAAAAAAAAATGAAAATGGCATTGAAGATGATTAAACCGTTGAGACCGACGACGTAGGGAAAAATGTAGATATTTACATTGAGGAAAAGAAGGTCCTTCTTAGGACCAACAATTGACAATAGGAATTGGACGAACTTGTCTACTAACACACGTGCAAAGTAATCGAGTATTCAAATGCCGTGTTCAAATGTTTGTTTGGATTAACCAAAAAATGGTACTGGTGAACAAGTTGTGTTAAATAGGCATCAACCAAACAATTTTCCACCAGTACCAAAATATTTGGTCAAGTTCCATTTGTTTGTCGTAAACAATTTTTTGGTTACCAAAACCAAATATTATTTTGGTAAGTCTAACAAAATGTAGCACATTTTTATAGGAAAACCAAATAATTTATTCATAATTTCTTATGTTATAATCTGGCTAATTATAGTTAGGGTGGAGAGTTTGTAGAAACTAACTTATCTCAAAATACGCATTCAGAATAGAAAGTCACATGAACTAAAAGTTTTAGCTTTTACTTATATAGTCCAGAATGAAAAGAGGTTGCTCGTGGGAGATGCATTTTTATTCACTGCAGTGCATTTTCTTATTTAATTTGATGCTCTAATGTTCAAACATCTTTCGAAGAGTGTTAAGCACAATTTTGCACTATGATTACAATCAAATGTACCGATATTTGTTGTACGAAAACTTATGTTTCCTATACACATTTTTCGACAGAACCATCTAGCGGCCGGTGCAGGAAACTAAGTATAAATTAAGCTTTTTTTCAGAATATTAGGTTACACAACATGAACATGTATTATATGAACATGTATTAGTTATCCAGCATAAGATCGCCAAAAGAGAAGTCATCAGGAAAATTAACAAAAAATTGCAAAGGAATGTGTATGAGGCAGCCTATATATGCACAGATACAGTAATAGGAATAAACTCAATAGGGATGACGGAAACTTGGAAGACGGTTGGATAAACTTTTTTAAAAAATGGGATAACGCCGCCGGGAATTACATATTTAAAATATATATACAGGGTATTGAAATATGTGATCATTGAAGTAAATGTCATTTGCTTGCTGTTCTGCCTCGTTATTTTTATCGTGATTTACTATGTAAGCCAACCTCTTGCGCAGAAATGTTAATCGCCACTTTACCAAGAGTTTGAATTTGGATTCAATTCCTCCATGTGCCTGAATCAAACCCTTGTTTGTAGTAGCTTATAAAAGTGTACCTCTATTATGCAATTTTTACATTCTCTTATAATGTTGACGTTCTATTTTCAGAAGGAGAGACCGGGTAAGAGGAAGGCATACAGATGCCCCTTCTGCGTGAAATATCATTTTGTAACTGACCTAAAGGGACACTTACTGAAAGTACACCACCTTACCGAAGATGATGCTTCCTTCATCGATAAATCAAAAGCCGAGCACAAGCCACCTAACAAAAACTATAGGGGTGGGAAGAGGAGACCCCAGAAAGGGTGTCTTATTGGAGGTTGCGGGGCAATAGTCAGAAAATACGACCAACACCTAGTAGAAGTCCATCACATGAGGAGAGGAACAGAACAAATGAAGAATGAGTTGACATTGATTAAACCAATGAGACCGACGACGTAGGGAAAAATGTCGATATTTAAATTGAGGAAAAAAAGGTCCTTCTTAGGACCAACAATTGACAATAGGAATTGGACGAACTTGTCTACTAACACACGTGCAAAGTAATCGAGTATTCAAATGCCATGTTCAAATGTTTGTTTGGATTAACCAAAAAAATGGTAGTGGTGAACAAGTTGTGTGTTAAATAGGCATCAACCAAACAATTTTTCACCAGTACCAAAATATTTGGTCAAGTTCCATTTGTTTGTCGTAAACAATTTTTTGGTTACCAAAACCAAATATTATTTTGGTAAGTCTAACAAAATGTAGCACATTTTTATAGGAAAACCAAATAATTTATTCATAATTTATTATGTTATAATCTGGCTAATTATAGCTAGGGTGGATAGTTTGTAGAATACGCATTCAGAATAGAAAGTCACATGAACTAAAAGTTTTAGCTTTTATTTATATAGTCCAGAATCAAAAGAGGTTGCTCGTGGGAAATGCATTTTTATTCATTGCAGTGCATTTTCTTATTTAATTTGATGCTCTAACGTTCAAACATCTTTCGAAGAGTGTTAAGCACAATTTTACACTATGATTACAATCAAATGTACCAATATTTGTTGTACGAAAACTTATGTTTCCTATACACATTTTTGGACAGAACCATCTAGCGGCCGGTGCAGAAAACTAAGTATAAATTAAGCTTTTTTTCAGAATATTAGGTTACACAACATGAACATGTATTATATGAACATGTATTAGTTATCCAGCATAAGATCGCCAAAAGAGAAGTCATCAGGAAAATTAACAAGAAATTGGAAAGGAATGTGTATGAGGCAGCCTATATATGCACAGATAATAGGAATAAACTCAATAGGGATGACGGAAACTTGGAAGACAGTTGGATAAACTTTTTTAAAAAATGGGATAAAGCCGCCGGGAATTACATATTTAAAATATATATATACAGGGTAAGGAAATATGTGATCTTTGAAGTAAATGTGATGTGCTTGCTGTTCTGCCTAGTTATTTTTATCGTGATTTTCTATGTAAGCCAACCTCTTGTGCAGAAAGGTTAATCGCCACTTTACCAAGAGTTTGAATTTGGATTCGATTCTTCCATGTGCCTGAATCAAACCCGGGCCCTCTTGTTTGTAGTAGCTTATAAAATTGTACCTCTATTATGCAATTTTTACAATCTGTTATGATGTTGACTTTCTATTTTCAGAAGGAGAGACCGGAAAAGAGAAAATACTACAGATGCACGGTCTGTGTAAAAGATCACTACGTTACAGACATGAAAAGACACCTACTAAGAGTGCACCGACTTAGCAAGGATGATGCGTCGTTCATCGACAAGTCCAAAGCAATTCACAAGCCGCCTAGCAAGAACTACAGGGGGGGGGGGGAAGGAGACCCCAAAAAAGATGTCTCATTGGAGGTTGTGGGACCCTAGTAAGAAAATATGACAAGCATCTAGTCGATGTACACCACATGGAGAGAAAAACAAAAAAAAATGAAAATGGCATTGAAGATGATTAAACCGTTGAGACCGACGACGTAGGGAAAAATGTAGATATTTACATTGAGGAAAAGAAGGTCCTTCTTAGGACCAACAATTGACAATAGGAATTGGACGAACTTGTCTACTAACACACGTGCAAAGTAATCGAGTATTCAAATGCCGTGTTCAAATGTTTGTTTGGATTAACCAAAAAATGGTACTGGTGAACAAGTTGTGTTAAATAGGCATCAACCAAACAATTTTCCACCAGTACCAAAATATTTGGTCAAGTTCCATTTGTTTGTCGTAAACAATTTTTTGGTTACCAAAACCAAATATTATTTTGGTAAGTCTAACAAAATGTAGCACATTTTTATAGGAAAACCAAATAATTTATTCATAATTTCTTATGTTATAATCTGGCTAATTATAGTTAGGGTGGAGAGTTTGTAGAAACTAACTTATCTCAAAATACGCATTCAGAATAGAAAGTCACATGAACTAAAAGTTTTAGCTTTTACTTATATAGTCCAGAATGAAAAGAGGTTGCTCGTGGGAGATGCATTTTTATTCACTGCAGTGCATTTTCTTATTTAATTTGATGCTCTAATGTTCAAACATCTTTCGAAGAGTGTTAAGCACAATTTTGCACTATGATTACAATCAAATGTACCGATATTTGTTGTACGAAAACTTATGTTTCCTATACACATTTTTCGACAGAACCATCTAGCGGCCGGTGCAGGAAACTAAGTATAAATTAAGCTTTTTTTCAGTATATTAGGTTACACAACATGAACATGTATTATATGAACATGTATTAGTTATCCAGCATAAGATCGCCAAAAGAGAAGTCATCAGGAAAATTAACAAAAAATTGGAAAGGAATGTGTATGAGGCAGCCTATATATGCACAGATACAGTAATAGGAATAAACTCAATAGGGATGACGGAAACTTGGAAGACGGTTGGATAAACTTTTTTAAAAAATGGGATAACGCCGCCGGGAATTACATATTTAAAATATATATACAGGGTATTGAAATATGTGATCATTGAAGTAAATGTCATTTGCTTGCTGTTCTGCCTCGTTATTTTTATCGTGATTTACTATGTAAGCCAACCTCTTGCGCAGAAATGTTAATCGCCACTTTACCAAGAGTTTGAATTTGGATTCAATTCCTCCATGTGCCTGAATCAAACCCTTGTTTGTAGTAGCTTATAAAAGTGTACCTCTATTATGCAATTTTTACATTCTCTTATAATGTTGACGTTCTATTTTCAGAAGGAGAGACCGGGTAAGAGGAAGGCATACAGATGCCCCTTCTGCGTGAAATATCATTTTGTAACTGACCTAAAGGGACACTTACTGAAAGTACACCACCTTACCGAAGATGATGCTTCCTTCATCGATAAATCAAAAGCCGAGCACAAGCCACCTAACAAAAACTATAGGGGTGGGAAGAGGAGACCCCAGAAAGGGTGTCTTATTGGAGGTTGCGGGGCAATAGTCAGAAAATACGACCAACACCTAGTAGAAGTCCATCACATGAGGAGAGGAACAGAACAAATGAAGAATGAGTTGACATTGATTAAACCAATGAGACCGACGACGTAGGGAAAAATGTCGATATTTACATTGAGGAAAAAAAGGTCCTTCTTAGGACCAACAATTGACAATAGGAATTGGACAAACTTGTCTACTAACACACGTGCAAAGTAATCGAGTATTCAAATGCCATGTTCAAATGTTTGTTTGGATTAACCAAAAAAATGGTAGTGGTGAACAAGTTGTGTGTTAAATAGGCATCAACCAAACAATTTTTCACCAGTACCAAAATATTTGGTCAAGTTCCATTTGTTTGTCGTAAACAATTTTTTGGTTACCAAAACCAAATATTATTTTGGTAAGTCTAACAAAATGTAGCACATTTTTATAGGAAAACCAAATAATTTATTCATAATTTATTATGTTATAATATGGCTAATTATAGCTAGGGTGGATAGTTTGTAGAATACGCATTCAGAATAGAAAGTCACATGAACTAAAAGTTACCAGTTACCAGTTACGAGTCTTGGCTTGCTTTGCGCAATATGATGTGGAGTACCAGCGTCTGTGGACACCTTGCCTCCTCTTTGAATTGTTTTTGAAATGGCGTGCGATGTTTTCGGTGTTGAATTCCACTCCTGCAGCTGTCGCTTGGGGTGGGAAAGTGAGGGTGGCAGTGGCGGTTAGGCTGTGGTCACTTTTCACTTGTCGTGGCTGGTCGGCTCAGGGTCTTGGTAGACGATGAGTGTGTCTGTGTGGGTTGGCGGTACCAATGGCTCGTGCCGTTGGATTTGGGTTTTCCTGGAGTTTGGCCCAGAACGTGGCGGTTGTCCGCTGGATCACGTCATCTAAGGGTGGAATGTCGAGGTCTTCGTGGAGTTGGACGTTTGTTGTATACCGTCCGTGTCCGCTGATGATACGTAGGACCCTGTTCTGTATGACTTGGAGTCTGCGGAGGGTCGTCTTGGGTAGGTGTTGCCAGGCAGGGCAGGCGTAGAGCAGAGCTGGTCGGATGATTGCCTTGTACAGTTGAAGTCTGGTTTCCAGCCGCAGTCCTGGCGATCGTAGCATCGGGTAAAGTGCTCCCACGCGTTTGTTTCCTTGGTTGACGATTTTGGCTATGTGGTCTCTGAGATAGAGCCCTCTGTCTAGTAGCATGCCGAGATATGTTGTGGTTTGTTTGTGGGGAACAGGTTGTCCTTGTAGTCTGAGATGGTATTCGCGCGGACGGCGTCTACGAGAGAACACGATGGCGGTGCTCTTGTCGGGATTCACTCGCACTCTCCATTGTTTTGCCCAGTGATCGTATTGTTGCATTTGTTCTTGCATTCTGATGTAGGAAACACGAATATCCTTGGCTGCCGCAAAGTATGCGGTGTCGTCTGCGAAAGTGGCTGGGAGGCAACCAAAGGCTGTTGGTACATCCGCTGTAAACAGGGCGTACAGCAGCGGGGAGAGGGAGGATCCTTGGGGTACTCCAGCCGTGGTTGTTCGAATGGTGGAGATGGCTCCTTGAAACACTGCGAAGAAGGTGCGTTGATGTAGGTAACTGTCCAGCAAGCGTACGTAACAGTCAGGTATTCCAAGTCTGTGTAGCTTGTATATGAGTCCTTCGAGCCAAACCTTGTCGAAGGCCTTCTGTATGTCGAGGAATATGGCTAGTATGTGGTGTTTCCAGTTGAAGCGTACCGAGAGATGGTCGACCACCCTCACCAGCTGGGTGGTCGTGCTGTGGTGTTGCCTGAAACCAAATTGGTGGTCTGGGAGTAGATCAAAGTGTTGTACGTGGTCTTGTAATCGGTACAGGAGGAGGCGCTCGAAGACCTTGCTGACGTGAGACAGTAAGCTTATTGGCCGATAGTTCTGTGGGTGTAGTGGGCTTTTCCCCTTCTTCAGGATTGAACATACTCTGGCGGTTTTCCAAGCTCTCGGGTAGTAGCCAGTGAGAAGAATGGCGTTATATATTTGGGTTAGGACAATCAGGAGTTTCCTTGGGGCTTGCTTCAAGGCTTCTGTCGGTATTTTGTCCGGGCCTGGCGCTTTATTGTTTGGCAGCCGTCGTATGACTGTGTGAATCGCTCGGGGAGTAATTAGGTGTGGTAAGTCTGCATGCGGCTGCTCTCTGAATGTGTCCAGGAAGTTGTCCACCGTTGCTATTTGTTCCTCGTCGCATGGTTCTGTATTGGGAGAAAACTGTTCTTCAAGGTTGTTAGCGATAGCGTCAACTTGTTCTTGTGGTTGAAATAGAAGATTGCCCTGTGGGTCGTAGAGAACTGGCGTCGTTGAGCTGGCGGTGTGTCCGCGGAAATTTCTTGCGAGCTTCCAGAATTCGTTATTTGGCTTGTCCGAGCTCTTCAGTTTTTCGTCCCAAAGGTGTTCCCTTGATCTTTGAAGGTGTCCTCTCACTCGACGTTTCAAGTTCTGGAGGAGCTGCCTGTATTGTGGATGTCGTGTCTGTTGATATTTGCGTCTGATCCATCGCTTTAGGTGCAACAGGATGTGTAGCTTGAGGTCCGTTGTGTTTGGTTGCTCTTGACGGTTTTGTTTGGTGGTACTATTTCGAATTGCTGAAGTGATCTTGGCACCAATTTCCTCAACGGCCGTGTCGATATCTTCCGGGGTTGCAACGTGGAGAGGCAGCTGGATTGCTTCGTGAAGAGTTGTTTTGTACTGAAAGTTTTAGCTTTTATTTATATAGTCCAGAATCAAAAGAGGTTGCTCGTGGGAAATGCATTTTTATTCACTGCAGTGCATTTTCTTATTTAATTTGATGCTCTAACGTTCAAACATCTTTCGAAGAGTGTTAAGCACAATTTTACACTATGATTACAATCAAATGTACCAATATTTGTTGTACGAAAACTTATGTTTCCTATACACATTTTTCGACAGAACCATCTAGCGGCCGGTGCAGAAAACTAAGTATAAATTAAGCTTTTTTTCAGAATATTAGGTTACACAACATGAACATGTATTATATGAACATGTATTAGTTATCCAGCATAAGATCGCCAAAAGAGAAGTCATCAGGAAAATTAACAAGAAATTGGAAAGGAATGTGTATGAGGCAGCCTATATATGCACAGATAATAGGAATAAACTCAATAGGGATGACGGAAACTTGGAAGACAGTTGGATAAACTTTTTTAAAAAATGGGATAAAGCCGCCGGGAATTACATATTTAAAATATATATATACAGGGTAAGGAAATATGTGATCTTTGAAGTAAATGTGATGTGCTTGCTGTTCTGCCTAGTTATTTTTATCGTGATTTTCTATGTAAGCCAACCTCTTGTGCAGAAAGGTTAATCGCCACTTTACCAAGAGTTTGAATTTGGATTCGATTCTTCCATGTGCCTGAATCAAACCCGGGCCCTCTTGTTTGTAGTAGCTTATAAAATTGTACCTCTATTATGCAATTTTTACAATCTGTTATGATGTTGACTTTCTATTTTCAGAAGGAGAGACCGGGAAAGAGAAAATACTACAGATGCACGGTCTGTGTAAAAGATCACTACGTTACAGACATGAAAAGACACCTACTAAGAGTGCACCGACTTAGCGAGGATGATGCGTCGTTCATCGACAAGTCCAAAGCAATTCACAAGCCGCCTAGGAAGAACTACAGGGGGGGGGGAAGGAGACCCCAAAAAAGATGTCTCATTGGAGGTTGTGGGACCCTAGTAAGAAAATATGACAAGCATCTAGTCGATGTACACCACATGGAGAGAAAAACAAAAAAAAAATGAAAATGGCATTGAAGATGATTAAACCGTTGAGACCGACGACGTAGGGAAAAATGTAGATATTTACATTGAGGAAAAGAAGGTCCTTCTTAGGACCAACAATTGACAATAGGAATTGGACGAACTTGTCTACTAACACACGTGCAAAGTAATCGAGTATTCAAATGCCGTGTTCAAATGTTTGTTTGGATTAACCAAAAAATGGTACTGGTGAACAAGTTGTGTTAAATAGGCATCAACCAAACAATTTTCCACCAGTACCAAAATATTTGGTCAAGTTCCATTTGTTTGTCGTAAACAATTTTTTGGTTACCAAAACCAAATATTATTTTGGTAAGTCTAACAAAATGTAGCACATTTTTATAGGAAAACCAAATAATTTATTCATAATTTCTTATGTTATAATCTGGCTAATTATAGTTAGGGTGGAGAGTTTGTAGAAACTAACTTATCTCAAAATACGCATTCAGAATAGAAAGTCACATGAAATAAAAGATTTAGCTTATACTTATATAGTCCAGAATCAAAAGAGGTTGCTCGTGGGAGATGCATTTTTATTCACTGCAGTGCATTTTCTTATTTAATTTGATGCTCTAATGTTCAAACATCTTTCGAAGAGTGTTAAGCACAATTTTGCACTATGATTACAATCAAATGTACCGATATTTGTTGTACGAAAACTTATGTTTCCTATACACATTTTTCGACAGAACCATCTAGCGGCCGGTGCAGGAAACTAAGTATAAATTAAGCTTTTTTTCAGAATATTAGGTTACACAACATGAACATGTATTATATGAACATGTATTAGTTATCCAGCATAAGATCGCCAAAAGAGAAGTCATCAGGAAAATTAACAAAAAATTGCAAAGGAATGTGTATGAGGCAGCCTATATATGCACAGATACAGTAATAGGAATAAACTCAATAGGGATGACGGAAACTTGGAAGACGGTTGGATAAACTTTTTTAAAAAATGGGATAACGCCGCCGGGAATTACATATTTAAAATATATATACAGGGTATTGAAATATGTGATCATTGAAGTAAATGTCATTTGCTTGCTGTTTTGCCTCGTTATTTTTATCGTGATTTACTATGTAAGCCAACCTCTTGCGCAGAAATGTTAATCGCCACTTTACCAAGAGTTTGAATTTGGATTCAATTCCTCCATGTGCCTGAATCAAACCCTTGTTTGTAGTAGCTTATAAAAGTGTACCTCTATTATGCAATTTTTACATTCTCTTATAATGTTGACGTTCTATTTTCAGAAGGAGAGACCGGGTAAGAGGAAGGCATACAGATGCCCCTTCTGCGTGAAATATCATTTTGTAACTGACCTAAAGGGACACTTACTGAAAGTACACCACCTTACCGAAGATGATGCTTCCTTCATCGATAAATCAAAAGCCGAGCACAAGCCACCTAACAAAAACTATAGGGGTGGGAAGAGGAGACCCCAGAAAGGGTGTCTTATTGGAGGTTGCGGGGCAATAGTCAGAAAATACGACCAACACCTAGTAGAAGTCCATCACATGAGGAGAGGAACAGAACAAATGAAGAATGAGTTGACATTGATTAAACCAATGAGACCGACGACGTAGGGAAAAATGTCGATATTTACATTGAGGAAAAAAAGGTCCTTCTTAGGACCAAGAATTGACAATAGGAATTGGACAAACTTGTCTACTAACACACGTGCAAAGTAATCGAGTATTCAAATGCAGTGTTCAAATGTTTGTTTGGATTAACCAAAAAAATGGTAGTGGTGAACAAGTTGTGTGTTAAATAGGCATCAACCAAACAATTTTTCACCAGTACCAAAATATTTGGTCAAGTTCCATTTGTTTGTCGTAAACAATTTTTTGGTTACCAAAACCAAATATTATTTTGGTAAGTCTAACAAAATGTAGCACATTTTTATAGGAAAACCAAATAATTTATTCATAATTTATTATGTTATAATATGGCTAATTATAGCTAGGGTGGATAGTTTGTAGAATACGCATTCAGAATAGAAAGTCACATGAACTAAAAGTTTTAGCTTTTATTTATATAGTCCAGAATCAAAAGAGGTTGCTCGTGGGAAATGCATTTTTATTCACTGCAGTGCATTTTCTTATTTAATTTGATGCTCTAACGTTCAAACATCTTTCGAAGAGTGTTAAGCACAATTTTACACTATGATTACAATCAAATGTACCAATATTTGTTGTACGAAAACTTATGTTTCCTATACACATTTTTCGACAGAACCATCTAGCGGCCGGTGCAGAAAACTAAGTATAAATTAAGCTTTTTTTCAGAATATTAGGTTACACAACATGAACATGTATTATATGAACATGTATTACTTATCCAGCATAAGATCGCCAAAAGAGAAGTCATCAGGAAAATTAACAAAAAATTGCAAAGGAATGTGTATGAGGCAGCCTATATATGCACAGATACAGTAATAGGAATAAACTCAATAGGGATGACGGAAACTTGGAAGACAGTTGGATAAACTTTTTTAAAAAATGGGATAAAGCCGCCGGGAATTACATATTTAAAATATATATATACAGGGTAAGGAAATATGTGATCTTTGAAGTAAATGTGATGTGCTTGCTGTTCTGCCTAGTTATTTTTATCGTGATTTTCTATGTAAGCCAACCTCTTGTGCAGAAAGGTTAATCGCCACTTTACCAAGAGTTTGAATTTGGATTCGATTCTTCCATGTGCCTGAATCAAACCCGGGCCCTCTTGTTTGTAGTAGCTTATAAAATTGTACCTCTATTATGCAATTTTTACAATCTGTTATGATGTTGACTTTCTATTTACAGAAGGAGAGACCGGGAAAGAGAAAATACTACAGATGCACGGTCTGTGTAAAAGATCACTACGTTACAGACATGAAAAGACACCTACTAAGAGTGCACCGACTTAGCAAGGATGATGCGTCGTTCATCGACAAGTCCAAAGCAATTCACAAGCCGCCTAGCAAGAACTACAGGGGGGGGAAGGAGACCCCAAAAAAGATGTCTCATTGGAGGTTGTGGGACCCTAGTAAGAAAATATGACAAGCATCTAGTCGATGTACACCACATGGAGAGAAAAACAAAAAAAAATGAAAATGGCATTGAAGGTGATTAAACCGTTGAGACCGACGACGTAGGGAAAAATGTAGATATTTACATTGAGGAAAAGAAGGTCCTTCTTAGGACCAACAATTGACAATAGGAATTGGACGAACTTGTCTAGTAACACACGTGCAAAATAATCGAGTATTCAAATGCCGTGTTCAAATGTTTGTTTGGATTAACCAAAAAATGGTACTGGTGAACAAGTTGTGTTAAATAGGCATCAACCAAACAATTTTCCACCAGTACCAAAATATTTGGTCAAGTTCCATTTGTTTGTCGTAAACAATTTTTTGGTTACCAAAACCAAATATTATTTTGGTAAGTCTAACAAAATGTAACACATTTTTATAGGAAAACCAAATAATTTATTCATAATTTCTTATGTTATAATCTGGCTAATTATAGTTAGGGTGGAGAGTTTGTAGAAACTAACTTATCTCAAAATACGCATTCAGAATAGAAAGTCACATGAACTAAAAGTTTTAGCTTTTACTTATATAGTCCAGAATCAAAAGAGGTTGCTCGTGGGAGATGCATTTTTATTCACTGCAGTGCATTTTCTTATTTAATTTGATGCTCTAATGTTCAAACATCTTTCGAAGAGTGTTAAGCACAATTTTGCACTATGATTACAATCAAATGTACCAATATTTGTTGTACGAAAACTTATGTTTCCTATACACATTTTTCGACAGAACCATCTAGCGGCCGGTGCAGGAAACTAAGTATAAATTAAGCTTTTTTTCAGAATATTAGGTTACACAACATGAACATGTATTATATGAACATGTATTAGTTATCCAGCATAAGATCGCCAAAAGAGAAGTCATCAGGAAAATTAACAAAAAATTGCAAACGAATGTGTATGAGGCAGCCTATATATGCACAGATACAGTAATAGGAATAAACTCAATAGGGATGACGGAAACTTGGAAGACGGTTGGATAAACTTTTTTAAAAAATGGGATAACGCCGCCGGGAATTACATATTTAAAATATATATACAGGGTATTGAAATATGTGATCATTGAAGTAAATGTCATTTGCTTGCTGTTCTGCCTCGTTATTTTTATCGTGATTTACTATGTAAGCCAACCTCTTGCGCAGAAATGTTAATCACCACTTTACCAAGAGTTTGAATTTGGATTCAATTCCTCCATGTGCCTGAATCAAACCCTTGTTTGTAGTAGCTTATAAAAGTGTACCTCTATTATGCAATTTTTACATTCTCTTATAATGTTGACTTTCTATTTTCAGAAGGAGAGACCGGGTAAGAGGAAGGCATACAGATGCCCCTTCTGCGTGAAATATCATTTTGTAACTGACCTAAGGGACACTTACTGAAAGTACACCACCTTACCGAAGATGATGCTTCCTTCATCGATAAATCAAAAGCCGAGCACAAGCCACCTAACAAAAACTATAGGGGTGGGAAGAGGAGACCCCAGAAAGGGTGTCTTATTGGAGGTTGCGGGGCAATAGTCAGAAAATACGACCAACACCTAGTAGAAGTCCATCACATGAGGAGAGGAACAGAACAAATGAAGAATGAGTTGACATTGATTAAACCAATGAGACCGACGACGTAGGGAAAAATGTCGATATTTACATTGAGGAAAAAAAGGTCCTTCTTAGGACCAACAATTGACAATAGGAATTGGACGAACTTGTCTACTAACACACGTGCAAAGTAATCGAGTATTCAAATGCAGTGTTCAAATGTTTGTTTGGATTAACCAAAAAAATGGTAGTGGTGAACAAGTTGTGTGTTAAATAGGCATCAACCAAACAATTTTTCACCAGTACCAAAATATTTGGTCAAGTTCCATTTGTTTGTCGTAAACAATTTTTTGGTTACCAAAACCAAATATTATTTTGGTAAGTCTAACAAAATGTAGCACATTTTTATAGGAAAACCAAAAAATTTATTCATAATTTATTATGTTATAATCTGGCTAATTATAGCTAGGGTGGATAGTTTGTAGAATACGCATTCAGAATAGAAAGTCACATGAACTAAAAGTTTTAGCTTTTATTTATATAGTCCAGAATCAAAAGAGGTTGCTCGTGGGAAATGCATTTTTATTCACTGCAGTGCATTTTCTTATTTAATTTGATGCTCTAACGTTCAAACATCTTTCGAAGAGTGTTAAGCACAATTTTACACTATGATTACAATCAAATGTACCAATATTTATTGTACGAAAACTTATGTTTCCTATACACATTTTTCGACAGAACCATCTAGCGGCCGGTGCAGAAAACTAAGTATAAATTAAGCTTTTTTTCAGAATATTAGGTTACACAACATGAACATGTATTATATGAACATGTATTAGTTATCCAGCATAAGATCGCCAAAAGAGAAGTCATCAGGAAAATTAACAAAAAATTGCAAAGGAATGTGTATGAGGCAGCCTATATATGCACAGATACAGTAATAGGAATAAACTCAATAGGGATGACGGAAACTTGGAAGACGGTTGGATAAACTTTTTTAAAAAATGTGATAACGCCGACGGGAATTACATATTTAAAATATATATATACAGGGTATTGAAATATGTGATCATTGAAGTAAATGTGATTTGCTTGCTGTTCTGCCTCGTTATTTTTATCGTGATTTTCTATGTAAGCCAACCTCTTGCGCAGAAATGTTAATCGCCACTTTACCAAGAGTTTGAATTTGGATTCAATTCCTCCATGTGCCTGAATCAAACCCTTGTTTGTAGTAGCTTATAAAAGTGTACCTCTATTATGCAATTTTTACATTCTCTTATAATGTTGACGTTCTATTTTCAGAAGGAGAGACCGGGTAAGAGGAAGGCATACAGATGCCCCTTCTGCGTGAAATATCATTTTGTAACTGACCTAAAGGGACACTTACTGAAAGTACACCACCTTACCGAAGATGATGCTTCCTTCATCGATAAATCAAAAGCCGAGCACAAGCCACCTAACAAAAACTATAGGGGTGGGAAGAGGAGACCCCAGAAAGGGTGTCTTATTGGAGGTTGCGGGGCAATAGTCAGAAAATACGACCAACACCTAGTAGAAGTCCATCACATGAGGAGAGGAACAGAACAAATGAAGAATGAGTTGACATTGATTAAACCAATGAGACCGACGACGTAGGGAAAAATGTCGATATTTACATTGAGGAAAAAAAGGTCCTTCTTAGGACCAACAATTGACAATAGGAATTGGACGAACTTGTCTACTAACACACGTGCAAAGTAATCGAGTATTCAAATGCAGTGTTCAAATGTTTGTTTGGATTAAACAAAAAAATGGTAGTGGTGAACAAGTTGTGTGTTAAATAGGCATCAACCAAACAATTTTTCACCAGTACCAAAATATTTGGTCAAGTTCCATTTGTTTGTCGTAAACAATTTTTTGGTTACCAAAACCAAATATTATTTTGGTAAGTCTAACAAAATGTAGCACAGTTTTTATAGGAAAACCAAATAATTTATTCATAATTTATTATGTTATAATCTGGCTAATTATAGCTAGGGTGGAGAGTTTGTAGATTTGATTTGATTTGATTTGAATTTAAAATTTTGGGAGCGTCAGCACTTAGGCTATTTTGCTCCCGTCACATTATACGGGGTCCAGCCCCTTATCATTACACATAACAACTCTAACGTTGCATAATTAAAAAAAATTAAAATGTTCTGACTTTCGTTAAAAGCTGAGGCTGTAAAGGGGCACTCAGCACACACAAGAGAACAGGACAATACAAACAAAATTATACTGGCCATGGGGCCAGTCGCCAGAGCCTCGTTAGTCTTTAGTCCAGGGTGCACTAACGTGGAAGTGAGGTTGACATTTGGGTGTACTACGTGGAAGGTCACCCCTTACACCCCGGAGAGTTTGTAGAAACTAACTTATCTCAAAATACGCATTCAGAATAGAAAGTCACATGAACTAAAAGTTTTAGCTTATACTTATATAGTCCAGAATCAAAAGAGGTTGCTCGTGGGAAATGCATTTTTATTCACTGCAGTGCATTTTCTTATTTCATTTGATGCTCTAATGTTCAAACATCTTTCGAAGAGTGTTAAGCACAATTTTACACTATGATTACAATCAAATGTACCAATATTTGTTGTACGAAAACTTATGTTTCCTATACACATTTTTCGACAGAACCATCTAGCGGCCGGTGCAGAAAACTAAGTATAAATTAAGCTTTTTTTCAGAATATTAGGTTACACAACATGAACATGTATTATATGAACATGTATTAGTTATCCAGCATAAGATCGCCAAAAGAGAAGTCATCACGAAAATTAACAAGAAATTGGAAAGGAATGTGTATGAGGCAGCCTATATATGCACAGATAATAGGAATAAACTCAAGAGGGATGACGGAACTTGGAAGACAGTTGGATAAACTTTTTTAAAAAATGGGATAAAGCCGCCGGGAATTACATATTTAAAATATATATATACAGGGTAAGGAAATATGTGATCTTTGAAGTAAATGTGATGTGCTTGCTGTTCTGCCTAGTTATTTTTATCGTGATTTTCTATGTAAGCCAACCTCTTGTGCGGAAAGGTTAATCGCCACTTTACCAAGAGTTTGAATTTGGATTCGATTCTTCCATGTGCCTGAATCAAACCCGGGCCCTCTTGTTTGTAGTAGCTTATAAAATTGTACCTCTATTATGCAATTTTTACAATCTGTTATGATGTTGACTTTCTATTTTCAGAAGGAGAGACCGGGAAAGAGAAAATACTACAGATGCACGGTCTGTGTAAAAGATCACTCCGTTACAGACATGAAAAGACACCTACTAAGAGTGCACCGACTTAGCAAGGATGATGCGTCGTTCATCGACAAGTCCAAAGCAATTCACAAGCCGCCTAGCAAGAACTACAGGGGGGCGGAAGGAGACCCCAAAAAAGATGTCTCATTGGAGGTTGTGGGACCCTAGTAAGAAAATATGACAAGCATCTAGTCGATGTACACCACATGGAGAGAAAAACAAAAAAAAAAATGAAAATGGCATTGAAGATGATTAAACCGTTGAGACCGACGACGTAGGGAAAAATGTAGATATTTACATTGAGGAAAAGAAGGTCCTTCTTAGGACCAACAATTGACAATAGGAATTGGACGAACTTGTCTACTAACACACGTGCAAAGTAATCGAGTATTCAAATGCCGTGTTCAAATGTTTGTTTGGATTAACCAAAAAATGGTACTGGTGAACAAGTTGTGTTAAATAGGCATCAACCAAACAATTTTCCACCAGTACCAAAATATTTGGTCAAGTTCCATTTGTTTGTCGTAAACAATTTTTTGGTTACCAAAACCAAATATTATTTTGGTAAGTCTAACAAAATGTAGCACATTTTTATAGGAAAACCAAATAATTTAATCATAATTTCTTATGTTATAATCTGGCTAATTACAGTTAGGGTGGAGAGTTTGTAGAAACTAACTTATCTCAAAATACGCATTCAGAATAGAAAGTCACATGAACTAAAAGTTTTAGCTTTTACTTATATAGTCCAGAATCAAAAGAGGTTGCTCGTGGGAGATGCATTTTTATTCACTGCAGTGCATTTTCTTATTTAATTTGATGCTCTAATGTTCAAACATCTTTCGAAGAGTGTTAAGCACAATTTTGCACTATGATTACAATCAAATGTACCGATATTTGTTGTACGAAAACTTATGTTTCCTATACACATTTTTCGACAGAACCATCTAGCGGCCGGTGCAGGAAACTAAGTATAAATTAAGCTTTTTTTCAGAATATTAGGTTACACAACATGAACATGTATTATATGAACATGTATTAGTTATCCAGCATAAGATCGCCAAAAGAGAAGTCATCAGGAAAATTAACAAAAAATTGCAAAGGAATGTGTATGAGGCAGCCTATATATGCACAGATACAGTAATAGGAATAAACTCAATAGGGATGACGGAAACTTGGAAGACGGTTGGATAAACTTTTTTAAAAAATGGGATAGCGCCGCCGGGAATTACATATTTAAAATATATATACAGGGTATTGAAATATGTGATCATTGAAGTAAATGTCATTTGCTTGCTGTTCTGCCTCGTTATTTTTATCGTGATTTACTATGTAAGCCAACCTCTTGCGCAGAAATGTTAATCGCCACTTTACCAAGAGTTTGAATTTGGATTCAATTCCTCCATGTGCCTGAATCAAACCCTTGTTTGTAGTAGCTTATAAAAGTGTACCTCTATTATGCAATTTTTACATTCTCTTATAATGTTGACGTTCTATTTTCAGAAGGAGAGACCGGGTAAGAGGAAGGCATACAGATGCCCCTTCTGCGTGAAATATCATTTTGTAACTGACCTAAAGGGACACTTACTGAAAGTACACCACCTTACCGAAGATGATGCTTCCTTCATCGATAAATCAAAAGCCGAGCACAAGCCACCTAACAAAAACTATAGGGGTGGGAAGAGGAGACCCCAGAAAGGGTGTCTTATTGGAGGTTGCGGGGCAATAGTCAGAAAATACGACCAACACCTAGTAGAAGTCCATCACATGAGGAGAGGAACAGAACAAATGAAGAATGAGTTGACATTGATTAAACCAATGAGACCGACGACGTAGGGAAAAATGTCGATATTTACATTGAGGAAAAAAAGGTCCTTCTTAGGACCAACAATTGACAATAGGAATTGGACGAACTTGTCTACTAACACACGTGCAAAGTAATCGAGTATTCAAATGCAGTGTTCAAATGTTTGTTTGGATTAACCAAAAAAATGGTAGTGGTGAACAAGTTGTGTGTTAAATAGGCATCAACCAAACAATTTTTCACCAGTACCAAAATATTTGGTCAAGTTCCATTTGTTTGTCGTAAACAATTTTTTGGTTACCAAAACCAAATATTATTTTGGTAAGTCTAACAAAATGTAGCACAGTTTTTATAGGAAAACCAAATAATTTATTCATAATTTATTATGTTATAATCTGGCTAATTATAGCTAGGGTGGAGAGTTTGTAGAAACTAACTTATCTCAAAATACGCATTCAGAATAGAAAGTCACAGGAACTAAAAGGTTTTTTTTTTTTTTTTTTTTTTTTTTTTTTTTTTTTTTGTCCTCGTTTTCCCTTTAGAAGGGTACACCTTCTCTTTGGTAAGTGAATTGTTTCCATAAATGTTTTCCCTTGCAAGGTGATGGTCTAAGTGTTTTCAGTAATGAAGTGGTACATATTTACTTATTCTGAGGGTAGTTCACTTAGATCTTATTTATGCAGTAGTGGGAAAATTACTTCTGTTAGGAAAGTAATAATTTGCTATGGTGCGGCATGTGTTGGATATATCACGTGCCGTAGTTCCGGAGGATGATGGATATTATACAGCTGGTAGTCAGGATGCTGTGGATCTATCAGGAAGGTGTACATGGTTAAGAGATGCTGTAATGGTGTGCAGTGGTATGTGGGAAGGCAGTCGTGTAGAGCATCTTCGTACATTGTGCTAAGAAGTTGTGGATGGTGCGAGTTCATTCGACCAGTTATATATTTGTGACGGATGGCTTCGATGTGGGTTGTGATTTCGGGAAAGGTTATTCGCTCGTACAGTAGTCGTGTAGGACTTGGTAGGACTACTCTGAAGGCCAAACGAAGAGCATGTCTTTCCAGAACTTGTAGTTTGTGATAGAATGAGTCTGGGGCTGATATCCATGCAGGGTGGCCGTAAGTAATTGCTGGTCGAAGGAAAGCCTTGTAGGTATGTAGGACAACCTGGGAGTTGAGTCCCCAGGATGTTCCAATTAGCCGTTTGAGCAAGCTCAGACGATTTGTAGCTTTTTGGACGATGTTGAGCAATTGAGGTTTCCAGGTTAGCTTGGAGTCAAATATGACTCCCAGATATTTTGCAGTGGTGGCGGGCAGAATTGGAGTTCCCCGTATTTTGATGTTTAATAATGTTGGGTTCCTTTGGATCTTCGAGCGACAGCCTGTCTGCAGAAACACCAATGCTTGTGTTTTGAGAGCATTAATTGTGAGACGCCATGTGTCACACCATCTTTGGAAGGAGTTTATAGCTGGTTGGAGAGTTTTGTTTATAGCTTGGATGGTTGAACAACAGGCGAGAAATGCGGTGTCGTCAGCGAATTGGTAGATAGAAACTTGTGGGGGTTTTGGCATATCGGCAACGTATAGTATGTAGAGTAATGGTGATAAAGCAGCACCCTGTGGAACGCCAGAGTAAGGGAAAATGGGGTATGACATCGCTCCATTTACAGTGACATAAGCGACCCTATTTGTTAGAAAGCTGTGTACTAATCTGACATAGCAAAGCGGTAGTTGGAATTTATGGAGCTTGTAAATGAGTCCAGTATGCCATACTTTGTCAAATGCTTTCTCCAGGTCGAATAGTACTAGGCAGGATGGTTTGGATGTGTTGAAATGATTTGTGATGCGAGTCGTTAGTTTTAATAAATTATCAAGGACACTGTGTTGAGGTCTAAAGCCTGCTTGGTGCGACGGAAGTAAACTGTGTGCTTGTAAGTGCATGTGTATGCGTCGAACAATGATGCGTTCGAATATTTTGCTAAAGGTTGATGTGAGCTGAATAGGTCGATAGTTTGTTGGGTTGGTACTATCTTTGTTTGGTTTTGGGAACATTAGAACCTTTGAAATCTTCCAGTCTGTCGGGTAGTGTCCTGTGCGGAGGATAAAATTGTAGATAATGGCCAGAAAGGACAGCAATGCAAGCGGGGCCTGTTTAATCAATACGTATGTGATATTGTCCAATCCGGGAGCAGTGTTTCTCTTCCTACGCACAGTATTGATAATATCGTCTGTTGTGATAGGAACAGTTAGAGCATTTGTAGGATCAATAGTGTGCGTATTACTGGGTTGCAGTTGCCTGTTATTGGGGTTTGTGACTCTGTCAATTTTGGTCTGGAGGCGGAGATTTGGAGCTAGTTGCGGTGTCGGAGTGAAAGTGTCTTGCAAGGCATTTGCGAAGGCATAAGCTTTTTCAGTGTTTGTGTTTAGAGCTGCGTCCTTGATTGTTATCGGATAAGGAGTACTACTGGATTGTCCAGTGAGCACCTTGAAACGTTTCCAGTATTTTGTGGGATGGCTTTCGTCACTCAATTGGTTGCACGTTTCAATCCATCGACGTTGTTTATAAGCTTTTATATAGTTATGAACTGTACGCAGCCATTGACGGTGTAAGTTAAGGGATTCAGGATTTCTGGTCTGGAGATAGTCCCTGTATGCTCGTCGTGATGCTGTGATTAGGTGAAGATATTGCGGAGGTAGCTTTGGTTTGTAACTATTGAGAGTGGTCGTAGGTATGTTAGTGGTTGCCGCACTGGTAATCTGAGCAGTAAGATGTTCCACCGCCGTATCGAGTTCCTCTGAATTATTTGGTTCTGGATGCGGATGAGAAAAAGCATTCTGTAGCTTTTCACTATATGCCTCCCAGTTCGCTTTGTTGTAACACCAGATTTTTCGAGGTTGTATTGTACTGCTCGTATTGCGGTTACCAAGATTTAAGGTAATTTTCACTGGGTCATGGTCACTGCCGATGGAATCCAGCACAGATATGTTCAAGCAGGCACTTAGAGATGTTGATGTTATAACAACGTCAGGGGTAGTGTTACTTATGGGACGTGTGGCTCTGGGCAGTACATGGAATTCTGCTGTAGTGTTTTGGTCCAGAAATTGTAAAAAGTTTGTTTTGTCTTGCATGGTTCGGCTATGATAATTGATGTCCGCTGCTATGATATAATGTTTGCTAAGGGTTTGGATATGTTGAAAGAATTGGTATGGAATAGTCTCCCCTGGTCTTACATAGATGGTAGCAAATGTAACGACCCGGGATGGAAAGTAGATTGTACTAGCAGTATGTTCTGGCAAGTGGAAGTGTGGTGGGAAGGTAACTGTTCGATATGGTAATTTTCTATCTACTCCAATTGCTGTGCCGCCGTTTACTCTTAAGCCCGGCGGGCCATCGTGGCGTAAGATGTTGTATGGTGGAATATGACAGATCATTTTTGGAGCAAGATAGGTTTCGTTTAGCGCAAAGCAGTGAACAGATTCTTCCAAGAGCAGGTGTTGCAATAAAGCTTTTCGTTTAGAAACGGATCGGATATTTAAAAATAGAAAATTATACATATTCCGTACTGCCATATTCAAAACCTTAAACCGCAGTTTCCAAGTGGGATATGTGGAAATGCACGTGAGGACCAGAGTATGTTGCATGGAGTTGCAAGTTGAAAATGGTTTTTGCCGATGCCGTTACTTGGGTTAATATGTGCGTTCTTAAAAATGGGTGCACATTTTGGAGAGTCAGTGTGAAGAAACGTATTAGATCTTCCACTGTTACAGGATGTCGTAGTGAGTTGTCAGGTTCCGTAGCAGTGTCATTGGTGCGCAGGGGGACTGTTAGGTCGGGGTGTTCAGGTATTGCTTCTGGCTTGGCTTTGCATTTGTAGCTGTATGTAGGATGGTTTTCCGTACATGTGACACATTTTGGTGGAGCAGTTTGGTTTGGACATTCTTTGGTTGAATGGGGTCCTGAACAGTATCCGCATTTATCTCGGTTTGGACATGCAGCGGTAGTGTGCTTGTTATATTGTTGGCATTTTTCGCACCGCAATGGAAGAGGTTGTTGAGAACGGGATGGTTCAACTTTGTACCTGCGTCTGTATATGTATGCTCCACTGTGTAGTAGTGTGTCTACAGCATTTTGTGAGTCTGTTAGGACCCGCACCATGTATGTGGGTCCGTTGTTATTGCGAATACGGATACATTTGCGGATTTGTACACCTTCGCATTCCAGTTCCTCAAAGATCTCCTCGTCTGTTAAGACAGGTTCTACACCCCTGATGACTACTGATAGTAGTGGGGATTTATGTGGTGGTGGTGGTTGTTTTTGAGTGGAAGCATTCAGTGTTTGGATGTTTGCTTTGGCTCCATAAATTTCAAAAGAAGCTTTGTTTCTAATTAGTTTTGCAAAGTCTGGATCTGGTGATTTCAATATGATGCCATTACGGGTGAACAGTATTTGTGCAATTTGTGCCCTTGGTACATACTTAGATGTTTGTTGGAACACATGTTTTGCTGTGTTGAATTTGGTGTCGTAATTGGTGAGCAGGAAGTTGTATAAGCTATTATCCTGTTGTTTGGATTTTAGTTGGGTTGCATGAGCTGTATTTCCTGTATCTCGTTTAATTGGTGATCTAGATCGTTGACGTTGAGGTAGAGGTAATCCTTCATAGGAATTGCGACGTCGGTGTTTTGTGGAATAGCTGGACGTTTGCATTGGATCATTGGTACTTCGTGAATCGAGCATCGTCTCGGAGTTTGGACCGTCAGTCCGTTTAGTACCTCCGGTGAAGGTTTTCACCCCTTCTCGCTGTCGTAGCAGCGTTGCAGGAAGACCATGATGCATATCAGAAGACCACAACCGTGAGTTGTTTATATGATCCAATAGAACAAACGCAAATCCTATGGGAAAAGAGGCACAAACTCAAACCAACTGACAACTCAATCCAAAGAAGCGAATCCAAATTCCAAACTAATTGTAGAGCCCAAGACAAAGAAGAGGAAGGATGAAGGTAGTAAGGGAAAACAGTTTCAAAAATATTGCAAGTCGTATGTCTGCTCCACTCAACGTGTTCAACCAAAAAGGTTCCTCGCAATCACCTAACCACCGTATAGGCACAATTGGTACCGTTTGTCCGTTCCAGACTTACGGCTTCCACCTGGAATAATTGGCCCACGATGCGTGACACAAGAGAGACCGACTTACGATTACCTATACAATCAGGGCTTCAGTTGTCACCGTTAGGTTTCCACCTTGATTCTCAGGGATTGGGCCTCCCCGGATGCCATGATCAACTAAAAGTTTTAGCTTTTACTTATATAGTCCAGAATCAAAAGAGGTTGCTCGTGGGAGATGCATTTTTATTCACTGCAGTGCATTTTCTTATTTAATTTGATGCTCTAATGTTCAAACATCTTTCGAAGAGTGTTAAGCACAATTTTGCACTATGATTACAATCAAATGTACCGATATTTGTTGTACGAAAACTTATGTTTCCTATACACATTTTTCGACAGAACCATCTAGCGGCCGGTGCAGGAAACTAAGTATAAATTAAGCTTTTTTCAGAATATTAGGTTACACAACATGAACATGTATTATATGAACATGTATTAGTTATCCAGCATAAGATCGCCAAAAGAGAAGTCATCAGGAAAATTAACAAAAAATTCGAAAGGAATGTGTATGAGGCAGCCTATATATGCACAGATACAGTAATAGGAATAAACTCAATAGGGATGACGGAAACTTGGAAGACGGTTGGATAAACTTCTTTAAAAAATGGGATAACGCCGCCGGGAATTACATATTTAAAATATATATACAGGGTATTGAAATATGTGATCATTGAAGTAAATGTCATTTGCTTGCTGTTCTGCCTCGTTATTTTTATCGTGATTTACTATGTAAGCCAACCTCTTGCGCAGAAATGTTAATCGCCACTTTACCAAGAGTTTGAATTTGGATTCAATTCCTCCATGTGCCTGAATCAAACCCTTGTTTGTAGTAGCTTATAAAAGTGTACCTCTATTATGCAATTTTTACATTCTCTTATAATGTTGACGTTCTATTTTCAGAAGGAGAGACCGGGTAAGAGGAAGGCATACAGATGCCCCTTCTGCGTGAAATATCATTTTGTAACTGACCTAAAGGGACACTTACTGAAAGTACACCACCTTACCGAGGATGATGCTTCCTTCATCGATAAATCAAAAGCCGAGCACAAGCCACCTAACAAAAACTATAGGGGTGGGAAGAGGAGACCCCAGAAAGGGTGTCTTATTGGAGGTTGCGGGGCAATAGTCAGAAAATACGACCAACACCTAGTAGAAGTCCATCACATGAGGAGAGGAACAGAACAAATGAAGAATGAGTTGACATTGATTAAACCAATGAGACCGACGACGTAGGGAAAAATGTCGATATTTACATTGAGGAAAAAAAGGTCCTTCTTAGGACCAACAATTGACAATAGGAATTGGACGAACTTGTCTACTAACACACGTGCAAAGTAATCGAGTATTCAAATGCCATGTTCAAATGTTTGTTTGGATTAACCAAAAAAATGGTAGTGGTGAACAAGTTGTGTGTTAAATAGGCATCAACCAAACAATTTTTCACCAGTACCAAAATATTTGGTCAAGTTCCATTTGTTTGTCGTAAACAATTTTTTGGTTACCAAAACCAAATATTATTTTGGTAAGTCTAACAAAATGTAGCACATTTTTATAGGAAAACCAAATAATTTATTCATAATTTATTATGTTATAATCTGGCTAATTATAGCTAGGGTGGATAGTTTGTAGAATACGCATTCAGAATAGAAAGTCACATGAACTAAAAGTTTTAGCTTTTATTTATATAGTCCAGAATCAAAAGAGGTTGCTCGTGGGAAATGCATTTTTATTCACTGCAGTGCATTTTCTTATTTAATTTGATGCTCTAACGTTCAAACATCTTTCGAAGAGTGTTAAGCACAATTTTACACTATGATTACAATCAAATGTACCAATATTTGTTGTACGAAAACTTATGTTTCCTATACACATTTTTCGACAGAACCATCTAGCGGCCGGTACAGAAAACTAAGTATAAATTAAGCTTTTTTTCAGAATATTAGGTTACACAACATGAACATGTATTATATGAACATGTATTAGTTATCCAGCATAAGATCGCCAAAAGAGAAGTCATCAGGAAAATTAACAAGAAATTGGAAAGGAATGTGTATGAGGCAGCCTATATATGCACAGATAATAGGAATAAACTCAATAGGGATGACGGAAACTTGGAAGACGGTTGGATAAACTTTTTTAAAAAATGGGATAACGCCGCCGGGAATTACATATTTAAAATATATATATACAGGGTATTGAAATATGTGATCATTGAAGTAAATGTGATTTGCTTGCTGTTCTGCCTCGTTATTTTTATCGTGATTTTCTATGTAAGCCAACCTCTTGCGCAGAAATGTTAATCGCCACTTTACCAAGAGTTTGAATTTGGATTCAATTCCTCCATGTGCCTGAATCAAACCCTTGTTTGTAGTAGCTTATAAAAGTGTACCTCTATTATGCAATTTTTACATTCTCTTATAATGTTGACTTTCTATTTTCAGAAGGAGAGACCGGGTAAGAGGAAGGCATACAGATGCCCCTTCTGCGTGAAATATCATTTTGTAACTGACCTAAAGGGACACTTACTGAAAGTACACCACCTTACCGAAGATGATGCTTCCTTCATCGATAAATCAAAAGCCGAGCACAAGCCACCTAACAAAAACTATAGGGGTGGGAAGAGGAGACCCCAGAAAGGGTGTCTTATTGGAGGTTGCGGGGCAATAGTCAGAAAATACGACCAACACCTAGTAGAAGTCCATCACATGAGGAGAGGAACAGAACAAATGAAGAATGAGTTGACATTGATTAAACCAATGAGACCGACGACGTAGGGAAAAATGTCGATATTTACATTGAGGAAAAAAAGGTCCTTCTTAGGACCAACAATTGACAATAGGAATTGGACGAACTTGTCTACTAACACACGTGCAAAGTAATCGAGTATTCAAATGCAGTGTTCAAATGTTTGTTTGGATTAAACAAAAAAATGGTAGTGGTGAACAAGTTGTGTGTTAAATAGGCATCAACCAAACAATTTTTCACCAGTACCAAAATATTTGGTCAAGTTCCATTTGTTTGTCGTAAACAATTTTTTGGTTACCAAAACCAAATATTATTTTGGTAAGTCTAACAAAATGTAGCACAGTTTTTATAGGAAAACCAAATAATTTATTCATAATTTATTATGTTATAATCTGGCTAATTATAGCTAGGGTGGAGAGTTTGTAGAAACTAACTTATCTCAAAATACGCATTCAGAATAGAAAGTCACATGAACTAAAAGTTTTAGCTTATACTTATATAGTCCAGAATCAAAAGAGGTTGCTCGTGGGAGATGCATTTTTATTCACTGCAGTGCATTTTCTTATTTAATTTGATGCTCTAATGTTCAAACATCTTTCGAAGAGTGTTAAGCACAATTTTGCACTATGATTACAATCAAATGTACCGATATTTGTTGTACGAAAACTTATGTTTCCTATACACATTTTTCGACAGAACCATCTAGCGGCCGGTGCAGGAAACTAAGTATAAATTAAGCTTTTTTTCAGAATATTAGGTTACACAACATGAACATGTATTATATGAACATGTATTAGTTATCCAGCATAAGATCGCCAAAAGAGAAGTCATCAGGAAAATTAACAAAAAATTCGAAAGGAATGTGTATGAGGCAGCCTATATATGCACAGATACAGTAATAGGAATAAACTCAATAGGGATGACGGAAACTTGGAAGACGGTTGGATAAACTTTTTTAAAAAATGGGATAACGCCGCCGGGAATTACATATTTAAAATATATATACAGGGTATTGAAATATGTGATCATTGAAGTAAATGTCATTTGCTTGCTGTTCTGCCTCGTTATTTTTATCGTGATTTACTATGTAAGCCAACCTCTTGCGCAGAAATGTTAATCGCCACTTTACCAAGAGTTTGAATTTGGATTCAATTCCTCCATGTGCCTGAATCAAACCCTTGTTTGTAGTAGCTTATAAAAGTGTACCTCTATTATGCAATTTTTACATTCTCTTATAATGTTGACGTTCTATTTTCAGAAGGAGAGACCGGGTAAGAAGAAGGCATACAGATGCCCCTTCTGCGTGAAATATCATTTTGTAACTGACCTAAAGGGACACTTACTGAAAGTACACCACCTTACCGAGGATGATGCTTCCTTCATCGATAAATCAAAAGCCGAGCACAAGCCACCTAACAAAAACTATAGGGGTGGGAAGAGGAGACCCCAGAAAGGGTGTCTTATTGGAGGTTGCGGGGCAATAGTCAGAAAATACGACCAACACCTAGTAGAAGTCCATCACATGAGGAGAGGAACAGAACAAATGAAGAATGAGTTGACATTGATTAAACCAATGAGACCGACGACGTAGGGAAAAATGTCGATATTTACATTGAGGAAAAAAAGGTCCTTCTTAGGACCAACAATTGACAATAGGAATTGGACGAACTTGTCTACTAACACACGTGCAAAGTAATCGAGTATTCAAATGCCATGTTCAAATGTTTGTTTGGATTAACCAAAAAAATGGTAGTGGTGAACAAGTTGTGTGTTAAATAGGCATCAACCAAACAATTTTTCACCAGTACCAAAATATTTGGTCAAGTTCCATTTGTTTGTCGTAAACAATTTTTTGGTTACCAAAACCAAATATTATTTTGGTAAGTCTAACAAAATGTAGCACATTTTTATAGGAAAACCAAATAATTTATTCATAATTTATTATGTTATAATCTGGCTAATTATAGCTAGGGTGGATAGTTTGTAGAATACGCATTCAGAATAGAAAGTCACATGAACTAAAAGTTTTAGCTTTTATTTATATAGTCCAGAATCAAAAGAGGTTGCTCGTGGGAAATGCATTTTTATTCACTGCAGTGCATTTTCTTATTTAATTTGATGCTCTAACGTTCAAACATCTTTCGAAGAGTGTTAAGCACAATTTTACACTATGATTACAATCAAATGTACCAATATTTGTTGTACGAAAACTTATGTTTCCTATACACATTTTTCGACAGAACCATCTAGCGGCCGGTACAGAAAACTAAGTATAAATTAAGCTTTTTTTCAGAATATTAGGTTACACAACATGAACATGTATTATATGAACATGTATTAGTTATCCAGCATAAGATCGCCAAAAGAGAAGTCATCAGGAAAATTAACAAGAAATTGGAAAGGAATGTGTATGAGGCAGCCTATATATGCACAGATAATAGGAATAAACTCAATAGGGATGACGGAAACTTGGAAGACGGTTGGATAAACTTTTTTAAAAAATGGGATAACGCCGCCGGGAATTACATATTTAAAATATATATATACAGGGTATTGAAATATGTGATCATTGAAGTAAATGTGATTTGCTTGCTGTTCTGCCTCGTTATTTTTATCGTGATTTTCTATGTAAGCCAACCTCTTGCGCAGAAATGTTAATCGCCACTTTACCAAGAGTTTGAATTTGGATTCAATTCCTCCATGTGCCTGAATCAAACCCTTGTTTGTAGTAGCTTATAAAAGTGTACCTCTATTATGCAATTTTTACATTCTCTTATAATGTTGACTTTCTATTTTCAGAAGGAGAGACCGGGTAAGAGGAAGGCATACAGATGCCCCTTCTGCGTGAAATATCATTTTGTAACTGACCTAAAGGGACACTTACTGAAAGTACACCACCTTACCGAAGATGATGCTTCCTTCATCGATAAATCAAAAGCCGAGCACAAGCCACCTAACAAAAACTATAGGGGTGGGAAGAGGAGACCCCAGAAAGGGTGTCTTATTGGAGGTTGCGGGGCAATAGTCAGAAAATACGACCAACACCTAGTAGAAGTCCATCACATGAGGAGAGGAACAGAACAAATGAAGAATGAGTTGACATTGATTAAACCAATGAGACCGACGACGTAGGGAAAAATGTCGATATTTACATTGAGGAAAAAAAGGTCCTTCTTAGGACCAACAATTGACAATAGGAATTGGACGAACTTGTCTACTAACACACGTGCAAAGTAATCGAGTATTCAAATGCAGTGTTCAAATGTTTGTTTGGATTAAACAAAAAAATGGTAGTGGTGAACAAGTTGTGTGTTAAATAGGCATCAACCAAACAATTTTTCACCAGTACCAAAATATTTGGTCAAGTTCCATTTGTTTGTCGTAAACAATTTTTTGGTTACCAAAACCAAATATTATTTTGGTAAGTCTAACAAAATGTAGCACAGTTTTTATAGGAAAACCAAATAATTTATTCATAATTTATTATGTTATAATCTGGCTAATTATAGCTAGGGTGGAGAGTTTGTAGAAACTAACTTATCTCAAAATACGCATTCAGAATAGAAAGTCACATGAACTAAAAGTTTTAGCTTATACTTATATAGTCCAGAATCAAAAGAGGTTGCTCGTGGGAAATGCATTTTTATTCACTGCAGTGCATTTTCTTATTTCATTTGATGCTCTAATGTTCAAACATCTTTCGAAGAGTGTTAAGCACAATTTTACACTATGATTACAATCAAATGTACCAATATTTGTTGTACGAAAACTTATGTTTCCTATACACATTTTTCGACAGAACCATCTAGCGGCCGGTGCAGAAAACTAAGTATAAATTAAGCTTTTTTTCAGAATATTAGGTTACACAACATGAACATGTATTATATGAACATGTATTAGTTATCCAGCATAAGATCGCCAAAAGAGAAGTCATCACGAAAATTAACAAGAAATTGGAAAGGAATGTGTATGAGGCAGCCTATATATGCACAGATAATAGGAATAAACTCAATAGGGATGACGGAAACTTGGAAGACAATTGGATAAACTTTTTTAAAAAATGGGATAAAGCCGCCGGGAATTACATATTTAAAATATATATATACAGGGTATTGAAATATGTGATCTTTGAAGTAAATGTGATGTGCTTGCTGTTCTGCCTAGTTATTTTTATCGTGATTTTCTATGTAAGCCAACCTCTTGTGCAGAAAGGTTAATCGCCACTTTACCAAGAGTTTGAATTTGGATTCGATTCTTCCATGTGCCTGAATCAAACCCGGGCCCTCTTGTTTGTAGTAGCTTATAAAATTGTACCTCTATTATGCAATTTTTACAATCTGTTATGATGTTGACTTTCTATTTTCAGAAGGAGAGACCGGGAAAGAGAAAATACTACAGATGCACAGTCTGTGTAAAAGATCACTACGTTACAGACATGAAAAGACACCTACTAAGAGTGCACCGACTTAGCAAGGATGATGCGTCGTTCATCGACAAGTCCAAAGCAATTCACAAGCCGCCTAGCAAGAACTACAGGGGGGGGGGGGAAGGAGACCCCAAAAAAGATGTCTCATTGGAGGTTGTGGGACCCTAGTAAGAAAATATGACAAGCATCTAGTCGATGTACACCACATGGAGAGAAAAACAAAAAAAAATGAAAATGGCATTGAAGATGATTAAACCGTTGAGACCGACGACGTAGGGAAAAATGTAGATATTTACATTGAGGAAAAGAAGGTCCTTCTTAGGACCAACAATTGACAATAGGAATTGGACGAACTTGTCTACTAACACACGTGCAAAGTAATCGAGTATTCAAATGCCGTGTTCAAATGTTTGTTTGGATTAACCAAAAAATGGTATTGGTGAACAAGTTGTGTTAAATAGGCATCAACCAAACAATTTTTCACCAGTACCAAAATATTTGGTCAAGTTCCATTTGTTTGTCGTAAACAATTTTTTGGTTACCAAAACCAAATATTATTTTGGTAAGTCTAACAAAATGTAGCACATTTTTATAGGAAAACCAAATAATTTATTCATAATTTCTGATGTTATAATCTGGCTAATTATAGTTAGGGTGGAGAGTTTGTAGAAACTAACTTATCTCAAAATACGCATTCAGAATAGAAAGTCACATGAACTAAAAGTTTTAGCTTTTACTTATATAGTCCAGAATCAAAAGAGGTTGCTCGTGGGAGATGCATTTTTATTCACTGCAGTGCATTTTCTTATTTAATTTGATGCTCTAATGTTCAAACATCTTTCGAAGAGTGTTAAGCACAATTTTGCACTATGATTACAATCAAATGTACCGATATTTGTTGTACGAAAACTTATGTTTCCTATACACATTTTTCGACAGAACCATCTAGCGGCCGGTGCAGGAAACTAAGTATAAATTAAGCTTTTTTTCAGAATATTAGGTTACACAACATGAACATGTATTATATGAACATGTATTAGTTATCCAGCATAAGATCGCCAAAAGAGAAGTCATCAGGAAAATTAACAAAAAATTGCAAAGGAATGTGTATGAGGCAGCCTATATATGCACAGATACAGTAATAGGAATAAACTCAATAGGGATGACGGAAACTTGGAAGACGGTTGGATAAACTTTTTTAAAAAATGGGATAGCGCCGCCGGGAATTACATATTTAAAATATATATACAGGGTATTGAAATATGTGATCATTGAAGTAAATGTCATTTGCTTGCTGTTCTGCCTCGTTATTTTTATCGTGATTTACTTTGTAAGCCAACCTCTTGCGCAGAAATGTTAATCGCCACTTTACCAAGAGTTTGAATTTGGATTCAATTCCTCCATGTGCCTGAATCAAACCCTTGTTTGTAGTAGCTTATAAAAGTGTACCTCTATTATGCAATTTTTACATTCTCTTATAATGTTGACTTTCTATTTTCAGAAGGAGAGACCGGGTAAGAGGAAGGCATACAGATGCCATTTCTGCGTGAAATATCATTTTGTAACTGACCTAAAGGGACACTTACTGAAAGTACACCACCTTACCGAAGATGATGCTTCCTTCATCGATAAATCAAAAGCCGAGCACAAGCCACCTAACAAAAACTATAGGGGTGGGAAGAGGAGACCCCAGAAAGGGTGTCTTATTGGAGGTTGCGGGGCAATAGTCAGAAAATACGACCAACACCTAGTAGAAGTCCATCACATGAGGAGAGGAACAGAACAAATGAAGAATGAGTTGACATTGATTAAACCAATGAGACCGACGACGTAGGGAAAAATGTCGATATTTACATTGAGGAAAAAAAGGTCCTTCTTAGGACCAACAATTGACAATAGGAATTGGACGAACTTGTCTACTAACACACGTGCAAAGTAATCGAGTATTCAAATGCAGTGTTCAAATGTTTGTTTGGATTAACCAAAAAAATGGTAGTGGTGAACAAGTTGTGTGTTAAATAGGCATCAACCAAACAATTTTTCACCAGTACCAAAATATTTGGTCAAGTTCCATTTGTTTGTCGTAAACAATTTTTTGGTTACCAAAACCAAATATTATTTTGGTAAGTCTAACAAAATGTAGCACATTTTTATAGGAAAACCAAATAATTTATTCATAATTTATTATGTTATAATCTGGCTAATTATAGCTAGGGTGGATAGTTTGTAGAATACGCATTCAGAATAGAAAGTCACATGAACTAAAAGTTTTAGCTTTTATTTATATAGTCCAGAATCAAAAGAGGTTGCTCGTGGGAAATGCATTTTTATTCACTGCAGTGCATTTTCTTATTTAATTTGATGCTCTAACGTTCAAACATCTTTCGAAGAGTGTTAAGCACAATTTTACACTATGATTACAATCAAATGTACCAATATTTGTTGTACGAAAACTTATGTTTCCTATACACATTTTTCGACAGAACCATCTAGCGGCCGGTGCAGAAAACTAAGTATAAATTAAGCTTGAATTGCCTGAATCAAACCCGGGCCCTCTTGTTTGTAGTAGCTTATAAAATTGTACCTCTATTATGCAATTTTTACAATCTGTTATGATGTTGACTTTCTATTTTCAGAAGGAGAGACCGGGAAAGAGAAAATACTACAGATGCACGGTCTGTGTAAAAGATCACTACGTTACAGACATGAAAAGACACCTACTAAGAGTGCACCGACTTAGCAAGGATGATGCGTCGTTCATCGACAAGTCCAAAGCAATTCACAAGCCGCCTAGCAAGAACTACAGGGGGGGGGGAAGGAGACCCCAAAAAAGATGTCTCATTGGAGGTTGTGGGACCCTAGTAAGAAAATATGACAAGCATCTAGTCGATGTACACCACATGGAGAGAAAAACAAAAAAAAAATGAAAATGGCATTGAAGATGATTAAACCGTTGAGACCGACGACGTAGGGAAAAATGTAGATATTTACATTGAGGAAAAGAAGGTCCTTCTTAGGACCAACAATTGACAATAGGAATTGGACGAACTTGTCTACTAACACACGTGCAAAGTAATCGAGTATTCAAATGCCGTGTTCAAATGTTTGTTTGGATTAACCAAAAAATGGTACTGGTGAACAAGTTGTGTTAAATAGGCATCAACCAAACAATTTTCCACCAGTACCAAAATATTTGGTCAAGTTCCATTTGTTTGTCGTAAACAATTTTTTGGTTACCAAAACCAAATATTATTTTGGTAAGTCTAACAAAATGTAGCACATTTTTATAGGAAAACCAAATAATTTATTCATAATTTCTTATCTTATAATCTGGCTAATTATAGTTAGGGTGGAGAGTTTGTAGAAACTAACTTATCTCAAAATACGCATTCAGAATAGAAAGTCACATGAACTAAAAGTTTTAGCTTTTACTTATATAGTCCAGAATCAAAAGAGGTTGCTCGTGGGAGATGCATTTTTATTCACTGCAGTGCATTTTCTTATTTAATTTGATGCTCTAATGTTCAAACATCTTTCGAAGAGTGTTAAGCACAATTTTGCACTATGATTACAATCAAATGTACCAATATTTGTTGTACGAAAACTTATGTTTCCTATACACATTTTTCGACAAAACCATCTAGCGGCCGGTGCAGGAAACTAAGTATAAATTAAGCTTTTTTTCAGAATATTAGGTTACACAACATGAACATGTATTATATGAACATGTATTAGTTATCCAGCATAAGATCGCCAAAAGAGAAGTCATCAGGAAAATTAACAAAAAATTACAAAGGAATGTGTATGAGGCACCCTATATATGCACAGATACAGTAATAGGAATAAACTCAATAGGGATGACGGAAACTTGGAAGACGGTTGGATAAACTTTTTTAAAAAATGGGATAACGCCGCCGGGAATTACATATTTAAAATATATATACAGGGTATTGAAATATGTGATCATTGAAGTAAATGTCATTTGCTTGCTGTTCTGCCTCGTTATTTTTATCGTGATTTACTATGTAAGCCAACCTCTTGCGCAGAAATGTTAATCGCCACTTTACCAAGAGTTTGAATTTGGATTCAATTCCTCCATGTGCCTGAATCAAACCCTTGTTTGTAGTAGCTTATAAAATTGTACCTCTATTATGCAATTTTTACATTCTCTTATAATGTTGACGTTCTATTTTCAGAAGGAGAGACCGGGTAAGAGGAAGGCATACAGATGCCCCTTCTGCGTGAAATATCATTTTGTAACTGACCTAAAGGGACACTTACTGAAAGTACACCACCTTACCGAAGATGATGCTTCCTTCATCGATAAATCAAAAGCCGAGCACAAGCCACCTAACAAAAACTATAGGGGTGGGAAGAGGAGACCCCAGAAAGGGTGTCTTATTGGAGGTTGCGGGGCAATAGTCAGAAAATACGACCAACACCTAGTAGAAGTCCATCACATGAGGAGAGGAACAGAACAAATGAAGAATGAGTTGACATTGATTAAACCAATGAGACCGACGACGTAGGGAAAAATGTCGATACTTACATTGAGGAAAAAAAGGTCCTTCTTAGGACCAACAATTGACAATAGGAATTGGACGAACTTGTCTACTAACACACGTGCAAAGTAATCGAGTATTCAAATGCCATGTTCAAATGTTTGTTTGGATTAACCAAAAAAATGGTAGTGGTGAACAAGTTGTGTGTTAAATAGGCATCAACCAAACAATTTTTCACCAGTACCAAAATATTTGGTCAAGTTCCATTTGTTTGTCGTAAACAATTTTTTGCTTACCAAAACCAAATATTATTTTGGTAAGTCTAACAAAATGTAGCACGTTTTTATAGGAAAACCAAATAATTTATTCATAATTTATTATGTTATAATCTGGCTAATTATAGCTAGGGTGGATAGTTTGTAGAATACGCATTCAGAATAGAAAGTCACATGAACTAAAAGTTTTAGCTTTTATTTATATAGTCCAGAATCAAAAGAGGTTGCTCGTGGGAAATGCATTTTTATTCACTGCAGTGCATTTTCTTATTTAATTTGATGCTCTAACGTTCAAACATCTTTCGAAGAGTGTTAAGCACAATTTTACACTATGATTACAATCAAATGTACCAATATTTGTTGTACGAAAACTTATGTTTCCTATACACATTTTTCGACAGAACCATCTAGCGGCCGGTGCAGAAAACTAAGTATAAATTAAGCTTTTTTTCAGAATATTAGGTTACACAACATGAACATGTATTATATGAACATGTATTAGTTATCCAGCATAAGATCGCCAAAAGAGAAGTCATCAGGAAAATTAACAAGAAATTGGAAAGGAATGTGTATGAGGCAGCCTATATATGCACAGATAATAGGAATAAACTCAATAGGGATGACGGAAACTTGGAAGACAGTTGGATAAACTTTTTTAAAAAATGGGATAAAGCCGCCGGGAATTACATATTTAAAATATATATATACAGGGTAAGGAAATATGTGATCTTTGAAGTAAATGTGATGTGCTTGCTGTTCTGCCTAGTTATTTTTATCGTGATTTTCTATGTAAGCCAACCTCTTGTGCAGAAAGGTTAATCGCCACTTTACCAAGAGTTTGAATTTGGATTCGATTCTTCCATGTGCCTGAATCAAACCCGGGCCCTCTTGTTTGTAGTAGCTTATAAAATTGTACCTCTATTATGCAATTTTTACAATCTGTTATGATGTTGACTTTCTATTTTCAGAAGGAGAGACCGGGAAAGAGAAAATACTACAGATGCACGGTCTGTGTAAAAGATCACTACGTTACAGACATGAAAAGACACCTACTAAGAGTGCACCGACTTAGCAAGGATGATGCGTCGTTCATCGACAAGTCCAAAGCAATTCACAAGCCGCCTAGCAAGAACTACAGGGGGGGAAGGAGACCCCAAAAAAGATGTCTCATTGGAGGTTGTGGGACCCTAGTAAGAAAATATGACAAGCATCTAGTCGATGTACACCACATGGAGAGAAAAACAAAAAAAAATGAAAATGGCATTGAAGATGATTAAACCGTTGAGACCGACGACGTAGGGAAAAATGTAGATATTTACATTGAGGAAAAGAAGGTCCTTCTTAGGACCAACAATTGACAATAGGAATTGGACGAACTTGTCTACTAACACACGTGCAAAGTAATCGAGTATTCAAATGCCGTTTTCAAATGTTTGTTTGGATTAACCAAAAAATGGTACTGGTGAACAAGTTGTGTTAAATAGGCATCAACCAAACAATTTTCCACCAGTACCAAAATATTTGGTCAAGTTCCATTTGTTTGTCGTAAACAATTTTTTGGTTACCAAAACCAAATATTATTTTGGTAAGTCTAACAAAATGTAGCACATTTTTATAGGAAAACCAAATAATTTATTCATAATTTCTTATGTTATAATCTGGCTAATTATAGTTAGGGTGGAGAGTTTGTAGAAACTAACTTATCTCAAAATACGCATTCAGAATAGAAAGTCACATGAACTAAAAGTTGTTTTTTTTTTTGTTTTTTTTTTGTCCTCGTTTTCCATTTAGAAGGGTACACCTTCTCTTTGGTAAGTGAATTGTTTCCATAAATGTTTTCCCTTGCAAGGTGATGGTCTAAGTGTTTTCAGTTTTCAGTTGCGAGTTCATTCGACCAGTTATATATTTGTGACGGATGGCTTCGATGTGGGTTGTGATTTCGGGAAAGGTTATTCGCTCGTACAGTAGTCGTGTAGGACTTGGTAGGACTACTCTGAAGGCCAAACGAAGAGCATGTCTTTCCAGAACTTGTAGTTTGTGATAGAATGAGTCTGGGGCTGATATCCATGCAGTGTGGCCGTAGGTAATTGCTGGTCGAAGGAAAGCCTTGTAGGTATGTAGGACAACCTGGGAGTTGAGTCCCCAGGATGTTCCAATTAGCCGTTTGAGCAAGCTCAGACGATTTGTAGCTTTTTGGACGATGTTGAGCAATTGAGGTTTCCAGGTTAGCTTGGAGTCAAATATGACTCCCAGATATTTTGCAGTGGTGGCAGGCAGAATTGGAGTTCCCCGTATTTTGATGTTTAATAATGTTGGGTTCCTTTGGATCTTCGAGCGACAGCCTGTCTGCAGAAACACCAATGCTTGTGTTTTGAGAGCATTAATTGTGAGACGCCATGTGTCACACCATCTTTGGAAGGAGTTTATAGCTGGTTGGAGAGTTTTGTTTATAGCTTGGATGGTTGAACAACAGGCGAGAAATGCGGTGTCGTCAGCGAATTGGTAGATAGAAACTTGTGGGGGTTTTGGCATATCGGCAACGTATAGTATGTAGAGTAATGGTGATAAAGCAGCACCCTGTGGAACGCCAGAGTAAGGGAAAATGGGGTATGACATCGCTCCATTTACAGTGACATAAGCGACCCTATTTGTTAGAAAGCTGTGTACTAATCTGACATAGCAAAGCGGTAGTTGGAATTTATGGAGCTTGTAAATGAGTCCAGTATGCCATACTTTGTCAAATGCTTTCTCCAGGTCGAATAGTACTAGGCAGGATGGTTTGGATGTGTTGAAATGATTTGTGATGCGAGTCGTTAGTTTTAATAAATTATCAAGGACACTGTGTTGAGGTCTAAAGCCTGCTTGGTGCGACGGAAGTAAACTGTGTGCTTGTAAGTGCATGTGTATGCGTCGAACAATGATGCGTTCGAATATTTTGCTAAAGGTTGATGTGAGCTGAATAGGTCGATAGTTTGTTGGGTTGGTACTATCTTTGTTTGGTTTTGGGAACATTAGAACCTTTGAAATCTTCCAGTCTGTCGGGTAGTGTCCTGTGCGGAGGATAAAATTGTAGATAATGGCCAGAAAGGACAGCAATGCAAGCGGGGCCTGTTTAATCAATACGTATGTGATATTGTCCAATCCGGGAGCAGTGTTTCTCTTCCTACGCACAGTATTGATAATATCGTCTGTTGTGATAGGAACAGTTAGAGCATTTGTAGGATCAATAGTGTGCGTATTACTGGGTTGCAGTTGCCTGTTATTGGGGTTTGTGACTCTGTCAATTTTGGTCTGGAGGCGGAGATTTGGAGCTAGTTGCGGTGTCGGAGTGAAAGTGTCTTGCAAGGCATTTGCGAAGGCATAAGCTTTTTCAGTGTCTGTGTTTAGAGCTGCGTCCTTGATTGTTATCGGATAAGGAGTACTACTGGATTGTCCAGTGAGCACCTTGAAACGTTTCCAGTATTTTGTGGGATGGCTTTCGTCACTCAATTGGTTGCACGTTTCAATCCATCGACGTTGTTTATAAGCTTTTATATAGTTATGAACTGTACGCAGCCATTGACGGTGTAAGTTAAGGGATTCAGGATTTCTGGTCTGGAGATAGTCCCTGTATGCTCGTCGTGATGCTGTGATTAGGTGAAGATATTGCGGAGGTAGCTTTGGTTTGTAACTATTGAGAGTGGTCGTAGGTATGTTAGTGGTTGCCGCACTGGTAATCTGAGCAGTAAGATGTTCCACCGCCGTATCGAGTTCCTCTGAATTGTTTGGTTCTGGATGCGGGTGAGAAAAAGCATTCTGTAGCTTTTCACTATATGCCTCCCAGTTCGCTTTGTTGTAACACCAGATTTTTCGAGGTTGTATTGTACTGCTCGTATTGCGGTTACCAAGATTTAAGGTAATTTTCACTGGGTCATGGTCACTGCCGATGGAATCCAGCACAGATATGTTCAAGCAGGCACTTAGAGATGTTGATGTTATAACAACGTCAGGGGTAGTGTTACTTATGGGACGTGTGGCTCTGGGCAGTACATGGAATTCTGCTGTAGTGTTTTGGTCCAGAAATTGTAAAAAGTTTGTTTTGTCTTGCATGGTTCGGCTATGATAATTGATGTCCGCTGCTATGATATAATGTTTGCTAAGGGTTTGGATATGTTGAAAGAATTGGTATGGAATAGTCTCCCCTGGTCTTACATAGATGGTAGCAAATGTAACGACCCGGGATGGAAAGTAGATTGTACTAGCAGTATGTTCTGGCAAGTGGAAGTGTGGTGGGAAGGTAACTGTTCGATATGGTAATTTTCTATCTACTCCAATTGCTGTGCCGCCGTTTACTCTTAAGCCCGGCGGGCCATCGTGGCGTAAGATGTTGTATGGTGGAATATGACAGATCATTTTTGGAGCAAGATAGGTTTCGTTTAGCGCAAAGCAGTGAACAGATTCTTCCAAGAGCAGGTGTTGCAATAAAGCTTTTCGTTTAGAAACGGATCGGATATTTAAAAATAGAAAATTATACATATTCCGTACTGCCATATTCAAAATCTTAAACCGCAGTTTCCAAGTGGGATATGTGGAAATGCACGTGAGGACCAGAGTATGTTGCATGGAGTTGCAAGTTGAAAATGGTTTTTGCCGATGCCGTTACTTGGGTTAATATGTGCGTTCTTAAAAATGGGTGCACATTTTGGAGAGTCAGTGTGAAGAAACGTATTAGATCTTCCACTGTTACAGGATGTCGTAGTGAGTTGTCAGGTTCCGTAGCAGTGTCATTGGTGCGCAGGGGGACTGTTAGGTCGGGGTGTTCAGGTATTGCTTCTGGCTTGGCTTTGCATTTGTAGCTGTATGTAGGATGGTTTTCCGTACATGTGACACATTTTGGTGGAGCAGTTTGGTTTGGACATTCTTTGGTTGAATGGGGTCCTGAACAGTATCCGCATTTATCTCGGTTTGGACATGCAGCGGTAGTGTGCTTGTTATATTGTTGGCATTTTTCGCACCGCAATGGAAGAGGTTGTTGAGAACGGGATGGTTCAACTTTGTACCTGCGTCTGTATATGTATGCTCCACTGTGTAGTAGTGTGTCTACAGCATTTTGTGAGTCTGTTAGGACCCGCACCATGTATGTGGGTCCGTTGTTATTGCGAATACGGATACATTTGCGGATTTGTACACCTTCGCATTCCATTTCCTCAAAGATCTCCTCGTCTGTTAAGACAGGTTCTACACCCCTGATGACTACTGATAGTAGTGGGGATTTATGTGGTGGTGGTGGTTGTTTTTGAGTGGAAGCATTCAGTGTTTGGATGTTTGCTTTGGCTCCATAAATTTCAAAAGAAGCTTTGTTTCTAATTAGTTTTGCAAAGTCTGGATCTGGTGATTTCAATATGATGCCATTACGGGTGAACAGTATTTGTGCAATTTGTGCCCTTGGTACATACTTAGATGTTTGTTGGAACACATGTTTTGCTGTGTTGAATTTGGTGTCGTAATTGGTGAGCAGGAAGTTGTATAAGCTATTATCCTGTTGTTTGGATTTTAGTTGGGTTGCATGAGCTGTATTTCCTGTATCTCGTTTAATTGGTGATCTAGATCGTTGACGTTGAGGTAGAGGTAATCCTTCATAGGAATTGCGACGTCGGTGTTTTGTGGAATAGCTGGACGTTTGCATTGGATCATTGGTACTTCGTGAATCGAGCATCGTCTCGGAGTTTGGACCGTCAGTCCGTTTAGTACCTCCGGTGAAGGTTTTCACCCCTTCTCGCTGTCGTAGCAGCGTTGCAGGAAGACCATGATGCATATCAGAAGACCACAACCGTGAGTTGTTTATATGATCCAATAGAACAAACGCAAATCCTATGGGAAAAGAGGCACAAACTCAAACCAACTGACAACTCAATCCAAAGAAGCGAATCCAAATTCCAAACTAATTGTAGAGCCCAAGACAAAGAAGAGGAAGGATGAAGGTAGTAAGGGAAAACAGTTTCAAAAATATTGCAAGTCGTATGTCTGCTCCACTCAACGTGTTCAACCAAAAAGGTTCCTCGCAATCACCTAACCACCGTATAGGCACAATTGGTACCGTTTGTCCGTTCCAGACTTACGGCTTCCACCTGGAATAATTGGCCCACGATGCGTGACACAAGAGAGACCGACTTACGATTACCTATACAATCAGGGCTTCAGTTGTCACCGTTAGGTTTCCACCTTGATTCTCAGGGATTGGGCCTCCCCGGATGCCATGATGACTAAAAGTTTTAGCTTTTACTTATATAGTCCAGAATCAAAAGAGGTTGCTCGTGGGAGATGCATTTTTATTCACTGCAGTGCATTTTCTTATTTAATTTGATGCTCTAATGTTCAAACATCTTTCGAAGAGTGTTAAGCACAATTTTGCACTATGATTACAATCAAATGTACCGATATTTGTTGTACGAAAACTTATGTTTCCTATACACATTTTTCGACAGAACCATCTAGCGGCCGGTGCAGGAAACTAAGTATAAATTAAGCTTTTTTTCAGAATATTAGGTTACACAACATGAACATGTATTATATGAACATGTATTAGTTATCCAGCATAAGATCGCCAAAAGAGAAGTCACCAGGAAAATTAACAAAAAATTGCAAAGGAATGTGTATGAGGCAGCCTATATATGCACAGATACAGTAATAGGAATAAACTCAATAGGGATGACGGAAACTTGGAAGACGGTTGGATAAACTTTTTTAAAAAATGGGATAACGCCGCCGGGAATTACATATTTAAAATATATATACAGGGTATTGAAATATGTGATCATTGAAGTAAATGTCATTTGCTTGCTGTTCTGCCTCGTTATTTTTATCGTGATTTACTATGTAAGCCAACCTCTTGCGCAGAAATGTTAATCGCCACTTTACCAAGAGTTTGAATTTGGATTCAATTCCTCCATGTGCCTGAATCAAACCCTTGTTTGTAGTAGCTTATAAAAGTGTACCTCTATTATGCAATTTTTACATTCTCTTATAATGTTGACGTTCTATTTTCAGAAGGAGAGACCGGGTAAGAGGAAGGCATACAGATGCCCCTTCTGCGTGAAATATCATTTTGTAACTGACCTAAAGGGACACTTACTGAAAGTACACCACCTTACCGAAGATGATGCTTCCTTCATCGATAAATCAAAAGCCGAGCACAAGCCACCTAACAAAAACTATAGGGGTGGGAAGAGGAGACCCCAGAAAGGGTGTCTTATTGGAGGTTGCGGGGCAATAGTCAGAAAATACGACCAACACCTAGTAGAAGTCCATCACATGAGGAGAGGAACAGAACAAATGAAGAATGAGTTGACATTGATTAAACCAATGAGACCGACGACGTAGGGAAAAATGTCGATATTTACATTGAGGAAAAAAAGGTCCTTCTTAGGACCAACAATTGACAATAGGAATTGGACGAACTTGTCTACTAACACACGTGCAAAGTAATCGAGTATTCAAATGCCATGTTCAAATGTTTGTTTGGATTAACCAAAAAAATGGTAGTGGTGAACAAGTTGTGTGTTAAATAGGCATCAACCAAACAATTTTTCACCAGTACCAAAATATTTGGTCAAGTTCCATTTGTTTGTCGTAAACAATTTTTTGGTTACCAAAACCAAATATTATTTTGGTAAGTCTAACAAAATGTAGCACATTTTTATAGGAAAACCAAATAATTTATTCATAATTTATTATGTTATAATATGGCTAATTATAGCTAGGGTGGATAGTTTGTAGAATACGCATTCAGAATAGAAAGTCACATGAACTAAAAGTTTTAGCTTTTATTTATATAGTCCAGAATCAAAAGAGGTTGCTCGTGGGAAATGCATTTTTATTCACTGCAGTGCATTTTCTTATTTAATTTGATGCTCTAACGTTCAAACATCTTTCGAAGAGTGTTAAGCACAATTTTACACTATGATTACAATCAAATGTACCAATATTTGTTGTACGAAAACTTATGTTTCCTATACACATTTTTCGACAGAACCATCTAGCGGCCGGTGCAGAAAACTAAGTATAAATTAAGCTTTTTTTCAGAATATTAGGTTACACAACATGAACATGTATTATATGAACATGTATTAGTTATCCAGCATAAGATCGCCAAAAGAGAAGTCATCAGGAAAATTAACAAAAAATTGCAAAGGAATGTGTATGAGGCAGCCTATATATGCACAGATACAGTAATAGGAATAAACTCAATAGGGATGACGGAAACTTGGAAGACAGTTGCATAAACTTTTATAAAAAATAGGATAAAGCCGCCGGGAATTACATATTTAAAATATATATATACAGGGTAAGGAAATATGTGATCTTTGAAGTAAATGTGATGTGCTTGCTGTTCTGCCTAGTTATTTTTATCGTGATTTTCTATGTAAGCCAACCTCTTGTGCAGAAAGGTTAATCGCCACTTTACCAAGAGTTTGAATTTGGATTCGATTCTTCCATGTGCCTGAATCAAACCCGGGCCCTCTTGTTTGTAGTAGCTTATAAAATTGTACCTCTATTATGCAATTTTTACAATCTGTTATGATGTTGACTTTCTATTTACAGAAGGAGAGACCGGGAAAGAGAAAATACTACAGATGCACGGTCTGTGTAAAAGATCACTACGTTACAGACATGAAAAGACACCTACTAAGAGTGCACCGACTTAGCAAGGATGATGCGTCGTTCATCGACAAGTCCAAAGCAATTCACAAGCCGCCTAGCAAGAACTACAGGGGGGGGGGAAGGAGACCCCAAAAAAGATGTCTCATTGGAGGTTGTGGGACCCTAGTAAGAAAATATGACAAGCATCTAGTCGATGTACACCACATGGAGAGAAAAACAAAAAAAAATGAAAATGGCATTGAAGGTGATTAAACCGTTGAGACCGACGACGTAGGGAAAAATGTAGATATTTACATTGAGGAAAAGAAGGTCCTTCTTAGGACCAACAATTGACAATAGGAATTGGACGAACTTGTCTACTAACACACGTGCAAAGTAATCGAGTATTCAAATGCCGTGTTCAAATGTTTGTTTGGATTAACCAAAAAATGGTACTGGTGAACAAGTTGTGTTAAATAGGCATCAACCAAACAATTTTCCACCAGTACCAAAATATTTGGTCAAGTTCCATTTGTTTGTCGTAAACAATTTTTTGGTTACCAAAACCAAATATTATTTTGGTAAGTCTAACAAAATGTAGCACATTTTTATAGGAACACCAAATAATTTATTCATAATTTCTTATGTTATAATCTGGCTAATTATAGTTAGGGTGGAGAGTTTGTAGAAACTAACTTATCTCAAAATACGCATTCAGAATAGAAAGTCACATGAACTAAAAGTTTTAGCTTTTACTTATATAGTCCAGAATCAAAAGAGGTTGCTCGTGGGAGATGCATTTTTATTCACTGCAGTGCATTTTCTTATTTAATTTGATGCTCTAATGTTCAAACATCTTTCGAAGAGTGTTAAGCACAATTTTGCACTATGATTACAATCAAATGTACCGATATTTGTTGTACGAAAACTTATGTTTCCTATACACATTTTTCGACAGAACCATCTAGCGGCCGGTGCAGGAAACTAAGTATAAATTAAGCTTTTTTTCAGAATATTAGGTTACACAACATGAACATGTATTATATGAACATGTATTAGTTATCCAGCATAAGATCGCCAAAAGAGAAGTCATCAGGAAAATTAACAAAAAATTGGAAAGGAATGTGTATGAGGCAGCCTATATATGCACAGATACAGTAATAGGAATAAACTCAATAGGGATGACGGAAACTTGGAAGACGGTTGGATAAACTTTTTTAAAAAATGGGATAACGCCGCCGGGAATTACATATTTAAAATATATATACAGGGTATTGAAATATGTGATCATTGAAGTAAATGTCATTTGCTTGCTGTTCTGCCTCGTTATTTTTATCGTGATTTACTATGTAAGCCAACCTCTTGCGCAGAAATGTTAATCGCCACTTTACCAAGAGTTTGAATTTGGATTCAATTCCTCCATGTGCCTGAATCAAACCCTTGTTTGTAGTAGCTTATAAAAGTGTACCTCTATTATGCAATTTTTACATTCTCTTATAATGTTGACGTTCTATTTTCAGAAGGAGAGACCGGGTAAGAGGAAGGCATACAGATGCCCCTTCTGCGTGAAATATCATTTTGTAACTGACCTAAAGGGACACTTACTGAAAGTACACCACCTTACCGAAGATGATGCTTCCTTCATCGATAAATCAAAAGCCGAGCACAAGCCACCTAACAAAAACTATAGGGGTGGGAAGAGGAGACCCCAGAAAGGGTGTCTTATTGGAGGTTGCGGGGCAATAGTCAGAAAATACGACCAACACCTAGTAGAAGTCCATCACATGAGGAGAGGAACAGAACAAATGAAGAATGAGTTGACATTGATTAAACCAATGAGACCGACGACGTAGGGAAAAATGTCGATATTTACATTGAGGAAAAAAAGGTCCTTCTTAGGACCAACAATTGACAATAGGAATTGGACGAACTTGTCTACTAACACACGTGCAAAGTAATCGAGTATTCAAATGCCATGTTCAAATGTTTGTTTGGATTAACCAAAAAAATGGTAGTGGTGAACAAGTTGTGTGTTAAATAGGCATCAACCAAACAATTTTTCACCAGTACCAAAATATTTGGTCAAGTTCCATTTGTTTGTCGTAAACAATTTTTTGGTTACCAAAACCAAATATTATTTTGGTAAGTCTAACAAAATGTAGCACATTTTTATAGGAAAACCAAATAATTTATTCATAATTTATTATGTTATAATCTGGCTAATTATAGCTAGGGTGGAGAGTTTGTAGAATACGCATTCAGAATAGAAAGTCACATGAACTAAAAGTTTTAGCTTTTATTTATATAGTCCAGAATCAAAAGAGGTTGCTCGTGGGAAATGCATTTTTATTCACTGCAGTGCATTTTCTTATTTAATTTGATGCTCTAACGTTCAAACATCTTTCGAAGAGTGTTAAGCACAATTTTACACTATGATTACAATCAAATGTACCAATATTTGTTGTATGAAAACTTATGTTTCCTATACACATTTTTCGACAGAACCATCTAGCGGCCGGTGCAGAAAACTAAGTATAAATTAAGCTTTTTTTCAGAATATTAGGTTACACAACATGAACATGTATTATATGAACACGTATTAGTTATCCAGCATAAGATCGCCAAAAGAGAAGTCATCACGAAAATTAACAAGAAATTGGAAAGGAAAGTGTATGAGGCAGCCTATATATGCACAGATAATAGGAATAAACTCAATAGGGATGACGGAAACTTGGAAGACAGTTGGATAAACTTTTTTAAAAAATGGGATAAAGCCGCCGGGAATTACATATTTAAAATATATATATACAGGGTATTGAAATATGTGATCTTTGAAGTAAATGTGATGTGCTTGCTGTTCTGCCTAGTTATTTTTATCGTGATTTTCTATGTAAGCCAACCTCTTGTGCAGAAAGGTTAATCGCCACTTTACCAAGAGTTTGAATTTGGATTCGATTCTTCCATGTGCCTGAATCATACCCGGGCCCTCTTGTTTGTAGTAGCTTATAAAATTGTACCTCTATTATGCAATTTTTACAATCTGTTATGATGTTGACTTTCTATTTTCAGAAGGAGAGACCGGGAAAGAGAAAATACTACAGATGCACGGTCTGTGTAAAAGATCACTACGTTACAGACATGAAAAGACACCTACTAAGAGTGCACCGACTTAGCGAGGATGATGCGTCGTTCATCGACAAGTCCAAAGCAATTCACAAGCCGCCTAGCAAGAACTGCAGGGGGGGGGGAGGAGACCCCAAAAAAGATGTCTCATTGGAGGTTGTGGGACCCTAGTAAGAAAATATGACAAGCATCTAGTCGATGTACACCACATGGAGAGAAAAACAAAAAAAAACGAAAATGGCATTGAAGATGATTAAACCCTTGAGACCGACGACGTAGGGAAAAATGTAGATATTTACATTGAGGAAAAAAAGGTCCTTCTTAGGACCAACAATTGACAATAGGAATTGGACGAACTTGTCTACTAACACACGTGCAAAGTAATCGAGTATTCAAATGCAGTGTTCAAATGTTTGTTTGGATTAACCAAAAAATGGTACTGGTGAACAAGTTGTGTGTTAAATAGGCATCAACCAAACAATTTGCCACCAGTACCAAAATATTTGGTCAAGTTCCATTTTTTTGTCGTAAACAATTTTTAGGTTACCAAAACCAAATATTATTTTGGTAAGTCTAACAAAATGTAGCACATTTTTATAGGAAAACCAAATAATTTATTCATAATTTCTTATGTTATAATCTGGCTAATTATAGTTAGGGTGGAGAGTTTGTAGAAACTAACTTATCTCAAAATACGCATTCAGAATAGAAAGTCACATGAACTAAAAGTTTTAGCTTTTACTTATATAGTCCAGAATCAAAAGAGGTTGCTCGTGGGAGATGCATTTTTATTCACTGCAGTGCATTTTCTTATTTAATTTGATGCTCTAATGTTCAAACATCTTTCGAAGAGTGTTAAGCACAATTTTGCACTATGATTACAATCAAATGTACCGATATTTGTTGTACGAAAACTTATGTTTCCTATACACATTTTTCGACAGAACCATCTAGCGGCCGGTGCAGGAAACTAAGTATAAATTAAGCTTTTTTTCAGAATATTAGGTTACACAACATGAACATGTATTATATGAACATGTATTAGTTATCCAGCATAAGATCGCCAAAAGAGAAGTCATCAGGAAAATTAACAAAAAATTGCAAAGGAATGTGTATGAGGCAGCCTATATATGCACAGATAATAGGAATAAACTCAATAGGGATGACGGAAACTTGGAAGACGGTTGGATAAACTTTTTTAAAAAATGGGATAACGCCGCCGGGAATTACATATTTAAAATATATATATACAGGGTATTGAAATATGTGATCATTGAAGTAAATGTCATTTGCTTGCTGTTCTGCCTCGTTATTTTTATCGTGATTTTCTATGTAAGCCAACCTCTTGCGCAGAAATGTTAATCGCCACTTTACCAAGAGTTTGAATTTGGATTCAATTCCTCCATGTGCCTGAATCAAACCCTTGTTTGTAGTAGCTTATAAAAGTGTACCTCTATTATGCAATTTTTACATTCTCTTATAATGTTGACTTTCTATTTTCAGAAGGAGAGACCGGGTAAGAGGAAGGCATACAGATGCCCCTTCTGCGTGAAATATCATTTTGTAACTGACCTAAAGGGACACTTACTGAAAGTACACCACCTTACCGAAGATGATGCTTCCTTCATCGATAAATCAAAAGCCGAGCACAAGCCACCTAACAAAAACTATAGGGGTGGGAAGAGGAGACCCCAGAAAGGGTGTCTTATTGGAGGTTGCGGGGCAATAGTCAGAAAATACGACCAACACCTAGTAGAAGTCCATCACATGAGGAGAGGAACAGAACAAATGAAGAATGAGTTGACATTGATTAAACCAATGAGACCGACGACGTAGGGAAAAATGTCGATATTTACATTGAGGAAAAAAAGGTGCTTCTTAGGACCAACAATTGACAATAGGAATTGGATGAACTTGTCTACTAACACACGTGCAAAGTAATCGAGTATTCAAATGCCGTGTTCAAATGTTTGTTTGGATTAACCAAAAAAATGGTAGTGGTGAACAAGTTGTGTGTTAAATAGGCATCAACCAAACAATTTTTCACCAGTACCAAAATATTTGGTCAAGTTCCATTTGTTTGTCGTAAACAATTTTTTGGTTACCAAAACCAAATATTATTTTGGTAAGTCTAACAAAATGTAGCACATTTTTATAGGAAAACCAAATAATTTATTCATAATTTATTATGTTATAATCTGGCTAATTATAGCTAGGGTGGAGAGTTTGTAGAAACTAACTTATCTCAAAATACGCATTCAGAATAGAAAGTCACAGGAACTAAAAGTTTTAGCTTTTACTTATATAGTCCAGAATCAAAAGAGGTTGCTCGTGGGAGATGCATTTTTATTCACTGCAGTGCATTTTCTTATTTAATTTGATGCTCTAATGTTCAAACATCTTTCGAAGAGTGTTAAGCACAATTTTGCACTATGATTACAATCAAATGTACCAATATTTGTTGTACGAAAACTTATGTTTCCTATACACATTTTTCGACAGAACCATCTAGCGGCCGGTGCAGGAAACTAAGTATAAATTAAGCTTTTTTTCAGAATATTAGGTTACACAACATGAACATGTATAATATGAACATGTATTAGTTAACCAGCATAAGATCGCCAAAAGAGAAGTCATCAGGAAAATTAACAAAAAATTCGAAAGGAATGTGTATGAGGCAGCCTATATATGCACAGATAATAGGAATAAACTTAATAGGGATGACGGAAACTTGGAAGACGGTTGGATAAACTTTTTTAAAAAATGGGATAACGCCGCCGGGAATTACATATTTAAAATATATATATATATACAGGGTATTGAAATATGTGATCATTGAAGTAAATGTGATTTGCTTGCTGTTCTGCCTCGTTATTTTTATCGTGATTTTCTATGTAAGCCAACCTCTTGCGCAGAAATGTTAATCGCCACTTTACCAAGAGTTTGAATTTGGATTCAATTCCTCCATGTGCCTGAATCAAACCCTTGTTTGTAGTAGCTTATAAAAGTGTACCTCTATTATGCAATTTTTACATTCTCTTATAATGTTGACTTTCTATTTTCAGAAGGAGAGACCGGGTTTTGTAACTGACCTAAAGGGACACTTACTGAAAGTACACCACCTTACCGAAGATGATGCTTCCTTCATCGATAAATCAAAAGCCGAGCACAAGCCACCTAACAAAAACTATAGGGGTGGGAAGAGGAGACCCCAGAAAGGGTGTCTTATTGGAGGTTGCGGGGCAATAGTCAGAAAATACGACCAACACCTAGTAGAAGTCCATCACATGAGGAGAGGAACAGAACAAATGAAGAATGAGTTGACATTGATTAAACCAATGAGACCGACGACGTAGGGAAAAATGTCGATATTTACATTGAGGAAAAAAAGGTCCTTCTTAGGACCAACAATTGACAATAGGAATTGGACGAACTTGTCTACTAACACACGTGCAAAGTAATCGAGTATTCAAATGCAGTGTTCAAATGTTTGTTCGGATTAACCAAAAAAATGGTAGTGGTGAACAAGTTGTGTGTTAAACAGGCATCAACCAAACAATTTTTCACCAGTACCAAAATATTTGGTCAAGTTCCATTTGTTTGTCGTAAACAATTTTTTGGTTACCAAAACCAAATATTATTTTGGTAAGTCTAACAAAATGTAGCACAGTTTTTATAGGAAAACCAAATAATTTATTCATAATTTATTATGTTATAATCTGGCTAATTATAGCTAGGGTGGAGAGTTTGTAGAAACTAACTTATCTCAAAATACGCATTCAGAATAGAAAGTCACATGAACTAAAAGTTTTAGCTTATACTTATATAGTCCAGAATCAAAAGAGGTTGCTCGTGGGAAATGCATTTTTATTCACTGCAGTGCATTTTCTTATTTCATTTGATGCTCTAATGTTCAAACATCTTTCGAAGAGTGTTAAGCACAATTTTACACTATGATTACAATCAAATGTACCAATATTTGTTGTACGAAAACTTATGTTTCCTATACACATTTTTCGACAGAACCATCTAGCGGCCGGTGCAGAAAACTAAGTATAAATTAAGCTTTTTTTCAGAATATTAGGTTACACAACATGAACATGTATTATATGAACATGTATTAGTTATCCAGCATAAGATCGCCAAAAGAGAAGTCATCACGAAAATTAACAAGAAATTGGAAAGGAATGTGTATGAGGCAGCCTATATATGCACAGATAATAGGAATAAACTCAATAGGGATGACGGAAACTTGGAAGACAATTGGATAAACTTTTTTAAAAAATGGGATAAAGCCGCCGGGAATTACATATTTAAAATATATATATACAGGGTATTGAAATATGTGATCTTTGAAGTAAATGTGATGTGCTTGCTGTTCTGCCTAGTTATTTTTATCGTGATTTTCTATGTAAGCCAACCTCTTGTGCAGAAATGTTAATCGCCACTTTACCAAGAGTTTGAATTTGGATTCAATTCCTCCATGTGCCTGAATCAAACCCTTGTTTGTAGTAGCTTATAAAAGTGTACCTCTATTATGCAATTTTTACATTCTCTTATAATGTTGACTTTCTATTTTCAGAAGGAGAGACCGGGTAAGAGGAAGGCATACAGATGCCCCTTCTGCGTGAAATATCATTTTGTAACTGACCTAAAGGGACACTTACTGAAAGTACACCACCTTACCGAAGATGATGCTTCCTTCATCGATAAATCAAAAGCCGAGCACAAGCCACCTAACAAAAACTATAGGGGTGGGAAGAGGAGACCCCAGAAAGGGTGTCTTATTGGAGGTTGCGGGGCAATAGTCAGAAAATACGACCAACACCTAGTAGAAGTCCATCACATGAGGAGAGGAACAGAACAAATGAAGAATGAGTTGACATTGATTAAACCAATGAGACCGACGACGTAGGGAAAAATGTCGATATTTACATTGAGGAAAAAAAGGTCCTTCTTAGGACCAACAATTGACAATAGGAATTGGACGAACTTGTCTACTAACACACGTGCAAAGTAATCGAGTATTCAAATGCCGTGTTCAAATGTTTGTTTGGATTAACCAAAAAAATGGTAGTGGTGAACAAGTTGTGTGTTAAATAGGCATCAACCAAACAATTTTTCACCAGTACCAAAATATTTGGTCAAGTTCCATTTGTTTGTCGTAAACAATTTTTTGGTTACCAAAACCAAATATTATTTTGGTAAGTCTAACAAAATGTAGCACAGTTTTTATAGGAAAACCAAATAATTTATTCATAATTTATTATGCTATAATCTGGCTAATTATAGCTAGGGTGGATAGTTTGTAGAATACGCATTCAGAATAGAAAGTCACATGAACTAAAAGTTTTAGCTTTTATTTATATAGTCCAGAATCAAAAGAGGTTGCTCGTGGGAAATGCATTTTTATTCACTGCAGTGCATTTTCTTATTTAATTTGATGCTCTAACGTTCAAACATCTTTCGAAGAGTGTTAAGCACAATTTTACACTATGATTACAATCAAATGTACCAATATTTGTTGTACGAAAACTTATGTTTCCTATACACATTTTTCGACAGAACCATCTAGCGGCCGGTGCAGAAAACTAAGTATAAATTAAGCTTTTTTTCAGAATATTATGTTACACAACATGAACATGTATTATATGAACATGTATTAGTTATCCAGCATAAGATCGCCAAAAGAGAAGTCATCAGGAAAATTAACAAGAAATTGGAAAGGAATGTGTATGAGGCAGCCTATATATGCACAGATAATAGGAATAAACTCAATAGGGATGACGGAAACTTGGAAGACAGTTGGATAAACTTTTTTAAAAAATGGGATAAAGCCGCCGGGAATTACATATTTAAAATATATATATACAGGGTATTGAAATATGTGATCTTTGAAGTAAATGTGATGTGCTTGCTGTTCTGCCTAGTTATTTTTATCGTGATTTTCTATGTAAGCCAACCTCTTGTGCAGAAAGGTTAATCGCCACTTTACCAAGAGTTTGAATTTGGATTCGATTCTTCCATGTGCCTGAATCAAACCCGGGCCCTCTTGTTTGTAGTAGCTTATAAAATTGTACCTCTATTATGCAATTTTTACAATCTGTTATGATGTTGACTTTCTATTTTCAGAAGGAGAGACCGGGAAAGAGAAAATACTACAGATGCACGGTCTGTGTAAAAGATCACTACGTTACAGACATGAAAAGACACCTACTAAGAGTGCACCGACTTAGCGAGGATGATGCGTCGTTCATCGACAAGTCCAAAGCAATTCACAAGCCGCCTAGCAAGAACTACAGGGGGGGGAGGAGACCCCAAAAAAGATGTCTCATTGGAGGTTGTGGGACCCTAGTAAGAAAATATGACAAGCATCTAGTCGATGTACACCACATGGAGAGAAAAACAAAAAAAAAATGAAAATGGCATTGAAGATGATTAAACCGTTGAGACCGACGACGTAGGGAAAAATGTAGATATTTACATTGAGGAAAAAAAGGTCCTTCTTAGGACCAACAATTGACAATAGGAATTGGACGAACTTGTCTACTAACACACGTGCAAAGTAATCGAGTATTCAAATGCAGTGTTCAAATGTTTGTTTGGATTAACCAAAAAATGGTACTGGTGAACAAGTTGTGTGTTAAATAGGCATCAACCAAACAATTTGCCACCAGTACCAAAATATTTGGTCAAGTTCCATTTTTTTGTCGTAAACAATTTTTAGGTTACCAAAACCAAATATTATTTTGGTAAGTCTAACAAAATGTAGCACATTTTTATAGGAAAACCAAATAATTTATTCATAATTTCTTATGTTATAATCTGGCTAATTATAGTTAGGGTGGAGAGTTTGTAGAAACTAACTTATCTCAAAATACGCATTCAGAATAGAAAGTCACATGAACTAAAAGTTTTAGCTTTTACTTATATAGTCCAGAATCAAAAGAGGTTGCTCGTGGGAGATGCATTTTTATTCACTGCAGTGCATTTTCTTATTTAATTTGATGCTCTAATGTTCAAACATCTTTCGAAGAGTGTTAAGCACAATTTTGCACTATGATTACAATCAAATGTACCGATATTTGTTGTACGAAAACTTATGTTTCCTATACACATTTTTCGACAGAACCATCTAGCGGCCGGTGCAGGAAACTAAGTATAAATTAAGCTTTTTTTCAGAATATTAGGTTACACAACATGAACATGTATTATATGAACATGTATTAGTTATCCAGCATAAGATCGCCAAAAGAGAAGTCATCAGGAAAATTAACAAGAAATTGGAAAGGAATGTGTATGAGGCAGCCTATATATGCACAGATAATAGGAATAAACTCAATAGGGATGACGGAAACTTGGAAGACGGTTGGATAAACTTTTTTAAAAAATGGGATAACGCCGCCGGGAATTACATATTTAAAATATATATATACAGGGTATTGAAATATGTGATCATTGAAGTAAATGTGATTTGCTTGCTGTTCTGCCTCGTTATTTTTATCGTGATTTACTATGTAAGCCAACCTCTTGCGCAGAAATGTTAATCGCCACTTTACCAAGAGTTTGAATTTGGATTCAATTCCTCCATGTGCCTGAATCAAACCCTTGTTTGTAGTAGCTTATAAAAGTGTACCTCTATTATGCAATTTTTACATTCTCTTATAATGTTGACTTTCTATTTTCAGAAGGAGAGACCGGGTAAGAGGAAGGCATACAGATGCCCCTTCTGCGTGAAATATCATTTTGTAACTGACCTAAAGGGACACTTACTGAAAGTACACCACCTTACCGAAGATGATGCTTCCTTCATCGATAAATCAAAAGCCGAGCACAAGCCACCTAACAAAAACTATAGGGGTGGGAAGAGGAGACCCCAGAAAGGGTGTCTTATTGGAGGTTGCGGGGCAATAGTCAGAAAATACGACCAACACCTAGTAGAAGTCCATCACATGAGGAGAGGAACAGAACAAATGAAGAATGAGTTGACATTGATTAACCCAATGAGACCGACGACGTAGGGAAAAATGTCGATATTTACATTGAGGAAAAAAAGGTCCTTCCTAGGACCAACAATTGACAATAGGAATTGGATGAACTTGTCTACTAACACACGTGCAAAGTAATCGAGTATTCAAATGCCGTGTTCAAATGTTTGTTTGGATTAACCAAAAAAATGGTAGTGGTGAACAAGTTGTGTGTTAAATAGGCATCAACCAAACAATTTTTCACCAGTACCAAAATATTTGGTCAAGTTCCATTTGTTTGTCGTAAACAATTTTTTGGTTACCAAAACCAAATATTATTTTGGTAAGTCTAACAAAATTTAGCACATTTTTATAGGAAAACCAAATAATTTATTCATAATTTATTATGTTATAATCTGGCTAATTATAGCTAGGGTGGAGAGTTTGTAGAAACTAACTTATCTCAAAATACGCATTCAGAATAGAAAGTCACAGGAACTAAAAGTTTTAGCTTTTACTTATATAGTCCAGAATCAAAAGAGGTTGCTCGTGGGAGATGCATTTTTATTCACTGCAGTGCATTTTCTTATTTAATTTGATGCTCTAATGTTCAAACATCTTTCGAAGAGTGTTAAGCACAATTTTGCACTATGATTACAATCAAATGTACCAATATTTGTTGTACGAAAACTTATGTTTCCTATACACATTTTTCGACAGAACCATCTAGCGGCCGGTGCAGGAAACTAAGTATAAATTAAGCTTTTTTTCAGAATATTAGGTTACACAACATGAACATGTATAATATGAACATGTATTAGTTAACCAGCATAAGATCGCCAAAAGAGAAGTCATCAGGAAAATTAACAAAAAATTCGAAAGGAATGTGTATGAGGCAGCCTATATATGCACAGATAATAGGAATAAACTTAATAGGGATGACGGAAACTTGGAAGACGGTTGGATAAACTTTTTTAAAAAATGGGATAACGCCGCCGGGAATTACATATTTAAAATATATATATATACAGGGTATTGAAATATGTGATCATTGAAGTAAATGTGATTTGCTTGCTGTTCTGCCTCGTTATTTTTATCGTGATTTTCTATGTAAGCCAACCTCTTGCGCAGAAATGTTAATCGCCACTTTACCAAGAGTTTGAATTTGGATTCAATTCCTCCATGTGCCTGAATCAAACCCTTGTTTGTAGTAGCTTATAAAAGTGTACCTCTATTATGCAATTTTTACATTCTCTTATAATGTTGACTTTCTATTTTCAGAAGGAGAGACCGGGTTTTGTAACTGACCTAAAGGGACACTTACTGAAAGTACACCACCTTACCGAAGATGATGCTTCCTTCATCGATAAATCAAAAGCCGAGCACAAGCCACCTAACAAAAACTATAGGGGTGGGAAGAGGAGACCCCAGAAAGGGTGTCTTATTGGAGGTTGCGGGGCAATAGTCAGAAAATACGACCAACACCTAGTAGAAGTCCATCACATGAGGAGAGGAACAGAACAAATGAAGAATGAGTTGACATTGATTAAACCAATGAGACCGACGACGTAGGGAAAAATGTCGATATTTACATTGAGGAAAAAAAGGTCCTTCTTAGGACCAACAATTGACAATAGGAATTGGACGAACTTGTCTACTAACACACGTGCAAAGTAATCGAGTATTCAAATGCAGTGTTCAAATGTTTGTTTGGATTAACCAAAAAAATGGTAGTGGTGAACAAGTTGTGTGTTAAATAGGCATCAACCAAACAATTTTTCACCAGTACCAAAATATTTGGTCAAGTTCCATTTGTTTGTCGTAAACAATTTTTTGGTTACCAAAACCAAATATTATTTTGGTAAGTCTAACAAAATGTAGCACATTTTTATAGGAAAACCAAATAATTTATTGATAATTTATTATGTTATAATCTGGCTAATTATAGCTAGGGTGGATAGTTTGTAGAATACGCATTCAGAATAGAAAGTCACATGAACTAAAAGTTTTAGCTTTTATTTATATAGTCCAGAATCAAAAGAGGTTGCTCGTGGGAAATGCATTTTTATTCACTGCAGTGCATTTTCTTATTTAATTTGATGCTCTAACGTTCAAACATCTTTCGAAGAGTGTTAAGCACAATTTTACACTATGATTACAATCAAATGTACCAATATTTGTTGTACGAAAACTTATGTTTCCTATACACATTTTTCGACAGAACCATCTAGCGGCCGGTGCAGAAAACTAAGTATAAATTAAGCTTTTTTTCAGAATATTATGTTACACAACATGAACATGTATTATATGAACATGTATTAGTTATCCAGCATAAGATCGCCAAAAGAGAAGTCATCAGGAAAATTAACAAGAAATTGGAAAGGAATGTGTATGAGGCAGCCTATATATGCACAGATAATAGGAATAAACTCAATAGGGATGACGGAAACTTGGAAGACAGTTGGATAAACTTTTTTAAAAAATGGGATAAAGCCGCCGGGAATTACATATTTAAAATATATATATACAGGGTATTGAAATATGTGATCTTTGAAGTAAATGTGATGTGCTTGCTGTTCTGCCTAGTTATTTTTATTGTGATTTTCTATGTAAGCCAACCTCTTGTGCAGAAAGGTTAATCGCCACTTTACCAAGAGTTTGAATTTGGATTCGATTCTTCCATGTGCCTGAATCAAACCCGGGCCCTCTTGTTTGTAGTAGCTTATAAAATTGTACCTCTATTATGCAATTTTTACAATCTGTTATGATGTTGACTTTCTATTTTCAGAAGGAGAGACCGGGAAAGAGAAAATACTACAGATGCACGGTCTGTGTAAAAGATCACTACGTTACAGACATGAAAAGACACCTACTAAGAGTGCACCGACTTAGCGAGGATGATGCGTCGTTCATCGACAAGTCCAAAGCAATTCACAAGCCGCCTAGCAAGAACTACAGGGGGGGGGAGGAGACCCCAAAAAAGATGTCTCATTGGAGGTTGTGGGACCCTAGTAAGAAAATATGACAAGCATCTAGTCGATGTACACCACATGGAGAGAAAAACAAAAAAAATGAAAATGGCATTGAAGATGATTAAACCGTTGAGACCGACGACGTAGGGAAAAATGTAGATATTTACATTGAGGAAAAAAAGGTCCTTCTTAGGACCAACAATTGACAATAGGAATTGGACGAACTTGTCTACTAACACACGTGCAAAGTAATCGAGTATTCCAATGCCGTGTTCAAATGTTTGTTTGGATTAACCAAAAAATGGTACTGGTGAACAAGTTGTGTGTTAAATAGGCATCAACCAAACAATTTGCCACCAGTACCAAAATATTTGGTCAAGTTCCATTTTTTTGTCGTAAACAATTTTTAGGTTACCAAAACCAAATATTATTTTGGTAAGTCTAACAAAATGTAGCACATTTTTATAGGAAAACCAAATAATTTATTCATAATTTCTTATGTTATAATCTGGCTAATTATAGTTAGGGTGGAGAGTTTGTAGAAACTAACTTATCTCAAAATACGCATTCAGAATAGAAAGTCACATGAACTAAAAGTTTTAGCTTTTACTTATATAGTCAAGAATCAAAAGAGGTTGCTCGTGGGAGATGCATTTGTATTCACTGCAGTGCATTTTCTTATTTAATTTGATGCTCTAATGTTCAAACATCTTTCGAAGAGTGTTAAGCACAATTTTGCACTATGATTACAATCAAATGTACCAATATTTGTTGTACGAAAACTTATGTTTCCTATACACATTTTTCGACAGAACCATCTAGCGGCCGGTGCAGGAAACTAAGTATAAATTAAGCTTTTTTTCAGAATATTAGGTTACACAACATGAACATGTATTATATGAACATGTATTAGTTATCCAGCATAAGATCGCCAAAAGAGAAGTCATCAGGAAAATTAACAAAAAATTGCAAAGGAATGTGTATGAGGCAGCCTATATATGCACAGATACAGTAATAGGAATAAACTCAATAGGGATGACGGAAACTTGGAAGACGGTTGGATAAACTTTTTTAAAAAATGGGATAACGCCGCCGGGAATTACATATTTAAAATATATATATACAGGGTATTGAAATATGTGATCATTGAAGTAAATGTGATTTGCTTGCTGTTCTGCCTCGTTATTTTTATCGTGATTTTCTATGTAAGCCAACCTCTTGCGCAGAAATGTTAATCGCCACTTTACCAAGAGTTTGAATTTGGATTCAATTCCTCCATGTGCCTGAATCAAACCCTTGTTTGTAGTAGCTTATAAAAGTGTACCTCTATTATGCAATTTTTACATTCTCTTATAATGTTGACTTTCTATTTTCAGAAGGAGAGACCGGGTAAGAGGAAGGCATACAGATGCCCCTTCTGCGTGAAATATCATTTTGTAACTGACCTAAAGGGACACTTACTGAAAGTACACCACCTTACCGAAGATGATGCTTCCTTCATCGATAAATCAAAAGCCGAGCACAAGCCACCTAACAAAAACTATAGGGGTGGGAAGAGGAGACCCCAGAAAGGGTGTCTTATTGGAGGTTGCGGGGCAATAGTCAGAAAATACGACCAACACCTAGTAGAAGTCCATCACATGAGGAGAGGAACAGAACAAATGAAGAATGAGTTGACATTGATTAAACCAATGAGACCGACGACGTAGGGAAAAATGTCGATATTTACATTGAGGAAAAAAAGGTCCTTCTTAGGACCAACAATTGACAATAGGAATTGGACGAACTTGTCTACTAACACACGTGCAAAGTAATCGAGTATTCAAATGCAGTGTTCAAATGTTTGTTTGGATTAAACAAAAAAATGGTAGTGGTGAACAAGTTGTGTGTTAAATAGGCATCAACCAAACAATTTTTCACCAGTACCAAAATATTTGGTCAAGTTCCATTTGTTTGTCGTAAACAATTTTTTGGTTACCAAAACCAAATATTATTTTGGTAAGTCTAACAAAATTTAGCACATTTTTATAGGAAAACCAAATAATTTATTCATAATTTATTATGTTATAATCTGGCTAATTATAGCTAGGGTGGAGAGTTTGTAGAAACTAACTTATCTCAAAATACGCATTCAGAATAGAAAGTCACAGGAACTAAAAGTTTTAGCTTTTACTTATATAGTCCAGAATCAAAAGAGGTTGCTCGTGGGAGATGCATTTTTATTCACTGCAGTGCATTTTCTTATTTAATTTGATGCTCTAATGTTCAAACATCTTTCGAAGAGTGTTAAGCACAATTTTGCACTATGATTACAATCAAATGTACCGATATTTGTTGTACGAAAACTTATGTTTCCTATACACATTTTTCGACAGAACCATCTAGCGGCCGGTGCAGGAAACTAAGTATAAATTAAGCTTTTTTTCAGAATATTAGGTTACACAACATGAACATGTATTATATGAACATGTATTAGTTATCCAGCATAAGATCGCCAAAAGAGAAGTCATCAGGAAAATTAACAAGAAATTGGAAAGGAATGTGTATGAGGCAGCCTATATATGCACAGATAATAGGAATAAACTCAATAGGGATGACGGAAACTTGGAAGACGGTTGGATAAACTTTTTTAAAAAATGGGATAACGCCGCCGGGAATTACATATTTAAAATATATATATACAGGGTATTGAAATATGTGATCATTGAAGTAAATGTGATTTGCTTGCTGTTCTGCCTCGTTATTTTTATCGTGATTTACTATGTAAGCCAACCTCTTGCGCAGAAATGTTAATCGCCACTTTACCAAGAGTTTGAATTTGGATTCAATTCCTCCATGTGCCTGAATCAAACCCTTGTTTGTAGTAGCTTATAAAAGTGTACCTCTATTATGCAATTTTTACATTCTCTTATAATGTTGACTTTCTATTTTCAGAAGGAGAGACCGGGTAAGAGGAAGGCATACAGATGCCCCTTCTGCGTGAAATATCATTTTGTAACTGACCTAAAGGGACACTTACTGAAAGTACACCACCTTACCGAAGATGATGCTTCCTTCATCGATAAATCAAAAGCCGAGCACAAGCCACCTAACAAAAACTATAGGGGTGGGAAGAGGAGACCCCAGAAAGGGTGTCTTATTGGAGGTTGCGGGGCAATAGTCAGAAAATACGACCAACACCTAGTAGAAGTCCATCACATGAGGAGAGGAACAGAACAAATGAAGAATGAGTTGACATTGATTAACCCAATGAGACCGACGACGTAGGGAAAAATGTCGATATTTACATTGAGGAAAAAAAGGTCCTTCCTAGGACCAACAATTGACAATAGGAATTGGATGAACTTGTCTACTAACACACGTGCAAAGTAATCGAGTATTCAAATGCCGTGTTCAAATGTTTGTTTGGATTAACCAAAAAAATGGTAGTGGTGAACAAGTTGTGTGTTAAATAGGCATCAACCAAACAATTTTTCACCAGTACCAAAATATTTGGTCAAGTTCCATTTGTTTGTCGTAAACAATTTTTTGGTTACCAAAACCAAATATTATTTTGGTAAGTCTAACAAAATTTAGCACATTTTTATAGGAAAACCAAATAATTTATTCATAATTTATTATGTTATAATCTGGCTAATTATAGCTAGGGTGGAGAGTTTGTAGAAACTAACTTATCTCAAAATACGCATTCAGAATAGAAAGTCACAGGAACTAAAAGTTTTAGCTTTTACTTATATAGTCCAGAATCAAAAGAGGTTGCTCGTGGGAGATGCATTTTTATTCACTGCAGTGCATTTTCTTATTTAATTTGATGCTCTAATGTTCAAACATCTTTCGAAGAGTGTTAAGCACAATTTTGCACTATGATTACAATCAAATGTACCAATATTTGTTGTACGAAAACTTATGTTTCCTATACACATTTTTCGACAGAACCATCTAGCGGCCGGTGCAGGAAACTAAGTATAAATTAAGCTTTTTTTCAGAATATTAGGTTACACAACATGAACATGTATAATATGAACATGTATTAGTTAACCAGCATAAGATCGCCAAAAGAGAAGTCATCAGGAAAATTAACAAAAAATTCGAAAGGAATGTGTATGAGGCAGCCTATATATGCACAGATAATAGGAATAAACTTAATAGGGATGACGGAAACTTGGAAGACGGTTGGATAAACTTTTTTAAAAAATGGGATAACGCCGCCGGGAATTACATATTTAAAATATATATATATACAGGGTATTGAAATATGTGATCATTGAAGTAAATGTGATTTGCTTGCTGTTCTGCCTCGTTATTTTTATCGTGATTTTCGATGTAAGCCAACCTCTTGCGCAGAAATGTTAATCGCCACTTTACCAAGAGTTTGAATTTGGATTCAATTCCTCCATGTGCCTGAATCAAACCCTTGTTTGTAGTAGCTTATAAAAGTGTACCTCTATTATGCAATTTTTACATTCTCTTATAATGTTGACTTTCTATTTTCAGAAGGAGAGACCGGGTTTTGTAACTGACCTAAAGGGACACTTACTGAAAGTACACCACCTTACCGAAGATGATGCTTCCTTCATCGATAAATCAAAAGCCGAGCACAAGCCACCTAACAAAAACTATAGGGGTGGGAAGAGGAGACCCCAGAAAGGGTATCTTATTGGAGGTTGCGGGGCAATAGTCAGAAAATACGACCAACACCTAGTAGAAGTCCATCACATGAGGAGAGGAACAGAACAAATGAAGAATGAGTTGACATTGATTAAACCAATGAGACCGACGACGTAGGGAAAAATGTCGATATTTACATTGAGGAAAAAAAGGTCCTTCTTAGGACCAACAATTGACAATAGGAATTGGACGAACTTGTCTACTAACACACGTGCAAAGTAATCGAGTATTCAAATGCAGTGTTCAAATGTTTGTTTGGATTAACCAAAAAAATGGTAGTGGTGAACAAGTTGTGTGTTAAATAGGCATCAACCAAACAATTTTTCACCAGTACCAAAATATTTGGTCAAGTTCCATTTGTTTGTCGTAAACAATTTTTTGGTTACCAAAACCAAATATTATTTTGGTAAGTCTAACAAAATGTAGCACATTTTTATAGGAAAACCAAATAATTTATTGATAATTTATTATGTTATAATCTGGCTAATTATAGCTAGGGTGGATAGTTTGTAGAATACGCATTCAGAATAGAAAGTCACATGAACTAAAAGTTTTAGCTTTTATTTATATAGTCCAGAATCAAAAGAGGTTGCTCGTGGGAAATGCATTTTTATTCACTGCAGTGCATTTTCTTATTTAATTTGATGCTCTAACGTTCAAACATCTTTCGAAGAGTGTTAAGCACAATTTTACACTATGATTACAATCAAATGTACCAATATTTGTTGTACGAAAACTTATGTTTCCTATACACATTTTTCGACAGAACCATCTAGCGGCCGGTGCAGAAAACTAAGTATAAATTAAGCTTTTTTTCAGAATATTATGTTACACAACATGAACATGTATTATATGAACATGTATTAGTTATCCAGCATAAGATCGCCAAAAGAGAAGTCATCAGGAAAATTAACAAGAAATTGGAAAGGAATGTGTATGAGGCAGCCTATATATGCACAGATAATAGGAATAAACTCAATAGGGATGACGGAAACTTGGAAGACAGTTGGATAAACTTTTTTAAAAAATGGGATAAAGCCGCCGGGAATTACATATTTAAAATATATATATACAGGGTATTGAAATATGTGATCTTTGAAGTAAATGTGATGTGCTTGCTGTTCTGCCTAGTTATTTTTATCGTGATTTTCTATGTAAGCCAACCTCTTGTGCAGAAAGGTTAATCGCCACTTTACCAAGAGTTTGAATTTGGATTCGATTCTTCCATGTGCCTGAATCAAACCCGGGCCCTCTTGTTTGTAGTAGCTTATAAAATTGTACCTCTATTATGCAATTTTTACAATCTGTTATGATGTTGACTTTCTATTTTCAGAAGGAGAGACCGGGAAAGAGAAAATACTACAGATGCACGGTCTGTGTAAAAGATCACTACGTTACAGACATGAAAAGACACCTACTAAGAGTGCACCGACTTAGCGAGGATGATGCGTCGTTCATCGACAAGTCCAAAGCAATTCACAAGCCGCCTAGCAAGAACTACAGGGGGGGGGAGGAGACCCCAAAAAAGATGTCTCATTGGAGGTTGTGGGACCCTAGTAAGAAAATATGACAAGCATCTAGTCGATGTACACCACATGGAGAGAAAAACAAAAAAAATGAAAATGGCATTGAAGATGATTAAACCGTTGAGACCGACGACGTAGGGAAAAATGTAGATATTTACATTGAGGAAAAAAAGGTCCTTCTTAGGACCAACAATTGACAATAGGAATTGGACGAACTTGTCTACTAACACACGTGCAAAGTAATCGAGTATTCCAATGCCGTGTTCAAATGTTTGTTTGGATTAACCAAAAAATGGTACTGGTGAACAAGTTGTGTGTTAAATAGGCATCAACCAAACAATTTGCCACCAGTACCAAAATATTTGGTCAAGTTCCATTTTTTTGTCGTAAACAATTTTTAGGTTACCAAAACCAAATATTATTTTGGTAAGTCTAACAAAATGTAGCACATTTTTATAGGAAAACCAAATAATTTATTCATAATTTCTTATGTTATAATCTGGCTAATTATAGTTAGGGTGGAGAGTTTGTAGAAACTAACTTATCTCAAAATACGCATTCAGAATAGAAAGTCACATGAACTAAAAGTTTTAGCTTTTACTTATATAGTCAAGAATCAAAAGAGGTTGCTCGTGGGAGATGCATTTGTATTCACTGCAGTGCATTTTCTTATTTAATTTGATGCTCTAATGTTCAAACATCTTTCGAAGAGTGTTAAGCACAATTTTGCACTATGATTACAATCAAATGTACCAATATTTGTTGTACGAAAACTTATGTTTCCTATACACATTTTTCGACAGAACCATCTAGCGGCCGGTGCAGGAAACTAAGTATAAATTAAGCTTTTTTTCAGAATATTAGGTTACACAACATGAACATGTATTATATGAACATGTATTAGTTATCCAGCATAAGATCGCCAAAAGAGAAGTCATCAGGAAAATTAACAAAAAATTGCAAAGGAATGTGTATGAGGCAGCCTATATATGCACAGATACAGTAATAGGAATAAACTCAATAGGGATGACGGAAACTTGGAAGACGGTTGGATAAACTTTTTTAAAAAATGGGATAACGCCGCCGGGAATTACATATTTAAAATATATATATACAGGGTATTGAAATATGTGATCATTGAAGTAAATGTGATTTGCTTGCTGTTCTGCCTCGTTATTTTTATCGTGATTTTCTATGTAAGCCAACCTCTTGCGCAGAAATGTTAATCGCCACTTTACCAAGAGTTTGAATTTGGATTCAATTCCTCCATGTGCCTGAATCAAACCCTTGTTTGTAGTAGCTTATAAAAGTGTACCTCTATTATGCAATTTTTACATTCTCTTATAATGTTGACTTTCTATTTTCAGAAGGAGAGACCGGGTAAGAGGAAGGCATACAGATGCCCCTTCTGCGTGAAATATCATTTTGTAACTGACCTAAAGGGACACTTACTGAAAGTACACCACCTTACCGAAGATGATGCTTCCTTCATCGATAAATCAAAAGCCGAGCACAAGCCACCTAACAAAAACTATAGGGGTGGGAAGAGGAGACCCCAGAAAGGGTGTCTTATTGGAGGTTGCGGGGCAATAGTCAGAAAATACGACCAACACCTAGTAGAAGTCCATCACATGAGGAGAGGAACAGAACAAATGAAGAATGAGTTGACATTGATTAAACCAATGAGACCGACGACGTAGGGAAAAATGTCGATATTTACATTGAGGAAAAAAAGGTCCTTCTTAGGACCAACAATTGACAATAGGAATTGGACGAACTTGTCTACTAACACACGTGCAAAGTAATCGAGTATTCAAATGCAGTGTTCAAATGTTTGTTTGGATTAAACAAAAAAATGGTAGTGGTGAACAAGTTGTGTGTTAAATAGGCATCAACCAAACAATTTTTCACCAGTACCAAAATATTTGGTCAAGTTCCATTTGTTTGTCGTAAACAATTTTTTGGTTACCAAAACCAAATATTATTTTGGTAAGTCTAACAAAATGTAGCACAGTTTTTATAGGAAAACCAAATAATTTATTCATAATTTATTATGTTATAATCTGGCTAATTATAGCTAGGGTGGAGAGTTTGTAGAAACTAACTTATCTCAAAATACGCATTCAGAATAGAAAGTCACATGAACTAAAAGTTTTAGCTTATACTTATATAGTCCAGAATCAAAAGAGGTTGCTCGTGGGAAATGCATTTTTATTCACTGCAGTGCATTTTCTTATTTCATTTGATGCTCTAATGTTCAAACATCTTTCGAAGAGTGTTAAGCACAATTTTACACTATGATTACAATCAAATGTACCAATATTTGTTGTACGAAAACTTATGTTTCCTATACACATTTTTCGACAGAACCATCTAGCGGCCGGTGCAGAAAACTAAGTATAAATTAAGCTTTTTTTCAGAATATTAGGTTACACAACATGAACATGTATTATATGAACATGTATTAGTTATCCAGCATAAGATCGCCAAAAGAGAAGTCATCACGAAAATTAACAAGAAATTGGAAAGGAATGTGTATGAGGCAGCCTATATATGCACAGATAATAGGAATAAACTCAATAGGGATGACGGAACTTGGAAGACAGTTGGATAAACTTTTTTGAAAAATGGGATAAAGCCGCCGGGAATTACATATTTAAAATATATATATACAGGGTATTGAAATATGTGATCTTTGAAGTAAATGTGATGTGCTTGCTGTTCTGCCTAGTTATTTTTATCGTGATTTTCTATGTAAGCCAACCTCTTGTGCAGAAAGGTTAATCGCCACTTTACCAAGAGTTTGAATTTGGATTCGATTCTTCTATGTGCCTGAATCAAACCCGGGCCCTCTTGTTTGTAGTAGCTTATAAAATTGTACCTCTATTATGCAATTTTTACAATCTGTTATGATGTTGACTTTCTATTTTCAGAAGGAGAGACCGGGAAAGAGAAAATACTACAGATGCACGGTCTGTGTAAAAGATCACTACGTTACAGACATGAAAAGACACCTACTAAGAGTGCACCGACTTAGCAAGGATGATGCGTCGTTCATCGACAAGTCCAAAGCAATTCACAAGCCGCCTAGCAAGAACTACAGGGGGGGGGAGGAGACCCCAAAAAAGATGTCTCATTGGAGGTTGTGGGACCCTAGTAAGAAAATATGACAAGCATCTAGTCGATGTACACCACATGGAGAGAAAAACAAAAAAAAATGAAAATGGCATTGAAGATGATTAAACCGTTGAGACCGACGACGTAGGGAAAAATGTAGATATTTACATTGAGGAAAAGAAGGTCCTTCTTAGGACCAACAATTGACAATAGGAATTGGACGAACTTGTCTACTAACACACGTGCAAAGTAATCGAGTATTCCAATGCCGTGTTCAAATGTTTGTTTGGATTAACCAAAAAATGGTACTGGTGAACAAGTTGTGTTAAATAGGCATCAACCAAACAATTTTCCACCAGTACCAAAATATTTGGTCAAGTTCCATTTGTTTGTCGTAAACAATTTTTTGGTTACCAAAACCAAATATTATTTTGGTAAGTCTAACAAAATGTAGCACATTTTTATAGGAAAACCAAATAATTTATTCATAATTTCTTATGTTATAATCTGGCTAATTATAGTTAGGGTGGAGAGTTTGTAGAAACTAACTTATCTCAAAATACGCATTCAGAATAGAAAGTCACATGAACTAAAAGTTTTAGCTTTTACTTATATAGTCCAGAATCAAAAGAGGTTGCTCGTGGGAGATGCATTTTTATTCACTGCAGTGCATTTTCTTATTTAATTTGATGCTCTAATGTTCAAACATCTTTCGAAGAGTGTTAAGCACAATTTTGCACTATGATTACAATCAAATGTACCGATATTTGTTGTACGAAAACTTATGTTTCCTATACACATTTTTCGACAGAACCATCTAGCGGCCGGTGCAGGAAACTAAGTATAAATTAAGCTTTTTTTCAGAATATTAGGTTACACAACATGAACATGTATTATATGAACATGTATTAGTTATCCAGCATAAGATCGCCAAAAGAGAAGTCATCAGGAAAATTAACAAGAAATTGGAAAGGAATGTGTATGAGGCAGCCTATATATGCACAGATAATAGGAATAAACTCAATAGGGATGACGGAAACTTGGAAGACGGTTGGATAAACTTTTTTAAAAAATGGGATAACGCCGCCGGGAATTACATATTTAAAATATATATATACAGGGTATTGAAATATGTGATCATTGAAGTAAATGTGATTTGCTTGCTGTTCTGCCTCGTTATTTTTATCGTGATTTACTATGTAAGCCAACCTCTTGCGCAGAAATGTTAATCGCCACTTTACCAAGAGTTTGAATTTGGATTCAATTCCTCCATGTGCCTGAATCAAACCCTTGTTTGTAGTAGCTTATAAAAGTGTACCTCTATTATGCAATTTTTACATTCTCTTATAATGTTGACTTTCTATTTTCAGAAGGAGAGACCGGGTAAGAGGAAGGCATACAGATGCCCCTTCTGCGTGAAATATCATTTTGTAACTGACCTAAAGGGACACTTACTGAAAGTACACCACCTTACCGAAGATGATGCTTCCTTCATCGATAAATCAAAAGCCGAGCACAAGCCACCTAACAAAAACTATAGGGGTGGGAAGAGGAGACCCCAGAAAGGGTGTCTTATTGGAGGTTGCGGGGCAATAGTCAGAAAATACGACCAACACCTAGTAGAAGTCCATCACATGAGGAGAGGAACAGAACAAATGAAGAATGAGTTGACATTGATTAACCCAATGAGACCGACGACGTAGGGAAAAATGTCGATATTTACATTGAGGAAAAAAAGGTCCTTCCTAGGACCAACAATTGACAATAGGAATTGGATGAACTTGTCTACTAACACACGTGCAAAGTAATCGAGTATTCAAATGCCGTGTTCAAATGTTTGTTTGGATTAACCAAAAAAATGGTAGTGGTGAACAAGTTGTGTGTTAAATAGGCATCAACCAAACAATTTTTCACCAGTACCAAAATATTTGGTCAAGTTCCATTTGTTTGTCGTAAACAATTTTTTGGTTACCAAAACCAAATATTATTTTGGTAAGTCTAACAAAATTTAGCACATTTTTATAGGAAAACCAAATAATTTATTCATAATTTATTATGTTATAATCTGGCTAATTATAGCTAGGGTGGAGAGTTTGTAGAAACTAACTTATCTCAAAATACGCATTCAGAATAGAAAGTCACAGGAACTAAAAGTTTTAGCTTTTACTTATATAGTCCAGAATCAAAAGAGGTTGCTCGTGGGAGATGCATTTTTATTCACTGCAGTGCATTTTCTTATTTAATTTGATGCTCTAATGTTCAAACATCTTTCGAAGAGTGTTAAGCACAATTTTGCACTATGATTACAATCAAATGTACCAATATTTGTTGTACGAAAACTTATGTTTCCTATACACATTTTTCGACAGAACCATCTAGCGGCCGGTGCAGGAAACTAAGTATAAATTAAGCTTTTTTTCAGAATATTAGGTTACACAACATGAACATGTATAATATGAACATGTATTAGTTAACCAGCATAAGATCGCCAAAAGAGAAGTCATCAGGAAAATTAACAAAAAATTCGAAAGGAATGTGTATGAGGCAGCCTATATATGCACAGATAATAGGAATAAACTTAATAGGGATGACGGAAACTTGGAAGACGGTTGGATAAACTTTTTTAAAAAATGGGATAACGCCGCCGGGAATTACATATTTAAAATATATATATATACAGGGTATTGAAATATGTGATCATTGAAGTAAATGTGATTTGCTTGCTGTTCTGCCTCGTTATTTTTATCGTGATTTTCGATGTAAGCCAACCTCTTGCGCAGAAATGTTAATCGCCACTTTACCAAGAGTTTGAATTTGGATTCAATTCCTCCATGTGCCTGAATCAAACCCTTGTTTGTAGTAGCTTATAAAAGTGTACCTCTATTATGCAATTTTTACATTCTCTTATAATGTTGACTTTCTATTTTCAGAAGGAGAGACCGGGTTTTGTAACTGACCTAAAGGGACACTTACTGAAAGTACACCACCTTACCGAAGATGATGCTTCCTTCATCGATAAATCAAAAGCCGAGCACAAGCCACCTAACAAAAACTATAGGGGTGGGAAGAGGAGACCCCAGAAAGGGTGTCTTATTGGAGGTTGCGGGGCAATAGTCAGAAAATACGACCAACACCTAGTAGAAGTCCATCACATGAGGAGAGGAACAGAACAAATGAAGAATGAGTTGACATTGATTAAACCAATGAGACCGACGACGTAGGGAAAAATGTCGATATTTACATTGAGGAAAAAAAGGTCCTTCTTAGGACCAACAATTGACAATAGGAATTGGACGAACTTGTCTACTAACACACGTGCAAAGTAATCGAGTATTCAAATGCAGTGTTCAAATGTTTGTTTGGATTAACCAAAAAAATGGTAGTGGTGAACAAGTTGTGTGTTAAATAGGCATCAACCAAACAATTTTTCACCAGTACCAAAATATTTGGTCAAGTTCCATTTGTTTGTCGTAAACAATTTTTTGGTTACCAAAACCAAATATTATTTTGGTAAGTCTAACAAAATGTAGCACATTTTTATAGGAAAACCAAATAATTTATTGATAATTTATTATGTTATAATCTGGCTAATTATAGCTAGGGTGGATAGTTTGTAGAATACGCATTCAGAATAGAAAGTCACATGAACTAAAAGTTTTAGCTTTTATTTATATAGTCCAGAATCAAAAGAGGTTGCTCGTGGGAAATGCATTTTTATTCACTGCAGTGCATTTTCTTATTTAATTTGATGCTCTAACGTTCAAACATCTTTCGAAGAGTGTTAAGCACAATTTTACACTATGATTACAATCAAATGTACCAATATTTGTTGTACGAAAACTTATGTTTCCTATACACATTTTTCGACAGAACCATCTAGCGGCCGGTGCAGAAAACTAAGTATAAATTAAGCTTTTTTTCAGAATATTATGTTACACAACATGAACATGTATTATATGAACATGTATTAGTTATCCAGCATAAGATCGCCAAAAGAGAAGTCATCAGGAAAATTAACAAGAAATTGGAAAGGAATGTGTATGAGGCAGCCTATATATGCACAGATAATAGGAATAAACTCAATAGGGATGACGGAAACTTGGAAGACAGTTGGATAAACTTTTTTAAAAAATGGGATAAAGCCGCCGGGAATTACATATTTAAAATATATATATACAGGGTATTGAAATATGTGATCTTTGAAGTAAATGTGATGTGCTTGCTGTTCTGCCTAGTTATTTTTATCGTGATTTTCTATGTAAGCCAACCTCTTGTGCAGAAAGGTTAATCGCCACTTTACCAAGAGTTTGAATTTGGATTCGATTCTTCCATGTGCCTGAATCAAACCCGGGCCCTCTTGTTTGTAGTAGCTTATAAAATTGTACCTCTATTATGCAATTTTTACAATCTGTTATGATGTTGACTTTCTATTTTCAGAAGGAGAGACCGGGAAAGAGAAAATACTACAGATGCACGGTCTGTGTAAAAGATCACTACGTTACAGACATGAAAAGACACCTACTAAGAGTGCACCGACTTAGCGAGGATGATGCGTCGTTCATCGACAAGTCCAAAGCAATTCACAAGCCGCCTAGCAAGAACTACAGGGGGGGGGAGGAGACCCCAAAAAAGATGTCTCATTGGAGGTTGTGGGACCCTAGTAAGAAAATATGACAAGCATCTAGTCGATGTACACCACATGGAGAGAAAAACAAAAAAAAATGAAAATGGCATTGAAGATGATTAAACCGTTGAGACCGACGACGTAGGGAAAAATGTAGATATTTACATTGAGGAAAAAAAGGTCCTTCTTAGGACCAACAATTGACAATAGGAATTGGACGAACTTGTCTACTAACACACGTGCAAAGTAATCGAGTATTCCAATGCCGTGTTCAAATGTTTGTTTGGATTAACCAAAAAATGGTACTGGTGAACAAGTTGTGTGTTAAATAGGCATCAACCAAACAATTTGCCACCAGTACCAAAATATTTGGTCAAGTTCCATTTTTTTGTCGTAAACAATTTTTAGGTTACCAAAACCAAATATTATTTTGGTAAGTCTAACAAAATGTAGCACATTTTTATAGGAAAACCAAATAATTTATTCATAATTTCTTATGTTATAATCTGGCTAATTATAGTTAGGGTGGAGAGTTTGTAGAAACTAACTTATCTCAAAATACGCATTCAGAATAGAAAGTCACATGAACTAAAAGTTTTAGCTTTTACTTATATAGTCAAGAATCAAAAGAGGTTGCTCGTGGGAGATGCATTTGTATTCACTGCAGTGCATTTTCTTATTTAATTTGATGCTCTAATGTTCAAACATCTTTCGAAGAGTGTTAAGCACAATTTTGCACTATGATTACAATCAAATGTACCAATATTTGTTGTACGAAAACTTATGTTTCCTATACACATTTTTCGACAGAACCATCTAGCGGCCGGTGCAGGAAACTAAGTATAAATTAAGCTTTTTTTCAGAATATTAGGTTACACAACATGAACATGTATTATATGAACATGTATTAGTTATCCAGCATAAGATCGCCAAAAGAGAAGTCATCAGGAAAATTAACAAAAAATTGCAAAGGAATGTGTATGAGGCAGCCTATATATGCACAGATACAGTAATAGGAATAAACTCAATAGGGATGACGGAAACTTGGAAGACGGTTGGATAAACTTTTTTAAAAAATGGGATAACGCCGCCGGGAATTACATATTTAAAATATATATATACAGGGTATTGAAATATGTGATCATTGAAGTAAATGTGATTTGCTTGCTGTTCTGCCTCGTTATTTTTATCGTGATTTTCTATGTAAGCCAACCTCTTGCGCAGAAATGTTAATCGCCACTTTACCAAGAGTTTGAATTTGGATTCAATTCCTCCATGTGCCTGAATCAAACCCTTGTTTGTAGTAGCTTATAAAAGTGTACCTCTATTATGCAATTTTTACATTCTCTTATAATGTTGACTTTCTATTTTCAGAAGGAGAGACCGGGTAAGAGGAAGGCATACAGATGCCCCTTCTGCGTGAAATATCATTTTGTAACTGACCTAAAGGGACACTTACTGAAAGTACACCACCTTACCGAAGATGATGCTTCCTTCATCGATAAATCAAAAGCCGAGCACAAGCCACCTAACAAAAACTATAGGGGTGGGAAGAGGAGACCCCAGAAAGGGTGTCTTATTGGAGGTTGCGGGGCAATAGTCAGAAAATACGACCAACACCTAGTAGAAGTCCATCACATGAGGAGAGGAACAGAACAAATGAAGAATGAGTTGACATTGATTAAACCAATGAGACCGACGACGTAGGGAAAAATGTCGATATTTACATTGAGGAAAAAAAGGTCCTTCTTAGGACCAACAATTGACAATAGGAATTGGACGAACTTGTCTACTAACACACGTGCAAAGTAATCGAGTATTCAAATGCAGTGTTCAAATGTTTGTTTGGATTAAACAAAAAAATGGTAGTGGTGAACAAGTTGTGTGTTAAATAGGCATCAACCAAACAATTTTTCACCAGTACCAAAATATTTGGTCAAGTTCCATTTGTTTGTCGTAAACAATTTTTTGGTTACCAAAACCAAATATTATTTTGGTAAGTCTAACAAAATGTAGCACAGTTTTTATAGGAAAACCAAATAATTTATTCATAATTTATTATGTTATAATCTGGCTAATTATAGCTAGGGTGGAGAGTTTGTAGAAACTAACTTATCTCAAAATACGCATTCAGAATAGAAAGTCACATGAACTAAAAGTTTTAGCTTATACTTATATAGTCCAGAATCAAAAGAGGTTGCTCGTGGGAAATGCATTTTTATTCACTGCAGTGCATTTTCTTATTTCATTTGATGCTCTAATGTTCAAACATCTTTCGAAGAGTGTTAAGCACAATTTTACACTATGATTACAATCAAATGTACCAATATTTGTTGTACGAAAACTTATGTTTCCTATACACATTTTTCGACAGAACCATCTAGCGGCCGGTGCAGAAAACTAAGTATAAATTAAGCTTTTTTTCAGAATATTAGGTTACACAACATGAACATGTATTATATGAACATGTATTAGTTATCCAGCATAAGATCGCCAAAAGAGAAGTCATCACGAAAATTAACAAGAAATTGGAAAGGAATGTGTATGAGGCAGCCTATATATGCACAGATAATAGGAATAAACTCAATAGGGATGACGGAACTTGGAAGACAGTTGGATAAACTTTTTTGAAAAATGGGATAAAGCCGCCGGGAATTACATATTTAAAATATATATATACAGGGTATTGAAATATGTGATCTTTGAAGTAAATGTGATGTGCTTGCTGTTCTGCCTAGTTATTTTTATCGTGATTTTCTATGTAAGCCAACCTCTTGTGCAGAAAGGTTAATCGCCACTTTACCAAGAGTTTGAATTTGGATTCGATTCTTCTATGTGCCTGAATCAAACCCGGGCCCTCTTGTTTGTAGTAGCTTATAAAATTGTACCTCTATTATGCAATTTTTACAATCTGTTATGATGTTGACTTTCTATTTTCAGAAGGAGAGACCGGGAAAGAGAAAATACTACAGATGCACGGTCTGTGTAAAAGATCACTACGTTACAGACATGAAAAGACACCTACTAAGAGTGCACCGACTTAGCAAGGATGATGCGTCGTTCATCGACAAGTCCAAAGCAATTCACAAGCCGCCTAGCAAGAACTACAGGGGGGGGGAGGAGACCCCAAAAAAGATGTCTCATTGGAGGTTGTGGGACCCTAGTAAGAAAATATGACAAGCATCTAGTCGATGTACACCACATGGAGAGAAAAACAAAAAAAAATGAAAATGGCATTGAAGATGATTAAACCGTTGAGACCGACGACGTAGGGAAAAATGTAGATATTTACATTGAGGAAAAGAAGGTCCTTCTTAGGACCAACAATTGACAATAGGAATTGGACGAACTTGTCTACTAACACACGTGCAAAGTAATCGAGTATTCCAATGCCGTGTTCAAATGTTTGTTTGGATTAACCAAAAAATGGTACTGGTGAACAAGTTGTGTTAAATAGGCATCAACCAAACAATTTTCCACCAGTACCAAAATATTTGGTCAAGTTCCATTTGTTTGTCGTAAACAATTTTTTGGTTACCAAAACCAAATATTATTTTGGTAAGTCTAACAAAATGTAGCACATTTTTATAGGAAAACCAAATAATTTATTCATAATTTCTTATGTTATAATCTGGCTAATTATAGTTAGGGTGGAGAGTTTGTAGAAACTAACTTATCTCAAAATACGCATTCAGAATAGAAAGTCACATGAACTAAAAGTTTTAGCTTTTACTTATATAGTCCAGAATCAAAAGAGGTTGCTCGTGGGAGATGCATTTTTATTCACTGCAGTGCATTTTCTTATTTAATTTGATGCTCTAATGTTCAAACATCTTTCGAAGAGTGTTAAGCACAATTTTGCACTATGATTACAATCAAATGTACCGATATTTGTTGTACGAAAACTTATGTTTCCTATACACATTTTTCGACAGAACCATCTAGCGGCCGGTGCAGGAAACTAAGTATAAATTAAGCTTTTTTTCTGAATATTAGGTTACACAACATGAACATGTATTATATGAACATGTATTAGTTATCCAGCATAAGATCGCCAAAAGAGAAGTCATCAGGAAAATTAACAAAAAATTGCAAAGGAATGTGTATGAGGCAGCCTATATATGCACAGATACAGTAATAGGAATAAACTCAATAGGGATGACGGAAACTTGGAAGACGGTTGGATAAACTTTTTTAAAAAATGGGATAACGCCGCCGGGAATTACATATTTAAAATATATATATACAGGGTATTGAAATATGTGATCATTGAAGTAAATGTGATTTGCTTGCTGTTCTGCCTCGTTATTTTTATCGTGATTTTCTATGTAAGCCAACCTCTTGCGCAGAAATGTTAATCGCCACTTTACCAAGAGTTTGAATTTGGATTCAATTCCTCCATGTGCCTGAATCAAACCCTTGTTTGTAGTAGCTTATAAAAGTGTACCTCTATTATGCAATTTTTACATTCTCTTATAATGTTGACTTTCTATTTTCAGAAGGAGAGACCGGGTAAGAGGAAGGCATACAGATGCCCCTTCTGCGTGAAATATCATTTTGTAACTGACCTAAAGGGACACTTACTGAAAGTACACCACCTTACCGAAGATGATGCTTCCTTCATCGATAAATCAAAAGCCGAGCACAAGCCACCTAACAAAAACTATAGGGGTGGGAAGAGGAGACCCCAGAAAGGGTGTCTTATTGGAGGTTGCGGGGCAATAGTCAGAAAATACGACCAACACCTAGTAGAAGTCCATCACATGAGGAGAGGAACAGAACAAATGAAGAATGAGTTGACATTGATTAAACCAATGAGACCGACGACGTAGGGAAAAATGTCGATATTTACATTGAGGAAAAAAAGGTCCTTCTTAGGACCAACAATTGACAATAGGAATTGGACGAACTTGTCTACTAACACACGTGCAAAGTAATCGAGTATTCAAATGCCATGTTCAAATGTTTGTTTGGATTAACCAAAAAAATGGTAGTGGTGAACAAGTTGTGTGTTAAATAGGCATCAACCAAACAATTTTTCACCAGTACCAAAATATTTGGTCAAGTTCCATTTGTTTGTCGTAAACAATTTTTTGGTTACCAAAACCAAATATTATTTTGGTAAGTCTAACAAAATGTAGCACATTTTTATAGGAAAACCAAATAATTTATTCATAATTTATTATGTTATAATATGGCTAATTATAGCTAGGGTGGATAGTTTGTAGAATACGCATTCAGAATAGAAAGTCACATGAACTAAAAGTTTTAGCTTTTATTTATATAGTCCAGAATCAAAAGAGGTTGCTCGTGGGAAATGCATTTTTATTCACTGCAGTGCATTTTCTTATTTAATTTGATGCTCTAACGTTCAAACATCTTTCGAAGAGTGTTAAGCACAATTTTACACTATGATTACAATCAAATGTACCAATATTTGTTGTACGAAAACTTATGTTTCCTATACACATTTTTCGACAGAACCATCTAGCGGCCGGTGCAGAAAACTAAGTATAAATTAAACCTTTTTTTCAGAATATTAGGTTACACAACATGAACATGTATTGGGGTGTAAGGGGTGCTGCTTCCACGTAGTGCACCCAAAAGTCAACCTCGCTTCCACGTAGTGCACCCTGGACAAGAGACTAACGAGGCTCTGGCGACTGGCGCTATTGCCAGTATAATTTTGTGTGTGTTGTCCTGTTTTATGTCCTTGTGTGTGCTGAGTGCGCGTCTACAGCCTCAGCTTTTAACAAGTCAGAACATTTTAAGGTTTTAAAGTTTTTAGTTATGCAACGTTTGAGTTGTAATTTGTAATGGTAAGGGGCTGGACCCCGTATAATGTGACGGGAGCAAATTAGCCTAAGTGCTGACGCTCCCAAAATTTTAAATTCAAATTCAAAAAAAATGAACATGTATTATATGAACATGTATTAGTTATCCAGCATAAGATCGCCAAAAGAGAAGTCATCAGGAAAATTAACAAAAAATTGCAAAGGAATGTGTATGAGGCAGCCTATATATGCACAGATACAGTAATAGGAATAAACTCAATAGGGATGACGGAAACTTGGAAGACGGTTGGATAAACTTTTTTAAAAAATGGGATAACGCCGCCGGGAATTACATATTTAAAATATATATACAGGGTATTGAAATATGTGATCATTGAAGTAAATGTCATTTGCTTGCTGTTCTGCCTCGTTATTTTTATCGTGATTTACTATGTAAGCCAACCTCTTGCGCAGAAATGTTAATCGCTACTTTACCAAGAGTTTGAATTTGGATTCAATTCCTCCATGTGCCTGAATCAAACCCTTGTTTGTAGTAGCTTATAAAAGTGTACCTCTATTATGCAATTTTTACATTCTCTTATAATGTTGACGTTCTATTTTCAGAAGGAGAGACCGGGTAAGAGGAAGGCATACAGATGCCCCTTCTGCGTGAAATATCATTTTGTAACTGACCTAAAGGGACACTTACTGAAAGTACACCACCTTACCGAAGATGATGCTTCCTTCATCGATAAATCAAAAGCCGAGCACAAGCCACCTAACAAAAACTATAGGGGTGGGAAGAGGAGACCCCAGAAAGGGTGTCTTATTGGAGGTTGCGGGGCAATAGTCAGAAAATACGACCAACACCTAGTAGAAGTCCATCACATGAGGAGAGGAACAGAACAAATGAAGAATGAGTTGACATTGATTAAACCAATGAGACCGACGACGTAGGGAAAAATGTCGATATTTACATTGAGGAAAAAAAGGTCCTTCTTAGGACCAACAATTGACAATAGGAATTGGACGAACTTGTCTACTAACACACGTGCAAAGTAATCGAGTATTCAAATGCAGTGTTCAAATGTTTGTTTGGATTAACCAAAAAAATGGTAGTGGTGAACAAGTTGTGTGTTAAATAGGCATCAACCAAACAATTTTTCACCAGTACCAAAATATTTGGTCAAGTTCCATTTGTTTGTCGTAAACAATTTTTTGGTTACCAAAACCAAATATTATTTTGGTAAGTCTAACAAAATGTAGCACATTTTTATAGGAAAACCAAATAATTTATTCATAATTTATTATGTTATAATCTGGCTAATTATAGCTAGGGTGGATAGTTTGTAGAATACGCATTCAGAATAGAAAGTCACATGAACTAAAAGTTTTAGCTTTTATTTATATAGTCCAGAATCAAAAGAGGTTGCTCGTGGGAAATGCATTTTTATTCACTGCAGTGCATTTTCTTATTTAATTTGATGCTCTAACGTTCAAACATCTTTCGAAGAGTGTTAAGCACAATTTTACACTATGATTACAATCAAATGTACCAATATTTGTTGTACGAAAACTTATGTTTCCTATACACATTTTTCGACAGAACCATCTAGCGGCCGGTGCAGAAAACTAAGTATAAATTAAGCTTTTTTTCAGAATATTAGGTTACACAACATGAACATGTATTATATGAACATGTATTAGTTATGCAGCATAAGATCGCCAAAAGAGAAGTCATCACGAAAATTAACAAGAAATTGGAAAGGAATGTGTATGAGGCAGCCTATATATGCACAGATAATAGGAATAAACTCAATAGGGATGACGGAAACTTGGAAGACAGTTGGATAAACTTTTTTAAAAAATGGGATAAAGCCGCCGGGAATTACATATTTAAAATATATATATACAGGGTATTGAAATATGTGATCTTTGAAGTAAATGTGATGTGCTTGCTGTTCTGCCTAGTTATTTTTATCGTGATTTTCTATGTAAGCCAACCTCTTGTGCAGAAAGGTTAATCGCCACTTTACCAAGAGTTTGAATTTGGATTCGATTCTTCCATGTGCCTGAATCAAACCCGGGCCCTCTTGTTTGTAGTAGCTTATAAAATTGTACCTCTATTATGCAATTTTTACAATCTGTTATGATGTTGACTTTCTATTTTCAGAAGGAGAGACCGGGAAAGAGAAAATACTACAGATGCACGGTCTGTGTAAAAGATCACTACGTTACAGACATGAAAAGACACCTACTAAGAGTGCACCGACTTAGCGAGGATGATGCGTCGTTCATCGACAAGTCCAAAGCAATTCACAAGCCGCCTAGCAAGAACTACAGGGGGGGGAGGAGACCCCAAAAAAGATGTCTCATTGGAGGTTGTGGGACCCTAGTAAGAAAATATGACAAGCATCTAGTCGATGTACACCACATGGAGAGAAAAACAAAAAAAAATGAAAATGGCATTGAAGATGATTAAACCGTTGAGACCGACGACGTAGGGAAAAATGTAGATATTTACATTGAGGAAAAAAAGGTCCTTCTTAGGACCAACAATTGACAATAGGAATTGGACGAACTTGTCTACTAACACACGTGCAAAGTAATCGAGTATTCCAATGCCGTGTTCAAATGTTTGTTTGGATTAACCAAAAAATGGTACTGGTGAACAAGTTGTGTGTTAAATAGGCATCAACCAAACAATTTGCCACCAGTACCAAAATATTTGGTCAAGTTCCATTTTTTTGTCGTAAACAATTTTTAGGTTACCAAAACCAAATATTATTTTGGTAAGTCTAACAAAATGTAGCACATTTTTATAGGAAAACCAAATAATTTATTCATAATTTCTTATGTTATAATCTGGCTAATTATAGTTAGGGTGGAGAGTTTGTAGAAACTAACTTATCTCAAAATACGCATTCAGAATAGAAAGTCACATGAACTAAAAGTTTTAGCTTTTACTTATATAGTCAAGAATCAAAAGAGGTTGCTCGTGGGAGATGCATTTGTATTCACTGCAGTGCATTTTCTTATTTAATTTGATTCTCTAATGTTCAAACATCTTTCGAAGAGTGTTAAGCAAAATTTTGCACTATGATTACAATCAAATGTACCAATATTTGTTGTACGAAAACTTATGTTTCCTATACACATTTTTCGACAGAACCATCTAGCGGCCGGTGCAGGAAACTAAGTATAAATTAAGCTTTTTTTCAGAATATTAGGTTACACAACATGAACATGTATTATATGAACATGTATTAGTTATCCAGCATAAGATCGCCAAAAGAGAAGTCATCAGGAAAATTAACAAAAAATTGCAAAGGAATGTGTATGAGGCAGCCTATATATGCACAGATACAGTAATAGGAATAAACTCAATAGGGATGACGGAAACTTGGAAGACGGTTGGATAAACTTTTTTAAAAAATGGGATAACGCCGCCGGGAATTACATATTTAAAATATATATATACAGGGTATTGAAATATGTGATCATTGAAGTAAATGTGATTTGCTTGCTGTTCTGCCTCGTTATTTTTATCGTGATTTTCTATGTAAGCCAACCTCTTGCGCAGAAATGTTAATCGCCACTTTACCAAGAGTTTGAATTTGGATTCAATTCCTCCATGTGCCTGAATCAAACCCTTGTTTGTAGTAGCTTATAAAAGTGTACCTCTATTATGCAATTTTTACATTCTCTTATAATGTTGACTTTCTATTTTCAGAAGGAGAGACCGGGTAAGAGGAAGGCATACAGATGCCCCTTCTGCGTGAAATATCATTTTGTAACTGACCTAAAGGGACACTTACTGAAAGTACACCACCTTACCGAAGATGATGCTTCCTTCATCGATAAATCAAAAGCCGAGCACAAGCCACCTAACAAAAACTATAGGGGTGGGAAGAGGAGACCCCAGAAAGGGTGTCTTATTGGAGGTTGCGGGGCAATAGTCAGAAAATACGACCAACACCTAGTAGAAGTCCATCACATGAGGAGAGGAACAGAACAAATGAAGAATGAGTTGACATTGATTAAACCAATGAGACCGACGACGTAGGGAAAAATGTCGATATTTACATTGAGGAAAAAAAGGTCCTTCTTAGGACCAACAATTGACAATAGGAATTGGATGAACTTGTCTACTAACACACGTGCAAAGTAATCGAGTATTCAAATGCCGTGTTCAAATGTTTGTTTGGATTAACCAAAAAAATGGTAGTGGTGAACAAGTTGTGTGTTAAATAGGCATCAACCAAACAATTTTTCACCAGTACCAAAATATTTGGTCAAGTTCCATTTGTTTGTCGTAAACAATTTTTTGGTTACCAAAACCAAATATTATTTTGGTAAGTCTAACAAAATGTAGCACATTTTTATAGGAAAACCAAATAATTTATTCATAATTTATTATGTTATAATCTGGCTAATTATAGCTAGGGTGGAGAGTTTGTAGAAACTAACTTATCTCAAAATACGCATTCAGAATAGAAAGTCACAGGAACTAAAAGTTTTAGCTTTTACTTATATAGTCCAGAATCAAAAGAGGTTGCTCGTGGGAGATGCATTTTTATTCACTGCAGTGCATTTTCTTATTTAATTTGATGCTCTAATGTTCAAACATCTTTCGAAGAGTGTTAAGCACAATTTTGCACTATGATTACAATCAAATGTACCAATATTTGTTGTACGAAAACTTATGTTTCCTATACACATTTTTCGACAGAACCATCTAGCGGCCGGTGCAGGAAACTAAGTATAAATTAAGCTTTTTTTCAGAATATTAGGTTACACAACATGAACATGTATAATATGAACATGTATTAGTTAACCAGCATAAGATCGCCAAAAGAGAAGTCATCAGGAAAATTAACACCTACACCTATAAATCATATATTTCACACTTTTTTACATTGCTAACATACTATTTTGGAATGCCGAACATTTCCTAAGGTGAAATAATGCATTTCTAACTAAGATAATGTCTATTTCTTACATTTACGAGTACTTACTGTGGTAAAAATTTATTATCCTTCGGACACCTCTATTTTTTTGGTTTCGTCAATTTTTGACATTCATACTTACGTATCTGCTTCGCGGAAAATTCCTGAAGGTGTATTAACGTTGTTTTGATGAAATTAATTGCAATTTTTCACATTAGCAGAACGTCTTGTTTTTCCTTCACTGAGACACAATATCGCGAATACACCTTCCTACATAATTGCGCGTCCGGCTTCTCTTTTGCCAAATTTTTGACATTCGAACTTACGTATCTGCTTCGCGGAACATTCCTGAACGTGTATTGACGTTGTTTTGATGAAAGTAAGAGCAATTTTTCACATTACGGCTACTTCTTCCTCCTACCTTTCCGTTTGCCTCACACACAACATGGCGCGGACACCTTCGTAAATAATAACGCGTAGGAATGACGCATCGGCCTTGTTTTTCTCGATTTTCAATTGTTATGCAGTGTTTCAACCTTCGGAACCCAAGAAATGCCCGTCGACAAACTTAATCACATCTATTTACGAATATTTTTTTCGAAACCAATTTTTAACTATTGAAACCTTTCCGTGGCCCTACTAACCTATCCACGCGCCAATGGTTCGTGGGGCTAGCGCCAATGGTCCGTGGGGCTAGCGCCAATGGTTCGTGGGGCTATTTTTTTCACTATTGAAACCTTTGCGTGGCCCTACTAACCTATCCACGCGCCAATGGTTCGTGGGGCTAGCGCCAATGGTCCGTGGGGCTAGCGCCAATGGTTCGTGGGGCTATTTTTTTCACTATTGAAACCTTTGCGTGGCCCTACTAACCTATCCACGCGCCAATGGTTCGTGGGGCTAGCGCCAATGGTTCGTGGGGCTATATTTTTCACTATTGAAACCTTTGCGTGGCCCTACTAACCTATCCACGCGCCAATGGTCCGTGGGGCTAGCGCCAATGGTTCGTGGGGCTATTTTTTCACTATTGAAACCTTTGCGTGGCCCTACTAACCTATCCACGCGCCAATGGTTAGTGGGGCTAGCGCCAATGGTCCGTGGGGCTAGCGCCAATGGTTCGTGGGGCTATTTTTTTCACTATTGAAACCTTTGCGTGGCCCTACTAACCTATCCACGCGCCAATGGTTCGTGGGGCTAGCGCCAATGGTTCGTGGGGCTATATTTTTCACTATTGAAACCTTTGCGTGGCCCTACTAACCTATCCACGCGCCAATGGTTCGTGGGGCTAGCGCCAATGGTTCGTGGGGCTATATTTTTCACTATTGAAACCTTTGCGTGGCCCTACTAACCTATCCACGCGCCAATGGTTCGTGGGGCTATATTTTTCACTATTGAAACCTTTGCGTGGCCCTACTAACCTATCCACGCGCCAATGGTTCGTGGGGCTAGCGCCAATGGTTCGTGGGGCTAGCGCCAATGGTTCATGGGGCTATATTTTTCACTATTGAAACCTTTGCGTGGCCCTACTAACCTATCCACGCGCCAATGGTTCGTGGGGCTAGCGTTAGGTACTAGCTAGTACCCAATCTCGCTGATTCTTGAAATCTACACGGAACTTTTTTAAACCGTAACTTGCCACGTCCCTGCACTCTCTTTGAACACGCATATACCCACATCCCATTCTTTCTAACGAGTAGCTTACATTCACTGCCACATTTTGGACATTTCTTTCCTCTCTTAACTACCCCGTGTTCAACCAAAAACTGCACATGGTTCTCCACGCCCGGAACAAACTTGACCACACACCCACCACACGCCATCCTTCTACCTCCCGTTCCACCGTTCTAACTCTCGTCGCAAACGCAGACAGTTCGAAACACTGGATACCAACAGAACACAATCACGACGCGTCACGACGGTGTACGAAGGTGATGGTGTACGAACGTGATGGTGTAGCAAGATGTACGCGCCAACCGCTATCTCCGTCGGAGAATTAATTTTCAACAAACAACATGAATTTCATCTATGAAACATTCCCACATCACACAAAACACCTTCCCGATGTTCAACAATGCTACAGGAACTAATTACGGTAAGTAGATTCTTCTGTAAAAATAAATAAATGTGTCCGAAGGATAGTAAATTAGTACCTAAAAATTAACAACGGAATGAAATTAATCGACAATGCATCTAAAAAATGAGAGAGAAAAAAGCAAAAATAAGACCGCCTTTGAAGTCTGGAATAGCCATTACTGAACGATACCTCGTGCAACCTATGCAACTAGGTAAATACACGTTTCCTTGTTCCCGGGTACTATGAAAATTAGTTTTGAAAACTGCCAACAAAGAGATACAACAAAAAACGACAAAAAATCTGGGATGGAGGGTTGTATCGCAGGTCAAGCCAACCATAGTTTTTAATTGTAATGGGCTTTTAATAACCCATCGGACATTTATGAGTATAAAATATGCCGCAATAAAGCCGTAGAGGAACGTTTTACGCAAGAATTCTGTATCTATAAACAAACTGAATTTGAAAGCCATCACGATACTGAGATTGCAATTCTCGCATATACGCCAATCCTGACGTGCATGGATACGAATTTGGCACACACACACACACACATATGCAGTTCGAAAGCATAACGAAGCTTGTACTTACAATATATAGCTGAAACTACTGCTAAATAAGGTCTTCTATGACACCAAGAAATGCAACTTCCTTTCACAAACACGAAAAGAAAGAACAATATGGATGCCGGACGTTTAAACTTTCCTCCGCACTCCTTACTCCTTATCCTCCAATGAAAAGATTAGATAGTAGTGACGTCATTACAGTTACACAACGTCACCACTGCGGCCATGTTCCCATCGATGACGTCACGACATTGTTTACTTCCGGTTTTAGGGGTGTAGCAGGAACGTCTACGTAACCGAAATCTAATCTGTATTTGTATAAATTTAAGTAAATTGCTCTGCAATATATTAAAATACAATTTTTTTTTCAGGTGTTAGATCCCCACCACAGGCCAGTTTTTCTGTGCTGTGGTTAGATGCAGAAAAATCCTATTGTATGCCATCCACAGGAGCAATTGAGGTGGAGTTAGTCGACATGATGGCAAGCCCAGGAGAAAAGAGAGCCCACACGCCCACAGCCACAAGTAAATGACTTAAATGTCTCTATAAATATATTTTGAGAAAGAAAGTTAGGTAGTCATTATCATCATAGATTTGTTTTCTTTGGCAACACAAATGACAAGGAACTTGTTAAGATTATTCATACTATGTACCACACTAATTACGTAAATATTCATGTTTATTTATTTTCTGCTAATTGACTGGATATTTGTTGTCTTCCTGTTGCATGCCCATGGGCATGTATATGTATTTTACACATATAATTTCATTTTAGCCACAATAATGTGTGTTAATTTTTGCATGAACATCATAAATTCAAATTTAAGCAATATTTTTGTAGGGAACAACACTTTTGCTGGAGAAAATGTGCCTTGTTTGCCCCCCCTCCTGGGAAAAAATAACTTCCTTGCCCCTCCCTGGAAAAAATCCTGCGGACGTCCATGTGCATGCCTTTTGTAGGCAACACAGAGTAGATTGACAAATGTGGCCACAGCATAAGTCATGTGTATCTTTTCATACAACAAATTTTTAAGCAATCAATTTTTCATTTTGCCTTGAATTTACATTGAAAAAAATAGGGATGCAGATAAATTATAGCTCGATCACAAGGAAAAAAACCTTCCGTCCAAAGCGTTCGCGCAACTTCCCTGCCGTTATCGGTGTTCGGGGTAGTGTTGCCAGGTCAGATTTGAAAAATTCGGGAGATTGTTTCTTGGGAAACCAGAAGATCTGCTACAAAATCCGATGATCTAATAGTAGCGGATGAACGACGTTCTTGGGGGCGGAGGGGCGGCATAGTCGTGCGCACACTGGGGGGGGGGGTGTAAAGTCACATATACTTTTGTAACAATGGTGCTGGGTTTAGCACCAATGTGTTTGGCGAAAATATACCGAAGATCTCCATTTCAGGAGTGGACATGTTTCAAACAAAAGAAAGTAAACTGCCCGAGGGAACCGACCGACATCTTTCATCTCTTCCGCATTTTCCGGTTAGAGGGTGCGTGGAAAACACCCTCAAATTTGTTCTTTCTCAGCACCGACACAAGGGGTTTGCGATGCCTCTATTATCACGAGGAATTTTTATCACAGGAAATGGTAGAAAGTTGTGTTCACAGATGAAGCTAACAGCCTTTCGCTGTCGGCGATTTTCCACAATCTTTCAAGTCGAATGCTAACAATAACAAATCAATTTGCCTTCTGCTGGTGTTCGGTGTACAGCTATCGATAGGGGTGGGCACGCGTCCTGCACCATAATGAGAAAATGCATTACGTATGTGAAATATATATTTGGTGAATTAGACAGCATGTCTTCCCCAATAATTCAAGATAGCAACGCTTATGCTAGGGTGCCACCCATCCTCCCCATCTGCTAGAAATACACACACACACACACCCACAAACACATACATGTATAACATAATTTGCCCACGCTACGAAGTCAGTGTTTCTACCTCGTAAGGCAAGGACGTTTCACTGTGTTTGTGTCACTTCATCCATTTCATCAGTTTTTCATTCATCCATATTGTCGTACTTACCTGTAGGGGCACAAAAGCGACGTAAAATAACTAAAATAGAAATAGAGTTTAGGGTGGGATAAAATACAGCCATCTAAAAATAGTAATGTAGTAAAAGTAATAAAATAATGTCCTAGCACAATTGAGTAGCGTTTGACATAATTTCACAGTTCAAACAGCACTTTTCACGGCTGAGTGGAGTTCCACTCCACATCTCCCCTCCATGTTCACGTAAGATGAGCAGGAAACGTGTTTTTAAGCTGGTCGTTGGAGGTTCCATAGCAATAGTTTATTAAGGAATTCTCCCGAGAAATCAATAGGCCTGGCAACGCTGACGTGAGCCAGTGCGAATGTTGCTTCCCTCTGCCCTTTCCCGCACCCGCCGGCGCGATGTGCTTCTGTGCAGGTTTTTTTTGCTTGTGGTTCCACTATAGTAGTCAGTTAGTGTGAATTGGTACAGATCAGTATTTCAAGTAATTTCAATGGTCCAGAAGTTCTGTATGTAGGTGTATTATTTTTATATAAAGGAATAATGGTCAATCCATACCAATTTTTTTATTACCACTATTTCCATGAGTAATTCAAAATTGGCATTTTTGAATGATTTCGTTGACAATGGTGACCATTTTTGTGTCATTACTTCCTGCATTTTTGAGCCTTGATAGTGTAGTTAGTAGGGAGTTGAAATTTTCACGGAGCCTGAAATAAATGATTTCCATTCTTAGTTGCTTGTAATTTGTTTTTCCAAAGAAACCAGATATATGACGATAATGAGTTACTTACCTTAGAAGTAAACATGACTGGAGCATGGTGCTGATTACAATATATACAATTCAAAAATATGTAGATTGTGAATGTACTCCGCACATCCCTTAAATATGCCTTAATTGCATGATGAAATTTATATGGGGAACTACCTTCCTGCAATGTGGGCTTTTGCAGACAGTCACCATAAATTTGAAAACTCTCCTAATAAAAATTGTGGTATTCTTGGGTACAAAATATTGTTTTCAGTATGTTTCAAGCTAGATTTTATGTCCTATAGCTTTCTTTTTACCATCTATAATGCAAATGGCTGAAATTTAGGGTCATGAGTGGTGCTCGCTTGAATATAGGGAAGGGAAGCAATGTAGTTTGAATTTTCTTAGGATGGAAGCTTGTTTACACAATCACTGTGATATCTTATCATTTTAAGTCAGAAATTCATTGCACTTGCAACCAGTCATATGAAGCGGGAGTCGAGATTGGCCACAAGTAGTAGCAGCTTCCCAGTAATGGTACTCCGCTTGCAAGTTTTAAACTGTTCAGACAAACCTCTCCCTTGCACACCTTTTCATTCATGACGGTTAATAATTTGCTTACTATGCCAGTCATATGATGCAATTAATGAATATGATAATTCATATTAAATGGTGGTTTATTAATAATTAAATATTTATTTTAAACTAATAACATACATGTTCCCTTTTTGACTAACTTCTCCGAATTGTAACTATGTTTGCCAAATATGATTTTTTTTGGTCATTCACCAGAGATATTGGCATAGGTGCCGACTCCATGGGGCTTGGGGGAGCTAGAGCCCCCCCAAATAATTTTGCTTAAGAGGATCTAATGTATTATTTTGCTTCTCTTGTAAAGTTTACTCTGAATTGTGCCACATGAACTTAACTTTAAATACACATTTGAAATGTACTAGAATCTAGACCATCAACTTCGGGGGGGCTGAGACCGCTAAACCATCAACTTTGGGGGGGGGGCTATGACCACAGACAGCAAAACACATGACTTATTACTGTAATTATGAGTATTGTTAAAATTTTTACTAAAAAGTGTTTCAAAAGACGATGTGCATAAACTAGGAGAGTGGACGGGACATTTGGGCTACAAATGGCTCACACGACATTCAGAACGAGATCATTCACATATTAGGGATATCTGTTTTGCGCTCCGTGCTAGTAGATATTAAAAATCTGGAATATTTTGCTATTATGGTTGACGAAACTTGTGACATATCCATCCGTGGACAATTAATATTCTGCATTCGAACTGTGAATAAAAAAATTGATATTTTTAAGGAATTCATGGGCTTTTATGAGATTCCGAACACTGAGGCCAAAACTTAAAAAAGGGAGAGAGTGAGTCATTCATTAATTTATTTCAGTGATCAGAGGCCCCCCCCCAATAATTTTGACAAGTCGGCGCCCCTGGATATTGGGACACAGATTGTGTAAAAGAAATGGAAAACCTAGCATTTTCAAAGAGCTGTAGCTAGAAGAGAATAGCAGTAAAAGAGCTGTAATATTACTTTCTGCTAAAACTTTGCATGTATATCTTCCCTCTAAAAATATTATACCTCTAGTTTTACATTATTTCCCTAATTAAAAAATTTAAACATTGATTTTTGTTCAAGAGCCAGAATCAGTTTTTGGGCTAGAATGTGAGCCATTTATTTGCATTAGAGATGGTAAAAAAGTAGTACAGATCATAAAATCTAGGTTAAAATGTATTGCTTACTACCATTTTTTTTAGTTGAGTTATCAAATTTATATCAACTGGCTTCAAAGACCACAGTTGCCTGAAGCTATGAATCAAGAGTGGCGGTAATTTTTTTAACACAGTCCAAAAAATTTTTAAAAATGTCTGTTTTTTTTGCTGCCCTTGCACAGAGGTTCCAACAGCAACATTTTTTTATACAAAAAGGGAAATGAATTAACTACTCAGGTTCTTCACAGAAGGATCAGTACAAGAAAAAAAAATCCAATCATCAGTTCACATGTAGAATAATACTATTAGATTTGTGATTGTAATTTTTAAATTGACAGAATATGTATTACGGGCTCATACATTTCCAGTGTGGCTTGAAACAAACAAAGAAACAAAAAAATAGCCTATGCTGGCTTGGAAGTCACCAAACACTTGTTTCAAACTTGTAAGGAGCAAAGAGTGGAGTGCATGCAGGGAAGAAAGTATCATGTTAATGGTAACTTGAGCGTGTAGCGAGTGTTGCTGTTGAGAATTTTTTCTCATTTTCTATTCATCAGTTGTTAGCAAGAATTAATGTAACAAAGGATGGACTTTTGTTTAGTGCATTAAATAAATGAAATGGATTTTCCATGCACGAAACTGATTTTCTGGAATGGAATTGTAGTGCATTCTGGCTCACTTTAAGCCTTGAATGTACCACATTATAATACAATTTATGCTATTTCTCATATTTGTTTTTGCTATGTTTAGAGCAAACAAAGTGTAAGAATACCATACCTTGAACATGCATCTTGTTCAGCACAGGGTGCGAGAGATTTCACTTGTTCCTATACTTTATTTAATCTGAAGATGGCAACGACAACTTAATGAAGTGGCACCAGTTTTAATATAATATGGTATATTGTGTAGAATATTTACTGTAAAAAGTAGGAAATAAGTTTTTCAAAGATTTTATTGGAGATTCTCTATTCTGCAGGTACACCACAGCCCAAACGTAGGCATGTAACTGCCAGAGAGAGAAACACAAGTGCCATCCTGAAGTTTGAGGCTGCACAACTAATCCAGGCAGCAGCCCTGGAAAAGGTTGCTGCAGCCATTTCTGCCTTCACCGAAGTGAAGAAGTGGCAGCAATGAAGGAGATGGCTGCAGCAGAAAAAACAAAGGCAGCTGCATTGAATATAATTTCAGATTCGATGTGCAGTAACATTGTATAGTTAAACTGTAAAATAAAATTGTATGTTGTTTTTTTCAAATTTTCGTCTATTTCTTTGTGCTTTCTTTAATATTTCATGCCCATATCTTGAAAAATCATATAAGATTGATCCTTGTCACTTAAATAGAGACTATAGAGACTTATATTGTTAGTTAAGAAAAGGAATCAACTTTTGTGTTAGATATTTTTTTAGCCATCTTGATGGCAAAGGCTATTCAATTATTAACTCGTAATCTTTTCATAGAAGGTTTTGCGTAGTCCAAAGCCATGACTGGTTGTATAAATGCTCTTTCATCTAATTCTCAAATAGGCAACAGTGGGAGAAAGGAAACTCAAAATAAGTAAAATGCAACAAAAAAGTCATGTCTCTGAAGTGTCACACCCATCACAATTACAAAAAAATGAATTTTCTGTAGCTGAGAATTGAGATGAGGAAGAAATATTTCGAAATTAAGTAACTTCCCTCAAGAAAAATTAACTGACATGATGTATAGAGTTGCATACTTAAAGGTGCTAAGAAAGTAATTAAAGAATGAACGTAAATTTGTCTGAATGTCGCACCCATCACAATGGAAATGCCCCTTAACAATACACAATACATTGATATGTGAAATTAAATAGGTGATTGTGGTCTGAAACTGCTAGAATGGATATTTACATGTGTGTGTATAATTATTGTCACATTAAATTGACGCGTTGCGGATACGAAGGGCGAATTCAACAAACTTACATTGTGAGGGAAATGAGTTTCAAGTTGTCAGGCACAGTGCAAACTCCACAAAAACGTGGTAAGAGTAGATCGGAAAGTTTCCTGCGTGGTTTCCAAAGTTTTTTTGTTGAGTGCCCCATGCCTCACAACTTGAAAGTTTACTTTTGTTCGCCCTTCGTATCCACAACGCCTCAATTGATATTCCATTGCAAACACTCCACTGTGGAGAGTACAACCGAGCTAAAGTGGTCCCATGCAATACTCTAGTGTACAATACATGTAAGACTATCATATTCATCCAATAGATTGACAATCTTATTTTCTACTGGTGAATATGAAAGAAGTGCCAATTAAAAAACAGGCCTTTTGCAGATTGATTTTAGTTCTGCTGGCACCTTGCTTCTTTATAATGTAGACAGTTTTTTCTTAAAACTGCTGGTGCTGGGATCAATATCAGGTGTTTACCATTGTTAACAAGACTGAATTCTTGAGATGGGCACCTGAAAACTTTAGATACTTGGATGCATTCTCCTTGGTAACTTTTTTGGTAAGCACAAAGGTTCTAATTTAAATTTTAAAATAAAAGATAAGGGATAACTAGCATCACATGCCATCACTTCACTAAATAGCTTAACTTAGGGGTTCCCAAACTATTTTGTTTCATGGTGCCCTTAGTTTTTCAAGATTTCTCCACGGCACCAAAGTCTGAACGTAGGCCTATCGAACACTTGCAATGCTCAGTTAGTGGTGGTTAGGTTGCTTCCCTTAAGTTAAAAAAATAAACACATTTCATGTGGAAAAGGTATTAAATAACCACATATTTGGAACAATCAAATCATTGATTGAATATATTGGAACATTCCGAGGTGCCCCTGTAAGCCAGCAACGGCGCAAAGTTTAAGGAAAGAGAGAGAGACTTCTTTCTCTCCTTTCTTTTCTCTTCGGGAACCACTGGCTTACCCCCTGTTTAGGCACGTATTTACTTCAGCTTTCACCATATGTGGTTTGCTCAGTAGTTAGGGCAAGAATAGTAAAAGTTTGAAATATATAAAATTTAAGTTGGGTTAAAACGTTTAAACAGAAGATAAAAGTCAATCCAGAATTCCTTGTCAATTGCTTTCTACTTACTTGCAGTTGTCAGCCTGAGATTGTGTAGGAAACAGTGGCAGGGTGCTCTGGTTTGACTTTCACAGAGTATTTTTAACCCCACATACCTTTTACATGTTTCAAACTTTTACTATTCTTGCCATAACTCCTAAGGAAAACCACATGATGTGGTGAATGTTGTGTAACAAAGAAATAAGTACATGCCTAAACTGAACTATATTTAGAAAAATAATCAAATAAAACACAAATGTGTTTTTCAGAACACAATATAAAACTGATCATTGCAGAAAATTAATATTATTTTATTGATTTCTTTTCACATAACACACAATTTTACAAGATACATTACACATGGTGGATGAAAATGATGGAGAAAAACAACTTGGAAGACCTTTACGTACGATCCTCAGCTTGGCAGATGTCCGACCGGAAATTTGTAAAAATGTTTCAATTAACAAAGGGAATACTGATAAGTTGGTGGGATATTTACATTAAACAAACACGTACACAATGATAAAATATATAAATTAGGTCAGGTGCAGATATAGCTTGTACTTAAGCTTAATACTTATACCAGGGGTAGAAAGAACAACTATTTCAGGTGACAGCTGATTTTTTTTTTCAAATATTAACAAAGAAAGGCATGATTGCAACTAAGATAAATCTACACGTTTTGAAATATTATCTTAACATTTCTTAATTAATACAAGACTGGATTAAAAGTAATTAATTATTGCGCCAGAGTGATCTTCCCAACAAATGCTCGACCGGTAGCATCATGAATATGCAATACATCTTAATATATGGCTGACTACAATATCGCCGAAGATCTTGAAATTTGGACACCAACAATATTGCCACAACTCTTAAAATTTGGCTACCAACAGTACAAAAATTTGTAATAGCATGTGTATTATTCTGAAGTCATGATACACATGATACAGAAAACACAAACATCAAAGAGAATATAATATCCTCGTCATTTAAAAGAAAGAACAAGTTTATGGGAAACTGAGAATTCAGATGTTAGGTGAAAATTTTCTTGCACCATGGCGAATGGATGACCTGTTTTTTCTACTTCTGCTTATACTATAAAAAATGCACATGGGATACCATGCATCTCAAAACAATAAGGTGTAGATGCACCAATAGTGCCAAAAAGTTTCCGCACACACTAAAATCCACAGAACACCAGGAAATAATGATTAAAGTAAATTTTACCAGCTTTTCACTGGCATTGCCAAGAAAAATTGGAGGAAGGATAGAAACTGGTAGAGAAGAGGAGGCAATCAAACAGATACTATTCTGTCCTTTACCATTTTTTAGCCTCCTTCCAATTTTGCTTGGCAATTCCAGTGAGAAACTGGTGAAATAGGTACTTTAATAATTATTTCCTCGTGTCCTAGGCTTTTTTAATGCTCTATCCAGCATGTGACAAGATCATTTCAACGGGCAAAATAACGCCACACAACAGCATCGCGTGTTTGTTGCCCTAATGTGGCAACCCTGTTGCCTCTCCGTGCCACATGCTCAATGTTTGGTAGCTCTTCATCTTCATATTGGATGCCATCTTCCTCAAAAACAGGCATGTTGTGATGCATGCAAAAATTGTGCAATGCTATGCACAAATTTATAATTTTTGAGGCCACTGGTGGCCGGTAATGCAGCACTCTGTGTTTTAGAAGACACCACCACCGTCGTTTTAGAGTGCCTCTTGTACACTTCACTATACTCCTTGATTTTGATTTGATTTTGAATTTAAAATTTTGGGAGCGTCAGCACTGAGGCTATTTTGCTCCCGTCACATTATACGGGGGCCAGCCCCTTATCATTACAAATAACAACTCTAGAGTTGCATAACTTAAAATGTTCTGACTTCTATTAAAAGCTGAGGCCGTAAACGGGCACTCGGCACACACAAGGACAACAACCAGGACAACACACACAAAATTATACTGGCCATAGTGCCAGTCGCCAGAGCCTAGTTAGTCTTTAGTCCAGGGTGCACTACGTGGAAGTGAGGTTGACTTTTGGACGCCTACGTGGAAGGTCACCCCTTACACCCCACTATACCTGCACGAGACAAACACGACACATTAAAAAGTCAGAACAAACTAAAAACCTCCTTACAGACGGTGGAAGAGTCCAGCTCTTCGCAAAAAACTAAAAACACGTGATAAAATACTGCTGTCATCGCCCAAGAGGGATGAGAAACAGCCGGAAAGGTTAAAAGTCTGCCGGAGTTAAGCAAGATCGACACATTCAACGAGAATGTGTCGGATGCTTAAAATAACATTACAAGCACGACACAACGGAGGGTCCAGCCCTTGCAGTAGGGGACCATGCGTGAAACGACTGTGTCCTATACGCATGCGGGTAAGAATAACGTCTTCTCGCCGAGAGGGACGAGACGAGGAACGCCAAGCACCTATGGTAGGCTTAACAGAGTGAAGCTTGTTCCCCGTTTCCATATCCCACTCGGTCTGCCAAGTGTCAAGAAGGCGACAACGGAACACATTCTGCAGGTCACTAGCTGGCAAAAGGTGGACGAGAACGTCGCCATCTGCATCAGCAGACTTGGCGGCAGCATCAGCTGCTTCGTTCCCCTGGATGCCCACGTGGCTAGGGACCCAACAGAAGTGTACATCTGTGCTGGCAGATAAGGACACAAGCCGTCTGAACATGCGTTGCGCTACCGGATGCCGGGAATTCGGCAAATCCAGAGACTGTAACACGCTGGTCGAATCGCAGCACACAAGGACTTTCTTCAGCCCATTCACGTCTGCAAAGTCCAGTGCCTTTAGAATGGCGTACAACTCTGCCGTAAAGATGGAACAGGCAGGATGTAGCGAGAAACCGGAACTTTGAGAGTCTAGGACGAAGGCGCAACCAACTGATTCGACTGTCTTGGACCCATCCGTGTAAAACACATTAAAATTGGGGTGCTTCGCACAAAGTTCTAAAAACCGTTGCTGGTATACAACCATTGGTGTTTCTGCCTTTGGAAGGGCAGTCAGGGAAAAATCGATAGAAAGTGCAGGAAACTCCCAGGTAGGGAGAGGCGGAATGAGTGGAGAGACGCCAGGAAGATCACTGTCAACACCAAGTGCTGACAGGATCTCATCTGCACGAACACCAAATGGTCTAGTGACACTAGGGTGGAGCCGATACCTTGCCAGTCTACTCTCGTCGGAGATGGTGTCAAATGAAGGATGTGAAGGCATCGAGCGAAGATGGTGGAAGTAGTTCACTATCAGCCGCTGTCTTCGCAGAGACAGCGACGGCTCAGATGCCTCTACCTACACACTAGCGACTGGACTCGTACGAAACGCACCACAGCACAAACGTATACCAGCATGGTGGACGGTGTCTAGGATGCGAAGTCTAGATGAACGGGCAGAAAAATACACAACTCATCCATAATCAAGCTCCGACCTGAGGAGTGCACGGTACAGGCGAAGCAGTACCGTCCTGTCAGCACCCCAGGAAGTATGAGATAAAACAGGTTGAGAAGGTTGAGAACTCGAAGACAAGAGAACTTTAACTGGCGAAGATGAGGTAGCCATGTTAATTTCTTATCGAAAATGAGGCCCAGGAAGCGGACCTCATTCACGAAGCACAGGGGAGATTTCCCCATGTACAGGTCAGGATCGAAATGACATGTACGTTGACGACAAAAGTGAACACACACGGATTTCTCGGATGAGAAGGTGAAACCTGTTTGGGAGGACCACTCAACCAAACGGTTTATCGTCAGTTGGAGTTGACGAGAAGCTGACGCGAGATTCCGTGAGCGACAAAAGATCGTGAGGTCGTCTACATACAGAAGACCATGTACACGGGCAACAATGCTTGCCATAACACTGTTGACTGCTATGGCAAACAGAGTCACACTTAATACGCTGCCCTGCGGGACACCGTTCTCTTGTTCGTGAAGATCCGAAAAGGAGTTCCCAACACGTACGCGGAAAAAACGATCAGATAAAAAGTTTTTAATAAAGTACGCCATATGGCCACGGAGGCCCCAAGAATGGAGCTGCTTTAGGATGCCAAAACGCCACGTTGTGTCATATGCTTTTTGGAGGTCAAAGAAAACTGCAACTAAATGTTCCTTGTTGAGGAATGCATCCTGAATGTGTGTTTCCAGCTGAACCAGATGGTCCAGTGTGGAACGGTTGGAGCGAAAACCACATTGAAAATTACTTATCAATGAGTTTTCCTCCAAAAACCAGGCGAGACGCTTGTTGATCATGCGTTCCATCAACTTGCACACACAGCTAGTTAAGGCAATAGGCCTGTAACTCGAGGCTGCGGTGCGTTGTTTACCTGGTTTCAGGATGGGAACAATAATAGCTTCTTTCCAGGAAGTGGGGAAAGAGTCCTCCAACCAAAGCCTGTTGAATACCGCCAAAAGGAAATTTCTTGCTCCAATGGGCAGATGACGAAGCATCTCATAGTGGATCTTGTCCACTCCGGGAGCTGTATTCTTAGAATCTCGAAGTGCCTGATCGAACTCCCGTTCAGTGAATGAAGAGTTGTATGGCTCGGTGTTATGACTTCGAAAAACTAGAGGGCGTCGTTCCTGACGGTCCTTCTCACTTCGGAAACGTGGTTCATAATTTACAGAGCTAGACGCACCAGAAAACTGCGTGGCCAAGATATTAGCTATGTCTCCGGAATCTGTGTACAACGTCCCATCGTGCTCCAGAGCGCTCAGAGGAGTAAATGCACCCCCCTGGATTCGACGTACTTTGGTCCAAACAGCTTTCGACGAAGCCTGCTTCGTCAGAGAAGACACGTATTGGACCCAGCACGCCTTCTTACTGGCTCGAATAAGCTGACGGGCACGGGCACGTTTAATGCGGAACTGCTTGAGGTTTGCGGCAGTGTGGTTCCTATTAAATCGATCGAGAGCATGATTGCGGTCCTTGATGGCTGCACCGATCTCCACAGTCCACCAGGGGACTGGGCGTCGCCTCGTAGATCCACTGGGATGTGGAATGGAGGTGCGTGCAGCATCATGCACTCCTGACACAAAGACATCTAAGGTGTCGATTGGTGGTAAAGTCGACGCAAGATCGACTTCAAGGTCCACTGCACGCTCGAAGGCTTCCCAGTCGGCCCGACTGAGATTCCAGTGAGGGTGTTGTTCACGTGAGTGCTGAAGATGTTCGAAGGTAAGAATGAGAGGGAAGTGATCACTCCCACAGAGATCAGGATGAACGCTCCAAGATGTGGTAGGAGCAAGACTGGGAGTGCAAAAGAACAAGTCCAACGCAGAGTATGTGCCAGAGCAAGGACTGAAATATGTGGCAGTTCCATCATTCAGCAACGTTAAAACTGATGCCTCACGGAATTGATCTACAATTTGACCCCGGGGCTCTGTACGAACGGAGCCCCACAAACGATGGTAGGAATTAAAATCGCCCAAAAGAACTACAGGAGACGGAAGTTGTTCGAATATACAATGGAGGTCCTCAAGAGAGAATCGCTCCTCCCTTGTGATGTAGACACAGCACACAGATATTGGCTGTGGTAAATGGACCCGCACGGCGACAGCTTGAAGGGGGGTGGTGAGAAAGATTGGTGTTGAGTGGAAGGTATCTCGAACACCGATTGCAACACCACCGTGTGCACGACGACCCTCAGGAAGCTTGTCGGTGCGGTTAATCGTGTATCCGTTCAGAATCACTGATTCATTTGGACGAAAATGTGTCTCTTGGAGACATACGATGGCAGGGTCAAATTCAGATATTAAGATTTGCAGTTCCTCAAGATGAGTACGGAAACCGTTAAGGTTCCATTCGAGACAATAAGCCACGGCTGGAAGTATTATAGTTACCTTTTGAGGCGTACCCTATTCCTAGGCCCTGTCACCTTGATGAATTCTTCATCCGTGGCTTCGTCCTGTATCATGTCCTCGGGTAAGGACACAGAGGGCGATGGGGATGAAAAAGGGTTAGTGGGGAGGGTGCTTTTAGCGCCCACCGGGCAGCTTTCAGCTGCGCCTTAAGTTTCAGGGTGGTGGCTGCCACCCTGACTGGAGAGCTAGTAGACTTCAGAAAATATTCCTTTGAATGCACCTGCCTGATCTTCTTTTCTGTGGAGCGAGGAGTGGTTGCTAGTTTCCTGGAAGCAGGGCGGGCTACTATGGGAATCGTTGGTGTTTGAGTTGACACGTCGCTGGTTTGTACCCCTACACTGCGACGGGTAAGAGCAGCTGCAGCAACTGTAGCGAATGGCACAGGTAGAGTGGTGCGTTTACTTTCCCGGATACGTTGTTTTGCTTCGCCAGCACAGATTTTCTCTGTGACGACCAACTCTCTGATTTTCTTCTCTTGTTGGAAAGAGGGGCAGTCACGATGCCAGACTGGGTGCTCGCCTTGGCAATTAATGCATTTGGGACCAGAAGAACAAGGTTCGGTCCCATGATCAGGCTTACTACACTTACCACAAAGGGTGGTAGTGGCCTTGCAGGAAGGCTGACTGTGCCCAAACTGCTGGCATTTGAAACATCGCATCGGGTTAGGGATGTACGGACGGACTTTGAGTCTCAAATATCCGGCCCTTACCCTGTCTGGGAGAGTGGTCGTTTGAAACGTCACTATGAGTGAAGCAGTTGGTACTAGTTCTCCGGACTTACGCGTCTTTATTCGCTGCACTGCGGTCACATGTTGGTCTGAGAGTGCTTCAAGAATCTCTTCCTCCTCAGCATTTAGCAGATCCCAGTGGCGAATCACACCTTTACTACTGTTAAGTTGACAGTGAGGTTCAACATTAACAGGGAAGTCGCCCAAAGATCTTAGCTTTAAAAGGTTGTTTGTCTGGCGATCTGTGCTGGTCTGGATCAGTAGACTCCCGTTTCTCAGCTTCTTTATTTCTGCTACGTCTGAACCAGCGGCGTAGTCTAGCTGTTTCTGATAAGGAATGGTGACAAGTCCTTCAATGTAGCAGCTCCGTGTTTCTTTGTTGTGGCAGAAGCATCGTTACTATCGGTCTTCTCAACAATACTGATAACAATTTAACGTGGCACGTTACTTGTCTTTTCCACTAATTGGAGCGGGCTCGAAGGCCGCGCTCGTTTTGGGGGTTTCCCCCCGTTTGAGTTGTTTTTTGTAGCCATATACAAAATTTTGTGATTGTGGAGGGTCCATAAATTGTCGCCTCGACATGCCCTCTATGCCGAGGAAGGCCTACCCCCAAAAATGGAGGCAACTCGAGGACCAAACCGAAATCCTCGAGGCCACGTTCGCGACAGCACCTACCCCTGCAGCCAACACTGTCCCATCGGCACGTGCAACTCACACCTTGGGATAGGTTTTTTTTTATCGAGGTTGTCTCCTCTGGCAGGACCCTTAGTTATAGGGAGGTCAAAGATATGGAGATGAATGACGTGATGGAATGGTGAAAACGTGAGATATGGATGTGAAGAATGAGTGAAATGATGAGATGAAAATGACCTCCCTACCTTAGTTTTTTAGAGGGAGGTCAAAGATATGGAGATGAATGACGTGATGGAATGGTGAGAACGTGAGATATGGATGTGAAGAATGGGTGAAATGATGAGATGAAATTGGCCTCCCTACTAAGCCCCCTCGCCCCGTCAAGGCAGTCCTACGTGGAGGGGGCATTCTCTTTCACCTCCGACATGGCAAGAGCACGAACTTCCGCCACCTGCCTAATTCCATGGCTGCATGATTAGGTTTATATTTTGTGGTTTTGTTTTGGAGTTTCATTACCGTAGTTGTTTTCTCAAAATTGACCATCGTCATGTCATTAATAGCAGCAGATAATTTTTGTTGCAAGCAAATAATTATGTTGAACATTTCCTTCTCATCTGTGCTGGAATCTCCTTTATTTACACCACTACTCTTGTAATTTCGGTTCAGAATGTTGCTTTTTGTTATTTTTTCTGATGTGCATGTAAAATATTTATTGAAAGTTGGAAAACCTTCATGTTTTACTGTTACATTTTCCTTGTACTTTTTTCTCACTATACCTAGCTCCATAGGCAAAGTTTCATGCATCCAATGTCATGGGGAAAAAACGTTATTCATGCTTTTATCCATTTTGAAAATCATCACGGGTATTCTTGTTGTCAAATGATCCCTCATCATGTTATTCAAGAGAATGCAATTTATTGGTTGCAAGTGACACTTTTACGGAAGGTTTGAATGGTTGATTTTACTTTGCTTTTCTTTATTTGCACTTTTAGCATTTGGCTAATCCCGAAGGATGCGGATGAGTGATGAAATTGATTATGCCCAGGATCCCTGTGCTTACCACCCTGGCATATTAGTTGGCACTTTTATGAAAGCAATAAATACACAATTATTAATCTTTAGAATGAAGAAGGTGGAATTTTAATATGTTCCATCATCATTGGGTGATTCTGCATTCATAGCAATGATCAATTTATGATGCTGAAAGGATTTAAAGCACACTCTATAGAAGTAGTGTGGGGCCCTAACTCCATGCCTTGATGGTGTGTTGCAAGCACAGGGAGCACTTTACTTTTTACCTTTTACTCCACAGAAGTAATGAAATAGTAAGATTTTAAATTACCTTAATTCCTCTACAACAAAACGTTGCATTTTCCTAATTTCACTTCAACTGAGAACTATTTGCGATTACATTTGTGGAAGAAACATTAAGAAATTCCACCAATTATGTAACTGTATTAACTAAAAATGCATTGGAAGGGCTCTCGTTTTATACTGTATAATTGCCTGGGTACTTCATTGTCAGACACTACAATCTCCCTTTCTTTATGTTCAACTGTGATAATGATAAACATCTGTGTTGCCCATGGTTGACCTTAGACATGTCTCATTGCAGATAATATTCATTCAGCTGTGACCGCAGACACTGGCAGGCAGTGTGCAGTCTTCAACATTTTGTGGTAGCGTCATCCCGTTGTAAGCAAGGGGTCCTGGGTTCAATTCCCTGTGGAGGCACACAGTGGTTCTGATCCCTCTTTAAACTGTAGTTCCAGTCCTGATTAGCCTTACTGTGCATACAGTCGACTTAAAACACCAACTCAATCAATCAACCTGGAATCATTTATCTTGTAGTCTATGGTTATTACAAGCACAAGAATACAGTTTTCCGTTGTGACGTTTTAGGAGAACACACACTCCCTTCATCAGACTAACTAACTAACTAACTCCCTAGTCTTCTTAAACCCGAAGGTTCATGGCTGCAGCAACACAGGCCTTCCATCTTTCCCTAACTTGAGCAAGTTCTATATACTCTTTTCCATCCCTACCGATTTCCTTTAGGTCCATCTCAACGTTGTCCCTCCATCTTCGTCTTGGCCTTCCTACAGGTCTCTTACCATCAGGTTTCCCAACAAGAATCCTGTGAACTCCTCTTTCCTCTCCCATTCGTGCCACATGGCCTGCCCACCTAAGTCTTCTTGATTTAATTATTCTAATAATATCTGGACATGAATACAAATTATGTAGTTCTAAATTATGTAACCTTCTCCACTCACCTGTCTACTCATCCCTTTTAGGTCCAAATATTTTCCTAAGGATCTTATTTTCAAATACTCTCAATTTATTTTCCTCTTTCAATGTAAGGGACCAAGTTTCACATCAATATAATACTACAGGCAAAATTACTGTTTTGTATACTTTAACTTTTAGTTTCTTAGATATTAAACGAGAAGACAAAAGTTTATGAAGAGAGAAGTAACATGCATTTCCTGAATTAAGCCTACTTTTTATTTCCTCTTTAATATCATTTTCATTTGTTAATATTACTCCTAAGTATTTGAATTTGGAAACTGGTTCAAACGAGATGTTATCAATAATTAGATTTTGATTATTACCTAACACTTGGTTTCGGCCTGTAAGCATATATTTAGTTTTCTCTTTGTTAACTTCCAAACCTAACTCTTTAGCAGTTTTGAAAAATATTTTAGCATTATTCTTAATTGTATTCACATCATCCCCCAGTAAGTCTACATCATCTGCATATGCTAACAACTGAGTCACACCATTTAATTTTAGTCCTTCTTTAGTTTCTTTTACCTTCCCAACAGCATATTCTAAGGTAAAATTAAAGAGCAATGGAGATAATGCATCTCCTTGTTTTAACCCATCATGAATTGTAAATTTGTCAGACATATTAATACCCACACGAATTTTACTTTCTGTTTCACTGGTGCATATTTTTATCATACTAACAAGTTTCTTAGGTATTCCAAACTCTACTAATATATAATTTATCTCTTTTGACCGAATCATATGCTTTTTTGAAATCAAGGAATAGCTGATGGACATTTTGATTATATTCCCACTTTTTTTCAAGTGTCTGTCTGATGTGAAAAATTTGATCTGTAGTTGATCTGTTACGTTTAAATCCACATTGATAATCACCTATAATTTCATTAGCATATGGGGTTAGTCTTGTTAAAAGAATGTTAGACAATATCTTGTATGTTGTTGAGAGTAGAGAAATTCCACGGTAATTATTGCAGTTCATTTTATCACCTTTTTTAAACACAGGAACAATTATGGATTCTTTCCACTGTTGAGGGATTTCTTCTTTATTCCATATTAAACAAATTAATTTATGAATTTGACATATTAATGAATTTCCACCATATTTAATTAACTCAGCTGGTATTAAATCAATGCCAGGTGCTTTGTTATTCTTTAGCCTTTTAATAGTTTCTTTAACTTCAGTCAAGTTAGGTTCTGGAACTAAAGGTTCATCAGACAGTTATTATTTTTCCGATGAACGTTGTTAGAAGCAATATCGGGTGGGTGCCATGCAGAGCATGTCTTTGACAACCAGCCACTTCAAGGTTCATCATAACATGGAGCAAGACATTTTGAACCTGACTGTCAAAATCCCATAAATTTCCGTTGCCTACAGCCAGAGTTATCGTTTGTTGAAGAAACAAGGGAAACAGCACATCTCAACACACACACACACAATAACCCTTTCATTTTCCTTCCATCTGTTTTCTTCATTGCCACCGTGTTGACGCCGATGCGTTGTTGTGTCTTGGAAAAAGATGGGTGTTAAATTCGGCTGACTATACACAATGGCGCTTGATTGCCATGGACATTCACGGACATTGCGAGTCTCAGTCAGTTTGAGTTCAGCTTTTTCGTAGCAAGGGCGGTGGAAAATTATTTTACTTGTAAGCCACGAACTCTCTCTCTTTCTCCCCTCTCTGAGGGAGAGAGAGAAATAAAGAGAGGAACAGTTGTGAGAGGATTCAATACAGCCTTTATTGATTGATTTAGATTTATTTTACTTCACTTTTCTGCCACTTTTGGCTAGTCATGAAGGTGAGGATGAGTGATGATATGATGGAATTGAAGAAGGGATACTTACAAACACCCATGCCCGGGCCAGTATTCCAATCCGGGACCCCTGGCATCATAACGTGGTGTGTAGTATATCCCTTATGTTCGATTGTTGTGCAATAGTGTGTGTTCCGGGAGTGTTATTTATTAATGTGGAAACCTAGCACCAGTAGTACAGGCACCAAGGGTTAAATAACACACATCTTATTTTTAAAGTGCATGCTGAAACAGTATTTTCTCATAGTCGAGAACTTATGGCTAAAGCATGTGGTGTAGGTGTGCATACGGTGTTGCGTATTATAGAACGGTAAAATATCTACCACAGAATTCGGTGATCCCTTATTCAAATCTCCTGGGATGCATGCCAGGAAACAGAAACGAGAGCGATGATGATGATCTTGCAGTTCTTCTACAATAAATACCTTGAATTTGAATTTGAATTTGATTTTAAAACTTTGGGTGCGTCAGCACTTAGGCTATTTTGCACCCGTCACATTATACGGGGTCCAGCCCCTCATCTTTATGAAGAACAACTCTAACGTTGCATAAGTAAAATCTTAAAATTTTAAAATGTTCTGACTTTCGTTAAAAGCTGAGGCTGTACAGGGGCACTCAGCACACAGAAGGACAAAAAACAGGACAACACACACAAAATTATACTGGCCAGAGAACCAGTCGCCAGAGCCTCGTTCGTCTGCAAAACGCAGTCCAGGGTGTACTAACGTGGAAGTGAGGTTGACAGTTGGGTGTACTACGTGGAAAATCACCCCTTACACCCCTCAATAAATACCTTCAAACTTCTTTCAGGTACGAGTTTTTCTTACATGCTGCAGTGATATGATATTTTAATCCTCTGTAGAAATATTCACTATATTATTTTACTTACATTTTGTGAGTATCTGGTTTTCCTTTGAACGACGTTTCGAGAACAACTGTTCCCTTCTTCAGGTTCTTAAGTTACATAGGCTATCGAAAATACACCATAGCCACGTCAATTCTTTTTCTCCTAAAATTCCAGGAACAAGGATATAGGTTTGGTTATTAAAAAAGGAAAAATTGGAATTCATATTAAAACACTTTAAAACTTACAAGCCCTTCGTAGAGGCATCCTACAGTCAGTATGGGGGAGTAAAATGGAAGTCACATTTTTATATTTTTATCATTTTTAATTGGAAATGTTCTTTTAGCCTGAGATGGTTTTACACTGTTTTAACAATAATGAAGGGCTTGTAAGTTTTAAAGGGTTTTAATATGGATTCCAATTTTTGCTTTTTTATTAACCAAACCTGTATCCTTGTTCCTGGAATTTTGGGAGAAAAGAATTGACCTGGGTATGGTGTATTTTGGATAGCCTATGTAACTTAAGAACCTGAAGAAGGGAACAGTCGTTCTCGAAATGTCATTCAATGCAAAACCAGATACTCACAAAACGTAAGTAAAACTTTTTTGTATTTTTGAAATATGTATTTAATTGATAATAGTGAGTAATTCACACAACTATTAACTGGATTATTTCACTGTACTTATGAGTCAATTGGACCTCCACCCCATCAAACCAGAAGTCTGCCAATCAACCAAATTATATATATATATATATATATATATATATATATATATATATATTTCTCCTCACACCGATGATGCTACGAAATTAGAGAAAATTTTGAATTTTTCTACTGTTCAGTGAGTGTTTCCTTTTACCTTCTTTGATTTATATATATATAAAAATCCTAATTTACTTTTCAAAGAAACCACACTTTATCAATTACTGAATTTATTACATCTCAGTTCCAAAAATACCCATCACCGAAAGTAACACAAAGTGAAGATTCTTGTTTAGTACATTACAGATCTCAAGCATAGTTGGAGAAAAATGAAAATATAGAAACTTCTGGTCATGTTAAAAATAAAAATTTACTTAATTTTAATTGTCTGGTAAGAAACTTGATACTGAATAACCATAAAGCCAAGAGCTCTCCCTTTTCTACTACATATCCTAATCCTTTAAAGATTTTAAACAACCGTATGGTAACTTGGTTTCAACAACTGGGTATTTTAACAATCTCACAAAAGGTCGAAGTTACAACTGGTATTCAAGACTTTGCCAGAACAAAATATATTAATAGATTATCAGTCATAAACTCAATATCCCTGCTTCTATAATCTTTTCACACTTACATTATGATCTTTGGAATTCAACAGCTGTACTGGGGTGTAAGGGGTGACCTTCCACGTAGTACACCCAAATGTCAACCTCACTTCCACGTTAGTACACCCTGGACTGAAGACTAACGAGGCTCTGGCGACTGGCCCCATGGCCAGTATAATTTTGTTTGTATTGTCCTGTTCTTTTGTCCTGAGTGTCCCTTTACAGCCTCAGCTTTTAATGAAAGTCAGAACATTTTATGATTTTAGTTCTGCAACGATAGAGTTGCTATTTGTAACGATAAGGGGCTGGACCCTGTATAATGGGACGGGTGCAAAATAGCCTTAGTGCTGACGCACCCACAATTTTAAATTCAAATTCAAATTCAACAGCTGTACTACCAACTTCAGGGTCTACACGAGGGTTGTCGAAAAGTAATTTGAATAGCAATGAAATTTACCAAAATTTCTCAATCGTAACAACCTGCCAGTATTGTAAAAATTCCTAGGAAACATCTGATTTCTATTTCGTCGGAAATTTCCAAAATTAGTAGCATTATATCTCGAACTCTAAAATTGATTTACATTGCCTTGCAATGGAGACATCTAATTTATCAGAAGATACAGTTTGAGCAGAAGTAGTACTAGTATTTCTTGGCTGATGTACATTTAATCTTTGATGTTCACTCTTCTTAAGACCTTTATTAGACTTGTCGCAATCCAAATCTTCAGGTAAATAAATAAGACCTTTCCTACTAGTTCTAACAACATCTAACTTACGAATCATATTTGTAAGCTGATCCAGAATCTGAACATTATGACAAGTGATCTTGTTAGCAACATTTTCTGGAAACTGGCTTATTATCAACTGCATAACACCAACATGTTCGGATTGTCCACTAAATTACAATTTGTAGAATGTGCTTTTAAGGCAAATGTGTCTAAACTTACGTGCGCATTTTGGTCATATTTTTGATTCCTTAAAACAGCTAACTGTGATTGTAACATTTCAGGCAAAGCAAACTGTTGAATAAATTTGTTTTCAAAATCAGAATTAGAATAAAAGTATATTTTGTGTGTTCTAAACCAGTAAGCTGCTCGATTTGTGAAACAATTCTGAATTCTCTGCAGTCGTTTATCAGCAGGCACTCCTACCAGATTGAATTGAATTGAATTGAATTTAATTGAAAAGTCTTTTTATTTACTACAGAGTGAGATTCAGCCTTGGGCTGCTCTACCACCTAACTCTGGTGAATAAAAGTTACAATACATACATTTATAATACTGAAATCAAATAACATAACATGAATGAATATGACATAAATGAAAAATAATAAAATTATAAGAGAATACAATGACAGATACATTAACACACACACACACACACACATACACACGTGTACATACGCAATTTCCAGATCGATACTAAAATAGCAAGCACACAGGTTGAAATATTCGTTGTGTCAGATAAGTGTTTGCAAAATACATGGTTTTACTTTACTTGATTCCTGTTGATTAACCATACGAGCTGATGCTCAATTGTTGTTTTTGCAATAAAAATAATACGACTTGTTCTTTGAAGTTTTTGGGTGTTGTAGCAAAAGAAACATAATCGGAAAGAGCATTCCAAACCTTTGCAGACCAGAGGAAGAATGAGCCTTCGAAACTGACAGCAGAGTGGCGGGAAATGTCGATTTTTCGCCGACCTCTAGTATTGTATGGATGTATGGAATTTCTAAATGCTAGTTTCTCGTGGAGATAGCTAGGTGTTTGCAATTTTAATACTTTATATATTGTAGAACACTGATGCAGAAGGCGTCGCCTAGACATGTTAAGGATTTTGTATGTATTGAGCAAGGGTAGGATGTGCTGATTTCTCCTGATCGAGAGAACGTAACGAATGCAAGAATTCTGTATTTTTTGTATTCTGTTCGATATTTTACGTTGTAAATTCGTGCCGTACACCACATCACAGTAATCGAAAATAGGATATATTAGAGTTTCGACGAGAGATAATTTCGTTTCTCTAGTGAAAAAGTCTCTCCTCCTGTAGAGTGATCTCAATATTTTTAGTGCTTTTGTGCACTGCTCTGAGATATGCCCTGCCCAGGAAAATTTGGGATCAAAAGTAAGGCCTAGATTTTTAACGGTTGGTGCATAAATTATGTTTTGGTTTTTAATTTTGATGTTAATTGTATCATAATTTACTTTTTCAAGATAATAGTTAGAGCCTAAAATTGTGTATACGCATTTATTCTGGTTAATTGCGAGCCCATTTGCAGTGAGCCACTTGTTAAGGGCATGTAAATCATTGTTTAGATTATCTATCTTGTTTAACAAATCCGATGGTGATGACGATATCATCAACTGCGTATCATCCGCATAACAATGTATATTACAATGGCTGATGGTCTTTGATATATCAGCGACGTATAAGGTCTATAAAAGGGGGGCCAGAATGGAAACTTGCGGGATTCCTCCATTTAATTATCGGTGATGATCCGGTGTCGGCAGGGTAAAAAAACTCTGTCTTCTTTCGTGTAGATAAGATTGAAACCAGTTTATTACAGGCTTCGAAAAACTGTAGTATTTCATTTTTGCTAGGAGAAGGTTATGATTGACAAGATCGAAAGCTTTAGAAAGGTCTAATAATACTAGTATAGTTAGTTTTTTATCGTTAATTGAACGTAAAATATTGTCCGTGACAGATAATAATGCCGTGGTTGTACTATGAGAAGTACGGAAACCTGATTGAGAATCAGGTAAGATTTTATATTTTGCAATGTACTCTTTTAATTGTATACATACTATCTTTTCTGCGACTTTTTAAAATATTGATAGAATGCAGAGCCACGTTTCCGTTATTATTACGATATCGTAAGCACATTGGCGTACCACGAACCTCAGTTCGTCTATTTTCGGGATTAAAGAATGAACGTTTACGTGTGCTACGCTGAAGTCAGATAAATTTGGCAACCTCTGCTTCCGAACCAGGGTGTCGTGGGTCTTTGACCGAGTAACGGGGGTTGAGACTGTTTGATGGTCAAGCGGGTAGGGGTCGCTCTCTCTCATGACGTTTTCACCCATTCTTGAAAGAAAAAGGCGCTACTGTTTCTCCTTCCCTCCCCTCTCTCTGCGGCCGATCGGAATACGTAGCTGTGGGGACATTCTTTTAACGAAAAAGCGAACAATATATCAAGGCAAGCACTTACCTGACTTACACGAAAATTTCTAAGTCACACATCCAGGTTATTTCTTCTCTTCATCGGGTGGAAACGAGTACACAAACAACGACACACAATCACACACACACATTTACACACACTATTGCTTGAGACAAAAACACAAACACATAATATTTTAATGGCAAAATAGAATTAAACATATTTAGATTATTAGTTTTCATGGCTCTTGTAGAATACACTTCCTACGAGCGACATAGGAGGCACTTGCTGCTATCCCAGAGTTGTTGTTTTTTTCCGCATATTATGGCTAGATTGTTTTACAGGTTTGATAGTTGTCTACACGATGTGACAGTGTTTTGTGTTACCTTTCCTGATCACTATTTTCCCATCTTCCGTATACACCTGTTAGAGACCGAACTTCTCTATGGCCTTCCTGAGAAGCTGCAGCCGTGCACTGCAAAGATCTTCTCTTATGGAGATTCCAGAGTTTTTTAGTTTTCTTTTGTTCCTGAAAACTAGCGACCTTGCCCTGTAATTTGTAAATTTCATGATGATGCCCCTGTGCGACCCGGGAGACTTCGGACCTACCCAGTGCGTGCGGCACAAATGACCGTTGGTTACGTGAACCCCTAAATGCTCCTCAAAAAGGGACAGGGCGATGTTGTCGGTACTTTCCCCTTCGGTCTCTGGAATTCCGAAGATACGTATGCTATTTCTTCTTTGGTATTGTTCCAGATCCTCTGTTTTTTCTTGCAAATTTCGGATGTTTTCGTCTCTGTCCGCGAGTTCCGCGCGAAGGGAGTTGACTTCTTCCGAATTGAACTTCATCGTTTCTGTCAAACGATCCACCACAGCTTTTGTGATCGATTCAATTATGGAACATATACCATAGAAATGTCTAACTTTACGATGGATATATTAGAAGTTACCTAGCAACATTAGTGTTGCCAGTTCCAGATACATAAATAGCAACCTATGTATTTGATGTAGTTTTAGGAAATGCAATATTTGAGTAAATGTCAATGTTATTCTCAGTTTGTGCTCTATGTTTGTTTAAATTACAATTAGATCTATCAATACAAGAACAATTAGGGTTTACTTGTGTCTTCCTAGCATTATGTAAAATAGATTGTTTGCAATTTTGCTTCCAACGTACATGCTTAAGATGAGGTTCTCTTACATAAAGAGTCTTTACTTGAGTAGTATATGTAGAGTTAGTAGAACTTCCATCTGAATCATTCAAACCAGAATTATGCCTATGACCAGTTCTAGAATCAAGCCTTACATTTAACCTTTTCGATTGGCGAGTTGCAACATTATCCTCAAAACCATACCCTGCATGCCCCCCTTCCTGTTTAAAGAAATGAAGTTGGATCCAAGATGGCGGATGTTGTCATGACATGCACCAAAAAGTTTCCCCCTCGGTCTAACATATTACTACCATGACCAATTGCTGCAATCTACACTCCCTTTCATTTTATAGGGGGTAGTCGGGGACTTTTATCACTCTGTACTACTTCTTAGCATGTTAAACGTCATTGTGGCAGCCTGTGAAATAATTCATTTTACAGTTTGTTCGCAGCAACTTTTGTCACTGATGTTGAGCAGTTAATAGCTCTAGTGCATAATGGTTCTGTTATTTGAGAAGAAAACTTTAAATAAGCCCAGCAACTAGTCATCAATTTCTCCTCTGTAAATGATATTTATTCTAAAAATGCAAGTGATGGAAATACATTAGTTTTCCCCTATGTTGAGAAATGATATTACCCAGGCACGCAAGAAATGTGGGCCTTTAGATGGGAATTCCTTCAATATTTGGTATCATGTGAGATGTGTCATGCCTTAAGAGTATCCGTGAGGTCATGAAGTGAATATGGACCATAATACAATTCCTAAGGTGTTTTGTTTTTTAATTTTAATGTATATTTTGATGTTTATGATGCATATGAATCTGCCCAACCACGTACCACATGTAGCACACGCGAATGAGTGAAGCTTGTGGTTCTAATGAAGTTTCAGTCTCCTTTCTTGAAGAGTTGCGTCGGAGTAAAATTCATTTATAATTTTTGACCTGTTAATATCATATGTATGTTACATATACAAAACAGCAAGAGGTTGAAGTATTTAATGTCCAGTAGTGCTGAGTAAACAGTGTATTCATCCTGAGCCTTTGAGGGCAAAAAAGAATGCTCACACCATCCTGAACTCACGGAGGTTGTCAAGAATGTTTTTGAACAATTCATTTCAAATTTCGAAAATATTCTCTTAAATGATGTTCCTCACTCACATACATAAAAAGTTCTGGGTTGAAACTCCTGATCAGAGCTACTTGTCACACATCCATGACAACACGTTGAGATCTGAAGTATATTCTGTCTCCGACATTTTATGGTTGGCAAATTCAGGTGTAGGACATTTTGGTGCAACATGTAACTTCATGCATATTAAGAAAATAATGTTCTTTTGAATTGACCTCTATTGTGTGCCTTTATACAAGCGATTTTCCATGGAAAAGTTATTAGCAACACCTCGTAGCTAGCGAATGATGTCTGTCCTATCATATGCAGCAACCAGTGTTTCAAGTCGAACACAACAGTCTTTGCATCTCTTTCTTGGCCGCTCGACATTTCCACTGATTATCTGTTCGTAGTGAGTTTCGTTCAGAGCTACTCTCGACACAGGATGACGGCTTCCACCTCCACTTAGCGACATACACATTGTGCCAGGTGGGAAAAACGAAACTTCACTTGTATTCCTTGGAAGACATGACGAAATACGTTTGATGATGCCACTTCCATATCGAGCATTACATGATGTGGTCTTGCATTTGGAACCAAGTCAGTGACCTGAAAAAGATAGATAGATAAATAAATAAATAATAAATGCAATACTTAAGAATAAATAAATAAACAAAAAATAAATAAATGTACCACTACATTAATAGTAATTACACTAAGCAAATCCACATATGCATAAAACGATATACAACTGCAGTCTTGACAACAAACTATAACAAAAGAAATAATTACCTTTTCCAGTAATTCTACGTATGTTTGTTGCTGTTTGTTTGCCATCAATACGTACAACACTGGTAGTACCGAGCGCTCTATCTGCACGTGGATTGTATACAGCTGATAAAAATAAAGTACGTGCAACCTTAAATGGCCAATCCGCAAACCATCTTGATGAGCTCTTGATAAGTTCCAGGCTGGTGTTAGTTCCAAATAGAAGAATCCTATTGGTCTTCTCTTGGCCAGAATTGTACAACAGAAATTGCTGTTTTTTGTTTTTTTTTTATTCTGTATTCTTCTGGAATCCCCAATTCAGAAAGGCTGGTAAGCAGTGGATGTGCCATAATAGACTGGTGCTTCTTTCTGCATAGTGTTCTTTTGATCGTGTCCAATAGGCGGCAGATGAGATGCCACTTCAGGTTCAGCAGACTCCAAAAATCTCCCCAAAAGTTGTTGACTGCTTTCTTGAGTTTCCCTTTCACTGGTGTTCATTTCAGTGTGTAGTAATCGGGCGTTTAGTCCACAAACATCTGGTGCATGTGTGTGTTCATTTACAAATTTCATCGTTCACAGTGTGGACACGGGCCTTGCACGACTTTTTCAGAGAGCACTGCAGCTATGGGGTTCACCCAGCCTCAAATTAATGAGTACCTGGGGCAACCCCTGGTAGGTAAAGGTGGCCGGAGAGTGATGCTGATCATATCATCTCCAAAATGGCCGACTAGAATTTGACTAGAATTTGACTAGAATTTGAATTTAAAAGTTTGGGAGCGTCAGCACTTAGGCTATTTTGCTCCCGTCACTGTATACGGGGGCCAGCCCCTTACCATTACAAATAACAACTCTATCGTTGCATAACTAAAAAATTTAAAATGTTCTGACTTCTGTTAAAAGCTGAGGCTGTAAAGGGGCACTCAGCACACATAAGGACAAAAGAACAGGACAATACAAACAAAATTATACTGGCCATGGGGCCAGTCGCCAGAGCCTCGTTAGTCTTAAGTCCAGGGTGCACTAACGTGGAAGTGAGGTTGACATTTGGGTGTACTACGTGGAAGGTCACCCCTTACACCCCTCAAAATGGCCGAGATCGAGAATGTGTGTGGCCCTACCCCCACATCTCCTAAATGTGCCTTCATGACATGGTGCTATATGCACAGGGAACTTTATCTTTACTTTTGCATGTAATATTCTTTTTCGTATAATGCTATCTTGCATAAAATAGAAACAAGTGTGTTTTGGGCATGATTGACCAAAGATAGTATTTTTATTAACTTTAATTTTTTAAAAAAAACTTTGTTCGCCACATGCCACGGCTACCGACAAAGTTAATAAATTCGAAATTCTATTCACATTAGGTGCAAAATCATGACCTTTTATCAGTTTAAGGTCTCCTTTGGATTAATTGTTTTATTACAGCCGAAAGCAATTTTAGTTCATCTTTTAATTCAGTAGCCTTGATGTGTTAACATTCCGGCAAGTTTTCTACACTTTTCAGACAAAAGATCAGATGGCATGTCTTTATGTTTACTTATATCATAAAAGAAATTGAAAAATTCACTATGATGTTCAAGCTGCTCAAATCTTTCTCTTAGAGCTAAAATAATCGTCTAGGACCTGGTAATAAAAATCAACTTTGTACCGTTTTTATGGATCTTCAACAGTTTCATCACACTGAAACTGTTTCTTCTTTCGATTTCGGCCTATCTTTGGATCATCTACATGCAAATTCGATGCCAGCATTCTGGCTCGCCAACCGAGACTCACAGGTCACCGCCCCCCGACGGCTCCACGAGTGGAGGAAGCGAGGCTGCCAGGAAGTCAAGTGGTGTCTAAGAAACTTTGAAATTTTTCTTCACTCCTGCTTTTTTCAAAGTGCTGATACATTTGGTCATTACATTACGTGAAGTAAAAAGTCATACCAGATAACTAGTGAGCAAAGGAATGTAAAGCCACACAACTGGTTTGCAATACACTGAGCCTCATGTACGACCATTTGGACAGTTTTATTGTCGCCAATTATTTGAAGGAGCGCATCATAGACCTCTCCCACTTGATATCTCAACGTAGTTTAGGCATCCAATATCTACTTTCCCACCTCCGTGGTTTTAAAGTGAGACTACTGATATGTTCCATCAAAACGGTGGGTTGGCATATATTAACTTCCAAGTTATACTAGGTATAGTATAATATTATATTATAACTTTCAAGTTTTCAGTAATTTTATTCACATTTTGACGCCCTGAAAACTGTAAAATCACCTCATGCGACAAATTAAAAATGGCCGACAGATCTAAACGCAAGCCTGAAATGTTGATTTGAACACTTGAAGGATATAGAAATAAGTTACTAAATTATTAATATATTTTTAGAAAATATGATACAACAGGGGTTGGTCGAAATGGTATGGAATTGCCTTATATTACGTGATTTCTCACCACTACACAATCGTGCGCACGCTCGAGAGCATGCATGAATGCACAAAATGTTACCAATAATATATTTGATGCTTTACAGGTTTCCTGAAAAACAACAGTTAGAGACAGTGTGGCCAGTGTAACGTATTTGACAGTAAAAATTTAAAAAATGGAACATTGAGGACATTTTTTTAAAAATTGTGCCCGGTTACACACAAAAATATTGCAAGGTCTGATAGCACCTCCTGCAAGTACAATATCCAAGGACTATATTGTACAATTTTCAGAAAATTTGAGATGGCCGTTTTTGAGAAAATGCTTTCTAAAAAATGGTCAAAATTGATTTTTTTTATGTTTTACATACAATTTTCTACATAACGTTAGAAGTTAGTGCAGAAATGGCATTGCAAATAGATAGTCCAGTTTCCATATTGTATTGTCACAGCAAAACTCATGTCCTCTGGTTCTTCACTTTTTGAAAGCAAAATTTAGAACTTTTCTTTGTGAGCTTGTAACATACATACATATATATATATATATATATATATATATATATATATATACAGGGTGACTGGTAATTAGATGTATTCCCTGAAAGGGGTTAAAGTAGAGACAATTTGCAATAAATTTGACCATATGATACCCCATCCGAAAATTAGTAGTTTTCGAGATAATCGAATTTCAATTTGTTTTTTTTTTTAAAAAATGACAATTTTCCACATAAAAAGATGAATTGAGAAAAAAACTGCTCATTGTATGGAACTTATTTCAGCGTTTTCTGATAGCTAACAAATAAGTGGTTCGTTGAAAAAAAAACGTTTTTCCCAAATAACCATATGATACCCCATCCGAAAATTAGTAGTTTTCGAGATAATCGAATTTCAATTTGTTTTTTTTTTTAAAAAATGACAATTTTCCACATAAAAAGATGAATTGAGAAAAAAACTGCTCATTGTATGGAACTTATTTCAGCGTTTTCTGATAGCTAACAAATAAGTGGTTCGTTGAAAAAAAAACGTTTTTCCCAAATAACAATCACATGTATGTAACGGGTGGGTCTAAACTTACAAGTGATGATAAAAAATTGCACTTCGCAGAGACAACGACGTCTCAGATGCCTCTACCTATAAACTGGCGACTGTATCTTCCTGTAATTTTGTTTTGGTATGCATTTGCCAAGCGAAGAAATTATCTATTGCAAACGAAACGGTTCAATCTTTATACTGTATTACTTTGAAGACTAACTGGGAGAAGAGAGAAATAGAAACTTAGAACACAGGACCTGCAGAAAATGAAAACTAAAGCACCGCTGTGTCAAAGTCTCGACACTTCTATCTTTCCCTCAACCCAATCTTGCTCAATTATATGGATTCAGTTCATAGGTATGCTACAGTAGGATGAAGTGAGTTTCAGTGTTCATGTTGTTCTCATTGCCAGTTCGAAGTCGCTAGAAAATGAAATAAATTATTACGGTCTTTCGATTGGTTACATAAAAAGAAGTGTAAACTTGTTAAGATGGGAGTTCTCCAAGAACGAGGTGAGATGCTGGTTGACCATACTCTACATCAACTTGCACACGCAGCTAGTTATCGTAATTCAGGAAGCAATACATTCTTGAAGAACGATGTGGATTGTTATTTTAGTACATTCCACATCCCTCGAGCATTGTAAAGAATGATAATTCCCGTAGTATAGGGCTACCATATTTTGAAATGCTAAAAAGAGTACATTTTCTTCGAAAGCCACACACACCATCAATTTATTCACAAACGCGAAAACATTACATAAATTACACAATTTATCACCATTAAATAAAATATTATTCTTCATGATATTATACTGCCACTAACCTAACCTGACTTTATAGTATTGACGTCCACCCTGTTATATTGAACTAACCTATTCTTATGATTGTGTATTCTGGATTAGTCTTTTTATATATAGAAACACGGTACCTCGTTATTTGTTTCCTTCCAACTGCTGCTTGTTCACAGTAGCCCAAGCATACTTTTCTGTAGAATTATCTTTTTCAACAATTCTTTTTCATTCATCAGGTAGGCATGACATTCTTTACAGTTGATGTCCTTGTAATTGTACTACAGTTGCAAAATTCCTCGAAGTGACTCCACAGACAAACTGTTTCTTTCTTTTGTCCACTGACTCTGCATTAGGGAGAAGAGTCTTTTTACATTTGCATTGTGGGATGGAATGGCAAAGAAAAACAGCAATTTTCAGCAATTCCGAATGGCAGGAAGAATGTTTGTACTTCTCAAAATACACAGTCCACTTTTATGAGCTTGAAGGTTAAGAAAATCATGGCCGTGTTCAAGTTCTTCGCTCACAAATTTCTCGAGGTTGCATACTTGATCAAAACACCTCTATCCAAAAGGTACTTACAGGGTTCCCACGCAAACTCCATATCCATTTTCCCTGAGTTTTCCAGAATTCTCATATTTTTTCCAGAGTATTGAATGCACAGTAAAATACTACTATAATTTTACAATGGCCTGCTCCATTTACCTCATAGCCATACTATCCTCATCTTCTTTATTACTGTTGTTTTCTGATGAAAGTAACAAAACTAGTTCAATAATAAAATAAAATTACACTTCTTTGCATGTAATTAAGAACAAAGATGACCAGTTTTCTAGAACTTTAAACAACTCTGAAACAATTTCTAACATATCTGATATAGAACATTGAAATATTTTCACACTTTTCATTCATGTTTAGAAATGGATACAATATCAATTAATCTGTAATGCGTACAATAATAGTTAAGACAAACAAATTATTGGAATTTCTAAAATATATAAAAATGAAGTGACAATTATTAGTATGGATTTAAAAAGGAATAATAAGTTACCGAGACTGAAATATAAAACAAGGAATGTACTTAAGGTCTGATACAGCAAATTAAGAAACAACTTCTCAGATGCTTCAAGTTTTTTTTAATTGTTCTGCAATAGCCTTTGCTTCTTCTTGCATCTTTTGTTGTTTGGCTTGTAAAGCACGGATCTCACTTGCTTTACGTTTCATTTCTTTCCTTTGGTTTTCTTTGTGATCACATTTCTTTCTCATCTTCTGCAATGCTTCTTCGTATCTAATATGTGCACCTGTAACACTCTGGATCATATCTTTGCTTACTTCTACATTTGACACTCCCCCTACCACTTTCACTGCATCATAAACTTGCCGAATAGCCACAACAGACTCTTGTTTCAAGTTTTCTATTAAAACCTACTTATTTACAGAAAACCCAATTTCCACATATGCATTGTCATATGATAAAATCAAAACCAACTTAACAGTGCTCCATAACTCAGAGGAGTCATCCTTCTCCTTCATGACACCTGTAAAAAAAGAATCTAGTGCATCAGTTTTGATTGAAAAGTTACAAAACTTCTCTTTCAATTCCTTTTCACTACTGACATTGTGCAACAATGTCTTAAACTGGCGAATATCACCAGTTACAGCCTTCATTCTCTTTCTCCTGAGAAGTTCCTGTATCAGGTCTTCCATGCGCTGAGCACATCGCTTTGGAAACTGAGTCATTTGCTTCGGAACTAAACAACAAGCGGCTTTCACCAACCTGAACCTAAGGGGACTACGTTCCACAATCTTCTCTGTTGTTGGTTGCAAAAAAATTCTGCAGCTAGTAAAAAACATAAGCTCCTCCTTGTCATTCACCTCTTTAGCTTCCAAAGCTGCTTTGGCACAAATTCCAATATCAATCTTTGTCAAAGTTATCAAGTTGTCAGAATTCCTGACATCAATTTGCATTAATTTAAAACTGTGTTTTGCATTGTTCAAGATGTCTTTTTGTAAAAAAAGAAGCAAGAAAAAACTTAAAAACTACTCCCTAATAAGGGAAATCAGATGAACACTCGTTAACTTTAGACATCAGGTTATCTTTATTATGCATTTTCCACATCTTGAAATATATTTTACATTATGTAAAAGATCGAAATCTCTTAATTAAATTTTAAAAAGCGCAACATTTATGAGGGTATACACTTGGTCACCAGCCCTGGAATCACATTTAAAAGCAAGAAACAGACAAACAAATACAGAAGATTGTTTCACGTTGATGGTAACGATTTTGATCACCAGGGAGCAGCACGTAGGCACAGCACAGAGCAGCCAGAACCAGTAGGACAAAATACTGACTTGCAAAGACGATGGTTGGTGTGTGAGTGAGTGTTTATATTGCACCAAAAATTCCAGTCTTTTTGGAGGGGTACATCTGTGCCCTTTCCGACGTTGGTTATAGTTATAGCAAGATAATTAAACAGTGCCATATGAAAGCATTCCATGTTTCAAAGAAGGGCATCAATGCAGTGTTGAATCGCCATAAAGCTTGCACTGGACCTGTTGCTGGAACCAGTCAAAGTGGGCCTCGGACATACCGGAAGCCCAAGTATTCCTCCGATGTTGTGCGGAAAGTGAGATCCTTTGTGCGATGTGAAAACTCTACAACGCAAGGAGTGATTGCACAGGCAGTGCAATGTTTCCCTGCAACTGTAAATCGCATCATAGCCCAAGATTTACAACTTCTGCGGAAGCACAAGGCTCAAGTTCATAAGTTGCGTGCCTCGCATGTCCAGGAGAGGAAGACCAACAGTCGGAAGCTCTACGAACACCATCTGGCAGGGGACCACTGGAAGTATGTGGTGTCCCTAGATGAAGCATGGGTGTATTTGTCGGGATGTGGTAAAAAAGAAAAAAAAGGGCCATCTACTATCGTCCACGTGATGCAAGAGGTCGATCTGAGTGGGTACGTGAATGTGCTGAAAGTTTTCCACGTGGGTTCATGGTTGTTGGTGGTTACTGCCACAACGGCAAACTTCCACTGCGCAGAGTGGAAAAAAAGGCTGAAATAAATGCAGCCTATTACCAGACGAATATTTTGGAGCCACTTCACAGACATGATATTCCTTCTCTCTATGGCAGCGACACATCTCGTGTTGTCATCCACCAGGACAAGGCTTCCAGTCATACGGCAAAGTCCACGCAGGCATACATGGATCGGATGGCACGTGAAACGGGCATTCATGCAATCCCCTTTACAGACATCCTTGTGAAATCCCCCGATGCCTCGCCCATGAATTTTGGTGGGTTTCCGTTGTTGAAACGAGCCTTGGGAAACAGACGGCCCCGCACAATTGAGGGTCTTTGGAAAGCTTGTCAGGAGGAATATGATCGTTTGGACCAATGTGTTCTTCAACGCAGTCTCCTCCAATGGAAACTCCGCTGCAGGGCCATTGCTGCAAGACAAGGGTATCACGTGGAGCACCACCGCTTGTGGCGTCATGGTTTTTCTTAAGGTGAGGTGGGTTCTAACTTTGTTACCATGGATGTGTAATGACCTTCTGTAGATATGAGTTCCTTGCTGAAAGAGAAATGCTACAACAGCTTGGATTACACTGGGGAACAGTGAAATTGCGGCACAGTGTTTGACAGCTAATTTAGGGCGATTTCATGCTGCTGAATAGTGATATAATAATATATTTCCTGAATTGACTCTAATTTATGAAATAAATGCAACTTAATGAAAATGGCGGAAACATAAGACATACATATAAATGAACTTCCAACAATTTAATATTTCTTTTTGTGATTACAATAATTATTATAAAAATAAATTTATATAGGCCTATGATCATAATAATTAAGAAAATATTCTCTACAATATATACACAATGAAGTAACAAACTATGTGAAACGTTTTCTATACGATTTCCTGCTGTATTGCTTTTTAGGACAATCCCTCTGTAAGCTCCAACAGTAGTCGGCCATCATGTGGCGATCCCACCCCTGGTACCTTTCTTCCATTATCCTTATATCCTGATGGAACCTTTCTCCCTGTTCTTCACTAAAATTACAAAGGTTTTCAGGGAATCTGTCAATGTGTCTATGTAGAAAATGTATCTTTACACTTATATTAGCTCCCAATTTCTAAAACTTTTTCAACATATTTCCAACTATATGGGGGTAGTTTTCTGCTCTGTGATTCCCCCAAAAGTTTTTGACGACGGACACAAAGCTCAGCCAGGCCTCAGATTCGATGTAAGATATGTAAGTTGTAAAATTGGCATCATTTATAAGTGTACGAATTTGTGGTCCGTCCAAGATTCCTGCCTTCAATTTTTCGATACTTAGTCCTGGAAAAGTGTGGCATATATATTTGAAACAATCAACACTTGTATCTAAGGCCTTGACAAACTGTTTTATCAACCCAAGTTTAATATGAAGTGGCGGAAGGATGACTTTGTCCCTATCTATCAGCGGTTCATGAATGATATTAACTTTTCCCACTGTAATATTTTCCCTTGGGGGCCAAACTTTTATCGTCCAATGCTTTTCTCTAGCACGACTATCCCACAAACATATGATATACGAGGTTTGGCTAGAAAAAAACCGGACTGATGCTATGAAATCTTTTATTCGGCATTTTCTACAACAGGAACTTTATCTCCTTCAAAGTACTCCCCTGCACGATCTGTACACCGCTTCATACGAATTTTCCATTGCTGGAAGCAGTGTTGCCAGTCATTTTCGGAGATCATGTTCATTACATCCGTCGCTTTTCTTTGCACAGCTTCTACTGTCTCAAATCTGGTTCCTTTTAGGGCGGACTTCACTCTGGGGAATAAAAATAAGTCACAGGCAGCAAGGTCCGGCGAATACGGCGGATGTTCTAACACTGGGATGCCATATTTAGCCAAAAATGTCTTCACTGACAGGGCCGTATGGAATATGAATTTAAAATTTTGGGAGCGTCAGCACTTAGGCTATTCTGATCCCGTCACATTATACGGGGTCCAGCCCCTTACCATTACAAATAACAACTCTAGCGTTGCATAACTAAAAATTTTAAATCTTAAAATGTTCTGACTTCTGTTAAAAGCTGAGGCTGTAAACGCGCACTCAGCACACACAAGGACATAAAACAGGACAACACACACAAAATTATACTGGCCATAGTGCCAGTCGCCAGAGCCTCGTTAGTCTCTTGTCCAGGGTGCACTACGTGGAAGTGAGGTTAACTTTTGGGCGCCTACGTGGAAGGTACCCCTTACACCCCATGGGCCGTATGGACAAGAGCATTGTCTTGGTGCAGAATCCATTACTTCCGTTGCCACAAATCAGGTCGTCGTCTTCTTACTCGCTCACGAAGGGTTTTCAGCACATTAATGTAATGATGTTGGTTTACAGTTTGACCCTCGGGTACCCAATGAACGTACACAATGCCTCGAATGTCGAAAAAGACAATCATCATGGCTTTGAATTTGGACTTGCTCATGCGAGCTTTCTTGTGACGTGGCGAACTCGAGGTCTTCCAATGCATTGATTGGCACTTTGTGGCAGGGTCGTACGTGAAAAACCACGATTCATCACAGGTTATCACTCTCTCTAAGAATGTAGGGTCTGTTTCAATGTTCTTCAAAGTGTCCGTACAAATGTTCACTCGAGCTTCCTTCTGTTCCAATGTCAGGTTCCTTGGCACGAGTTTTGAACACACTTTACTCATGTTCAAATTCTCGTGTAAAATTTGTCGAACACTTTCTTTGTCTATTCCTGTGATTTCAGCAACTGCTCTAATGGTCAATCAACGATCTTTTCGAATCAGATCACTCACTTTTTGAATGTTTGTTTCGGTTTTCGACGTGCATGGTCGTCCTGAACGTGGGTTGTCTTGGATCATTTCCTGTCCTTCTTTAAACCATTTAAACCACTCAAACACTTGTGTGCGTGATAAACACTCATCCCCGTACACAGATTTTAACATGTCGTACGCTTCTGTTGCGGATTTCCCCAGTTTGTAAAGGAACTTCATATTGACACGCTGTTCCATTTTAATACTCAGCATTTTTCCGACGGAGCACAGATGCACGTTCCGCTTTGACCAAGTGCCACAGCGAAACTGAGAGGCCTGCACCCAGGGCAATTAGTCATTCTGTAGGCAAGGTATGGTAGTATAGAATCATGCATTGCTCAACCTTCGCGCATTCGTTGTTTGCCAATAGCAACATCAATCCGGTTTTTTTCTAGCCAAACCTCGTATATTGCCTAGCAATGCTTCATAAGTTGCCTAGCAACAATTTAAAAATAAAGCGTGTTTGAAAAAGAACTCCCTAGTTTTAATGTGTCCTAGAATCTGTACAAAGTGACATACAGTATTCTAGTTTGTGGTGTTTGATTCATCAACTCTCCAAGTTTGGCACCCTTGCAGTTGGTAGGTCTGCTTGACCTTGAGATGGCACCAGTGCTGTGTTTTTTCCTTTGTTCCCTCAGTTCAGTTCCGGCGTTCGTGTAGTGCAGAGCAACTCAGCAACAATGTGTACTCCGCAACAGAAAGCGCAGTGTGTTATTTGGTTTGTGAAAACTGAGTCAGTTATAACAGTGCAACGTAATTTTAGACGTCAGTATGGTGGTGAACCACCTACAGCAAAAACTATCCGTCATTGGCTAAAGTCTTTCAAGGAAACCGGTAGTGTTTTAAAAGGTAAATCACCAGGTAGACCGAGAACTTCCGAAGATGATGTTGAACAGATCCGTGTTTCGTGTGTTTGGAGCCCGAAGAAGTCATTGGCCAGACGTAGTCTACAATTAGGAGTGCCTAAAGGTACAGTGTATGATGTTGTTCGGAAAAGACTAAAGTTGCGCGCCCACAAATTGCAACTGTTACATGAAGCGAAACATACTGATAAAATCCAAAGGTATTAGTTTGCTGTTGACTTTCTACACAGAATTGATGATGATGACATTTTTTTTACCAAACATTCTCTTTTCTGACGAGGCTACATTTCATGTCAGTGGAACAGTTAATCGTCATAATTGTAGAATTTGGAGGGCAGAGCATCCACACGAAGTTATTCAGCATCAACGTGACTCTCCCAAACTTAATGTCTGGTGCGGTTTGATGGAAGATCGTGTGGTTGGTCCTTTCATTTTTGTAGAAAAAACAATGAACGGGGACGTTTACCATGACATGTTGACAGAGTACGTCTTTCTTCAAATGGACGATATTGAGGCGGAAAAGGGGCTTGTGTTTTTCCAACAAGATGGCGCCCCACCTCATTTCAAACACCCTGTATATTGATAAGTTTCTTAATGGGAATTTCAGCCCATTATCAAATTTTGATATTACCGAGAAAGTGTGGAGTAATTTTACCTCCTACATTTTCCATGGTGTGTTTATTTTTTAAACTGGAGTCAATTCAACTGAACCAATCATACATTTGGCATCTTTTTTTTTGTTCCCCAGTGTTATCCACAGACAGGAGCATATTATAATCCCTCAGTTTTGCTTCATTGGGAACCATTAATCAATTACAAGATTTTCCCTGAGATTTCCAGGTGTGTGGGAACCCTGTACTTAATAGTTGATTCAACATCCTTCCACTCAGGTGATTTTTCAAGAGACATCCACATGAAACCAGTAAACTCTTGCATGGGTGCCATCCATTTTTCCAGATATTCTATGCAGCTGTCATACAGTCCAACTGCTGCTGCCACGAATTCATCACATTCAACATCCAGTCCATTTTTACGCCTTTCTTCCAGCAGAATTTTCACCTTTATTGACATGAATTCACTTGCTTTACTTTCAGTGAGCACGGGCTTAATGGACAACAAGATTCCAATTATAACACCATTAAGCCTTGTTTCCATGATTATGAAAACTAAATGTGCTGACCAAGACAGTAATTTATTTTATTAAAAACATAAATTAGATGTAACGTTTCAACCTTCTAGCAAGGTCTTCTTCTACTTGATACAGTGTCTGAAGAAGACCTTGCTAGAAGGTTGAAACGTTACATCTAGTTTATGTTTTTAATAAAATAAATTACTGCCTTGGTCAGCACATTTAGTTTTCAAGATTCCAAAAACTTCCACAAGTGAATTTGTTTCTCTCTCAAGTTCTTCTGTACGTGAATGAAACATACTTTCCAGTGTTTTTAGGTGGTACAAATAAATTTCACTGAATTCATTTTCAAAGAATTTCTTGATCACTGTAGGTGGCTTAGGTTGCGAAAGAAAGAAAGATTTGAGAGCTTGAAAGCTGGGAACACATGGATGAGTCTGGTTATGCCTGGGAGTAATGACAACCATCTTGTCTTGCTATGTCACAACAACTTCTTATATTCAACGTCAGCAAATTCTGAGAACTCTTTAAGTTGCTCAGTCTGGACTGTGTAGATGTTAAAATACTGATACAATTTGAAGATGATGCCTTCAATATCAAAATCCAATGTGTCTACAGCTTGATGTACACAATTATTCAAGATGTGTGCAGGACACCCCACACCTCTTCAGTTTTTAGAAAACATTTTTCCCTTCTGCATCCCGGCGTAGTCCTCCAAACATGGTATGGCAATTGTCTCCAGTAAATGCTATGCACTTATCAAGCAGCCCCTTACCCTCAAGTGCATTCCTTAAAAAGGAAGAAATAGTGTGTGCAGTCTCATTATGTTGCTGATCTAGTTCAATTAATTTGGATTGCAAGCCACCAGTTTCCCAATCAAAATACTGAATAATGATTGGGAAGATTTTTACTGAACCATGATTACTGCCATCAGTAGAAACACCACAATAAGCAATCTTATTATCTTGAATTCTCTTCACGGCACTATCAATAGAATGAGAACCTAGCAGAGAGTTTACAGTTGCTTCTGTTTTTGTTCTTGCAGTTGAGAACTTTCTAGCTACATTGGAATCAGGAAATAATGATTTTATCAAGCTTGATGTGCCATCCATCACTTTATAACTGTTGTGATGCTTAACCTTCTGCAGCACTTACTTTATCTTCATGTTCACTGCCAGGTTTCGTGAAAAACGGAGTCAGTTTTGTAGATGAAGCTTCACCTCTGACAGCTCTTTTGTGCTTTTCACACTCCACGTGTGCTTGCAAGTCTAGCCCTCCTTTGTTTGCCACAGACACGTACGTACCGGGTTTACAAATCATACACCCGCCTTCAAAATAGTCTCTAAAACATGAATATTTTCTTGTAACTCATTAGTAAACTTGCACTTTCTTTTAGGCATATTAGTAGCTTACACCGTGTTCACTAACTTCCAGTACGAAACACGAACAAACGAATGACGCGGAAATCACATCGACCAGAACTTGAAACTGTAACAACAAACAACTAACGCTTAGCCGTCCAGTACTGCCAACATCAGACATTTAATGATTCGCAAAGTTGTAACTTCGTGATCTCTGATCTATGATGAGTGGATAAAAGTAAAATCCTGGACATTCTAACAGAAAGTAAAAACCTGCCCGGATGCAAATTTCAGGGTCCGAAAAGAGGACATGTCCAGAAAAAACAGGAAGTATGGTAGCCCTAACGTAGTACTCCTAATTGTCAACCTCACTTGCCTGGATTGCATTTTGCCGACTAACGAGGCTCTGGCATCTGGACCTACAGCCAGTGTAATCTTCATATGGCTGTGTGTATTGTCCTGTGTTTTGTCTTTGTGTACTAAGTGCCTCTTTACAGCCTCAGCTTTCAACACGATAAGAATATTTAGTCTTCTGCAACTAACTAACTAATTAACTCCCTAGCCTTCTTAAACCCGAAGGTTCATGCCTGCAGCAACACAGGCCTTCCATCTTTCCCTATCTTGAGCAAGTTCTATATACTCTTTTCCATCCCTACCGATTTCCCTTAGGTCCATCTTAACGTTGTCCCTCCATCTTCGTCTTGGCCTTCCTACAGGTCTCTTACCATCAGGTTTCCCAACAAGAATCCTGTAAACTCCTCTTTCCTCCCATTCGTGCCACATCGCCTGCCCACCTAAGTCTTCTTGATTTAATTATTTTAATAATATCTGGACATGAATACAAATTATGTAGTTCTAAATTAATTATGTAGGCTTCTCCACTCACCTGTCTCCTCATCCCTTTTGAAATTGAATTTAAAATTTTGGGAGCGTCAGCACTTAGGCTATTTTGCTCCCGTCACATTATTCGGGGACCAGCCCCTTACCATTACAAATAACAACTCTAACGTTGTATAACTAAAAATCTTAAAATGTTCTGACTTCTGTTAAAACCTGAGGCTGTAAACGGGCACTCAGCACACATAAGGACAAAAAACAAAACATCACACACAAAATTATACTGGCCATAGTGCCAGTCGCCAGAGCCTCGTTAGTCTTTAGTCCAGGGTGCACTACGTGGAAGTGAGGTTGACATTTGGGCACCCCTTACACCCCTCCTCACCCCTTTTAGGTCCAAATATTTTCCTAAGGATCTTATCTTTAAATACTCTCAATTTATGTTCTTCTTTCAATGTAACGGACCAAGTTTCACATCCATATAATACTACAGGCAAAATTACTGTTTTGTATATTTTAACTTTTAGTTTCTTAGATATTAAACAAGAATATAAAAGTTTATGAAGAGAGAAGTAACATGCATTTCCTGAATTAAGCCTACTTTTTATTTCCTCTTTAATATAATTTTCATTTGTTAATATTACTCCTAAGTATTTGAATTTGGAAACTGGTTCAAACGAGTTGTTATCAATAATTAGATTTTGATTATTACCTAACACTTGGTTTCGGCCTGTAAGCATATATTTAGTTTTCTCTTTGTTAACTTCCAAACCTATCTCTTTAGCAGTTTTGAAAAATATTTTAGCATTATTCTTAATTTTTGATATTTGAATTTAAAATTTTGGGAGCGTCAGCACTGAGGCTATTTTGCTCCCGTCACATTATATGGGGGCCAGCCCCTTATCATTACAAATAACAACTCTAACGTTGTATCACTAAAAATCTTAAAATGTTCTGACTTCTGTTAAAAGCTGAGGCTGTAAACGGGCACTCAGCACACACAAGGACAAAAAACAGGACAACACACACAAAATTATACTGGCCATAATGCCAATCGCCAGAGCCTCGTTAGTCTTTAGTCCAGGGTGCACTACGTGGAAGTGAGGTTGACTTTTTGGCGCCTTAGAAGAAGGTCGCCTTTTACACCTCTATTTTTAATTGTATTCACATCATCCCCCAGTAAGTCTACATCATCTGCATATGCTAACAACTGAGTCACACCATTTAATTTTAGTCCTTCTTTAGTTTCTTTTAACTTCCTTACAGCATATTCAAGGCAAAATTAAAGAGCAATAAAGATAATGCATCTCCTTGTTTTTTGATTTGATTTGATTTTGAACTTAAAATTTTGGGAGCGTCAGCACTTAGGCTATTTTGCTCCCGTCACATTATACGGGGGCCAGCCCCTTATCATTACAAGTAACAACTCTAGCGTTGCATAACTAAAAATGTTAAAATGTTCTGACTTCTGTTAAAAGCTGAGGCCGTAAACGGGCACTCAGCACACACAAGGACAACAAACAGGACAACACACACAAAATTATACTGGCCATAGTGCCAGTCGCCAGAGCCTCGTTAGTCTTTAGTCCAGGGTGCACTACGTGGAAGTGAGGTTGACTTTTGGGCGCCTACGTGGAAGGTCACCCCTTACACCCCCATCTCCTTGTTTTAACCCATCATGAATTGTAAATTTGTCAGACATATTAATATCCACACGAATTTTACTTTCTGTTTCACTGGTGCATATTTTTATCATACTAACAAGCTTCTTAGGTATTCCAAACTCTACTAATATATAATTTCTCTCTTAAGACCGAATCATATGCTTTTTTGAAATCAATGAATAGCTGATGGACATTTTGATTATATTCCCACTTTTTTTCAAGTGTCTGTCTGATATGAAAAATTTGATCTGTAGTTGATCTGTTACGTTTAAATCCACATTGATAATCACCTATAATTTCATTAGCATATGGTGTTAGTCTTGTTAAAAGAATGTTAGACAATATTTTGTAATTGTTGAGAGTAGAGAAATTCCACGGAAATTATTGCAGTTCATTTTATCACCTTTTTTAAACACAGGAACAATTATGGATTCTTTCCACTGTTGAGGATTTCTTCTTTATTCCATATTAAACAAATTAATTTATGAATTTGACATATTAATGAATTTCCACCATTTTTAATTAACTCAGCTGGTATTAAATCAATACTAGGTGCTTTGTTATTCTTTAGCCTTTTAATAGCATCTTTAACTTCAGTCAAGTTAGGTTCTGGAACTAAAGGTTCTGCTGTGTGTACTTCATTTACTTCTGATTTATCTCCTACATGGACATTTAAAAGGTAATTAAAGTAGTTCTTCCATCTATTTAGAATATCGCTTGGGTCAGCTAGAAAATCACATACTTTATCTTTTAACAAGTTCACTTTAGGTTGTCACCCCTTTCTAAACTCATTTACACCTTTATATAAATCTCTGATATTTTTATTTTTCTGTTTGTTTCAATTTCGTTAATTTTGCTTTTCAAGTAATCTCTTTTTTTACTTCTAAACGTGCGGTTAACTTCTCGCTTTATTCTATTATAATTGTTTAGATTTGTATCATCAGAGTTATTTAACCACCTAAGTCTAGCCTGATTTCTTATTTCTATTAGATTATGACATTCATTATCAAACCATGGCTTACTTTTTCTCGGTTTATGGTATCCTATACTTTCTTTAGCTGCTGATTCTATTGTATTACGTAAGTGCTCCCAATTCTTATTTACGTCTGTTTCATTTATATTTTCATCATCATTTAAATCCTGCAAAACATCAAATCTATTTAACAGTTTAATTTGGTAATCTTTCTTCATTCTTTCATCAGTAAACTTTCCTGTATCAAATTTTAGAACTTTTAGATTTTGTTGCTCATGATTTATCACTGAATGTCTTAAACTCATTTACACCTTTATATAAATCTCTGATATTTTTATTTTTGCTGTTTGTTTCAATTTCGTTAATTTTGCTTTTCAAGTAATCTCTTTTTTTTACTTCTAAACGTGCGGTTAACTTCTCGCTTTATTCTATTATAATTGTTTAGATTTGTATCATCAGAGTTATTTAACCACCTAAGTCTAGCCTGATTTCTTATTTCTATTAGATTATGACATTCATTATCAAACCATGGCTTACTTTTTCTCGGTTTATGGTATCCTATACTTTCTTTAGCTGCTGATTCTATTGCATTACGTAAGTGCTCCCAATTCTTATTTACGTCTGTTTCATTTATATTTTCATCATCATTTAAATCCTGCAAAACATCAAATCTATTTGACAGTTTAATTTGGTAATCTTTCTTCATTCTTTCATCAGTAAACTTTCCTGTATCAAATTTTAGAACTTTTAGATTTTGTTGCTCATGATTTATCACTGACAGTCTTTCTCTTAATTTAGCAATTACTAAATAATGGTCACTGGCACAGTCAGCACCTCTATGTGTACGAACGTCAATTATACTAGTATGCCTTCTCTTATCCAAGAGAATATGATCTATCTTATTATGAGTTTTACCATCTGGAGAAGACCAGGTATATTTATGGATATCTTTATGTTTAAAAGTGGTACTTTTCACAATTAAATTCTTTGAGGTTGCAAAAGTCATCAATCTTATACCATTATCATTACTTAATTCATGAAGACTTTCTTTACCAATCGTGGGTTTAAATGTGTCTTCTTTGCCAATCTGTGCATTACAGTCACCTAACAGAATTTTCATATCATACTGAGAAAATTTATTAAAGACCTGTTCAAACTCTGTATAAAAATCATCTTTAGTATTATCATCTTTATCTTCCGTTGGTGCATGTATGTTTATTAAAATCATTTTACACCACCTACCCTGTAAAACTGCATATGATATCCTATCATTAATAAATTCTACTGTCTTAAGAGCTGAGATAATTCTATTATTTATGAAAATAGCCTGTTCCAAAATTATGATTTTCAGTACCACCATAGAAAAAAGTATAATTTTTAGTTTTACAATTCCCTTCTCCTGGCCACCTAACTTCCTGGACAGCTACTACATCTAATTTATACTTAACTATCTCATTAACTGTATACTGAAATGCCCCAGGCCGGTAAAGGCTCAGAAACATATTAGACAGCACAACTACTACACAAAACACACACAAACACATCACAACTATAACACAATATAAACACAAACACACCACAACTACTACACAATATAAACATAAAGAAACTACACACCACAACTACTACACAAGACAAACACAAACAAATTAGACAGCACAACTACTATGCAAGACAAAACAAACATACTAGACAGCACAACTACTACACAAACATACTAGACAGCACAACTACAACACAAGACACATACATACACATCACGGATACTACACAAGACAAACAGAAATATTGTTATTAACCAATAAGGAATCACTCCCAGCCACCGCGACTACCCCGCACCGACCAATGCTCACAACAAACTGCTACCAACCAATAAGGATTCATTCTCAAGTTTTATAACAAGTTAAGAGATGGGGTTGAATTGAAAATGATTCCATACTGGCCAATAACAATCCACTATGAACACTATTCAGTGCAAAATAATCCCAGAAATTGAAATGTAGTCCTCTGACGTTATATATTAGTTATGTTAAGGGGCTCGACCCTGTAATGTGATGGGTGCAAAATAGCTGATGCATGCAGAATTTTAAATTTAATCAATCAACATCCCTCAAAACTCTACAGATGAATATTTCCTTCTCTGTCCACAAATTGAAGTCACAATACTGTACATCTGAAACACTGTTTTGTGTCTGTATCTGAAAGTAATTGGGATGGTCCAGTTTTAACTTAATGATCTTATTATCTTTCATCAAGCTGGATGATTTCACTTTATTTCATATACATATATACTTTTTCCTTACAGCAATTACAATTCACCACTCCATCTGGTGTTGTGCCTATGCAGTGACAAGTTTGCTTAGTAATAACCCATACATAGAAATTAGTGGATCCTTGTAAAAAGACCTGTGAGACTTCTCATGTAATTTTCTTTCTATTAGGTGCATTCAAATGAAAAGGTCCATTTCCTTGCAGAAACTTTATTACAGTAGTTGGCTACACACATTCACCGTATGAGGTAAGACACTGGTTCCACTTTGAAACAAGGTTATGAATTCCTTGGTAGAAGAAGTCCTTGTGCTGGGAATGAAACCATTCCCTGACAGCTTCCTGCAGCTCAGGACTCGAGGCAAAGCGTCGTCCTCTGAGGTGTTTCTTCATAGGTCAGAAGATGTGATAATCACATGGACTCAAGTCAGGACTGTAGCACTTCCCAATGGAATGATTGCAACATATCCCGTGTCTGTCTGGCTGTATGGGGACGAACATTGTCGTGGAGTAAAATGATGCCTTTGCTGAGTTTTCCTCGACGCTTATTCTTGATTGATGTCCGTAGACGATGCAGTGTTTGACAGTACATGTTTGAATTAATTGTGTGTCCCTCCGGAAGGAACTCCACTAGCAGTGGCCCTTGGTCATCGAAAAATACTGTCATCATAAGTTTGCCGACTTTAGGTTGTGACTTGCTTTTCTTTGGTTTTTGTGAACCTGTACGCTTCCATTCCATACTGTCCCTCCTTGATTCTGGCTGGTAATACGGGCAGATGGATTCATCTCCAGCAATGATTTTGCTGATAAAGTCCTCACCTTCATTCCTGTATCGCATGAAATGAGCCAATGACATTTCCATTCTGCACATTTTTTGTTCCTCTGACAAACACTTTGGCACCCATTGTGCGCACAATTTCCTGTAACCCAGTCTGTGCCTCACAATGTCATGCACACTACCCAATGACACGTTCACTTGTTCGCTAATGGCTGCCAGGGATATTCGTCTGTCTTCTTGAATAAGGTTGTCAATAGCAGCCACTGTCCAATCAGGAATGCGATTTTTCAACTGTCCCGGCCGAGCATCGTCCTTCAATGTGTTTCGTCCACCACGAAAACGCCTACACCATTTTCTCACTGTTTTGTCCGATACACATTTTTCATACACAACTTTCATTCTCCTATGAATGTCCGCTGGATGTACTCCTTCGGCATGAAGAAACCGAATGACACCCCACGAAGTTGCCCAAGGATCTTAACTTTAACAGGTTGTTGGTCTGGCGATCTGTGCTGGTCTGGATAAGTAGACTCCCGTTTCTTAGCTTTTTTATTTCTGGTACGTCTGAACCAGCGGCGTAGTCTAGCTGTTTCTTGATCAGGAACGGTGACAAGTCCTTTAATGTAGCAGTTCCATGTTTCTTTGTTGTTGCAGATTCATCGGTACTGTCGGTCTTCTGCACAATACTAATCACAAGATAACGTGGCACGTTACTTGTCTTTTCCGATAATTGAAGCGGGCTCGAAGGCCGCGCTCGTTTTGGGGGTTTCCCCCGTTTGAGTTGTTTTTTGTACCCATATACAAAAATGATTTTAAGTGGAGGGTCCATAAATTGTCGCCTCGACATGCCCTCTATGCCGAGGAAGGCCTACCCCCAAAAATGGAGGCTACTCGAGGACCAAACCGAAATCCCCGAGGCCACGTTCGCGACTGCACCTACCCCTGCAGCCAACACTGTCCCATCGGCACGTGCAACTCACACCTTGGGATAGGGGTTTTTTATCGAGGTTGTCTCCTCTAGCAGGACCCTTAGTTATAGGGAGGTCAAAGATATGGAGATGAATGACGTGATGGAATGGTGAAAACGTGAGATATGGATGTGAAGAATGAGTGAAATGATGAGATGAAAATGACCTCCCTACCTTAGTTTCTTAGAGGGAGGTCAAAGATATGGAAATGAATGACGTGATGGAATGGTGAAAAACGTGAGATATGGATATGAAAGAATGGGTGAAATGATGAGATGAAATTGACCTCCCTACTAAGCCCCCTCGCCCCGTCAAGGCAGTCCTACATGGAGGGGGTGTTGTTGAAGAAACATCGTTACTATCGGTCTTCTCAACAATACTGATAACAAGGTAACGTGGCACGTTACTTGTCTTTTCCACTAATTGGAGCGGGCTCGAAGGCCGTGCTCGTTTTGGGGGTTTCCCCCCGTTTGAGATGTTTTTTGTACCCATATACAAAATGTGTTTATTGTCGAGGGTCCATAAATTGTCGCCTCGACATGCCCTCTATGCCGAGGAAGGCCTACCCCCCCAAAAATAGAGGCTACTCGAGGACCAAACCGAAATCCCCGAGGCCACGTTCGCGACTGCACCTACCCCTGCAGCCAACACTGTCCCATCGGCACGTGCAACTCACACCTTGGGATAGGGTTTTTTTTTATCGAGGTTGTCTCCTCTAGCAGGACCCTTAGTTATAGGGAGGTCAAAGATATGGAGATGAATGACGTGATGGAATGGTGAAAACGTGAGATATGGATGTGAGAAATGAGTGAAATAATTAGATGAAAATAACCTCCCCACCTTACTTAATTTGCTGGGTGTAACGTGAATAACAATAAAGCTTGGAATGGAAAAACATGAATATCCTTTTTGAGTGTGGGCAATGATCATTTATATATTACCCAAACCGAGAATACAAGGTATTTACATATTTACATATTGTGTTAAATGATAATCAGTTTAACCCCCTCGGGTAAAGCATTGACCCGTTAACAAACTTATTACATGACAAAAGAATTTACCTTACATTTACTCTGATGGTTGCATACAATTTTATCCCTGATAGATTTCAGTTAATTACCGTACCAGTTGGATCCAAAAAAGCCAAAGTTTATCTAAGTTAGGGACCTTCTGTTTCCATGCCACGTGACAATTTTATTCAACTTAGGCACCAATAATAATAATAATAATACGAACCTTAGCCCACACAGTAACAGCGCACTACTCTACTTTATTCTGTTAGGGTTTCCCACTTGATTCAAACATACTAGTAATTACCAGGGGCCACGTGACTAATTAACAAAAACCAATTAACAGTAAAAAGAGTCCCACGTGATTACATAAAAGAAAACCGCACGTGACAAATACACGTGACCCAAGTGACTAAATAAAAAAGGTACCCTCTATGAAAATTACCAAATGGGGTGGGGGGTGGGCAAAATAGAAGATAGAAACACAGGGTCTGCGGGTAAATCCTTTTGGGGGTGAGCCAGGTGGCAAGTGTCAAACTGTACCTCCCAACGAATCACGACGGATGGTGTGCAAGAACCATGTTGGGGACTCGTCCGAGGTTTGCACCTGATACCAGGTTCTACAGGGAGAACTGGTCGGGGCCTGTCCAGGGTTTGCACCTAGGAACCGGTTCGTGAGGGACACAATTATTTCAGTTCCTTGGTCAGGGACACTCCTGGGGTTTGCACATGGGAACCAAGGTACTGTTGAAGAAATGACCCGGTCGGGGACTTGTCCGAGGTTGGAACCTGGAACCGGATCAGTAAGGGGGAAACATCAGTTAGGGAAGATCTGGCCGGGGACTTATCCTATACCAAAGTCTTGGGGACCAGATCTTCCGATCCTTCCGCAGTTGGCACCTGGCAGTCAACTGAGCTCTCTCTCTCTCTCTCCCTCTCTTTATTTTTACAAAATATATTCTCATGACATCGAGTTTAGAAGTACTAACTGCAACTGTCGCAGTGGTTAAGTCGACATTGTTCCCGAGAAAAAGGACAACGTAATTTTACAATGTTCCCAAAAGAAAAAAAATACAAACATACAATAATTAGATAGCAATACAAACATACAAGGTGGTTCGTAACCACTGGTTCTGAGAAGTCAGATGTATTAGGTGGGATGCGGAAGAGCTATCCTGCTGATTTTGTTGAGTATACTTCCTGTCTGTTTAATTACAGGATTCTGATGCGAACCCAATTTGTTTTTCTTGATTTGATTTGATTTGATTATAAAATTGTGGGAGCGTCAGCACTTAGGCTATTTTGCTCCCGTCACATACGGGGGCCAGCCCCTTATCATTACAAAGCACAACTCTAACGTTGCATAATTAAAAATCTTAAAATGTTCTGACTTCTGTTAAAAGCTGAGGCTGTAAAGGGGCGCTCAGCACACATAAGGACAACAGGACAATACAAACAAAATTATACTGGCCATGGGGCCAGTCGCCAGAGCCTCGTTATTCTTCAGTCCAGTGTGTACTAACGTGGAAGTGAGGTTGACATTTGGGTGTACTACGTGGAAGGTCACCTCTTACACCTCAATTTGTTTATCTTGTATGTACGCATTGCTAGCATTATAGAATTATTTTCCTGTAGTTTACGGTTATTACAAGCATAAGAAAACAGTTTTTCTTTGTGACGTTTCAGGAGACCACACGCTCCTTTCATCAGACATTTATTTTCATTTTGCAACCATCTTTAAAATTTAATGTAACAGAAAACATCAAGAGACTTTGTGAAAACAATGATGAATTTGAATTACCTGATGATATTTGGGATTCATAATTTTAAAAAAATCTGAAATAAAAATAAAACAGACTGCTTTTTTCACAGTTAAGTTGCTATATTACAACAATGTAACATTGACAACATCCATTATATAACGGATTCTTTTTGTTTAAAAAATACTAACCATTGTTATAACTGTATCTTTAGTCAAAATGAAAATAAATGTCTGATGAAAGGAGCGTGTGTTCTCCTGAAACTTCACAAAGAAAAACTGTTTTCTTATGCTTGTAATAACCGTAAACTACAGGAAAATAATAGAACCCACAGGGTGGCGACAGACCTGGAAAACCGGGAAAAGTCAGGGAATTTGAGGTGTCAAAAAAAGTCAGAGAAATGTCAGGGAATTTCGTATTTTTATATATATATATATATATATATATATATATATCGTTATGGAACTCTGCACGGAACAGGAAATCTCGTTCGTAAGTTTCACCCTCAACTTTTAGGCCCCTTTTATGCACACCACGGCGCCAGAAACCAGTGATGGCAGGAGGATAGAGAGAGAGAGAGAGAGAGAGAGATTTATATTTCTCTAGTCCGGGCTTCTCGGCGTGAATTATAAATTCGAACACTCTTTGAAGGAAAATTGTTATAATTCGGGCACTATGGGAGCAATCTACTTCGGATGGATAACTTTTGTTTTTCAGATAAAACATCAGAGCATTCAACCGTGTACAATTGAAAACGCCGAACCGAGGAAGGGCCAAATTGTGAAACTCTGTTCGGAAATGTGGCATGGATATGTTGCGGGGAGAAGGGGGAGGTTGGTCATCAGTATGAATTTCCCAGGCTTGCTCCAGACCTGTGTCAGAGTTTCCACCCAAACATAAGAGTATGAAGTTCCGAAAAGCATATTTATTTCGTAATCAGCACCATGATACCATATAGTATCATCGGGCGAGTACGACCTTACTCTGATGATACAATATTCTATCATCGGGGGAGTAAAGGTTAAGCCTCTAAATATTACATGGAAAATGCATTGAATTATCATTTTTTTCTTGTCCGTATAGGAGTAGTAAGGGAACTTGTCAACAGATGGAGGGGATAAGAGCCGGTGACGCCGTCGGACGTCGTAGTAAGGCATTTTCTTGGGCAAACTGAAGGAACATTGAAACAAATAGGTTCCATTGATACATACGATTTTTGTCGAATATCGCCACCCGACAAAGTATCTCACTACAACATGCGACAGAAATTGCATTGACTGCAACATCCAACAAAAATTACATGCATAAACAAGAATAGCTCTAGACTGCAAATATGCTGCAGGAATGTATTACTCTTCTGGCTCACTTCACCTTCTTTAATGTAGTAGTTCTTACAAAGGTCTTCTTTCATCATCCTGACGTATTACTGGTATCGCACAAGTTAACATACGTTTACAATGACATTGCACTATTCTTAGATATCAAGAATAATCCAACCAAACGGTGTATATATTGAATACTATCACGAAAAAGTGAAACATAAATCTGCATTGGTGATCATTATAAAAATTGGCAAGTGCATGCTCCCATACTTAAATTTACTGCAACACTAGTATTGCAATGAAATTAACGCCACTCTCTGTCCTGTCTGTTAGTAGGGACATTGATTTTTCGCAAACGCCAAAACCGTGAAAAATGGTAATTGTTGTGAAGTTATGTTTAGGAATGTGCAGTGATGTCTGGACACATTTTTCGCTCGTTAGAAATATCAAAATAATGCGTATTTGGCATATATTCGAATTGTTGCCGTTTTTAGGGATTTCTTTTAAAGAAATGTCCTAAAACATTGAAAAATTCCATGAAATCCAACATTCTTGTCTTTTCTAGGCCATGTTTGTGTACATAGAACATGCAAGTTTTCCAACATTTTATTCAAGAGTAAACTATAGAGTTATACGTAGATGGAATAATTCCGACAGCCACATTAAATCATGTAAAAGTGGCAGGGTTCTAACAGGAGATCGAGTGCGTATCTACCGTCACACGGGAGCAGCATCTTCAGTATTTGTCGCACCAGATATGTTTTGAATTACCAAGCTAAGTGTGCACCATCGGCATTTGTCGAGCGAGTAATAATGGAGCTCAGTCGTATGTCGTCTGACTACTATGCGAGAGACCCGGGGTCGATCCCCTGCGGGGGAGTACCGGGATGTTTTCCACCTATTCAAACTGCTCCGGCACCACCCAGCATCATATGAAGCTGGTACATTGAAGAAACAAGGTAGCCAGGAGCGTGGTGCTGATCACATCACCCCCACCTTCAGCCGTGATCAAGAAAGTGTGGGGCCCTAACTCCAAACCACTATACACCTTCATGGAAAAGTGCAGGGGAGCTATTTACTTTTCCTTCCTCAAAAATCTGTTCCAACATATCAAACTGTCACGAAAATACGTAGACCATGTGACCTACAATTTAAAATAATAGTTTAAAAGCACAATGGAGTATTAAGTTTCAGTATATTTGGCAGATAAATGTTCTAAAGCAAAAACGCAAATTTTGGGAAACGTAACACTAACAAGTCAAAAAAATACAATGCCAATTTTTGGTGCCATAATACGGTATATCGGTATTGGTCACATGAGATTGATTGATTTTAATTTTTTGGGTGCGTCGCCACTTATGGTCATTTTGCACCCTTCAGTATATACGGGGAAATTCCCATTATCTAAAATCCATACCTTAAAAAAAGGGGTATGGAAAATAACTTTCCCAAAATAACTTTCAAGATATCAAACTCTCACGAAGAGGCGTAAGCCATGTGACTTACAATTTGAAACAGTAGTTTTAAAACACCATGAAGGTATAATTTGAGATATTTACCAGAAAATGCGCTAAAATGAAAATGTGAATTTTGGGAAAAATAACACGTTATAGTAAAAAAAAAAAAAAAATTAAAGTAAGAAAATATCAAGGTCCCTACCGATTAGGTATAAATAAAACAAGAATATCAGTTGTAATTTATTGCATTAGTAACAGTGATTCCTAACCTAATTTTCGGCATAATCACCACCGTTGTTCTGGCATTTGTCGTAGCATGGCACTAAATTTTGTATGCCCATGGTACATGTGTCTGACAGCAAAGACTGGAACTATCTCTACAGCAGTGTAGCTGTGAAATCCTTGCCCTGCCAGAAACCTCTTCAGTTAAACAAAGAGATGAAAGTCGGTACATGCAAGGCCAGGGCTGTACAGGAAGTGGTCCAAAATCTCTCACCTGAAGTGATGGAACACCAGCGTGTACTCACCTGTATGGGGTTGTGTACATTCGATTGGCCTTCGTGAATTGTCTGCACCATCGTCTCACCATACTATCATTCATGACATCTGGTCTGCACACATCTCACGATTGCTGGTGGCTCTGTGCCAAATTCTGAGCGTGCAAAAATCTGATTACTACACGTAGGCTACATCGCAGTCGGTGGGAGACTGTATGAGAGCTGCAATATATAACCTAGAACTTTCCTAAAACGGCTGCATTGCAACTTTACCAGATTACAGCTACATGCCACTTCTTCCTGCCTGCATGTGTGTGTGTCGCTCTTTGACCACTAGTGCTGCGTATAGGGACAATTGGTCCTTTTTTCAAGATGCCCCTCGTATATGAACTTTCAGAAGCTTTTATTATTAGAGTGTTCCTGTTTTAATTTGAATTTGAATTTGAATTTAAAAGTTTGGGTGCGTCAGCACTAAGGCTATTTTGCACCCGTCACATTATACGGTGTCCAGCCCCTTATCGTTACACAGAACAACTCTATCGTTGCATAACTAAAATCATAAAATATTAAAATCTTCTGTCTTTCATTAAAAGCTGAGGCTGTAAAAGGGCACTCAGCACAAATAAGGACAAAACACAGGACAACACAAACAAAATTATACTGTGAGGTTGACATTTGGGTGTACTACGTGGAAGGTCACCCCTTACACCCCCCTTCCTGTTTTAATGTGTGGTTAGCTACGTCAGGTACCTATACAATGAAATTCTATAAATTGCTCGCGTTAAATTTCTAATACCTACATACCCTTTTCGTCAGCATTAATGGTATTACTGAATGTTGTCAGTTTCACAGTATACCTCACTTGGATATACTGTACTGAAGCAGAAATCCCATTGATAATGTAAGGAAATATGACACTTTATTTTCTTCGATTCAATTGTTTTACTTATATGCAAGAGTTAAGTTGTTTGCTTTACAGAGAAGAGAGAAGTAGCTTTATGCATTGAAAAATGAGTCTGCACTCATGGTTCTTGCAAGCAGAGGGTTCCAAACCTCAGTGGAAATATCAACATATAATCCCGAGAATGTATAAGGAGACTGATAAATTACAAATTGTATTTCTTAATCAATCACTCTTCACTCTTATCTCATTTAGTCGTAACTTTAAAAATAATCAAGTATTTTATTTTAAACTTACTGCGTATGACAACATTCCGTAATCCTTCCCTAGCTTGTGAATTGTAATAATTTTCCAAATTCACTATTTTGCAGTTTGAATTCAAATCATAGAGAATAGAGAAATTAAGTCAATTTCATAGAAGATAATATTGGTACTTAAGAAAACCATATGTGGATCTGTGTGAGTTTATTATTTATATTTGCAAAAACTTCGATTTAGTTTAGTTTGTAATTGTCAGGGAAAAATGTAAATTTTGTCCTGGAAAACCTGGAAAAGTCATGGAATTTCATTTCTGCTTGTTTGTAGCCACCCTGAACCCAATTTGGTCCATAAGTTGTTTCTATCTTGACGATAAACATGTCACATTTTGTAGTTTCAAATCTTCATGCATTTGTATAATGCGTGTGGCTCAGGGATAATTACCAATGAGTCGAAGTACTTGATTTTGTATTCTTTGCAATTTTAGCAAATATGTCTTGGCGGCTTGCATCCAGGTGGGTCCAGCATAGGTTATGATGGGATGAACCATCATTTTATAAAGATGGATTCTAGTCGTCAATTCCAATGTTGGAGAACGGAATAAAGGTGTCATATATCCAGTTCGTTGTCGAGCTCTTGAACAAATACGGTCAATGTGAGGCACAAAAGTTAAGTGTACATTGATTATGACACCAAGATATTTCACTTGCTGGACAGCCGGGATTGCTGTTCCAAATATTTGCAATCGTGCCTGGTTCTGTGAACTGCCATAGCCAAGCACCATAGAATGACATTTTTCCGCGTTAATTTTTATTTTCCATTTTACCGTATGGCCCATTGTTCAACAAGTGGTAGGTATTTCTTCATTCTATTTTCACATGTAGATAATTTTCTTCCATGTACAAAAAAACGCCGTATGATCCGCATACGTTGCCATCAGACCGTCTTGCATCTCGGGGATATCTGCCATATATAAAGCATATAAAGTCTCAGATAGGGCAGATCCTTGAGGAACTCCCGCATCTATATCATATGTTCTGAATTTTTTTACCTTGCACGACGACTTGGAATTTTCTGTTCGTCAGGTATACTACCAGAAATAAATTTCTTATAGCATTCAGGTATCGGGAGCAATGACAATAGTAGTTATGCACCCCCGTAGAGTCCGATAAATCAATTGATTGGAAAAGATCGATCAAAGATCAATTGATGACCAAGCAGTGTGGGCAAGCAAGGGTGGGTGTTTTGGGTGATGACGTCATAAATGGGTGGGGTTTATTTTGTGAGGAAGGATTTGATTGGTGTGACGTCATTGAATGGGTTGTGATTAATTTGTGAGGAGTGTTTTGATTGGGGGGAGGAGGAAAAGTCTGTGGGGGAATTGATAAGATGGTTTCCTGTTGTTAATGATGAGGTGACGGTTTTCTGGGAATGTTGATATGGGTTGGGGTTTCCTGTTGTTATTGAGGAAGTGAACCATGATATGGGTTTCCGTTTCGGTTGGGGGCGTAAATGACTGTTGAAGTTGATAAGAGTGGACTGTTGAGAAGATAAAGGAGTTGGAAAGGAAATGTGTTGGGATGTTGAAATGATATGGAGAGATTGTGGAACACGTGTTGGGACATGTCGGATGTTTCTTGGAATGGGCGTGTAGAAGTTTGTGGGAACGTTGATAAGGTATGACTGTGTGCAGGATACGTTAGTAGGCGGCGGAATGGAGAGCGGGAAAAAGGAAAAGAGCGGATGTGTGTAATTGGTTTTTAGGGGCGTTGGTTATGAGTTTAGTTGAGATAAATGCTATTTGTGTAGGAACATGTGCTGGTTATGCAAAGATAGAGAAAATGTGATACTGTTTTTGCTGGATGGAGAACGGAAGGAAAGAAAAGAAAACAGTACGTTTCTCCGAAGAGGTGGATGTGTATGTGATACCGGGGGAGGAGGATCGACGAGGTACGTGGGCACTCGACGCTCTGCGCGAGAGGATGCGCAAGGAACTTCAGGGAGAAGTTATCAGCGAGGAAGAGGAGGGGTAGGTAGGTATATAAAAAGTTCCGTTGTGTTTGAATTTCACTATTCACCAGACATCTTCAGCTGTGTACATCATTGGAGATAGTTGTTACCGGAGGAAGCGATAGAACCGCTATTCGAAGGTAAGTATGATGGGTTTGGTGTCCTGGGTGTTGACGTTTTTCGGTGGGGTGATTGGAAAATTATCCCCAGCTGAACCAGTTTCGGATTGTAGTAGTGACGTACCTGCTCCTGAAAGTTTACCGGAATCATCGATACGTCCAGGTGGGAGTACGGAAGAGAAATGGTATGAGGGTAGTTGTATTAGCGAAGCAGAATTTCGACGTAGTTGGGAGGAAAAAAATGCCGCCCATCATGTATACGAGAAACTAAAACGCTGTAGAGGAAAACGTATCGATGATGACGGTAAACATTCAAGGAGGAGGAGGAAACAGAATATTCTGAAGAATGTTGTGTCTAACCCCTTATATGGCTATACGGAGTACTCTCCATGTAAAACAACGTGTCTGGCATACCCTGCTACGATTTCTGGTCTAGGGAAAGTGAAGTCGTCGGTCAAACCAAAATTGTCTGGTGGGAAGAATTGTGAGTTGCTGATTATAGATGCACCTGTAAGATTCCGAGAATCTCTTCTGGTCACATATTACAGCAGGAATGTATCGCGTGAAAGATGTTTGGAATTGGACAATGATGGATTTGCGATCAGTATGTTCTATTCCCGACATCGTACGCACGGATTATGCGAGACACATTTTGTTACAGAAAGAGCTCCCGTGTACAGCCACTTACCGTACTGTGTGTGGTCGGAGAAAGTAGCAGATGATATAGCTGCACACGGGTACCAGGCAGGGCCGTTCATTGTAGTTACGGGGGTTACCTCAACTAACTGTATATGCCAGGAAACAGAGACGGAGTTAAATTCCGAGCATATAAATGTAGATTATCTGCATGTTCCTCCTCAATGTGTTGCCACAAAATATCTGATGGGAGCCGGCGAGAACTTGAGACATTCTGTTTCAGGCATCGAGATGGTTCGCTATGAGAATTTGGAGGAGCTAGTTAGTGAGGAAATCCCACGTGTCTACCGAGTAGGGTGCCACAAGTCCTACATGATAGTTGATTACTGTGACGTTTCAACGTTAATGCAGATGTTTCGAAAAAGTTACCGTGGGTGTGAACGGCCATGTTTTGGATCCTGCGGAATTACTGGAGTACGGTAACGATCCGACAATAAGTGGACTAAAAAGAATATTCATTTTTCTTTCCAGCATATACAAAGTGGAGGAACAGTTTTCCGGAAGTAGAACCCCACCGACACGGCGGTACCCAGATATCATAGAAGAGACGGACACCTCAGAAATTGACGAAGAGTGAACGGTGAGAAAGCATATTGTTTTTGTTCTGTATTCCGGAGTAGGGTATAATTTCCGAAACTGAGGGTAAAATGAAAAGATCGATATTTAAAAATAGTAATAAACGTGTACATATATATTTAAAATGAGCTATGAATACAAAGTTAGAAGCGATAGAATATAAAAAACAGAAAACTCACCGGAGATTCGGTACTTATACCTGTTGAGCTTCTTCTTCTTCTTCTCCGGAAAGTATCTCCACTATCTCCGGTTGGGGGTTATTTCCACCCGAAGATAGTGAAGTAGTAGAGTTACCAGCATTCGGTATCAGGGGGGAGGACAGGCGTGCGAAAAATAGAGCAGAACTCGGAGGGGGAATTTGTGGAAGAGCTGCAGGTTCGAGAGGCACGGGTTCTGTAGCAAGAGTGTGAGTAGTAGAGGTAGAAGGTTTGGAACGGTCCAAAGGTGACGGAGACGTAGGCATTCGAGACAGAGGGGGTGGGGGGTTTACTGTTGTGGAAGATGAAGAAGTTTGTTTTCGTCTTAAACTCTTCCCTGATTCTAGATGCTGGTAACGTCTTACATGTCTTTTTCGGAGAGTATCGAACCTGTAAATAGATAGAAATATTTTGTGAGAAAATGCATATAAATATATAGACAGATACTTTAATCGAAAAATTGTAAATATCCGTGTATAAGAAATTATAATTTGAGAATTCCAGAAAAAATGTATTCCAATATAATAGACGTGTCAAAATATTGTATTATAAAATATGGTATTTACCCTTTTTGGTGGGTACGGCACTCGTCCAGAATCTCGTTCTGCATATCATGAGTACCGAATCTCCGGTCCAGCTCCTCTTCCATCTGGTCCAACTGTCCCCTCATGACGTCTATTTGTTGCTTGAAGAAATTTCTGTTTTGCTGATTTATCCTGTGATATTTCGCCAATATATTCCTTATTTTTCTGAGAAACGTCTCTTCCGTACCCGTCATCACACCGAATATCTGCATTAATATGAACTGTGTCTGCATCATGTTGCCTATGGTGAAAAACTTTTGCTGAAAACAAAAAAACATATGTCTTACTTTTTGTTTTTTATTTCCAGATGGCATCCCTACCGTTCGAATTTGACCTCCTACACGCGAATGTTAAAAATGAAGCTGAAAGTGGAGGTGAGAGAAGGAATCTATGGAGCAAGACCCATGCGAAGCAGGCTGAGAAGCAGATTGCGTGCTTTGTAGATTTTTGCGAGGAGAATGGTTTAGCTGGAGAGTTGTTGGAAAATCTGGAAGAGGTGTGCAAGGATATGGAGGTTAGGCTCGACAACCTCGTCAAGCTGTTCACGTACATATTTGAGAAGAAACAAACAAGTCCGGTGTTCGAGGGGTTTATTGAAAATATAAAAAAAGCTGTCTATGTACCATCCCACTTCAGCATGAAAGTGTGTTTTGAACTGATGGAAGTTTTCAAAGGTGTGCGGAAGCAGAGAGGTATAGATAAAATGGGGGGTACAGAAGGTGAAATGGAGAAGAGGATGCTAGAGATTTTGAAAAAACGAAAATTGGATAACTAGAAACTAACAATGCTAACACACTAATCATCTTATTCAATTTTCGTTATTTCTATATATGTAATGTACATAACTTGACATGTGTGCAGAGTAACACTGTTTTTTCTGATCCATATATGTATTTTGAATAAATGGAAATAATAAACATATATTGAATATATATACAAAAAATTATTATGTTAATTATTTACTTGGAATACTTACAAAGTTCTCTCTCTCCATATTCTTGATGGCTTCTATAAGATGTCAGAACAAACACTGTCAGTGTATTCGACAAGTTTCATTTTCCATTCGCAATATCAAAAGGAAATGGGTGGATGTTGATATCTCTGTAAGGAAATGGGTGGATGTTGATATCTCTGTACGGAAGTGGGTGGATAGCGGTATCATATTCTGCTAACGAGAATGGCAAACCATTCGCAGTATGTCACAGAACCAGCTAACACACATAACTCATAGTTAAAGTGTGAAACCGTGTACCTTCGTAACCGTAAGTTAATGGCTGCTAATAACAGTGTATATATATATATATATATATCACACACACATATGTCAGAGTATATATATATATTACATATACATATACACCTTGACCTTGACCTTGAGATGACCTTGACCTTGACCTTGAGATGACCTTGACCTTGAGATGACCTTGACCTTGAGATGACCTTGACCTTGACCCTGACCTTGACCTTGAGATGACCTTGACCTTGACCTTGAGATGACCTTGACCTTGACCTTGAAATGACCTTGAGATGACCTTGACCTTGACCTTGAGATGACCTTGACCTTGACCTTGATATGACCTTGACCTTGACCTTGACCTTGACCTTGAAACTTCAAACCCGGATATCTTGGTAACCGGAAGTGCTAGACCGGAAATGACACCATATTCGGATTCTACGCCTCGAGATCTATCGATTGGACAACTTGACCTTGAAATGACCTTCAAACTTAAAATCGCTATATCTCGACTCCTAATTGACCTAGGAGGATGATTGATAGCTTGTTGGACTCGGAGTGAAGGCCTCTTTCCGGTGAACCAGGTTTCATTGTTCTAGGACCGGCCGTTTCCTACTTTGTTTATTTTCAATCGTAGACCCCCTTCCGACCACTCTACTGAAAGGTCTCGACGTGCAGATTACAAATTTGTCATCACTTCCGGTCTAGCTCAATTAGGAGCCGAGCTATTTACTTATCTACGTCCTTCTTCCTTTACCAATAGATAAACATTTCAGACGTTCCTTCGTTAAGAATTTATCTACATCCTGTGTCCTGTGTTTACCGATAAACATGAAAACCGTTACATAGCGATATCTACGAGGAAAACATGTAGTGAAGAGAATATGTCATCACTTCCGGTCTAGCTCAATTAGGAGCCGAGCTATTTCCTTATCTACGTCCTTCTTCCTTTGTTGGTAGATAAACATTTCAGACGTTCCTTCGTTAAGCATTTATATACATCCTGTGTTTACAGATAAACATGAAAACCGTTACATAGTGATATCAAAGAGGAAAACATGTGGTGAAGCCTGTTAACCATTTCCGGGATAATTACATAGGGTCAGTAGAACCGTTAGGATCGGAGATAACTGTTGCGTCATGCTTGCATATATAAAGAACGGCGTTCTCTCCACAAGACAGTCTTCGTGAAATAATCATTGTACGATCATGGACGTACAGTTATCCGCTGACGATCTGTTAGTGCTATATCGTGACGGATATTACACAACATCTGCACAATTACGGGAAGTGTTGGCGATCATTGCGCACAAAATCATCGCGGGAGAAAATATCTCATTGGTCGAGGAGTATGACCACTTACTACGGACAGTGACAACATCCACACCCGATCTTTCTGGAGGAGGATGGACAGATATTCCCGAAGAGTCCCCAGGCCCCCCATCGACATCTGATCCTGTATCCCGAGTCACCAAGGAGACGCAGGCATCCGACACAGGAACTAACGCTGCATCCAGATCACACCCGGAGTCTTTGCCAGGACCGTCATGGAGACCGGACCCACCAGCAGGAGGAGGATGGACAGGTATTCCCGAAGAGTCCCCAGGCCCCCCATCGATACCTGATCCTGGATCCCGAGTCATCAAGGAGACGCAGGCATCCGACACAGGAACTTCTACAAACGCTGCATCCAGATCACACCCGGAGCCTTTGCCAGGACCGTCATGGAGACCGGACCCCCCAGCAGAACAGTCATCAAATGGGAAAGGTAAGAAAAGGAAACGTGCTTCAGTGTCTCGTGAACAGATAGGGAATATAACATTACATAACATTCAAGAACGTGAATATCCTAAATTCCGTTCCAAGGGACGACGTGTTGAATTCAGTTTCTCACACCCACCAGAAAATGTCGATCCTCACACTTGGATTCGCGAAGGTGTTGAAAATCTTCTCATCTACGTTAAAAAAGACACCAAGGATGAAGACAAAATAGGTTTAACTTTGTCTAACATATCTGACCCAACTGTGAAAGATATTTACATCGGGTGGCACAGATGTGATCAGTTGCATAGTGATATGGTGTGGAACATTATGTACAAAATACTACAAAGTGCGAAAACCTTCACTGCTACAGATCGTTTAATTTTACGAGCAGACCATGTCAGTATACCTGTTGGAGGTGGGGGTAATCGAACATATTGTTTACCTAATTACATGTTAAGTACACAGAAAAGAAGTATCGTCGGTGTGCCAAATAGAAAAAAAACACTCTGTTTAGCTGAAGCGCTGGTCATAGGGAAAGCCTATGCTGATAGCGATCCTTCCTATACTCGATACAGAAAAAACAGAAATCTTCTCAAACCTGTTTTCGAAATTATGCGAAAAACAGATGTAGATCTGACAGACAATACGTGTGCCGGAAGTGGAATTCCCGAACTGAGAAAATTTCAGCAAGTTCTCTCAGAATATAAAATTATTGTATACAACAATCTTCGTGACGTTAAAGATGTTTTGTTTGAAGGACAGGTTGAAAACGCTTCCAAATTTATATATCTTCTCTACGATAACCTGAGACAGCACTATGATGTGATAGTGAACCGTGTTGGAGCATTTGCGGCAAAACAAGAATGTCGCGGGTGTAACGAACTCATATTTCAGAAAGCTCATAACCATCTGTGTAAACAGTTATGTTCTATGTGCCGTTCAACTCCACCGTGTGTGCCTGAACAGGGTGTTCGTAGAATATGTCAAACATGTAACAGAATTTTCAAAAATGAGAACTGCTTCACAAATCATGTTTCTACACCGTTCCGAAAAGGTACTGTCTGCAGCGAAATCCAACAGTGTCCCCGATGTTTCAGAATTATTCTCACGAACAATAGATATGAGAAAGTACATAGATGCAACATGAAATATTGTACGGTATGTAATTGTGTGAAACCTGTAAATCATTTCTGTTACATGTCTATACCGAAACCTAAACAGAACTCAAAATTTCTATTTGTGTTTTACGACTTTGAATGCTACACTGACATTCCTTATTTTGAGAAAGAAAAAACTTTTCTTCACGTTCCGAATCTTATTGTGGTGCAGACGGCCTGTCACGCATGTTACAAAAAAGAGGATTTAACAGTTCCGTGTTCTGTTTGTGGAACAAGAGAGTTTATATTCTGGGATGACCCTGTAGACACATTTCTGTCCTATTTGGAATTGCAGCATAAGTTTTCCGACATAATTATCTGTGCACATAATGCACGAGGTTACGATTGCACATTTTTATTACGGAGAATGTTGGAGAGAGAAATGAAACCTCGTGTCATCTTAGATGGTACCAAACTCATCAGCATGACATACCAAAATCTTCATTTTGTGGACAGTCTCAACTACGTTCAGACAAATCTTGCAGGCTTTTCGAAACTTTTCGGTTTGCCTGTTCAGAAAGGATATTATCCGCATTTGTGGAACACCTACAAGAACAGAAATTACATTGGACCGATGCCTCCTCCTTCTGCATACGGTTATGAATACATGAAAACAGTTGAAGATCAACACCGTTTCATGTCTTGGTATGACGTCGAATGCATGCGAAACGTACCTTTCAACAACAGAAACCAACTTCTCCAATACTGCATCAAGGATGTTACCCTGTTGAGACAAGGATGTCTGAAGCTGAGACAGAATTTCCTAGACATATGCAAAATAGACATTTTCAAGGATTGCCTCACAATAGCATCTGCCTGTTCACTAATTTACAGACAGAAATTTATGCCTGCTAACACTATAGGAATAATTCCTAAAGGAGGTTACCATCATGCAGATCAGATGTCGAAGTTTGCATTGAAATGGCTAACCTACGTTGAAGAACAGAATGATGTAATACTTCTTCACGGCGGACGTACTCGTGAAAAATATGTCATAGGAGGACGTTACAGAGTGGACGGTTATCACGAGGAGACGAAAACAGTGTATGAGGCCCTGGGCTGTTACTGGCATGGTTGTCAACGTTGCATATCCGTTAACAGGGATATGTATCCGAAAGATGACGATGAAACCGATCAGGATAGTAACAGTCAAAAACACAGTGACATGTTGAACACTGCAGCCTTCAGATACGAGACAACATGTCGTAAACTTGCGGCTTTACGTTCTGAAGGATACCATGTCGTCACTATGTGGGAATGCGATTTCAACAAAATATTGAAAGCAGATCCTGAACTGAATAGATATCTATCGACACATCCTATTGTTTGCTGCATTCCTTTGAATCCACGAGACGCCTTATATGGAGGAAGAGTTGAAACAGTCAGGACTTATTACAAGATCAAGGAAAACGAGAAATTGCAGTACAACGATTTTACAAGTTTGTACCCTTATGTGAACAAATACTGTGCCTATCCTGTCGGACATCCTACAATATTTCTAGGAAATTCTATTCCTCCGGTAAATGAGGTTTTGAACATGGAGGGAATCATCAAATGTACTATTCTGCCACCGAAAACCCTTTTACATCCTGTTTTACCTACAAAAATGCACGGAAAACTGATGTTTGTATTGTGCAAGGAATGTGCTTTTAGATTAAAATGTGAAGGCACGTGCAGCCATTCCGATGATCAGCGTATACTTTCAGGAACTTGGGTCATAGCCGAGGTGCGTAAAGCTTGCAGTTTAGGCTACAAAGTGCTGTCAGTGTCGGAAGTGTGGAAGTATGAAACATCGATGTATGACCCTGTCACAAAGACTGGAGGACTTTTTTCTGGTTATGTCAACACCTTCTTGAAAATAAAACAGGAAGCGAGCGGGTGGCCTTCATGGTGTCAGAACGACGAGGATAAGCAGAAATACATACAGGAATATTTCGATAAGGAGGGTATTCTTTTGGAAGAAAACAGTATCGAAGTCAATCCCGGGAAACGTACTCTGGCTAAACTCTGCCTTAATTCTTTATGGGGCAAGTTCTGCCAACGGGACAATCTTTCCCAGACAACCATCATCAAGGAATCGAAGGATTTCCTCGATAAAATGACTGACCCAAATATCGTAATCGGAGGAGTCGTATTCATCAATCAGGACACCGTTTTAGTGAACTGGAAATATGTTGAAGAGGCAGTCAGTCAGAACAGCAAAGTTAACGTTCCTATCGCTGCCTTCACAACATGTCATGCTCGTCTGAAACTTTATGAACTTCTAGAAAAATTGGGTGACAGGGTATGTTATTGTGATACAGATTCAGTAATTTACATAGATAGTCCTGAAATGGAATACCATCCCCAGACAGGTGACGCACTAGGAGAACTCACCGATGAATTGGCAGATTTCGGCACCGATGCGGTTTGTGAACAGTTTGTTTCAACGGGACCGAAAAGTTACAGCATGAAAATAACAAAACCGTTCTCCGAAGCACAGTATATCTGTAAAGTGAAAGGGATTACATTGAATACCTCCACATCAGAATTGATTAATTTCGATACCATGTGCGACATGATAAACAATGAGAAACCTGAAGTTATGGTCGAAAATATTTTCCGAATCAGAAGAACAAAACAGTTCCAAGTCATCAGTACAAATGAAAAAAAGCTGTTTCAGCCAGTATTGCTGAAACGACAATTCGACCATGAACATTTATCGTTTCCTTTCGGATACCGTGCAGACTAAAATATGTCTGTAACGCTCCAGAGTTCGTACCCTTCGGGGCTGATATAAAACGTGTTCGCAGACTGACAGACCTTCATTTTTCTTCAGAATCTGTAAGACGTTTCTTCAGCATGATTCCTAAACTTTCTCATCCTTTCACCATGATGGTTTGTGGAGCATCAGGAAGCGGAAAAACTACTTTTGTGACAAACATGGTCGATTCCATCGTTCATCTTGTAGAAGGATCCGTCAAGAAAATCATATGGTGTTACGATCAGGAGAACAGTATTCCACAAAGTCTTCGAGATGTGCAATATCATAAAGGTATCGTCGATTGGCAGTCGTGGAACGGAAAAACTCCTACACTCATAATCCTGGATGATCTTATGATGGTTGCACAAGGGGAAAAAGTCGCCGACCTTTTCACAAAAGGCAGCCATCACAAAAACATTTCGGTGGTGTTCATAACACAGAATCTTTTTCACCAAGGAAAAAATTGCAGGGACATTTCGTTGAACGTGAAGCACTTTGTTATTTTTAAAAATCCTCGAGATATGAACCAATTCACTGTTTTTGCAAGACAACTTCATCCTCACCGCATGAAGGAACTTGAAAAAGTATATATAGATGCTACCACGCAACCTTACAGTTATTTGTATATTGATCTCTCACAGTCAACACCGGATCCTTTACGTTATCAAACAGACGTTTTCAACCAGAATTACTCAACTGTATATCTTCCTCAGGATTGTTTAAAACATCGAGATGAGGAAAACGAGGAAGACACGTACCAACTCACGTTCTAACAGGAATAGACATTCCACTTCTTTCAAGAAACATTCACCTTTCTTGCACGTGTTGAAAAATTCGCCGCCCAAAATCCGTAAATCATTATTGAAAAGTGCTCCGAAAAAAACGATACGTTTCATCAGCGAATGCTGCCTGAACGTTTTAAAAGGAAACGTGAAAATTAAATCGTCCGCAAAACGTCGTCTGACACCTTACAAGTCGGTCATACGCAATCTAGTGAAACCGAAAGTGAACATCGAGAAACGCAGAAAGCTTCTTGTTCAGAAAGGAGGATTTCTACCTTTACTTCTAGGCTCCTTGTTATCGGGTCTTCTCGGTACTCTCATTCCTCATTGAGAAATGACATCTTCTTACAAAAAAATGATCGTCCTTTCACCGGAACAGTTAGCACGTATTCGTGGTTCCGAATTGTCTGTGACTCAAAAATTATCCGTTCTAGATAAGAAGATGAATGATATTCTAAAAATGAAAAATATATCAGACGATCAAAAATGGCGTCTTTACAGAAAGGAACTGGACGAGTATTTATGGCTGAGTCGAAAATCCAAAGAACCATTACAGATTCCTATTGTTCAAGATAACGACGGTTCTTCTACTATTTCACCAGAATCGACGTATTTTCCTCAGAATCTGGCAGAGACATTACCCCGTAATACACGTCATCAGTTACAGAATATCATCGATGAGTACCAATCCACGGCACAACATTTGATAGACGAACGTCAGGAAAAAACACTTCCGGATCCGAAAACGTTGAACTTCTCATCGTCGCCAACGGAAAGCCCTGGACCGTCTCATCGACAGAAGAAGAAGAAGAAGAAAGTGACCGTCCGTGTTTCCAGGAAAACTACACCTTTTCTGAGAACACCTGACGCTTACAAACTGGTTCCTCTGAGAAAAAGCCGTAGACAGAGAGATCGGTCATGGGAGTCTCTAAGTTGAAACACGATAAAATTCTCACCAAAATATATTACGATCCCCGACACCATGCTTCATTCTCATCTGTAGATCGTCTGTGGAAAGCGGTACGGGATAAAAATATATCCCGCGATACGGTGAAAAAATGGTTGATGCATCAGGAAACCTACACTCTCCACAAACCTGCGAGAAAAATGTTTCCTCGAAATCATTACAATGTATGGAACATAGACATGCTTTGGGAAGCCGATCTCAACGACATGACATCGATACAAAAACATAACGACGGATACAAATATCTTCTGACAGTGATCGACGTATTTTCAAAATATGCCTTTGCATTACCGCTAAAAAATAAAACAAGCAATTCGGTAACCGAAGCTTTCAAAACTATTTTCGAAGAAAACAGACGGAAACCTGTTAGACTACAGACCGACCAAGGAACGGAATTTACAAATTCTACATTCCAGAAATTTTTAAAAAACCAACATGTACAGTTCTCGACAGCAACAAATTATCCTGTGAAAGCGAGTGTAGTGGAACGTTTCAACAGAACATTAAAAGAACGGATGTGGAAATATTTCACCTCAAAACAGACAAGACGTTATGTAGATATTTTACCGCAACTTCTCGAAGGTTACAATACAGCAATCCACAGTTCCATAGGAATGGCCCCTCGAGATGTCAACGAAACAAACGTTTACATTGTGTGGAAACGTCTTAACAAACCTGACAAACATGTTTCACAACCGTCTTCAGATCTTAATGTAGGTGATATTGTACGAATTTCTGTCGTCAAAGGACATTTTGAGAAAGGATACGAACAAACGTGGTCACGAGAACTTTTCAAAATCCATGCCCTTGTTCAGCGAACACCTGTACCTGTATACATATTAGACGACTTAAATGAAGAACCAGTAAAAGGTACATTTTACAAACATGAACTGAAGAAAGTTTATTCGGATCCTGACGAAGAGTATAAAATAGATAAAATTTTGAACACCCGGGGAAAAGGAAAAAAATTGGAATACCTGGTTCGTTGGCTCGGATATCCGCCTAGTTTCGATTCATGGATCAAGGCATCTTCCGTAAAACAGTTATCGGGAAAATAATTTCCAAAACATATTTATATCAAAATATAACGGTACTGCGATCCAGTGAGTCTTCTGTGTTCGGCGAGAATGGATGATAATTTCTACGTTTACCTCCTATCATCTGCATCGGAGGAATATTTTCCAGACAACACACTCACCCATTTCACCGTAAAACTTGCTAAACGGATCGATCTGTCTCCAGAATTGTGGGAAGTCGGATTGGCAGAACTACATTATTCAACTCTATACGACAATGTTTTGGAAACTGATTCTGGAAATTTAACTCTTCCTGTTCGGACATATGCAAGTGCTGAGGACCTAGTCTCTACCATCATCGAATCTCTCCCCGACGACCTGGAAATAAGGAGATCCGTTCTCGAGAAATTCTGGCATTTTTTGACGGAACCGCAATGGGGAACATTTGGATCTACTACCTGTACGGATAACACACTCTATATTAACGAACAACCATTTTATTTTCCTGCAACAACATATACGATAGAGGATCTGATTTATTTCCTGAAAACAGACCCTGCTAATGTAGCTGTTCCTACTCATCTCAGGTTTTTCTTCAAGCAGGCCGTGTACAAACATCTATCCGTGATAGGGGTTCCGAAGCCTGAACCTGACGATGCTCCAACAAATACCGTTACACCCATAGACGAAACTGATGACTATGCTAAATTTCGATATGACATATTGAAATCTATTTATTCTACGCACGCAATGTCCAATAGTGTTGTGGATAAAAACCCATACATATTTATTTACTCTGATCTGGTGAAACAACAATTGGTCGGGGGAGAAATGGTACGTCTCTTGCGTCTTACCCGAAAACAGTGTTCGGACACAAATACGTCTTGCACAGTACCCGTAGCCCATCAAACATTCGACCCGATTCATTACGTTCCTCTGGATAAAGCCTCTTTCGAAACAATAGAAATTGCGTTGTACGATAGAAAAGGAAATTTCTTACCTTTGAGAACTGGGTCCGTACCCACAATCGCTGTTTTACATTTTCGTAGAAAAGCAAAGTCCTTTTAAAAAACAGTAGACAGCTATTTCTCTCAGTCTTTGTCGAAAAGCGAATGAATCACCATGAATTCGCAGACCGAATATTATAGTAACCAAATCCGTGGAGGAATTGGGCCCATCTACCGTTCAACTAGAAATCAAAAAGGGAGAGGATTGGGGTCACTTTTCGCAGGACTGTTTAGAATGGTGAAACCTCTACTCTGGAGCGGTGCAAAGACGATCGGAAGAGAAGCTTTAAAAACAGGAGCTAACATTATCACCGACATTGCAACAACCCAACAAACTCCGAAAACTATTGTTCGTCAACGGGTACGTGAAGCAGGTCAAAATCTTCAAAGTAAAGCACAACGGAAAATCGACTCTCTGGTAGGTTCTGGTATAAGAACCAAACCTGCAACAAGAATTGCTCAGTTGATGTTAAAACGTTCAGCCACCCGTATTAGAACATCTACGATCCGTAAAAAACAAGCATCCAAAAAACGAAGGAAAACATCTGCAAAATCTAGGAGAACACGTAAAAGAAAAATCAAACAGAAGGTCTCAGGGAAAGATATTTTTGGATAATGATGGAGGATAACATGTGCATGATCTCGCAGTTCGACCTCTTCCGGAAAAAACCTATTCAGCAAAATGTGGAAAAAACGTACACAGCCACCTACAAACCTATCGCTTCCATCGATAATCAGAATATAATTCAGTTTGTCATACCGGCGGCAGGAACTGATTTTCTCGATCTTTCATCTGTATATCTTCGTCTGCAAACGCAAATGGTTAAACAGGATGGAAGTCCCATGAGTGCTTCCGAAACAGAAAATGCCCTCACAAAAAACTGCGGGGTCGTGAATTATCTTCTCCATTCACTCTTTTCCCAATGTACAGTGACTCTCAACGGCATTGCTGTAACAACCGCCGATAACAATTACGCATATAAAGCAATCTTCGAAGCAGCTATCAATTACGGAAGCGATGCCGCAAACACGCATCTCACGAATGCCCTGTGGTATTTGGACACACCTGAACATCAAGATCAAATCACTGCCGACAACACAGGTTTCACCACAAGAAAAAAATTTTTCCAGTATGTTCCGACGACCGGAAATCCTACGGAAGTGACAGCCGTGGTCGACCTTATGGGAAAACTTCACATAGATTTCTTCCACCAGTCTAAATACCTGCTCAACGGTGTTGAAGTACGCATAGATCTAGCTAGATCACGTGACGCTTTTTACATCTGGGGAGACCAGACATCACCTACAGTAAGAATAAAAATTTTAAAGGCTGTTCTCGAAATAAATCACATCATTCCTACTCCTACCACCAGTTTGGCCATAGACAGAGCACTCACTTACGCTCCTGCTCATTATCCGTTCACCAGAAGCGTCATCAAAGCTTATTCTTACGTCGCCGGAACGCAGCAGATTTCGATCGATAATGCTTTTCAAGGTCCTTTTCCGAATGTTGTTCTTTTTGCTATGGTATCCACCGCCAGCTTTCTCGGAGACAGTAAGAAAAATCCGTTCGACTTTAGAAGTTTTAACCTATCTTCTTTCCATCTTGTGAAAAATGGAGAACTCGTACCTTCCGAACCTTTACAAATCACCACAGGAGGAAACAGCGGATTGATAACACGTGCTTATCAAACTCTATTTTCCGGTACAGGCATTCACCACGCCAATTACGGACACCAGATCACACGGAAAATGTTCGAGAACGGATTCTTTTTCCTGATTTACGACATAACACCAGACTCTTCAGGAAACGACACGCACACCAGTCTCCAGGAACAAGGCATCATCGGAGCCGAGATGCAGTTTTCTCCTCAGCTGTCGGAAAATATAACATGCCTTTTGTATGCTGAATTTGAATCTGCAGTAGATATACCTAAAGATAGAAGTGTCATCCTCCATCAGTGAGACCGAATTTTCCATAAATATGTGTGCCTGTGTTTCTGACTCCCAGTGTTACCGAAATAGCTCTTATGTAAACATTATATTGCTTGTGATGGAAAAACCCACCAAAGTGATAACCCGTACTATTAAGCATAGTAGTGTTTCTTCGAAAGTGACAACTTCAAAACCTGTGAACATACAATTGTTTCCCGAACTATTTGACAACAGCCCAGGAAGCATAGAAATGACCAAAGACAGACACATTATTATACATTATTGAAAACATAAGCAGCATGAACACGTCGCAGATCAGACAGATTCTATCTCGAAACTGTTCCACCAGAAACATTTTTTACGGTGTTTACCCGAGAGATCTTTTACCTCGGACGTTTCCTAAGCCGGCCTTGGTCATTGCAAACACTGACAAGTCCGACTCCCGGGGTACACACTGGGTGGCCTTCTATTTCGACAAAAACAATGTGGCCGAGTATTTCGATTCATACGGATTTCATCCTTTCTATCAAGAATTCGTAACTTTCCTGAATAGCCATTCCTCGGTCTGGACTTACAACAACATTCCCTTACAGGGGGTATTGGCCACAACATGCGGTCATTACTGTTGCGTGTATGCTTATTACAAAGCACGTCACGTTACAACCAAGGATTTCATCCACACATTTCCACCAGGTATCAGTAAAGATGGATATATCCTACACCGTTCTCGTCAGATCTTCAAATGTTTACCACATTCCAAGTGTTCCAGAGGGGAACAAACGTGTTGTTCTATCCACACGATCCAGGCTCGCGTCATGAAGAAATCTAATTAAAATATGTGCTGCCGTATCTTTCTCTCAGTGCCATCGAGACAGTTCTAGTGAACACACCATGGAACCTACTGCGGCTTCTATAATGGAGAAACACGACAAACTTGTGACACGTATGACCCATAAGGATGATGTTTCCAAACGTAAACCTCGCAAACGTGTGCAACCTATTAAATTAGAAACCGTTACTATCAAGAACGAGACGGCTGACGAGGGAATGGATGTGACTACGGACTGTGATTTCATAAAGAGACGTAGGGAAATTGGTTTTTCTACAGACAAAATCGAGTGTCCTAAACTACATGACGTAGATGCATGTTTAGATCTCTATCTTGCAAACACATATTTTCTGAACAAGGAAAAAAACAAGTACGTAGCCATAGGATTCGAAAAGGAATCCCCTTTCAATTTGGTGTGGGAGTTTTCGCAACAGGGGAGATCACCCGTACGCATCGATTCTAAACAGATTAGAGAACTGTGTGCTTTAAAATCTGACTTACTGAATTACGTCGACACTGGTCGACGATTCAATTATTTGGTTACTGGAAATATCACCGTTAGTGGTGTAAATTTTTTCGGGAAACGTTGCATCTCGATGTATCAACATCATTCACCGGATGCTTTCGTTTTCACAGCCTCTGAACTACATTTATTTATGTGTAATCTTTTCAGACCTCTGCAAAAATTAATGAACGAACGTTATCATAAATTACAACCCGAAATGGAGGCTTTTGTATATTGTATAAAAAAGAATATGGTTTCAGAAAAAAAAGAAGTACCCGATGTATTGAACTATTTTTATGTACTTTGGTACAACGAACTGATGATTGAAATATATCTTCAGAACAATCTTGGACACACATTGATATTGTAAATAACTTACGTTATGTATCTGATGCTGTAAAGTATCCATTGTAAATCTATTCCATATTGTAAATGAACCATTGTTATTTTATGTATTGTAATTCAGTCTTTGTTATTTTATGTATTGTAATATAACCCTTCAGGTATTGTAAACCTTCTATATCATCAATTGTAAATAAAACATTTGTGTTATTCTATATCCATACTATCAATTATAAATAAAACATTTGTATATTTTGAACATTTCTTTTATTTATTACAATAAAAAGTGTACATTTTCCAGACATTTTCAACTGCACAGGTTTTTTCACCTTTACCATGTTCTTTACATTTTAAACTTTCTGAACTGTTTTTGACACTGCTTAACTTTGGACATTCAAGTTCTTCGATATTGCATACAGTCATCTTACCCTCACCTTTTTTCCCCACTAATGTTTTCACCCATTCCATTTTCTCCGTACCTTTAACATAAACTTGCTGATTCATAAGCACTAAATACAGAAGATCTTCTAATTTCTCGTACGGTAGCCATCCATCATTCCAATCGAGACCATGTTTGTTGGTACGGAGCCAGTAATTCACTCGGCGATACTTTTCACTCAACAAGTGTAAACCATATGGAGGTTTCACTAAACAGTCAAATGCACTGTCGAAAGGAAATTTTAAAATTCCTACTTCTTTACACACAAATTCTCCTTCGACTCCTCGAAAACCTTGAATGTCCAAAAAACAGGCATCCATTTTGTTCAACAGGTGAACACTGTCAATGTATCATCAATACTGCCCCGACATATCGCACACTTGTCCAATTGAGAGGCACAGAGACCACAGGCTACAAAATGTCGACACGGAAGAATTACCACACTGCAAGAGTTTTCAAAACATATTTTACAGAGTAGCACAGAATCCACACTCTGATTATCGGATGTTTTTTCAGTAGTTTCCACACTGTCGCAATATTTGCAACTTTTCGAATCACTGTGTAACGCTGCAACACTCTGTATGTAACTACAGTCTGGTATTGCCCGGTAATGTTCTAGAATCGGGCAATCTTCGGATGTCCAATCACACACTCCGTACCCACAATGGAAACATATTACCCTATCACTGAATCCTGAATAATAAAAACCTGCAGTGACTAATTCTTCAGCAGTCTGACGTAATCCTATTGGCCACTTTCTGTAAGTCTTGTATCTCGCATTCACCGACATATAATCGGTGGTAAAAGGACCGCCTGCTATCAGACGAGTATGGTAAGTATACACTCTCATATGTAACATACGGCTCGGTGCGAGTCCAGCACTCGTGGTGAGTAAACACTCTCATACGAGGTAAAAACGAATTAAATCGGGTTCTGTAGGTGACAGGTTCCTAGGCATCGGGTATGAAGGTTCAGCCAGAATAGTCTCAAAATCAGATACTGTAGGTGAAGGGGTCCTCGGTATCGGCGATAAAGGTTCAGCCAGAATATCCTCAGGATCGTCGGGGAACAGCCGTCTGCGAAAATCGAAACCTTCGGGAGGAACCACAGGGAAACAAGGATGACCTTCTAAGTTAAGTAACAATGGACGATCACAGCCAGAACACCATACGGAATTTCTGTCTGCCAACAAAGAAAGCCACTCTTTCACTCTCTTCTTCAAAGCTTCGCCCAACTCTTCCTTCCTGCGACGTAGTTCGCAGATACACCCGTGACTCGGAAATCCTGTTCTCTCGTCACCTCTTCTTTTCCTCTCTTCTATCTCCTTCAAAGTCTCGCAGCGACGGTGAATTCTTTTTCCTGATCCGTTGACCACGTGACATCCACACCAGGGAGATTCAGGTATCGCTACATACATAAACGGGAAATAACTCAGCAACCGATCCAGGGCCGTTCGATCGCTGTCCAGATCGCCGCAAGACCGAACAAGTTCCCAGAACTCTTCGTAGCTGATCTCGTAGAAATTCACACCATTATCAGACAAACGTGTACCGCTTACATCCATCCTCACATGATACTAAGATCCTCTTTCCTTTCTATTTATACCTTTTTCCCTCCTACGTCACCATTTCCGTTAAACAGACTTAAAACTACAAGGCTACGCCCAAAACATGTTCGGGCATGTTCACACAGAACCGTTACACCACCCAGAAATTGCAAATTCATCCAAACCTACGCCCAAAACATGTTCGGACATGTTCTATTCAGACAGAAAAAACCGTTAGACCCATTTCCAGGAATCTCAGACTTATCAACGGTCTCAAACGGGAGAATTTCAGACTCATCAACGCGATCTGTTTTCAAACACCGGAAACACGTACTCCAATTTATATATGACGTCACACACCAAAATAGCGTAACAAAAACAAAATGGCGTCACAGGAATTAAAACAATTCATAATAATAATATAATAATATTTAAATTAATAATAATTTAATAATATAATCTGGTCACGTGACTTCAATTTGTGACGTCACAGTCACGTGACTCCCAGAAATTGCAAATTCATCCAAACCTACGCCCAAAACATGTTCGGACATGTTCTATTCAGACAGAAAACCGTTACACCCATTTCCAGGAATCTCAGACTTATCAACGGTCTCAAACGGGAAACGCCCCCCAAAAATAGACACCTATCTCATCAACACCGGAAACCCTTATCAAGTCCTCAATAACAACAGGAAACCCGCAATCTTATCAAAGCCCCGAAAACGCCCCCCACTTATCACTCTCCTCATTAAAAACAGGAAACCCATATCATTAAGCCCCGCCCACTTTTTCACAACAGCCAATCAAAACGCTCAAAACACCCACCCTTGCTTGCCCACACTGCTTGGTCATCAATTGATCTTTGATCGATCTTTTCCAATCAATTGATTTATCGGACTCTACGGGGGTGCATAACTACTACAATTTATGCAACAATCCCTGGTGCCATACTTTGTCAAAAGCCTTGTGGACGTCGATGAAAAGTCCCAGAGCACGATGTTTCTTGTTGTTATGCGAGGCAGCGTAATCTATCACACAAGGAGCTGTTTGGTCGTGCCATGTCCAATACTGATACCAAATTGATGATCGGGCAAAAGGTGAATATCATCAATTATTTTAGTCAGTCGATTTTGGATGACTCGCTCCATATTTTGCTGATATGAGAAAACAGACTGATTGGACGGTAGTTGTTCACATCTCTTGGATTTTTTTCCAGGTTTGGGGATGGCAATGACCGTAGCTAGTTTCCAAGTTTGAGGAAAATATCCTCTCCAGTATTGCAGTAAACAATTTAGCTAAAAAACACAATTCCTTTACGAGTAGGTCTTTGTAATGCTTATGTAGGTAATCCATCTAAGCCAGGTGCTGATGTAGATTTTAACTTCTCTAATTTCCACGTTGCAGCAAAACAAATAAAATTGTATAAGGGGAACGATTCATCTCTGTTAATAAAGACTAAACTCGAATCATTCCCCGTTGCAACTTGAACCTTATTGAATATATTAAACTTAAAAAAACAGATTCGATCTTCCCATTGTTGCTAAACGAAATCTATGTCAATCTAAATCATAAACATTTTTCTGCCGTGAAAGAACACAGATTTACATATCCAATATTAAAGATTCGGTCAGAAAATTAACATATGGATTATTACATTAGGCCGCGTTTACACTTATTGTTACAATAAAGGAAATATTAGTGGATTATAAGCCTAGTAATAATCTTTCTATTTATCAAAAATTATGAAATATAAAAGATTACAAATACGAAATATTAATAATCAAATAATAAGAACCAACTAATATAAAATAATCCAGAATAATTAACAGTACATGGATATCAGCCGTGAGGTTCATATCATATGGCCCCCACTTTGAAAATCATTTCTTGGATGAAATATATATATAAATCCCGGTATCATTACGGCAACCACTGGAAATCTTTGAGTATACTCGTTTTTTAACGTGTATATTTATATATCATATCGTACTGAGAAGCCTGTTTAAATTTATTTGTAAAATTTGGATAAATCTCTAGTAAATTCACTCCGATATCATTGTGAAGGCCATTCGCACCACTATCATTGTAACACCCAATGTATATATTTGTTATTTTGCTATCATTGTGGAACCATTTCAGCAACACTGCTACCAACTGTTGAATATCATACTTTTTGTCCCCGGCATTGGTTATCAGTTGACATCACGTCTGTTCGTAATGAAAGACAAAGCAGCTTGACAAATATATTGTAATGATGGTCACGAAGAAGGAGAAAAAGAAGAAGAAGTTAGCTGAAAGATGCTCGTATGATTTAATGTGGTGTACTGTGGTGTCAATGAAACTTTTTGAGCATAGCTGGAGTGAGTTGAAGGATGATTTGCGAAATTATTTCCCTCGCACTCGAGCATTGGAATTTTACATAGCATTAAATCGGAACAGTTCCGCATTGTGTATTTCAGGCTTGTATAAATACTGAACTTGTTTTGCAATTTGCAGGAATAAGTACCAATCGTCATGAAATGGCATATCTTATGGTGTATGGTACCTCAACGAAATCAATATCAAACATATTCAATACTTAAAAGGTAATTGTGTGGTATGTAGAGACTGTAATGTTCCTACAAATTACTTATGTTTGCAACCCACGAAACTGAAAAAGTTCCATATATTTGCAGAAATAAATATTCCGAGTGAAAAATACGGTGAAGTGCACCACGAAAGTGAAAAAGTGCAATATAATTGGAAAAATAAATATTCCGAGTGAAAAATAAAGTGAAGTGCACCATTTACATTTATTATAGAATTGAGAAGGTATGTAGTAATTTGCACAAGATAAGCATGTTAATTGCAAACAATTATGCGCAGCAAATATAATTCTACTGTACAGTTTTCGTTATCATGGTTGATTCATTCTTGTGGTTTTCATGAACGGTATTTGTACTCGGTGTTATTGAAGATCTCTTGTTCATGAAGTTTTATTAAATTATGTGCTAGTTATTTCAGAAGAAAAGGAAAATTTGGAAACATCCAAACTAACTTTTTTAAAAAAATACATATGGAGGATACTCACTGCTAAAAATCTGTAGTTTCCAATCTGTAATTATATTTATCTTGAGACTTTATCTTCCTTAAAATCCTAAATAAACTTAATGAATTTTTTCATCCACAGTTGCATTATTTTCTCTTGTAATTAGTTCTTCTTCATGCAAAAAGTATGACAATTATACACTAAAAAAGTGGGAATCAAGTGGGAAAATGTAACATTATATTTCATGTCATGTATGTAGCTGAACGTTTAAGGGAAACGTGCCCTTTCAAGGTTGTTTTAATTTTGAAATCATGGTAAAATTCTGTCCCATAGGAGACGCCTGGAAATCATCGAATTTCGCGTATGTTACATTTGTACTTAATTATTATGCATTGCTAAACGTCGTGTGCGTGTTTTTTTTTTTTTTTTTTTTTTTTTTTTTTTTTTGCTGTTTTCACTTCAAAAACTTCGACTTCTGACAGTATTCTTCGATGCGTTTTCACTTACGTTACGCAGAACATAGCGACCAAATTTTGACGACCGTTGTCTGTGATGGACCACAAACCATTGGCGCTAGCTCCACACACCATTGGCACTAGCCCCACACAGCATTGGCAATAGCCCCACATACCATTGGCATTAGCCCCACAAATCACCTACAGGTAGCCCCACGCACCATTCGCAGGAATGAGGTATGCCTATGAGGTTAGGTTAGGCCTGTTAGGTTAGGTTCTATTAGCATAAATACAAAACAAAAAAATTCCCGTAACCCCCCCCAAAAAAAACATTGGCACTAGCCCCACACACCATTGGCGTTAGCCCCACACACTAAAAGAACACACAGACTATGTTCAGCAATGCATAATAAGTAAGTACAAATGTAACATACATGAAATTCGATGATTTCCAGGCATCTCCTATGGAGCAGAATTTACCGAAATCATTTGTGAAAAACTGGAAGATTTTTTTTTTTAAATGGAATTAGATGGAATGAAGGTGTTTTGATATTTTATACCGTTGACCTGTTTTGTTGTGTGTTTAGTTTAGAAGGGCACATGTCACAACCCCCTTTTATTTTAAAATATTCCTTTGGTAAACAATTTCAAAGTTTTACATTCTGTAAATACTAGAAGAATGCTCAACACTACTCAGCTGGCTTATGTAAATAGTATGTGTGAACACAAATGCCCAAAAAGATGAGATACATCCTTTTTACCAGTAACTGCACCCTGGACCAGCATTGGAATTAACTTTTATCTGTATTAGCACTTTCAAGCAAGGCTTTGAACTCAATTTAGCCAACACTGGACTTATACCACTTTCCCTTCTCTTCTCTTCCCCAACATGATAAATTTTTTACCAATTCTCTTAGCAGGAAGACTAATTTTTGTAGAATTTTGGCAATCATTGTTACACAAAATTTGAACCTTCATCAAAGTAGTGAGCACTGTTTGGATTTCGAAAAATGGGTAAAATTATCGCAAAGTTAATGATGATGATGAGTTAAAATTTCTGGATGCGTCGGCACTTAAGGCCATCTCGCACCCTTCTATGTATACGGGAAAAAATCCCTTATCTAAAATTCTGACTGAGAACGTAAAAAAGGGGTGTAAAGAGCCCCTTGGGAAAAACTAAAAGTGCAAGGTTTTAAAAAGACTTGCACGAGACAAACACAACACATTAAAAAGTCAGAATAAACAAAAAACCTCCTTACAGACGGTGGAAGAGACCAGCTCTTCGCAAAAAACTAAAAACATGTGATAAAATACTGCTGTCATCACCCAAGAGGGATGACAAACATCCAGAAAGGTTAAAAGTCTGCCGGAGGTAAGCAAGATCGACACATTCAACGAGAATGTGTCGGATGCTTAAAATAACATTACAAGCACGACACAACGGAGGGTCCAGCCCTTGCAGTAGGTGACCATGCGTGAGACGGCTGTGTCCTATACGCATGCGGGTAAGATTAACGTCTTCTCGCCGAGAGGGACGAGACGAGGAACGCCAAACACCTATGGTGGGCTTAACAGCGTGAAGCTTGTTCCCCGTTTCCACATCCCACTCGGCCTGCCAAGTGTCAAGAAGGCGAGAACGGAACACATTCTGCAGGTCGCTAGCTGGCAAAAGGTGGACGAGAACGTCGCCATCTGCATCAGCAGACTTGGCGGCAGCATCAGCTGCTTCGTTCCCCTGGATGCCCACGTGGCTAGGGACCCAACAGAAGTGTACATCCGTGCTGGCAGATAAGGACACAATCCGTCTGAATATGCGTTGCGCTACTGGATGCCGGGAATACGGCGAATCCAGAGACTGCAACACGCTGGTCGAATCACAGCACACAAGGACCTTCTTCAGACCGTTGACATCTGCAAAATCCAGTGCCTTTACAATGGCGTACAACTCTGCCGTATAGATGGAACAGGCAGGATGTAGTGAGTAACTGGAGCTTTGAGAGTCTAAGACGAAGGCGCAACCAACTGATTCCACTGTCTTGGACCCATCCGTGTAAAACACATTAAAATTGGGGTGCTTCGCACGAAGTTCTAAAAACCGTTGCTGGTATACAACCATTGGTGTCTCTGACTTTGGAAGGGCAGTCAGAGAAAAAAAGATAGAAGGTGCATGAAACTCCCAGGTAGGGAGGGGCGGAATGAGTGGAGAGACGCCAGGAAGATCACTGTCAACACCAAGTGCTGACAGGATCTCGTCTGCACGATCACCAAATGGTCTTATGGCACTAGGGCGGAGCCGATACCTTGCCAGCCTACCCTCGTCTGAGATGGTGTGGAATGAGGGATGTGAAGGCATCGAGCGAAGATGGAGGAAGTAGTTCACTACCAGCCGCTGTCTTCGCAGACAGCGACGGCTCAGATGCCTCTACGTACAAACTGGCGATAGGAATGGTCCGAAAAGCACCAGAGCACACACGTATACCAGCATGGTGGACGGTGTCTAGGATGCGAAGTCTAGATGGGCGGGCAGAGGAATACACAACACATCCATAATCAAGCTTCGACCTGATGAGTGCACGATACAATCGAAGCAGTACCGTCCTATCAGCACCCCAGGAAGTATGGGATAAAACACGTAAAAGGTTGAGAACTCGAAGACAAGAGAACTTTAACTGGCGAAGGTGAGGTAGCCATGTTAATTTCTTATCGAAAATGAGGCCCAGGAAGCGGACCTCATTCACGAAGCACAGGGGAGATTTCCCCATGTACGTACAGGTCAGGATCGAAATGACATGTACGTTGACGACAAAAGTGAACACACACGGATTTCTCGGATGAGAAGGTGAAACCTGTTTGGGAGGACCACTCAACCAAACGGTTTATCGTCAGTTGGAGTTGACAAGAAGCTGACGCGAGATTCCGTGAGCGACAAAAGATCGTGAGGTCTTCTACATACAGAAGACCATGTACAGGGGCAACAATGCTCGCCATAACACTGTTCACTGCTATGGCAAACAGAGTCACACTTAATACGCTGCCCTGCGGGACACCGTTCTCTTGTTCGTGAAGATCCGAAAAGGAGTTCCCAACACGTACGCGGAAAAAACGATCAGATAAAAAGTTTTTAATAAAGTACGCCATATGGCCACGGACGCCCCAAGAATGGAGCTGCTTTAGGATGCCAAAACGCCACGTTGTGTCATATGCTTTTTGGAGGTCAAAGAAAACTGCAACTAAATGTTCCTTGTTGAGGAATGCGTCCTGAATGTGTGTTTCCAGCTGAACCAGATGGTCCAGTGTGGAACGGTTGGAGCGAAAACCACATTGAAAATTACTTATCAATGAGTTTTCCTCCAAAAACCTGGTGAGACGCTTGTTGATCATGCGTTCCATCAACTTGCACACACAGCTAGTTAAGGCAAAGGCCTATAACTCGAGGCTGCGGTGCGTTGTTTACCTGGTTTCAGGATGGGAACAATAATAGCTTCTTTCCAAGAAGTGGGGAAAGAGTCCTCCAACCAAAGCCTGTTGAATACCGCGAATAGGAAATTTCTTGCTCCAATGGGCAGATGACGAAGCATCTCATAGTGGATCTTGTCCACTCCAGGAGCTGTGTTCTTAGAATCTCGAAGTGCCTGATCGAACACCCGTTCAGTGAATGGAGAGTTGTATGGCTCGGTGTTATGACTTCGAAAAACGAGAGGGCGTCGTTCCTGACGGTCCTTCTCACGGCGGAAACGTGGTTCATAATTTACAGAGCTAGACGCACCAGAAAACTGCGTAGCCAAGATATAGCTATGTCTCCGGAATCTGTGAACAACGTCCCATCGTGCTCCAGAGCGCTCAGGGGAGTAGATGCACCCCCCTGGATGCGACGTACTTTGGTCCAAACGGCTTTCGACGAAGCCTGCTTCGTCAGAGAAGACACGTATTGGACCCAGCACGCCTTCTTACTGGCGCGAATGAGCTGACGGGCACGGGCACGTTTAATGCGGAACTGCTCGAGGTTTGCGGTAGTGTGGTTCCTATTAAATCGATCGAGAGCATGATTGCGGTCCTTGATGGCTGCACCAATCTCCGCAGTCCACCAGGGGACTGGGCGTCGCCTCGCAGATCCACTGGGATGTGGAATGGAGGTGCGTGCAGCATCATGCACTCCTGACACAAAGACATCGATTGGTGGTAAAGTCGACGCAAGATCGACTTCAAGGTCCACTGCACGCTCGAAGGCTTCCCAGTCGGCCCGACTGAGATTCCAGTGAGGGTGTTGTTCTCGTGATTGCTGAAGATGTTCGAAGGTAAGAATGAGAGGGAAGTGATCACTCCCACAGAGATCAGGATGAACGCTCCAAGATGTGGTAGGAGCAAGGCTGGGACTGCAAAAGGCAAGTCCCACGCAGAATATGTGCCAGAGGAAGGGCTGAAATATGTGGGAGTCCCATCATTCAGCAACGTTAAATCTGATGCCTCACGGAATTGATCGACAATTTGACCCCGGGGTTCTGTACGAACGGAGCCCCACAAACAATGGTAGGAATTAAAATCGCCCAAAAGAATTTGATTGATTGATTGATTTAAAACTTTTTTGGGTGCGTCGGCACTAAAGGCCATTTTGCACCCTTCAATGTATACGGGGAAGTAGCCCCTTATCTAAAATTCTGACTAAAATCATAAATAGGGGCGTAAATAGCCCCTAGGGAAAACATTAAAAGTGCAAGGTTGTAAAAAGACCTGCACGAGACAAACAAAACACATTAAAAAGTCAGAACAAACAAACTAAAAACCTCCTTACAGACGGTGGAAGAGTCCAGCTCTTCGTAAAAAACTAAAAACATTTGATAAAATGCTGCTGTCATCACCCAAGAGGGATGACAAACAGCCGGAAATGTTAAAAGTCTGCCGGAGGTAAGCAAGATCGACACATTCAACGAGAATGTGTCGAATGCTTAATAAAACATTACAAACACGACATAACGGAGGGTCCAGCCCTTGCAGCAAGTGACTATGCGTAAGACGGCTGTGTCCAAGACGCATGCGAGTTAGAGTGACTTCTTCTCGCCGAGAGGGACGGGACGAGGAACGCCAAGCACCTATGGTGGGTTTAATAGCGTGAAGCTTGTTCCCCGTTTCCGTATCCCACTCGGCCTGCCAAGTTTCAAGAAGGCGACAGCGGAACATGTTCTGCAGGTCGCTAGCTGGCAAAAGGTGGACGAGAACATCGCCGTCCGCATCAGCAGACTTGGCGGCAGCATCAGCTGCTTCGTTCCCCTGAATGCCTACGTGGCTAGGGACCCAACAGAAGTGTACATCGGCACGGGAAGATAGGGACACAAGCCGTCTGAATATGAGTTGCGCTACCGGATGCCGACAATACGGCGAATTCAGGGTCTGCAACACGCTGGTCGAATCACAGAACACAAGGACTTTCTTCAGCCCATAAACATCTGCAAAGTCCAGTGCCTTTAGAATGGCGTACAACTCTGCCGTATAGATGGAACAGGCAGGGTGTAGCAAGTAACTGGAACTTTGAGAGTCTAGGACGAAGGCGCAACCAACTGATTCGAATGTCTTGGACCCATCCGTGTAAAACACATTAAAATTGGGGTGCTTCGCACGAAGTTCTAAAAACCGTTGCTGGTATACAACTATTGGTGTCTCTGACTTTGGAAGAGCAGTCAGAGAAAAATCGATAGAAGGTGCAGGAAACTCCCAGGTAGGGAGAGGCGAAATGTGTGGAGAGACGCCAGGAAGATCACTGTCAACACCAAGTGCTGACAGGATCTCGTCTGCACGAACACCAAATGGTCTAGTGACACTAGGGTGGAGCCGATACCTTGCCAGCCTACCCTCGTCTGAGATGGTGTGGAATGAAGGATGTGAAGGCATCGAGCGAAGATGTAGGAAGTAGTTAACTACCAGCCGCTGTCTTCGCAGAGACAGCGACGGCTCAGATGCCTCTACATACAAACTGGCGACTGGACTGGTCCGAAAGGCACCAGTGCACACACGTATACCAGCATGGTGGAGAGTGTCTAGGATGCGAAGTCTAGATGGGCGAGCAGAAGCATACACAACACATCCATAATCTAGCTTCGACCTGATGAGTGCACGGTATAGGCGAAGCAATACCGTCCTATCAGCACCCCAAGAAGTATGAGATGCGTAAAAGGTTGAGAACTTGAAAACAAGAGAACTTTAACTGGCGAAGGTGAGGTAGCCATGTTAATTTCTTATCGAAAATGAGGCCCAGGAAGCGGACCTCATTCACGAAGCACAGGGGAGACTTCCCCATGTACAGGTCAGGATCTAAATGACATGTACGCTGACGACAAAAGTGAACACACACGGATATCTCGGATGAGAAGGTGAAACCTGTTTGGGAGAACCACTCAACCAAACGGTTTATCGTCAGTTGGAGTTGACGAGAAGCTGACGCGAGATTCCGTGAGCGACAAAAGATCGTGAGGTCGTCGACATAGAGGAGGCCATGTACAGGGGAAAGAATGTTTGCCATAACACTGTTTACTGCTATGGCAAACAGAGTCACACTAAGTACGCTGCCCTGAGGGACACCGTTCTCTTGTTCGTGAAGATCCGAAAAGGAGTTCCCAACACGTACGCGGAAAAAGCGATCTGATAAAAAAATTTCAATAAAGTACGCCATATGGCCACGCACGCCCCAAGAATGGAGCTGCTTTAGGATGCCAAAGCGCCACGTTGTGTCATATGCCTTTTGGAGGTCAAAGAAAACTGCAACTAAATGTTCCTTGTTGAAGAATGCATCCTGAATATGTGGTTCCAGCTGAACCAGATGGTCCAGTGTGGAACGGTTGGAGCGAAAACCACATTGAAAATTACTTATCAATGAATTTTCCTCCAAAAACCAGGTGAGACGCTTGTTGATCATGCGTTCCATCAACTTGCACACACAGCTAGTTAAGGCAATAGGCCTGTAACTCGAGGCTGCGGTGCGTTGTTTACCTGGTTTCAGGATGGGAACAATAATAGCTTCTTTCCAGGAAGTGGGGAAAGAGTCCTCCAACCAAAGCCTGTTGAATACCGCCAAAATGAAATGCTTGGCTGCAATGGGCAGATAACGAAGCATCTCATAGTGGATCTTGTCCACTCCAGGAGCTGTATTCTTAGAATCTCGAAGCGCCTGATCGAACTCCCGTTCAGTGAATGGAGAGTTGTATGGCTCGGTGTTATGACTTCGAAAAATTAGAGGGCGTCGTTCCTGACGGTCTTTCTCACGGCGGAAACGTGGTTCATAATTTTCAGAGCTAGACGCATCAGAAAACTGCGTGGCCAAGATATTAGCTATGTCTCCGGAATCAGTGTACAACGTCCCATCGTGCTCCAGAGCGCTCAGAGGAGTAGATGCACCCCCCTGGATGCGACGTACTTTGGTCCAAACGGCTTTCGACGAAGCCTGCTTCGTCAGAGAAGACACGTATTGGACCCAGCATGCCTTCTTACTGGCTCGAATAAGCCGACGCGCACGGGCACGCTTAATACGGTACTGCTCGAGGTTTGCGGCAGTGTGGTTCCTATTGAATCGATCTAGGGCATGATTGCGGTCCTTGATGGCTGCACTGATCTCCGCAGTCCACCAGGGGACTGGGCGTCGCCTCGCAGGTCCACTGGGATGTGGAATGGAGGTGCGTGCAGCATCATGCACTCTTGACACAAATATATCTAAGGCGTCGATGGCTGGCAAAGTCGACGCTAGATCGACTTCAATGTCCACTGCACGCTCGAAGGCACCCCAGTCGGCCCGACTGAGATGCCAGTGAAGGTGTTGTTCACGTGAGTGCTGAAGATGTTCGAAAGTTAGAAGCAGTGGGAAGTGATCACTCCCACAGAGATCAGGGTGAACGCTCCAAGATGTGGTAGGAGCAAGGCTGGGACTGCAGAAGGACAAGTCCAACGCAGAGTGTGTGCCTGAGGAAGGACTGAAATATGTGGGAGTCCCATCATTCAGCAACGTTAAACGTGATGCCTCACGGAATTGATCTATAATTTGACCCCGGGGCTCTGTACGAACGGAGCCCCACAAACGATGGTAGGAATTAAAATCGCCCAAAAGAACTACAGGAGACGGAAGTTGCTCGAATATAGAAAGGAGGTCCTCAAGAGAGAATCGCTCCTCCCTTGTGATGTAGACACTGCAAACGGATATTGGCTGTGGTAGATGGACTCGCACGGCGACAGCTTGGAGGGGGGGTGTTGAGAAAGATTGGTGTTGAGTGGATGTTATCTCGAACGCCTATTGCAACACCACCGTGTGCACGACGACCCTCAGGAAGCTTGTCGGTGCGGTAAAGCGTGTATCCGTTTAGAATCACTGATTCATTTGGACGAAAATGTGTCTCTTGGAGACATATGATGGCAGGGTCAAATTCAGATGTTAGAATTTGCAGTTCCTCGAGATGTGTACGGAAACCGTTAAGGTTCCATTGGAGACAATAAGCCATAGCTGGATGTATGGTTTTTACCTTTTAAGCCGTACTTTATTTCTAGGCCCTGTCACCTTGATAAATTCTTCATCCGCGGCTTCGTCCTGTATCATGTCCTCGGGTAAGGACACAGAGGGCGAAGGGGATGAAGGGGGAGTGGGGGCGGGTGCTTTCAGCGCCCGCCGGGCAGCTTTCAGCTGCGCTTTAAGTTTCAGGGTGGTCGATGCCGCCCTGACTGGAGAGCTACTGGACTTTAGAAAATATTCTTTAGTGTGCACCTGCTTGAACTTCTTCTCTGTGGAGCGAGGAGTGGTTGCTGGTTTCCTCGAAGCAGGACGAGCTACTACGGGAAGCGTTGTTGTTTGCGTGGACACGTCGCTGGTTTGTACCCCTATACTGCGACGGGTAAGAGCAGCTGCAGCAACTGTAGCGAATGGCACAGGTAAAGTGGTGCGTATACTGTCACGGAGACGTTGTTTTGCTTCACCAGCAGAGATTTTCTCTGTGACGACCAACTCTCTGATTTTCTTCTCTTGTTGGAAAGAGGGGCAGTCACGATGCCAGACTGGGTGCTCGCCTTGGCAGTTAATGCATTTGGGACCTGAAGAACAAGGTTCGGTCCCATGATCAGGCTTACTACACTTATCACAAAGGGCGGTTGTGACCTTGCAGGAAGGCTGAGTGTGCCCAAAGTGCTGGCATTTGAAACACCGCATCGGGTTAGGTATGTACGGACGGACTTTGAGTCTCAAATATCCAGCCCGTACAATATCTGGGAGAGTGGTCGTTTGGAAGGTCAATATGAGTGAAGCAGTTGGTACTAGTTCTCCGGACTTACGAGTCTTTATTCGCTGTACTGCGGTCACATGTTGGTCTGAGAGTGCTTCAAGAATCTCTTCCTCCTCAGCATTTAGCAGATCCCAGTGGTGAATCACACCTCTACTACTGTTAAGTTGACGGTGAGGTTCAACATTAACAGGGAAGTCGCCCAAAGATCTTAGCTTTAAAAGGTTGTTGGTCTGGCGATCTGTGCTGGTCTGGATAAGTAGACTCCCGTTTCTCAGCTTCTTTATTTCTGGAACATCGGAACCAGCGGCGTAGTCTAGCTGTTTCTTGATAAGGAATGGTGACAAGTCCTTCAATGTAGCAGCTCCGTGTTTCTTTGTTGTTGCAGAAACATCGTTACTATCGGTCTTCTCAACAATACTGATAACAAGGTAACGTGACACGTTACTTGTCTTTTCCACTAATTGGAGCGGGCTCGAAGGCCGCGCTCGTTTTGGGGGTTTCCCCCCGTTTGAGTTGTTTTTTGTACCCATATACAAAAATGATTTTAAGTGGAGGGTCCATAAATTGTCGCCTCGACATGCCCTCTATGCCGAGGAAGGCCTACCCCCAAAAATGGAGGCTACTCGAGGACCAAACCGAAATCCCCGAGGCCACGTTCGCGACTGCACCTACCCCTGCAGCCAACACTGTCCCATCGGCACGTGCAACTCACACCTTGGGATAGGGTTTTTTATCGAGGTTGTCTCCTCTAGCAGGACCCTTAGTTATAGGGAGGTCAAAGATATGGAGATGAATGACGTGATGGAATGGTGAAAACGTGAGATATGGATGTGAAAAATGAGTGAAATGATGAGATGAAAATGACCTCCCTACCTTAGTTTCTTAGAGGGAGGTCAAAGGTATGGAGATGAATGACGTGATGGAATGGTGAAAACGTGAGATATTGATGTGAAGAATGGGTGAAATGATGAGATGAAATTGGCCTCCCTACTAAGCCCCCTCGCCCCGTCAAGGCAGTCCTACATGGAGGGGGGATCGCAAAGTTAAAACACTTTTCAAAGACATTTCTGTACAGTTTTTAATGGTCATTGATATTTCTTCTTGTGAAAGAAACACATTCCCAGTTAATTACGATGTGTTTCTAACGCCAGAAAGCATCTACGGATAGCCCCACACACCATTCACAGAGACGAGTTATGCCTACGAGGTTAGGTTAGGCCTGTTGGGTTAGGTTCCATCAGCATAAAAATACATTACGATGTGTTTCTAACGCCACAAACCATCCACGAATAGCCCCACGCACCATTCACGGAGACGAGGCATGCCTACGAGGTTAGGTTAGGTTCCATTAGCATTAAAATACATGATTTTCCTCTTAAATTAAGTTATTTTGCTTCTGAAAGTTTGCGTTCGAAAAGAATACACTTCCATAAACATAGGAGAGTCCACAGAAATGTGTTAAGGTAAGTAGTTTCTTGTGTAAAACGTAAGAAAACTGTTTTCACTCTGCGATAATTTTACCGAAAAATGTTATTGGTAAAATTCTTGATGACTGCGAACACTATTTCTACAGAAGAAATTACTTAGCAAGTTTCTGTACCATTTGTGATGTTTCTTGATGTTGTTCCTGTAGAGTGTATTGTGTTTAACATGAAAATCGGTATATTTGCTTTCTATTTATGCTAATGAAACCTAACAGGCCTAACCTAACCTCGTAAGCATACCTCGTCTCCGTGAATGGTGCATGGTTGGTGGTTTGTGGGGCTACAAAATCGATTCTTGTTTCGCGATTAAACGTGATTCCCACGTTAAAGAATGTTTCGCAATGCATAATAGGCGAATTCCGATGGAAAAAAATAGAAAACTAACGTGGGAAACGTGCTCGCCGTCATCAACAGTTTTAATATGTTATTTATGTTTTTAAAAAAAAACAACTTATAAATTACCGTATGCAAGTATGCACGCTTCCCATGGAAAATGTATTTTCCGTTGAGAAGTGACTAAGTATCGTACACAAGTGGTAAATAATGTAGAAGTAAATTAAAACCTCAGAATCCATTTACGGAATTTATATTGATGCTAAAGAGAATCAAACATGTCCTGCCTAACCTAACCAGGTGGTGAAGCTAGAATTTGAACTATTTTCACCAGATTTTAAAGTATGCACGTGCATGATCTACACTGTGGTCTGGCATGCTATATACATGTGTGTATTCTTCAGTTGTCAGTGTGCATTTATTTTCATGTTGGCAATATTTTTTTTCTGCATGCCATGGAGTTGGAAAAATACTGCAGGGTGTTCTGATAAATACTGGTGCTGCTAATATGTCACAAGGCATTAGTATAAAGGGGCATTACATTCTTAAATGTTTTCATTGTTAGGTTAGGCCGGTCAGGTTTAGGGCTATTAGCATTAAAATTACTTCGTTAAATATTCCCAACAACATTGATGCAATTTCTGGTTTCAGTACTTTCTGCTACTGTCGCTACTTGGTGACTTGTTAGCAGTAAGTTCTACAACATTGCTAATGAATATAATGAAATAAGGTAAAATACAATGTACTGTTATGATTTAGGTAATTAATTTTGCTGGTGAAAATAGCCACATATGATTTTCTCAGCACTTGGCGAAAATATTCGAGGCCTTTGTTTATAACATTATATATATGCTTCTTTAGTAATTTTTACACATAAAATGTTTCTGAAATTAAACGTGTGTTTATTTTTAACTTCAGGCAAGCAACCTAACCACACTAAATGAGCATTGTAAGTGTTAGATAGGGATGCATTCTGACTTGAGCGCTACGGAAAAATCTTGAAACACTAAGGGTGCCGTGAAACCATGCTCTACAGCTTGTTAGTCTATGCCTAACGATTTATTATGTGTATATTTTTTATCAATATAATGTTCCACACTTTTGCGAGTATTGGTAAATGCTTAATTATTAGATTTATCATCATATGCAAACAATTTTAGGCAAAAATGTTGCCCCACCAGTAGTGTATATTAGTTGTTTCAAAATAATACTTTGTAGGTATCCTCTTTTTTTATCAATTGAATATCACTTTTTGACATACTTTGACAATTTTTTGTCGATGTTTTAGCGTTTAGCGATGTTTTAGTACAAATTTTCACTATACTCATTTTTTTTCCACTCATACTTGGTAGGTATATTATGATCTTACGTGATACAACTTAACCTATCCTTTTTTTACGATTATTTAATTTTTTTACGATCCTAAGTGATATAACTTAACCTATCATTTTTTTTATTTATGCACTGTTTGAACGTCATCATTTGAGGATCATATTTTGTAGGTATTTTTTTTTATCAATCGAATATAAGTTTTTGACATATTTTGACAATTTTTTGTCGATGTTATAGCGTTTAGCGATGTTTTAGTACAAATTTTCACTGCACTCATTTTTTCCATTTATACTTGGTAGGTATATCACGATCTTACGTGATACAACTTAACCTATCCTTTTTTTTTACGATTTTTTAATTTTTTTTACGATCCTAAGTGATATAACTTAACCTATCATTTTTTTATTTACGCACCGAACTAACCTACAAGGGACTCTGTTTGTTTTAATATTTCAGTATTATAAGGTTTTCACAAATTTTATATAACCTAAAATGTGTTGGATGTTGATTTTTAGTATGTGGCAATTTTTTATGAATTTTAAAACTGTTCCGTCACCCTCTCGTTCTTCACGTCGTAGGCGAAGGACTTCTCTGCAATCAGGATGACACTGCATAGAGTATCCTCGGCAAGGCGTCGCGGAACTCGCAAACACCCACTCTACAAAAATTCTACTATATGATCTTTCACTGGCTAAGCTAACCTACAAATAGGAATTGGCAGCACTGACTTATAAACCCACTGGGTCTTCTTGGCATGTTTTTTCATGATGTGTTGGCAGGCTATTGGGCATCTTGGCGTATACAATGTATATATTTTGAGAGGGGGGTTATAGCTTTTTATGCTGTACGAATACTAAAAACTTGACAGTGACAACCAACAGAGTAAATAAACCTACATGCAGAAACTAACAACACTAGTTTCTGACAGTGAATTTGAAATAAAATATTAAACAAAATACATGAGTAAGCACTGTGATTACAAATAATACCAGTGTTATGCCCCCCCCCAACTCCAACTGGGCAACTGGGGAAAATAATTGTACAACAATTTGTACCTAATTGTACAATACTTGTACCTAATTGTACAACATATACACAGACATAAAAGAGAGAGCCTTCCCGTAACTTACTTCATGCACAATTTATATGATTTTACAACTGTGAAAAGAAAGCATATGTGTTCTGTATGCACACATTCATTCTTATTTTTCGAAGTTGAATGGAAGCACATGTTTTTACGCTCTCGTAATACTGACCTTGCCCCAGTGATTTTAAATTGCTTCCATCCGCTTTTTTTTCTGTGTTATTTCCACATGCACGCAACATTCGCTTTCAATAGTTTAATGAAATACAGAAGGAGTGTTAGTATAGCAGGTTTTGAGTTTACAATTTATTAAATTAAACAATAATTTATGTAAGAATATACTTGTACTTACCGAACACAAAATAATAAAAAGCACATGTGAATCTTTGCGTGTGTTCATGTTATATGACGACTGAGTAAAAAAATAATGTTGACTCCCCGAAAGATAAAAGTTCCCGGTTCGATATCAGATGCATGCAAATTTTATGTTTTGCTCTCCAAAATCTTGATTTTTATGTTTGTGCTATTTGTCATACAGCAGAGGAGAAGAGGGGAGAGGGCAGGGGAGGGGGTACTATTAGCGCCATCTATTAGCAAACAATAGAAATAAAAAGTAGGGTCAAACTTTTTCAACACCCAAAAATTTTAAACGTCCTCGCGTAGTAATACGATCTAGCTGAAGATGTTTGAAGGAGTACTCTTAGTCGACGAAGCTAATTGCTAGGGCCCATATATTGCTAAAATGTTCTTTGATTTGCATATTTCTCATACCGCCATATGTTGTTCTACTTGACTTCTTCCAAAAAAATGCTAATTAGCGAGAGTTAATTAAGCAAGGCAAGTAAAAGAAGCAAATAGGACAATATGTGGTGGCGTGAGAATATGTAAAAATTCGATTCAGAGGTGGATCGAATTAAAATTGGGGGATATTTTGCATTTTTTCCCTATAATGTACAAAACATTTACCGTACATAATCTTTTCCATTTACAACAGTATAAAATAAGAGGAATGTGTGACAATATCCATATTAATTAGGAAGGTATGTTGTATGCTAGGTTAGCTAATTGTGTCTTCTACAACTTTACTGTATAGAGGAAAGATGGAAAAAGAGAGCTCTACAAAAACTAACGCTCTTAACAATATTGTACGCCCCGTGAAAATTATATATAAATAAGGCATAAGCGTATTATCTGCTTTCATGTCAGATTTTGCCGACCTGTGAGCTGTAGTGTTTAGGTGACAAGCGACCCACTCAAATATAATACCGTTGACAATATTGAACGCCCCGTGAAAATTACATATAAATAAGGCATAAGCGTATTATCTGCTTTCATGTCAGATTTTCCCGACCTGTGAGCTGTAGTGTTTAGGTGACAAGCGACGCGCTCAAATATAATACCGTTGACAATATTGCACGCCCCGTGAAAATTATATATAAATAAGGCATAAACGTATTATCTGCTTTCATGTCAGATTTTCCCGACCTGTGAGCTGTAGTGTTTAGGTGACAAGCGACGCGCTCAAATATAATACCGTTGACAATATTGAACGCCCCGTGAAAATTACATATAAATAAGGCATAAACGTATTATCTGCTTTCATGTCAGATTTTCCCGACCTGTGAGCTGTAGTGTTTAGGTGACAAGCGACGCGCTCAAATATAATACCGTTGACAATATTGAACGCCCCGTGAAAATTATATATAAATAAGGCATAAACGTATTATCTGCTTTCATGTCAGATTTTCCCGACCTGTGAGCTGTAGTGTTTAGGTGACAAGCGACGCGCTCAAATATAATACCGTTGACAATATTGAACGCCCTGTGAAAATTACATATAAATAAGGCATAAGCGTATTATCTGCTTTCATGTCAGATTTTCCCGACCTGTGAGTTGTAGTGTTTAGGTGACAAGCGACGCGCTCAAATATAATACCGTTGACAATATTGAACGCCCCGTGAAAATTATATATAAATAAGGCATAAGCGTATTATCTGCTTTCATGTCAGATTTTGCCGACCTGTGAGCTGTAGTGTTTAGGTGACAAGCGACCCACTCAAATATAATACCGTTGACAATATTGAACGCCCCGTGAAAATTACATATAAATAAGGCATAAGCGTATTATCTGCTTTCATGTCAGATTTTCCCGACCTGTGAGTTGTAGTGTTTAGGTGACAAGCGACGCGCTCAAATATAATACCGTTGACAATATTGAACGCCCCGTGAAAATTATATATAAATAAGGCATAAACGTATTATCTACTTTCATGTCAGATTTTCCCGACCTGTGAGCTGTAGTGTTTAGGTGACAAGCGGCCCGCTCAAATATAATACTGTTGACAATATATTGTACGTATATTGTATTGTATAGGAGACTAGAAGCATATAATTTGGCGAAAAAAAACCCAAAGTAAGGTCATAGAAAATAGTTAAAAAAAGTGAGCAATTATATTTTGCATTGCACAGCATTTGGTATTAAATAACATACCCCCAAAAAATCTCTGCATTATGCGTTCTGAAAAAAATTGCCCTACGTGCCAAATTACTGTGTCAAGTAAAAATTTTCAAAGGCACTGTCGTACTTGTGTGCCGGGAAAGCGAATATGTGCGACCAAACTGTGCTCTAAGTGTGGAAAAAAATATTTCTATTGCCAACTTCAAGTTGTTTTTTTTGACACGTATATATATTATTATTTTTTTTAACAGAGGAAGAAAGTCCGTGCTTCGGAAAACGCGGCGATGTGCGTAATGATATTTTTCTTCTCCTGCTCAGACTTGTACCAATCTACTGTGTACCGTCTTCTTCCCTGCATCGCCTCGTACAGTTCGTCCGACCTTTCGTCCAATTTTTCCCCAGCAGCCGAAAGCAGAATGTTGAGATCACCGCACCTCAGGCCACTGATCTCCCGAAGATGGTCCTTGAGAACCATTTCACAAGGGATGCGAAATTCCGGCGTCGTTCTTGCTATGATTACAAGTTTCCCTACATCCTCACAATCTCCGTTTACTGCGTGTTTAAATATTTTACATAGTAGCTCGGGCGGCAAATCAGTTATACGAGACATGTTGTTATTATTATTATTTTTCACTCTATGTTATTTATATACCCTACCCCAATTTTTGTTTCGTGTTCATGGCGATGGTGGTAGAGTGCCACACACGTAAATTTGCCGTTGCGTAGAAACGAATTTTCGTTTCGTCTCCCTCTCTTTTAGTATCATGTGTTCTACCCTGCTCGATAACCTTCGTTATTGTTGCCATATTGTTATTCCATTCCTGGACACACTCGCGCAAATATTATTGAAAACAATTGAATAGCGCTCCAGCTCGCGGTTCCCACCGTTCGGTAGGGACGCTAATGTGGCAATATAGCACGGCGTAGTGCTTGCTTCTTTTATGCAGGGCATGTTTATTGGCTAGCTAGTAACTAGTGTTGGCAACTGTAATAATGAAGCACTATTTCTGTCATGGAAGGGGAAAAGGCAGGTAAAGTGGCGGTGAGTTTTGTTGGATTGGAAGCACCATATTTTTATTTTATACTAAGTATTTGACCGGTTTGATGTTGTGTGCGTGTATTGCGTGTGTGTATGTAAAAGTGTGTGTTTGCTAATGAACGTTAAATTCCATAATGCCTCCAGTTCTGTCGAAGTTGAAATCAAAAACCTTGCATAGCCAAGCTCGGGAAATTCTAAGCAACGTGCACGAGTTCATGAAGGAGGAAGCCAGTTATGGTGTTAGCATCCCAATAAAGCATTTTGGCAAGAGAGCAGCGAACAGCAGCAACAAATTGTTCATATTTCATAATTTTGGAATTATTCAAAATAAATAAATTATGTAGCTCCAACATCATTTCAACTCTGGCTCCGGCACGTGTTCTTGTAGAAATTGCATAGAGGAGGCTGTTATTTTTGCTGCTTAATGCGATACATATTGTTTTCTGTGTTAAAATTGCCATGCTTTGATGGGTGATAAGCCTATTGAAAACTGTGATCGAGCGAGATATTCTTTTGCGCTGAATAGTATTGAAATAGCATAAGAAGTCTTATTATTTATTTTATATTTTGATGTTTTAGTTAGGAATATATTAATTTTCAATTTTCCGTTGCTGCGTAATGACCGGGGGGGGGGTCGAAATAGAGCGGCATCTGCCGCCACCTCCCAGGGAGGCAAAATGACTAGCGCCGGCCCTGGTTCATAACAAAAGAAAAAGCCGCGCAGCTTATCGTCTAGTGGCAGTATATGTACTTGTTATTGTTGTGGAAGCCGGCATCCTTTGTAAATGTACAACAAAGGCAACCGACTGTCGCTGATCTCAGAGAGGAAATAATAATACTGCTTCAGGAGGAGTGTTATGGTGCAATTGTAGCGGTTTAACACGTTGGCATGTTATTATCTGCCGTTGCAGTTCCATACCAGTGTATACGGGTTTTGGAAGTGAAAAGTTAAAACGCCACCAGTGCATTAATGCAATGAAAAATAATATATATATTTTTTTATTTTGTTTGAAATCACTCAAATAAGGAATCGTATGAAGAAGTCTTCTTTGCAGCATTTTTGGTAATTTTACTTATGTGTTAGTTCATATTTTGCGAATTTTTAGTCCATATGTATGTAGCTACATGCAAAGTTACTTGTTAGTACATATTAATCCTAGTCCTGGTATAATGCATGACGTTTAAAACTCAACGTTAGATAGACCTGAATTCTCTAATTTTATTGTTGTACGTAACAGCTGTGCATCGGCGCACTGCAGCGATTTTTCTATCTGCTCTATTAGCAACACTGCTTCTTTAGTTGTTTCGCGCATCGCACGGCAGAATTATCTGCGCTGGACTCTACCCAGTGCGGCGACCCGTTCACCCAGCGATGCGTCTCTGCTCACGAACCTTTCGAAAGCTGCGTGCTCTAACTTTCTGTCTGCTTCGTGACGTGCATCCAGATCCGTCTGCGTGGTGTTGTAAGCGATGTCGTGATTTTTGCATGCGGCGTCCAACGGATTCACACCCTTGCCCCCTCTCTCCAATTTTTTCTCGAGTTTGGTACCCGGTCCGCAGTACTGGTAGCCAGGTAAATGTACGTGTTCTCGAAAAGTTTGGAGCAATCCAAATACCAGCAACTGATGAAACTGTACGATGGTCTGGACATTGCAACGTTCGCCTCGGAAATAAAACCACTCGACGATTGTCGTGAAAATTCAGTCGTCGTGTTCGACGACGCCATCCTGGAAAATCAAAATGAAATTCGCAACTTTTTCACGCAAGGTCGTCACAAAAAAATGGATTGCTTCTACCTAGCTCAAACGTTTTCCAAAATTCCAAAACAGTTAGTACGCGACAACGCTAATTTCATATGTTTGTTTCGTCAAGATCACACCAACCTCAAGCACGCGTACGATGACTACGTAGGCGGAGACATGAACTACAATCAATTTTCGGAAGGCTGCTCTTCTTGCTGGAACGGTGACGATTTCGGATTCGCGACGATCGACATGACGAGGAAACCCAACGACGGAAAATACAGAAACAAAATCAACGACTTTCTAAACGTTGCAACGTTGTGAGAAACGACGTTTATTTATAAACGTTTATAAATAAACGTCGTTTCTCACAACGTTGCAACGTTTAGAAAGTCGTTGATTTTGTTTCTGTATTTTCCGTCGTTGGGTTTCCTCGTCATGTCGATCGTCGCGAATCCGAAATCGTCACCGTTCCAGCAAGAAGAGCAGCCTTCCGAAAATTGATTGTAGTTCATGTCTCCGCCTACGTAGTCATCGTACGCGTGCTTGAGGTTGGTGTGATCTTGACGAAACAAACATATGAAATTAGCGTTGTCGCGTACTAACTGTTTTGGAATTTTGGAAAACGTTTGAGCTAGGTAGAAGCAATCCATTTTTTTGTGACGACCTTGCGTGAAAAAGTTGCGAATTTCATTTTGATTTTCCAGGATGGCGTCGTCGAACACGACGACTGAATTTTCACGACAATCGTCGAGTGGTTTTATTTCCGAGGCGAACGTTGCAATGTCCAGACCATCGTACAGTTTCATCAGTTGCTGGTATTTGGATTGCTCCAAACTTTTCGAGAACACGTACATTTACCTGGCTACCAGTACTGCGGACCGGGTACCAAACTCGAGAAAAAATTGGAGAGAGGGGGCAAGGGTGTGAATCCGTTGGACGCCGCATGCAAAAATCACGACATCGCTTACAACACCACGCAGACGGATCTGGATGCACGTCACGAAGCAGACAGAAAGTTAGAGCACGCAGCTTTCGAAAGGTTCGTGAGCAGAGACGCATCGCTGGGTGAACGGGTCGCCGCACTGGGTAGAGTCCAGCGCAGATAATTCTGCCGTGCGATGCGCGAAACAACTAAAGAAGCAGTGTTGCTAATAGAGCAGATAGAAAAATCGCTGCAGTGCGCCGATGCACAGCTGTTACGTACAACAATAAAATTAGAGAATTCAGGTCTATCTAACGTTGAGTTTTAAACGTCATGCATTATACCAGGACTAGGATTAATATGTACTAACAAGTAACTTTGCATGTAGCTACATACATATGGACTAAAAATTCGCAAAATATGAACTAACACATAAGTAAAATTACCAAAAATGCTGCAAAGAAGACTTCTTCATACGATTCCTTATTTGAGTGATTTCAAACAAAATAAAAAAATATATATATTATTTTTCATTGCATTAATGCACTGGTGGCGTTTTAACTTTTCACTTCCAAAACCCGTATACACTGGTATGGAACTGCAACGGCAGATAATAACATGCCAACGTGTTAAACCGCTACAATTGCACCATAACACTCCTCCTGAAGCAGTATTATTATTTCCTCTCTGAGATCAGCGACAGTCGGTTGCCTTTGTTGTACATTTACAAAGGATGCCGGCTTCCACAACAATAACAAGTACATATACTGCCACTAGACGATAAGCTGCGCGGCTTTTTCTTTTGTTATGAACCAGGGCCGGCGCTAGTCATTTTGCCTCCCTGGGAGGTGGCGGCAGATGCCGCTCTATTTCGACCCCCCCCCCCGGTCATTACGCAGCAACGGAAAATTGAAAATTAATATATTCCTAACTAAAACATCAAAATATAAAATAAATAATAAGACTTCTTATGCTATTTCAATACTATTCAGCGCAAAAGAATATCTCGCTCGATCACAGTTTTCAATAGGCTTATCACCCATCAAAGCATGGCAATTTTAACACAGAAAACAATATGTATCGCATTAAGCAGCAAAAATAACAGCCTCCTCTATGCAATTTCTACAAGAACACGTGCCGGAGCCAGAGTTGAAATGATGTTGGAGCTACATAATTTATTTATTTTGAATAATTCCAAAATTATGAAATATGAACAATTTGTTGCTGCTGTTCGCTGCTCTCTTGCCAAAATGCTTTATTGGGATGCTAACACCATAACTGGCTTCCTCCTTCATGAACTCGTGCACGTTGCTTAGAATTTCCCGAGCTTGGCTATGCAAGGTTTTTGATTTCAACTTCGACAGAACTGGAGGCATTATGGAATTTAACGTTCATTAGCAAATACACACTTTTACATACACACACGCAATACACGCACACAACATCAAACCGGTCAAATACTTAGTATAAAATAAAAATATGGTGCTTCCAATCCAACAAAACTCACCGCCACTTTACCTGCCTTTTCCCCTTCCATGACAGAAATAGTGCTTCATTATTACAGTTGCCAACACTAGTTACTAGCTAGCCAATAAACATGCCCTGCATAAAAGAAGCAAGCACTACGCCGTGCTATATTGCCACATTAGCGTCCCTACCGAACGGTGGGAACCGCGAGCTGGAGCGCTATTCAATTGTTTTCAATAATATTTGCGCGAGTGTGTCCAGGAATGGAATAACAATATGGCAACAATAACGAAGGTTATCGAGCAGGGTAGAACACATGATACTAAAAGAGAGGGAGACGAAACGAAAATTCGTTTCTACGCAACGGCAAATTTACGTGTGTGGCACTCTACCACCATCGCCATGAACACGAAACAAAAATTGGGGTAGGGTATATAAATAACATAGAGTGAAAAATAATAATAATAACAACATGTCTCGTATAACTGATTTGCCGCCCGAGCTACTATGTAAAATATTTAAACACGCAGTAAACGGAGATTGTGAGGATGTAGGGAAACTTGTAATCATAGCAAGAACGACGCCGGAATTTCGCATCCCTTGTGAAATGGTTCTCAAGGACCATCTTCGGGAGATCAGTGGCCTGAGGTGCGGTGATCTCAACATTCTGCTTTCGGCTGCTGGGGAAAAATTGGACGAAAGGTCGGACGAACTGTACGAGGCGATGCAGGGAAGAAGACGGTACACAGTAGATTGGTACAAGTCTGAGCAGGAGAAGAAAAATATCATTACGCACATCGCCGCGTTTTCCGAAGCACGGACTTTCTTCCTCTGTTAAAAAAAATAATAATATATATACGTGTCAAAAAAAACAACTTGAAGTTGGCAATAGAAATATTTTTTTCCACACTTAGAGCACAGTTTGGTCGCACATATTCGCTTTCCCGGCACACAAGTACGACAGTGCCTTTGAAAATTTTTACTTGACACAGTAATTTGGCACGTAGGGCAATTTTTTTCAGAACGCATAATGCAGAGATTTTTTGGGGGTATGTTATTTAATACCAAATGCTGTGCAATGCAAAATATAATTGCTCACTTTTTTTAACTATTTTCTATGACCTTACTTTGGGTTTTTTTTTCGCCAAATTATATGCTTCTAGTCTCCTATACAATACAATATACGTACAATATATTGTCAACAGTATTATATTTGAGCGGGCCGCTTGTCACCTAAACACTACAGCTCACAGGTCGGGAAAATCTGACATGAAAGTAGATAATACGTTTATGCCTTATTTATATATAATTTTCACGGGGCGTTCAATATTGTCAACGGTATTATATTTGAGCGCGTCGCTTGTCACCTAAACACTACAACTCACAGGTCGGGAAAATCTGACATGAAAGCAGATAATACGCTTATGCCTTATTTATATGTAATTTTCACGGGGCGTTCAATATTGTCAACGGTATTATATTTGAGTGGGTCGCTTGTCACCTAAACACTACAGCTCACAGGTCGGCAAAATCTGACATGAAAGCAGATAATACGCTTATGCCTTATTTATATATAATTTTCACGGGGCGTTCAATATTGTCAACGGTATTATATTTGAGCGCGTCGCTTGTCACCTAAACACTACAGCTCACAGGTCGGGAAAATCTGACATGAAAGCAGATAATACGCTTATGCCTTATTTATATGTAATTTTCACAGGGCGTTCAATATTGTCAACGGTATTATATTTGAGCGCGTCGCTTGTCACCTAAACACTACAGCTCACAGGTCGGGAAAATCTGACATGAAAGCAGATAATACGTTTATGCCTTATTTATATATAATTTTCACGGGGCGTTCAATATTGTCAACGGTATTATATTTGAGCGCGTCGCTTGTCACCTAAACACTACAGCTCACAGGTCGGGAAAATCTGACATGAAAGCAGATAATACGTTTATGCCTTATTTATATGTAATTTTCACGGGGCGTTCAATATTGTCAACGGTATTATATTTGAGCGCGTCGCTTGTCACCTAAACACTACAGCTCACAGGTCGGGAAAATCTGACATGAAAGCAGATAATACGTTTATGCCTTATTTATATATAATTTTCACGGGGCGTTCAATATTGTCAACGGTATTATATTTGAGCGCGTCGCTTGTCACCTAAACACTACAGCTCACAGGTCGGGAAAATCTGACATGAAAGCAGATAATACGCTTATGCCTTATTTATATGTAATTTTCACGGGGCGTTCAATATTGTCAACGGTATTATATTTGAGTGGGTCGCTTGTCACCTAAACACTACAGCTCACAGGTCGGCAAAATCTGACATGAAAGCAGATAATACGCTTATGCCTTATTTATATATAATTTTCACGGGGCGTACAATATTGTTAAGAGCGTTAGTTTTTGTAGAGCTCTCTTTTTCCATCTTTCCTCTATACAGTAAAGTTGTAGAAGACACAATTAGCTAACCTAGCATACAACATACCTTCCTAATTAATATGGATATTGTCACACATTCCTCTTATTTTATACTGTTGTAAATGGAAAAGATTATGTACGGTAAATGTTTTGTACATTATAGGGAAAAAATGCAAAATATCCCCCAATTTTAATTCGATCCACCTCTGAATCGAATTTTTACATATTCTCACGCCACCACATATTGTCCTATTTGCTTCTTTTACTTGCCTTGCTTAATTAACTCTCGCTAATTAGCATTTTTTTTGGAAGAAGTCAACTAGAACAACATATGGCGGTATGAGAAATATGCAAATCAAAGAACATTTTAGCAATATATGGGCCCTAGCAATTAGCTTCGTCGACTAAGAGTACTCCTTCAAACATCTTCAGCTAGATCGTATTACTACGCGAGGACGTTTAAAATTTTTGGGTGTTGAAAAAGTTTGACCCTACTTTTTATTTCTATTGTTTGCTAATAGATGGCGCTAATAGTACCCCCTCCCCTGCCCTCTCCCCTCTTCTCCTCTGCTGTATGACAAATAGCACAAACATAAAAATCAAGATTTTGGAGAGCAAAACATAAAATTTGCATGCATCTGATATCGAACCGGGAACTTTTATCTTTCGGGGAGTCAACATTATTTTTTTACTCAGTCGTCATATAACATGAACACACGCAAAGATTCACATGTGCTTTTTATTATTTTGTGTTCGGTAAGTACAAGTATATTCTTACATAAATTATTGTTTAATTTAATAAATTGTAAACTCAAAACCTGCTATACTAACACTCCTTCTGTATTTCATTAAACTATTGAAAGCGAATGTTGCGTGCATGTGGAAATAACACAGAAAAAAAAGCGGATGGAAGCAATTTAAAATCACTGGGGCAAGGTCAGTATTACGAGAGCGTAAAAACATGTGCTTCCATTCAACTTCGAAAAATAAGAATGAATGTGTGCATACAGAACACATATGCTTTCTTTTCACAGTTGTAAAATCATATAAATTGTGCATGAAGTAAGTTACGGGAAGGCTCTCTCTTTTATGTCTGTGTATATGTTGTACAATTAGGTACAAGTATTGTACAATTAGGTACAAATTGTTGTACAATTATTTTCCCCAGTTGCCCAGTTGGAGTTGGGGGGGGGGCATAACACTGGTATTATTTGTAATCACAGTGCTTACTCATGTATTTTGTTTAATATTTTATTTCAAATTCACTGTCAGAAACTAGTGTTGTTAGTTTCTGCATGTAGGTTTATTTACTCTGTTGGTTGTCACTGTCAAGTTTTTAGTATTCGTACAGCATAAAAAGCTATAACCCCCCTCTCAAAATATATACATTGTATACGCCAAGATGCCCAATAGCCTGCCAACACATCATGAAAAAACATGCCAAGAAGACCCAGTGGGTTTATAAGTCAGTGCTGCCAATTCCTATTTGTAGGTTAGCTTAGCCAGTGAAAGATCATATAGTAGAATTTTTGTAGAGTGGGTGTTTGCGAGTTCCGCGACGCCTTGCCGAGGATACTCTATGCAGTGTCATCCTGATTGCAGAGAAGTCCTTCGCCTACGACGTGAAGAACGAGAGGGTGACGGAACAGTTTTAAAATTCATAAAAAATTGCCACATACTAAAAATCAACATCCAACACATTTTAGGTTATATAAAATTTGTGAAAACCTTATAATACTGAAATATTAAAACAAACAGAGTCCCTTGTAGGTTAGTTCGGTGCGTAAATAAAAAAATGATAGGTTAAGTTATATCACTTAGGATCGTAAAAAAAATTAAAAAATCGTAAAAAAAAAGGATAGGTTAAGTTGTATCACGTAAGATCGTGATATACCTACCAAGTATAAATGGAAAAAATGAGTGCAGTGAAAATTTGTACTAAAACATCGCTAAACGCTATAACATCGACAAAAAATTGTCAAAATATGTCAAAAACTTATATTCGATTGATAAAAAAAAATACCTACAAAATATGATCCTCAAATGATGACGTTCAAACAGTGCATAAATAAAAAAAATGATAGGTTAAGTTATATCACTTAGGATCGTAAAAAAATTAAATAATCGTAAAAAAAGGATAGGTTAAGTTGTATCACGTAAGATCATAATATACCTACCAAGTATGAGTGGAAAAAAAATGAGTATAGTGAAAATTTGTACTAAAACATCGCTAAACGCTAAAACATCGACAAAAAATTGTCAAAGTATGTCAAAAAGTGATATTCAATTGATAAAAAAAGAGGATACCTACAAAGTATTATTTTGAAACAACTAATATACACTACTCCCACCTGTAAAGTTAAAGTGTTATTTGATGCTACGTGCATGTTGTGCTGTACTTTACAAATGCTTTCTTTTGTTTCATAAAGTGGCACACATTTCCACTGCTGAACTATATAAAATGTGCGACATTATGTGAACAGGAGTGTACCAAACACATATGCTTTGAATTTGAGATTTAAGTCCACTTTTATGTTCAGCTAAACTAACTGGGACTTGACCAACAGTTTAAATTGGGAGTGGGATCTGAACCATTTAAGACTAAAACGGATATCAAGCCCTTGATTACAAAGTGACGGTGTTACCAGTATGCCACTGACGAAACCCTTACATATGCTTTGATCAATGAAAATGTTCAGTGAATGAAACAAAAGAAACCTAACCTAACCTTTTCATTTGTACATCCAGTACTGTTTTGCATTTAAAATATAATTTTCTATAGTTTGACGAGTGTTGACTTTTTCCCCTCTGCGACCTTTCAATTACTAATTTAGTCAGCAATACTGGGTTATTAGAACAATGGTTGCAAATTTGACTTCATGCTGCGACACCTTTAAGGGTCAGGGTATGCCTGCCAAGCAGATTCTTGTTGGTGACACATGCATCAATTTCCATACAGGTTGGAATGTTTAAAACTACTTGTTCTAAACATTTAAAACACAAAACTTTGTTTTCTTTTAAAATACTTTAAACATTTCAAGCACACTGCTGTAAGCATGTTTTTTCAACTTTGTCTTGTTTAAAACATATTTTGAAACTTGATATTTGAAATTTTGTTGTTTTACTTATCCTTAATCTGTTATTTAGTTGACAGGCGATAGGATCAACAGTGACAGTGATCGTGCTAGCCTTAGGAGTAGTTTCCCGCGAGTGATAGGATTAACTTTTTCTTGTTACATATAATTTCTCTACCGTTACTACTTGTGCGAAGTGCTTCGTTTACTTATTCTCTTTTTTTTCTGATATTGTTCATTTGGAGCAATCCCCATTCGACCACAGTGGCCACCGGCGGCACGCCGGCCCACTCCAACAACGTCGACATGTTCGAAGAACGAGAACGAACAGCGGCAGAAGGATTGGTAAATTTAGCGACCCCTGAGTTAAATCCTCCACTTCAAGACGATGATATATCAATGATTGATATAGACAAAAGGAAAGGTAAAAGGACTCTGGACGAGGTGAGTACTGAGAACAATGTTCAGGACAAAGTGTTCCGCCCCTCACAACCTGAAAGACGCCAACCAACTTTATGGTATTCGTCAGAGATACCAGGACCCTATGTCGTCCTTTTGGACGGAATTAACCAAAATATTGGCAAACTGTCTGGAGGCAGCATTGGCAATAAGTTTCGAAAGGCTGAAATTCCCATCAGCTTAGTAGAACAATGTGGACGGAAGCGGGTGCGGGTTACGTTACAAACAGCTGACCATGCAAACAATCTCATCCGAAATACTACCTTCTTAGACTCACTAGGTGTTAGAGCTAAAATCCCACAAAGTCTAATTGAAAGGGAGGGCTTGGTCTATGGAATTGACTTTGACGTCTCCGAACAGGATATTTTAGATGGTATTGATTCTCCATTTCGTGTCATATGTGCCAAACGATTGAAAAAAAAATCTGGAAAGGAGATGGCTCCTCCACCTTAGTCGACACTAAATTCATTTGTTTGACCTTTCATGGAAAATTTTTACCGGAAAAAGTGCTTATTAATAGTGAACTATTCACGGTCAAACCGCGTGTGCGGGCTGTACTTCAGTGCAAATCTTGCTTCCGTTATAGTCATTCGCACGTCCAGTGCAGATCAAAACCCCTGTGTCCAACTTGTGGACAGGAAAGTCATGGGGACGGTTGTACCAACGCTCCTTTGTGTATAAATTGTAAGGGCCCACATGGGGCACTTGACCGAACCTGTGCCATTTGGCAAAGAAAACAACACATCCAAACTAGAATGGCGGAGGAGAATATTTCTTATCATGAGGCTAAAGATAAAATTGCTGGAACCTATACCCCTCCCTTCACGAGGGACGATATCCTCAATCCTCATTTCAACAAACGGGACTTCCCCACGCTGACTCATCGTAATTCTATACTGGCAAACCAGCTTGGTGTTTCCCATAGTGTTTGGGATAATCCCTTCCGTCCATTAAGTTCCTGTAATCAACCAGAAACTTTGCAATCCGCTCCAGGAAATCGTGCCAATCGCAGACCTGTGGAACCGGTCTGTACTCCAAACAACAATCCCCATAGGCCCGTTCCCAAAACGACCTCGGCACGCCGGGAACATCTCTCTCACCGACGACAGAAAACTAAAATTTCTCAACCACGGGGTGATCACTCTTGTATCTCCTCATACAGTAGCCCCACTTCGGAGGATGAAATTTGCCCTTCATTGCCCGTAGGAAAACGGGCAGTTCCCCCGATAGCTCCAAGGCCGCGGAACCCGCAGCTTCCGCTTCCTACCCCTATGCCAGACACAAGTCTCCCGTCCCACGACAACCATCGAACCCGTCATGACCCTAAGCCATTATCTAGCGACCACCAAATTCTTTACCATTCTCTCCTGGACCTTATTCCAAACCTCTGGAATTTGGCTATTAAAATCCAAGATTTCAAAGAACAAGAACAATTACTCCGCAAAATTCAAGATCTCACGTCCCATTTACTTTCTATTATATCGGGTCGCTAACCCGTCCCGGTATAGACCGCCTTCACGAGTCTTTTTCATTTTTCTTTTCCTCTCTTCTCTTTCTTTACTCCTCCTCCATGTTCTTTCCTGTCATTATCCAATGGAACGTCCGCAGCTTTTCGGCAAGAAAATGCGAATTACAGAAACTTGTGGCGGATTATAAACCGCATCTCCTTAGTTTACAAGAGGTGAAAGGAACTCGCTATGAGAACTACAGATTACCACACTTCATCTCTTATGGTCCCCCTTTCCCCGCAACACAACGAGGTGTTGCGATTTACGTACACGAAAATCTCCCACATTCCCCCCTCCCTCTCCCCTCCTCTCATCCTTTAATTCACCAGTATAACGTCGAAATTGTTGCTGTCCGCATTCATTTTCATCAAAACCTATTCACACTCCTCTCCCTTTATATTCCTCCCCACCACCTTTCGCAGAACATCCCTTTATCCACCCTCACTGACCTTCTCGCCTTACTCCCAGGACCCTATCTCATAACCGGTGATTTCAATAGCCATCACCAGCTGTGGGGCAATGTCCTGACCGATAGATTAGGTTACACCATAGAAAATTGGATCCTTGAGAACGACTTCATTATAATGAATGACGGTACCCCCACCCACTATCCACCCAATGGTTCCCGTCCGACTGCTATCGATTTAACATTAGTGTCTCCAAACCTTTTTTCTCATATTAACTGGACCAACGATATCGACTTACGAGGGAGTGATCACACGCCGATATTTATTTGTTTACCCAATAACTTTTCGAAAACAGGCGTGACTGACATTCCTGTCCGTCGATGGACACGTGAGTCTATTAATTGGAAAACCTTTCGCTCTTATTTTCTCAAATTATACTATACGGACGATATACCCTCCCACCGGACAATGACATATACAAAATTCCTCCATATGATTACGTTAGCACTTGACCGGAGCGGTACGCGCCAAAAATTCTTTTCCAACGATCGATTTCCTAAGATTCATTGGTGGAACAATCAGTGTGCCGCCATCAAAAAAAAATAGCACTCACAAAACTCTATGCTAAACACCCCACGCCCGAAACATGGCAGGAGCTCCACAAACTTCAGACGCTCGCAAAAAATACATATACCAAAGCCAAACGACTGGCATGGAAACTTTTCTGTCAGTCCCTTGATGTGACTCTCCCCATAGGAGTCATTTGGCGCAAATTTAACTCTTTACGACACCCCCATGTTCCTCGCCCCCGACCGATTAATAATGCCTGGGAAGCCGAATTTATGGACCTCCTAACACCTCCTACGGTCACCCTACCTCCCCCTAGCCCAGACAAACATTTCATTCACAGCAGATTTTCCCGCTGTTACAATATCGGAACTTCAACATATCCTAGAGAATACCCCTGTTATTTAGTTTACTGTATGTATCCATTTCACAAAGAAACATGCCATTATGACTACCTGTAGGTTACATTTAAAACACGTGAATAGTGTTGTTCCGCACTCATTGTTTATTGTTGTTAATGCGATTTGTTTGCATCCACAATAAAATGTGATATTTGGGAAAACAGTAAAACAACTACAGAGATTGATTTGCTCTATTTTAATTGCTTTCATGCCACTTCTGGCTAATTTGAGAAGATGAGGGTGAGTGACGATATGATGAAGGGACACTCACAAACATCCATGCCTAAGCTGGGATTCTAACCCGGGACCCCTGGTGTCGTAGCACGATGTGCTAATCACTTCAACACACGTGTCGGCCACTAGAGTTAGAGTGGGGACTGACAACCGTGAATTAACTAAACCTTGAGCCTACATGTAAGATTTAAAAGTAATGTAAATAGATATTTTAAGAAGTTCTTCTAATGTTTTCCGTGTAACTAGAAATGCAGTCCTTCCTTGCATGATAAACATATTACTTATCAGAAATGTATTCTTGGCACTCTGTTTAAAACACATAGCTATTTTTTCTTTTACCAAAGTTTAAAACACATTTGTGGGACTGATACATGGATGAACAGTTTTGTTCTGCACTCAATGTACATTCCCCTTCCTGTAAAATGACACAAACTTTGTAGGGTTGTACAGTTAATGAATGTGTCACTTTATCTGAACTGGAATGTACATTATTGTTAATGTTTTGTTTTTTTTGCATTCACAATAAAATGTGTGGTATTTCCGGCAACAGAGTGGCTAGTACAGGGATAGAGTGGATCCTGGTAACTGTGGATTAGTTGAACATTCTCAACAGCCAACATGGAAGACTTAAAAGTATAACGTAAGTATTTTAAGAAGGTACTCGGGTGTTTACATTATAACTAGAAACACAGTCTGTCCTTGGATGATTAACCCTAAACAGCTAAAGTGGAAAATCAGTAACAGTAACGCTAAAGCTAAGGCATTCTCATCTTGACGACCTTATTCTTTGGCTTTATTGGCTACCAACATAATTTATTTCCGATAGTAACAAACAAAAAAGTTTTGACATGATTTAACGTTCATAGTTGCATTAAAAACAGCAATTTGTTTGGTATTTTCCACATATTGCTTTGGAACAAAGACTGCAATACATTTTTGTTGTACCCTCTTTTCCTTTTATGGTTATCACAGGTTATTTGGAAGTTTGATACATTGATGCTGTGGTGTGAGTTGTCTAAAGCAACAAAACACATATTTTTAGTTTTGTTCTGAAAAACAATTTTTTTTTACCTTGTTGAAACAAAAAATAGATATGGCAAATTTGGTTACATTAAAGCCAATGCTTCGTCACAATGACTACCCACATAAAATAATATCAAATAATTTGTCAACTAGACAGAAATTGAACCCAGACAGTATCACTCCCTCTTTCAGAGTTTAAGGTCAGTTGAAAGTATCGAGGGTGCCAAGTATATCATGTGGTAAGAAAAGGTGGAAGGGGGGATACCTTTTTGTATTTACTAGTCTTCATTTTGATAAAGCTTTATCTTTTTGGGTTAACAGATAATTATCTGAATATGTTTTCTTGGCATTTTGTTTTAAACATTATTTTCTTCATGGTCAAACGGCCTCCCCGATGGCGCAGTGGTAGCGTCATTGCCTTGTAATCAAGGGGTACCGGGTTCGATACCCATTGGAAGCACATAGTGGTTCAGATCCCACTTTAAACTGTAGGTCCAGTCCCGATTAGCCTTACTGTGCATAAAGTGGACTTAAAGCACCAAATCAACCAACCAACCAATCTTCGTGGTTTAAAATAATTTAAGAAAACAAGGAAAGTTGTTTCTTCATTAAAAAATGCGAACCCTGCTTTTATAGCTGCAATTATCTGGTATTCTTGACTTAAAAATGACAATTTTTGTTAACTTTTCCACTTGGAGTTTTTAAGTCTAGTCTATGTATAGTACAGCTAATTGGGACTGGACCTACAGTCCAAAGTGGGATCCAAACCACTTGTGCCTCCGCCAGGTATCAAACAACTTTAGCACTTATTGAAAACATTGAGTTACATAAAAATATGTCACTCTGTCCTACCTGTAATTATTAAATTGCTGATGGGCATTTGTTACTTCTTGTGTATTTCACAAATAGTGATTATATCGCTAATATTTGAAAAAATCTTAACAGCTGTGCCTTGATTTAAAAACTACTTTCTCCTGCTAAGACAAATTTCATAAGAATGATGTAAATTATAAATGTACATTGTTTCAGAAAATTTCAGCCACAGCACATGCTGAAAACATAATATTTTGTTAATGAAAGTAGAAGCTATTCATAACTTGCAGTCACTCAACACTTCTTTGTCAGCCACCATGGATGAGAGATATTTCAGCATTGGGGATTCCTTATGGTTGTCTGTTAACCTGTATCAGAACAAGAACATTTTTGCAAGTATTCTTGTGAAAGTGATTCATTAACTATATACATAATAAACAACTATATGTACAGACTAAATTCCCTGCAATGTGTAAAACTTAGTAAACTCTACAAAGTGTGTTGTTCTACCACCTTGAACTACCTTGAAAACAACGATACCATATGAGTGAAAAAGTGTTGTGAACATTTTCATTTTACACAAATAATTTGTATTCAAGTTTATATTTTTACTCACAATAAATTTTATGTATCACAACACAAACCTATCTATACTTAAGTTTACACTACGACACCACAACGTGAAAAAAACAAAACAAAAAAAATGTTGGCCAAACCTTGGAAACAGCCAAAATTACCAGTGCTTTATGTTCGTATATTTGGTAAACCATTTTTAGTATGGCTGGTCGAATGTCGAGCCAACTACTTTTCGCTAGTTGGGATACCACAATATTTTGTGAATTTCTTCTGATGAACACAAGAAGAAAACAACTTCAAAAGTTCCAGAACCTTTATTCCCAGAAACAAGTCGGATTAGAAGCAACCCCCTTTTTTAGCACAGCTAGGACAATTTCAGTGTAACATAAAATTGCATTTTATCCTTAAACAAACACTGCATCCGAAGCATAAAATTTGCAATGTTAAACGTTTTTTTGTAAGTATAATATTTTCTCTTAGATATATTAACGATTTTCAATAGGCCGTAATAATTTTCAGTTACATTATTGTTGTTGAAACATTGCTTACAGAGAAAATAAGGAACTGTTGTGTGTACATAAATTTCAATTCTTGACTTGAGAAATGTTGCGAGAATGCATATCCAGTGTTTGTTTCAGAACATTCTTAATTTTGTTACAAGTGGAAAACATCAATCATTATGCAAAATTAACAGAAAATATTTAAATTGGAACAGGTGACATTACAAGTGTCGACAACATACATAATGGCTTACACAGTGGAAATTTTAATCATAGTTTCTGCAAGAAAATCACATTCTTCAATACAATATGTACTATGAAAATGATATAATGCATATTTGCACAGATATTTTCTATAATTTGTCCCTTACTTGCTACAGTTCTAATTAGAACTGATCAACAAAATTTTTATTTCAATGATATTCCAGGATATCATGTTTACAACATTCCGTACAAAGAATTATATAAAGGATAACTTACACCACATAACTGAATTCCACTTTTGCCATGTACTTTTTTTACACAAGTTTTTACCATACCACATCCCTTTTTCAGGGGTAAGACAAGAATGGTCAAATAATAAAACTTGGGAACGTAAGTACATTTAAAAGATTAAAGTTGATGGTGAAGAACAGCAGTGACAGGGCACTCTGCTAAGGCAATCTGCCATCTAATAACTTCAATGTTGACCTTTTAAACCAACGTGCCTTCCCATATTTTAAACTGTGGCTAATATCAATGAAGTCTTACATCTTTAGATAAGTGATAATTGAGTAATTTGTTAATCGAAGTGAGAGAGGCTGTGTGCACTGTACATGATTATTTTGCTGGTATTGTAGTTTACTTTATAAGTGTTTGAAGTTTCTTGGATAGCTTTTTAGTGTAAAAGTTCTGTACAAACACTTTTATTTTAAGCCAATTTTTATTGTTCAGTATTTCAGGATTTGCTTCAATCAACATCTCACATTCGAGTCTCCTTGGTGGCTTCTTTTTGCAAATATGGTTTTGGAAAAACTTCAAAACCACCTTCTTTTGTTCATCGGTCCAAGGTACAACCTCTAGCTTTGTGCCTTCTACATATCCTGGAGCTCTTTCCTTCCGTTTGACTGAAATCAAAGTTCCCTCAGATTTTTCATAAGTTTTTAGTGTCCTAACATTCTTATCCATTTCTGTGGCTACTTGTTCATGATTGTCTTCATTTTCATCTCCTGAACTAGCAATCTCATTCTCACTCAAGTTGGTTTCTTCCGATGCTAACAAATTTTCTTCAATGTTGACATCTATTTCATCTAGACTTTTACCTCTAAACTTAGAAGCTGCACCACTTTCCATCATCAGAAGTAACTTACTAATTTTGGCTGTTTGAAAGATATGATCAGGTAGTCTGTATTCACTCCGGTGAATGCCACCTGTATGTCCCATAAATGTAGACAACTGTTCAATGTCTTGTTCTGACATCGCTAGCAACTGGCTGATTGTTGCAAAGTGTTTCCTTAATCTTCGTGTAGTTATAGCATCAGGATTTTGGAGTCCTGCTCGTTTGGCATAATTGGTTAATACCTTGTATCCAGCAAACGGATTGGTTGATTTGGTATTGCAAAAGAGATAAGGATTATCTTCTCTAACGAATTTGCTCCTTAACTTGATCAGAAGGTCAATATGTTGCTGAACGTCCAAGCTGAACAAGACTGGCGTCGTTTTCCGTTTACCTTCTATCACAACTCGCTTAAACTTCTTAATCAATATCTTTTCGGTTTGTTTCACAGCATCTGAAAATTCTTCATACCCCTGACTGTTTCCAGTATTTTAATAAAGGTCAACTGTAAGCCTAGCAAGTTCCCCAGGTCTTTTTCGACATAGCAGCATGACTCTGCAATACACAGTTTCAAGCAAGTCTTTGTAAGCAGTCTCATTATCGTTGTTCATTTCCAAGTGGGAAAATGCAGTTCTCCCTTGATCTATTAGAAAGTCTCTAAATTTTTTCAGATCACTCGCCAAAGGAATTGTTGTAATTGTATTCATTTCTCTTGTGCGCAGGTTGTTTGCAGCCTGGTGCGACACTTCATATTTCCAGTTTGATTTTATGAGCAAAATCATTGTTCGAAGGTCAGCCTCGACTTCACTTCGCGTGTGTTGATCGAATTTGTTTTGTCGTTTGTAAATGTGAGAAATCGCTATCTCACAACATTCTTTTAAGGAAGTACTTATATTCATAGCATAAGTAGGGGCATTATATCTGTCTTCATCTCTGTCATATCCTGCTACAGATTTCACAGCTTCAACTATTAGATCAAAATGTTTTGGTTTTAGAGCCTGCAATAAGCTTTCTATTGTGGGATTTCTATTCTTGATTTCTATTAAAAGTTTACCCAGCTCTCTTATTTTCCTTGACGTTACATTTATTTGATGTCTTTGCCGGTGTATTTTGATTTGATTTGATTTGAATTTAAAATTTTGGGAGCGTCAGCACTTAGGTTTGATTTGATTTGATTTTAAATTTTTTGGGTGCGTCAGCACTAAGGCTATTTTGCACCCGTCACACTATACGGGGTCCAGCCCCTTACCGTTACACGTAACAACTCTAACGTTGCTTAATTAAAATCATAAAAGATTAAAATGTTCTGACTATTGTTAAAAGCCGAGGCTGCAAAGAACACTCAGCACAAATAAGGACAAAACACAGGACAACACAAACAAAATTATACTGGCCATGCGGCCAGTCGCCAGAGCCTCGTTAGTCTTTAGTCCAGGGTGCACTACGTGGAAGTGAGGTTGACTTTTGGGCGCCTACGTAGAAGATACCCCTTACACCCCGTCAGCACTTAGGCTATTTTGCTCCCGTCACATTATACGGGGCGGTGTATTTTGAGGAAACATGCACCAAAAGAGCATATTAATGCATCCTTTTTAGCAGCAAGTGAAACACTGTCTGCCCGCATTCTTGGGAAAACACTTTCTTTCAGCTGTAGGTCAACACGTGTACCCTTAATGAGGTAATCTTGTGCATCCAGTATTGCAGATGTCTTTTTTGCATTGTCAGGTTTCTGTAGGCAGTGTTTTCGATGTTTCCATAGCTGTTTTCGAGAATAAAACCCAAGACAGTAAGAACATGGTAATACATTACTTGGAGAATCATTCAGTACTGTTTTCCTTACTGGTTTGATATTTCCTAGGTTGCAGTTAAGGTAGTTGCCTTTTTTCTTAAAACTGTGATTAGATGTTTCCGTTCTTTACTTTTTAATGGTTTTGACAAAATTCTTTGAACTTCAATTTCACATTTGTGATTTCTTGCAATGTGTCTGGCAAATTGTGTGACTAATGTTTCGCAAAAGAAGCAAAAATCTCTCTCTCTCTTTCGGGTTTTCTTTTCTACAAAGGTATTATGCATTTCAATTGAACCTGAATTTTCATGAACTGGAGTGATAGAATTTTCATGGATGTTGTTGTCCTCACTGCCTGTCTGAGGTGATGGAAGTGAACATGGTGATACTTCGTCTTGTAGTCCATGAAGATTTTTGTCCAAAGTTGGGTTCTCTGAGTCTGTGCTACTCTGAGGCACGTAGTCTGGATCTTTTACACTATCATGAACAGTTGAACAAGATGAAGATTCAAAATCATCATCAGTTTGAGTTTTCAAACAACCTAAACTCTGTGGTTGAAAATTTGTGAATTCTGTGCTACTCTGTAAAATATGTTTTGAAAACTCTTGCAGTGTGGTAATTCTTCCGTGTCGACATTTTGTTTCCTGTGGATTCTGTGTTTCCCAATTGGACAAGTGTGCCGTATGCCGGGGCAGCATTGAAGATACCTTAACTGTTTTCACCTGTTGAACAAAATGGAAGCTTGTTTTTTGGACGTTCAAGGTCTTCGCGGAGCAGGAGGAGAATTTGTGTGGAAAGAAGGGGGGATTTTAAAATTTCCTTTCGACAGCGCATTTGACTGTTTAGTGAAATCTCCATATGGTTTTCACTTGTTGAGTGAAAAGTATCGCCGGGTGAATTACTGGCTCCGTACCAACAAACACGGTCTGAACTGGGAGATGGGTGGCTACCGTATGAGAAATTAGGAGACGTTTTATATTTTATGCTTGTGAATCAGGAAGTGTACGTCAAAGGTATGGAGAAAATTAAATGGTTGGAAAAATTACTTGGAGAAAAACGTATGGGTAAAATATCTGTGCGCAACATCGAAGAACTTGAATGTCCAAAGTTGGATAGTGTGAAAAAGACTGCAGGAAAATGCAGAGAACATAGTAAATGTGAGAACGTGAAAAAAAATTGTGCAGTTGAAAATGTCTGGAAGATGTAGTTTCTATTGTAATAAGTACGAGAAATAAAAGATTTTTTTAACATTTACAAATGTTTTATTTATAATTGTAGATATAGGTTAACAATATGATTCGATCAAAATGTGAAATATATTTACATATGGACATCGATAATGGTAATTTTACACAATACATAAAAGTAACAATGGTTTATTTACAATATGAAATACAATGGATAGCTTACAACAGCAAATATATAACAGATTTTATTTACAATACCAATGTGTGTCCAAGATTGTTCTCAAGATATATTTCAATCATCAGTTCGTTGTACCAAAGTACATAAAAATAGTTCAATACATCGGGTACTTCTTTTTTTTCTGACACCATATTCTTTTTTATACAATATACAAAAGCCTCCATTTCGGGTTGTAATTTATGATAACGTTCGTTCATTAATTTTTGCAGAGGTCTGAAAAGATTACACAAAAATAAATGTAGTTCAGAGGCTGTGAAAATAAAAGCATCCGGTGAATGATGTTGATACATCGAGATGCAACGTTTCCCGAAAAAATTTACACCGCTAACGGTGATATTTCCAGTAACCAAATAATTGAATCGTCGACCAGTGTCGACGTAATTCAGTAAGTCAGATTTTAAAGCACACAGTTCTCTAATCTGTTTAGAATCGATGCGTACGGGTGATCTCCCCTGTTCCGAAAACTCCCACACCAAATTGAAAGGGGATTCCTTTTCGAATCCTATGGCTACGTACTTGTTTTTTTCCTTGTTCAGAAAATATGTGTTTGCAAGATAGAGATCTAAACATGCATCTACGTCATGTAGTTAAGGACACTCGATTTTGTCTGTGGAAAAACCAATTTCCCTACGTCTCTTTATGAAATCACAGTCCGTAGTCACATCCATTCCTTCGTCAGCCGCCTCGTTCTTGATAGTAACGGTTTCTAATTTAATGGGTTGCACACGTTTTCGAGGTTTACGTTTGGAAACATCATCCTGATGGGTCATTCGTGTCACAAGTTTGTCGTGTTTCTCCATTATAGAAACAGCAGGAGGTTCCATGGTGTGTTCACTAGAACTGTCTCGATGGCACTGAGAGAAAGATACGCAGCACACATTTTAAATAGATTTCTTCATGACACGAGCCCGGATCGTGTGGATAGAACAACACGTTTGTTCCCCTCTGGGACACTTGGAATGTGGTAAACATTTGAAGATCTGACGAAAACGGTGCAGGATATATCCATCTTTACTGATACCTGGTGGAAATGTCTGGATGAAATCCTTGGTTGTAACGTGACGTGCTTTGTAATAAGCATACACGCAACAGTAATGACCGCATGTTGTGGCCAATATCCCCTGTAAGGGAATGCTGTTGTAAGTCCAGACCGAGGAATGACTGTTCAGGAAAGTTACGAATTCTTGATAGAAAGGATGAAATCCGTATGAATCGAAATACTCGGCGACATTGTTTTTGTCGAAATAGAAGGCCACCCAGTGTGTACCCCGGGAGTCGGACTTGTCAGTGTTTGCGATGACCAAGGCTGGCTTAGGAAACGTCCGAGGTAAAAGATCTCTCGGGTAAACACCGTAAAAATGTTTTTGGTGGAACAGTTACGAGATAGAATCTGTCTGATCTGCGACGTGTTCATGATGCTTATGTTTTCAATAATGTATAATAATGTGTCTGTCTTTGGTCATTTCTATGCTTCCAGGGCTGTTGTCAAGTAGTTCGGGAAACAATTGTATGTTCACAGGTTTTGAAGTTGTCACTTTCGAAGAAACACTACTATGCTTAATAGTACGGGTTATCACTTTGGTGGGTTTTTCCATCACAAGCAGTATAATGTTTACATCAGAGCTGTTTCGATAACACTGTGAGTCAGAAACACAGGCAGACATATTTATGGAAAATTCGGTCTCACTGATGGAGGATGACACTTCTATCTTTAGGTATATCTACTGCAGATTCAAATTCAGCATACAAAAGGCATGTTATATTTTCCGACAGCTGAGGAGAAAACTGCATCTCGGCTCCGATGACGCCTTGTTCCTGGAGACTGGTGTGCGTGTCGTTTCCTGAAGAGTCTGGCGTTATGTCGTAAATCAGAAAAAAGAATCCGTTCTCGAACATTTTCCGTGTGATCTGGTGTCCGTAATTGGCGTGGTGAATGCCTGTACCGGAAAATAGAGTTTGATAGGCACGTGTTATCAATCCGCTGTTTCCTCCTGTGGTGATGCGTAAAGGTTCGGAAGGTACAAGTTCTCCATTTTTCACAAGATGGAAAGAAGATAGGTTAAAACTTCTAAAGTCGAACGGATTTTTCTTACTGTCTCCGAGAAAGCTGGCGGTGGATACCATAGCAAAAAGAACAACATTCGGAAAAGGACCTTGAAAAGCATTATCGATCGAAATCTGCTGCGTTCCGGCGACGTAAGAATAAGCTTTGATGACGCTTCTGGTAAACGGATAATGGGCAGGAGCATAAGTGAGTGCTCTGTCTATGGCCAAACTGGTTGTAGGAGTAGGAATGATGTGATTTATGTCGAGAACAGCCTTTAAAATTTTTATTCTGACTGTAGGTGATGTCTGGTCTCCCCAGATGTAAAAAGCGTCACGTGATCTAGCTAGATCTATGCGTACTTCAACACCGTTGAGCAGGTATTTAGACTGGTAGAAAAAATCTATGTGAAGTTTTCCCATAAGGTCGACCACGGCTGTCACTTCCGTAGGATTTCCTGTCGTCGGAACATACTGGAAAATTTTTTTTCTTGTGGTGAAACCTGTGTTGTCGGCAGTGATTTCATCTTGATGTTCAGGTGTGTCCAAATACCATAGGGCATTCGTGAGATGCGTGTTTGCGGCATCGCTTCCGTAATTGATAGCTGCTTCGAAGATCGCTTTATATGCGTAATTGTTATCGGCAGTTGTTACACCAATGCCGTTGAGAGTCACTGTACATTGGGAAAAGAGTGAATGGAGAAGATAATTCACGACCCCGCAGTTTTTTGTGAGGACATTTTCGGTTTCGGAAACACTCATGGGACTTCCATCCTGTTTAACCATTTGCGTTTGCAGACGAAGATAGGCAGATGAAAGATCGAGAAAATCAGTTCCTGCCCCCGGTATGACAAACTGAATTATATTCTGATCGATGGAAGCGATAGGTTTGTAGGTAGCTATGTACGTTTTTTCCACATTTTGCTGAATAGGTTTTTTCCGTAAGAGGTCGAACTGCGAGATCATGCACATGTTATCCTCCATCATTATCCAAAAATATCTTTCCCTGAGACCTTCTGTTTGATTTTTCTTTTACGTGTTCTCCTAGATCTTGCGGATGTTTTCCTTCGTTTTTTGGATGCTCGTTTTTTACGGATCGTAGATGTTCTAATACGGGTGGCTGAACGTTTTAACATCAACTGAGCAATTCTTGTTGCAGGTTTCGTTCTTATACCGGAACCTATCAGAGAGTCGATTTTCCGTTGTGCTTTACTTTGAAGATTTTGACCTGCTTCACGTACCCGTTGACGAACAATAGTTTTCGGAGTTTGTTGGGTTGTTGCAATGTCGGTGATAATGCTAGCTCCTGTTTTTAAAGCTTCTCTTCCGATCGTCTTTGCACCGCTCCAGAGTAGAGGTTTCACCATTCTAAACAGTCCTGCGAAAAGTGACCCCAATCCTCTCCCTTTTTGATTTCTAGTTGAACGGTAGATGGGCCCAATTCCTCCACGGATTTGGTTACTATAATATTCGGTCTGCGAATTCATGGTGATTCATTCGCTTTTCGACAAAGACTGAGAGAAATGGCTGTCTACTGTTTTTTAAAAGGACTTTGCTTTTCTACGAAAATGTAAAACAGCGATTGTGGGTACGGATCCAGTTCTCAAAGGTAAGAAATTTCCTTTTCTATCGTACAAAGCAATTTCTATAGTTTCGAAAGAGGCTTTATCCAGAGGAACGTAATGAATCGGGTCGAATGTTTGATGGGCTACGGGTACTGTGCAAGACGTATTTGTGACCGAACACTGTTTTCGGGTAAGACGCAAGAGACGTACCATTTCTCCCCCGACCAATTGTTGTTTCACCAGATCGGAGTAAATAAATATATATGGGTTTTTATCCACAACACTATTGGACATCGCGTGCGTAGAATAAATAGATTTTAATATGTCATATCGAAATTTAGCATAGTCATCAGTTTCGTTTATGGGTGTAACGGTATTTGTTGGAGCATCGTCAGGTTCAGGCTTCGGAACCCCTATCACGGATAGATGTTTGTACACGGCCTGTTTGAAGAAAAACCTGAGATGAGTAGGAACAGCTACATTAGCAGGGTCTTGTTTCAGGAAATAAATCAGATCCTCTATCGTATATGTTGTTGCAGGAAAATAAAATGGTTGTTCGTTAATATAGAGTGTGTTATCCGTACAGGTAGTAGATCCAAATGTTCCCCATTGCGGTTCCGTCAAAAAATGCCAGAATTTCTCGAGAACGGATCTCCTTATTTCCAGGTAGTCGGGGAGAGATTCGATGATGGTAGAGACTAGGTCCTCAGCACTTGCATATGTCCGAACAGGAAGAGTTAACATTCCAGAATCAGTTTCCAAAACATTGTCGTATAGAGTTGAATAATGTAGTTCTGCCAATCCGACTTCCCACAATTCTGGAGACAGATCGATCCGTTTAGCAAGTTTTACGGTGAAATGGGTGAGTGTGTTGTCTGGAAAATATTCCTCCGATGCAGATGATAGGAGGTAAACGTAGAAATTATCATCCATTCTCGCCGAACACAGAAGACTCACTGGATCGCAGTACCGTTATATTTTGATATAAATATGTTTTGGAAATTATTTTCCCGATAACTGTTTTACGGAAGATGCCTTGATCCATGAATCGAAACTAGGCGGATATCCGAGCCAACGAACCAGGTATTCCAATTTTTTTCCTTTTCCCCGGGTGTTCAAAATTTTATCAATTTTATACTCTTCGTCAGGATCCGAATAAACTTTCTGCAGTTCATGTTTGTAAAATGTACCTTTTACTGGTTCTTCATTTAAGTCGTCTAATATGTATACAGGTACAGGTGTTCGCTGAACAAGGGAATGGATTTTGAAAAGTTCTCGTGACCACGTTGGTTCGTATCCTTTCTCAAAATGTCCTTTGACGACAGAAATTCGTACAATATCACCTACATTAAGATCTGAAGACGGTTGTAAAACATGTTTGTCAGGTTTGTTAAGACGTTTCCACACAATGTAAACGTTTGTTTCGTTGACATCTCGAGGGGCCATTCCTATGGAACTGTGGATTGCTGTATTGTAACCTTCGAGAAGTTGCGGTAAAATATCTACATAACGTCTTGTCTGTTTTGAGGTGAAATATTTCCACATCCGTTCTTTTAATGTTCTGTTGAAACGTTCCACTACACTCGCTTTCACAGGATAATTTGTTGCTGTCGAGAACTGTACATGTTCATTTTTTAAAAATTTCTGGAATGTAGAATTTGTAAATTCCGTTCCTTGGTCGGTCTGTAGTGTAACCGGTTTCCGTCTGTTTTCTTCGAAAATAGTTTTGAAAGCTTCGGTTACCGAATTGCTTGTTTTATTTTTTAGCGGTAATGCAAAGGCATATTTTGAAAATACGTCGATCACTGTCAGAAGATATTTGTATCCGTCGTTATGTTTTTGTATCGATGTCATGTCGTTGAGATCGGCTTCCCAAAGCATGTCTATGTTCCATACATTGTAATGATTTCGAGGAAACCTTTTTCTCGCAGGTTTGTGGAGAGTGTAGGTTTCCTGATGCATCAACCATTTTTTCACCGTATCGCGGGATATATTTTTATCCCGTACCGCTTTCCACAGACGATCTACAGATGAGAATGAAGTATGGTGTCGGGGATCGTAATATATTTTGGTGACAATTTTATTGTGTTTCAGTAGTGTAAAAGTACATACTACTGGGACGAGAAAGTATGAGCCCCCCTCAGGCAGATTTGGCTACACTTAAAACTAGCTCAACATGACCATATGAGTTTTTTCCTCAAGTGTGGCACCCTGTCTAATCCAAGATTTTTGTAAAAATTCCTTCGGGAATTTCCCGTGAAGGTATGACCCCCCTCATATCGATTTGCCTACACTTACAAAAGCTAGATCTGTGAGATTGTTGTCCATAAGCTTGTCAAAAATATGCCCCTCTTGATATTGTTTTGGATACACTTAAAACTAAGCCAAAAAGCCACCCACACCCATCCACACCCACCCATATTTACTTCTGGTTTAAGTTCAATTGAACACCAGCCTCAACTTGCATATCTAGTACTAAGACAATGTAATATGCAGAGACCCTCTAGAATTGCTCTGTGACTCTCTCATTTCTTACATCATAAATATATGATTTTTCACCTATAAGAATAACACTACTTATGGTGTCATCAGGAAGTGTATCATGGAATTCACAGATAATTTTAATGTTTGTCCTGTCATTAACCACAACTTGTTTCCTTTTTGAAGTGTTGATGACAAACATGGGTCTCTGTGCTTTGAATTCATCTGGTGTGTAATACATGTCAGTATTGCCAGTAGTGACCCTTTTGTATGCTGTAAATGCTTCATATAATTTGAGGAAATCATCCTTGGACATGTTTAAATTATAATTTTCTCTAGGGAACACCTCATTTCTGCCATTTTTAAGATAAATGTTCTTGATTTTGCAGTTATCAAATTTACTTGAATTTTTTTCCTGATTATTGCGTCTTCCAGTCTGAAACAGTACCACCACAAAATCTGGCATGTCATATTGTATACTGGAGAATGAGTTTGTAGCATCAAATTCATAATAGGTACCAGTGGCAGGCTTCTGTACACATTGATATGTATAAAATTGTAAAGGCACCTGTGGATTTTTTAGGATATCAGCTTTGTATTTAAGAGCATAACTGGCTTCATATTCAACTACTGGGATTCTTAGCTCCATAGTCTGAATAAGGCACTTGCCCTCATCAGGTAGGGTATTAGGCAGAGCTTCCCCAGTAGAATTTAATGTACTGTACCTCATCAAAGCATTATTTTCATTGGCAGCTCTTCTAAATGTGATTCTTAAACCACCCCTCCACATAATATTTTTGTAATCTGAGAAGAATCCTGGCAACAGGCGCATGGGGAACAGCACTGTGTGGCTTTTAGATATAATTTTATTACCAGCTTCAAATCCACCTATTTTGTAGTAAGAAGCCTCGGTCTTGGATAATTTTAGTGTGGCCAAAGCTGTAGAGGTAATGCCGGGGTAATCTACTCTGTTTATAACAACACTATGTTTTCTGATCTCAATTTCAGAGAACAGATGTGGCACAAAATTGTCTACCAATCTTATATTTGAATTTGCCGGATAATCTGTACCATCGAGCTTTACAACATCAAACTTGATATATAGATCTGCTCTGTGAGGGTGTATAAAGCCATCCCCTACATCAAGATCAACCTCAATCTCTGTGTTGGGTTGATTTAAATTTGCAAATGTCCTCCTGTTTGGGGGGAATGATTGTAGCTCATAACTCTCAATATTTTCCATTTTTTTTGTATGTATTTTTATTTAAATATTAATCTCTATGATTGCAGTTGTTGTGGCTCCAGCAAAATCAACTATTTCTTCTTTTTCATTAGTGACCATCAACTCAATGTAATCTATTCTGTTATGGCACGCAGGAAAATATAATGTTGGTGATGGAGTGTAGATGATGGGCTCCATAAATTCAGAGTTAGGTTTAAATGTTGCAATGATGCCAGTTTGTTTGTGAGTGCCTATGCCATTTGATTTGGTGATCATACCCTCGGCCACATTACAGTGAATATTCAGAGTCTCTATGGCTAAGAATTTAGGTATATTAATAGCAGTGTGTTTGATGGCCGGTTCAAGTTTTGTGTTGTTCTCAAATCCTAACAGCTCTCCTATAGTACCCAGATCCACTGTCTCTGTAGCAGATACAATTTCTACTCTGTGAGTGACAGAATTTTGAGTTAACACTATTCCTCTGGGTAACTGAGCATTTAGAGTGGATAGATTATACAGCCCTGGAGTGACGACAATTTTTTGATCACCAACTGCAATTGTGTTGTTGTGGTGTGTAATATTAGGGATCAAGTACATGCCATAAAATGCTCTGAGAGCTATTGTTTTGGGATACACTATATCATCATGTAATCTAAGTTTCAATATTGAATTTTGGCTGGTGAGATGGAATACTCCCATGATGTTTTAAATACCACAAGGCTTTTTGAAAATCTTCAATTGATGGTTTATTTATTTGAGACATATATCTAAGAACAGATAAACACAGATGTCCACAATTAACATCTTTGAAATTTTGAACACGGGCATTATTGTAATAAAGATTAGTTGATTTTAGATATTTTACTAAATTTTCAGGTGGAACACCTCCAAATGAATCAAACACAAATGCCTCATCTTTTAAATATTTAAGATAACAGATCCAGTGAGTGCCCTGATTTTTGTACTTATCCAAATTAACTATGCCACACTCTTTGTTGAGTGGTTGTTCTGGTAAAGAATCAGACATGTACACACCTCTAAAATGTTTGATGCCCAGTGGCTTGATTAAAGCTTCAATATCTTGGTTTGTAAGCGGCTCTTGTTTTTTTTAAACTTATTCATGGCTCTCTTAACACCTTTGCCTTGTTTCTCAATGGCCAGATTATGGCGCTTCATTTCATCTAATTCTGCCTTATTCTTCCTGGCATCTATTACTGTTTTTGCTATGGCAGTTGATCCCCCAGCCAAGCTCCCCACAGCCCCAAGTGCTGCTAAGATGGCCGGGATAGTAAATATAAATCCACCCACATGTGATTTTTTTCTATATTGCTGTAATTTTTTTAATTGGGGGGTACTAAGCAACAATTTCATACCATGGCCCTTGGCAAGACAAGAATTTTTTTTCTTGCGCTGCTTTTTGGTTAAAAGACTATCGTTTTAAGAGATTTAAGACCTGCATAAGGTATCTGATACATAACACCCTTGGCCTTCATCCTAGGTTTATTATATACATATTTACAGCCCCCACCCCAGTTTTTGTTTGGTGTTCATAGCTATGGTGGTTCCCAATGCTGCTATTATCTCACTTAAAGAAGCATCTTTGCTTACAAATCTACCAAATGCAGCCTCTTCTAATTTCTTGTCTGCAACATGTCTCTTGTCAAGATCAGAATGTGTGTTGTATGCTATGTCATGGTCTCTACAAGCAGCATCTAGGGGATTAACACCAGGGTCACCTCTGTTTAATCTATGGTCCAATTTTGTACCGGGACCACAATACTGATAGCCTGGAATGTGTAGTTCAAATGGCAGCTTGTTTATAATGTCATTAACCAACCCCCGACCCTCAGAGATATTCCAAAATTTAGGTGGTAGAGTATTAATAATTTTTATAAGATATCCAATGCCCTTAGTGTCATTCACTATAAAATTAGACAATTTGGTGCTTATCATGTCCATAATTCCAAACTTTTCATTGTAAAAATTGTGGTTGCCGGCATTTTCCTCCCCAGCTATCACCAGCAACCTATCTACAAGTTTCCTGACATCATCAACCCACACAAATTCTTTAGGCAGGGTGTTGTATTGTTTGATTCCACTACCTGTCTTGATCTGTGACCATATGGGCTTGATTAAGTTGTTGTATTTTGCTCCACTGCTAGACTTGACTCTTTTTTGTGTGGGATCATTGTTCTGGTATAGAGCATCTGATTTTATTAATATTTCTTTGTAGTGCTCATAGTCTTGATCTGTATAGCTGCCAGGCCTTTTCCGAGTCATCAGTTCCCACAATCCAGGTGTGCCGGGATACTTAACAAGACCACCTTTTTCTCCAAGATGAGATTCTGAATATACAATCAGATCATCTCCCATAAATGTTACTCTAAAATTGCCAATTCTATGTATGATGCTACCATCACGCTCTGTGTCAGCATATAAGCCAAAGACCTCATCTTTGTTGTCTTTAGGTGTGCTTAAATATTTTTGAGCAAGAAGACCCAATTCAATAGGATCCTGAGTAGCTTCAATTCTTCGAGGACCAAGAGTACTAGGTGTATGAATACTAGAAAGTGGGGTGATTGGATAATCTAATATGTTCCTTGCAGATACAGGTACAAGCTCTGTGATCAAATTTTGATTTTGCTCTTTAACAGTTTTGATATTTTTACCTAATTCACTAATAGCATCGGCCCGACCCTGTGGCCGAGTGGTTAGCACATCGCGCTGCGACGCCAAGGGTCCCGGGTTCGAATCCTGGTCGGGCTTGGTTGTTTGTGAATGTCCATTCATCAATTTCATCATTTCATCACTCATCCCCATCTTCGCAAATTAGCCAAGAGGCACAAAACGCGAAGTAAAATAAACTAAATCAATTAATCAATCAACTAATAGCATCAATAATAGGCTGTTCTGTTTGCTTGTGTTGTTCATAGATTCCTCGGTTCTCTGATTTCCATCCCTTAAACCTTTTTACAAGATAATCTCTTAATTTAAGATCATCAATGATTGGCTGTTTCATGGTTATTTATATATGTTTCAATGTCTAGAAAATTGTTGATTTTATTTCTGTATTTGCCACTATTGGGTTTCCTTGTCATATCAATTGTGACAAAACCATAACTGTCCTGATTCCAGCACCTACTGCAAATCTTAGAAAAATCATTGTAGCTCAAGTCACCACCTACATATTCATCATGTATGTGTTTGAGGTTGGTATGATCTTGATGAAACACACACATAAAATTGCTGTTGTCTCGGATCGGTATTTTAGAAAAAGTCTGCCAGGTAGAAGCAATCAATGTTTTTGTGCCGCCCCTGTGTAAAAAAATTTCTAACCTCGTTTTGATTATCCAGTATAATGTCATCAAACTCAACAACAGTTATCAAGACATTCATGGAGTGGCTTAACATCTGATTCAAAAGTGGCAATATCCAATCCATCATATAGCTTCATCAACTGCTGATATTTTAATTGTTCCAAGCTTTTAGAGAAGACATACAAGTGCCTGTTTTTCCAGTCTAACCAGTTGGGTGCCAATAAAAAATTATCAATCATTAGTGTAGTTTTACCACAAGCCGATGGTCCAACAATAAGACATCTAATATTATCAGGCAGGAGCATTCCATTTCTCTTATTCTGCTGTTCAGGCTCTGGCAGCCTCTTTATAACATCCCAGGTGCTCATAGTATCACTTTGTCTGCATCGATCCAGCTGTGTTCTGGGAGTCCTAGCCATTTCACCAGTATCTTGTTGCCTTTTCTGCGGATGATTTTTTCTATGAGATATGTGTCAGGCTGCTTAGTTTTGCTGAGTTCTTCTTCATAAAACCTGCCTTTGAGAATTTCTCCTCGGTGATCTTTTATAATATATGTGTTAAGGGTCCCAGGTTTAACTTGAAGCACTGTAAATAATTCAGTGCTCCAGTTTCTGGTAAAGCCTGTTTTGAATAAGTGCTTATATTTGCTGATTCTTACTTGATCACCCACCTTGTATTTGGCTTTTCTTGTTGTTGGCTGGTATCTAGGATAATAAACGGCACTGATCAATTTTTGCTCATCAGATGAAGTTACCTCAGAGGGTTTCATGTTGATTGTGGAATGGACCGAGTTGTTATATTTATGTAGAAGTTCTGGAAGAATATTAAGCCATTTATAATTACCTTGAAGTGTGAATTGTTTATACATATGATTTTTTAAGGTTTTGTTGAATCTTTCTACAATTGAGGCCTTGAGATCACTGTAACTCGAGTAATGTTGTATTGACTGGCTTTTAATAAATTGTTGGAACACAGAATTATAGAATTCTTTGCCATTATCTGTTTGCAAATAGCGCGGTGATCTTCCACTCTGATTGATGATTGTCCTGAAGGCTTCTGTAACACATTTTCCAGTCTTGGATTTGAGTGGCACAGCCCAGGCAAATTTTGAAAATGTAAATATGACAGTGAGTAGATACTTGTAGCCATTGTTGATCTTGTCTAAGTTTTTCAGCTGTCCACTTGCCATCTCAACCAAGTCGCACTGCCATAAATCATCTATGCCTTTTGTAACCACTGGCAGTCTCTTATAATTATGTCTGGCTTGTCTGTGTAATTCATCAACAATAATTTGTCTAGACATAGTATGTAAACAAGAATATTGCAACTATGGGGTGTTCAGCAGCTGATACTACAGGATTTTCTAAATACAGTTTGTCTCCTATTTGTATATTAAATTCCAGAGAACCATCATCTTCAGCATAAGATGTTTCTAATGTATTGGGGTCTGTAAAATCTTCTAACTCTACACTGGTGATTTTTGCTTTGTTATCAGCATTTGTTATTGATAAGGTAGGGTAGTGGTGTGCCTGTGGTTGAAGCCAATATTTGATCTTGATTGGTCTAAGTGTGCCCCCAACAAAAATCTGGTAATAAAATTGTGCAGGGGACAGCATATATATTTTGCCACCTGGTGTAAATGGTGAATCATATTCTTTGTTGGGGATACTGTACAATTCAAGAATTACTGTATGTTTAGGATTCTCAATTATGCCAGTTATTTCTTTTTCTGCTGTAAGCAATCTCCTTGTTACAGATTCAAGGTGCTCATTGATAGTCCTAACAACAACATCATGGCCTGGCTTGATCTTTATGTCCACAACAAGTTTCTTGTATTGTTGCACAATTTCTTGAAGCTGGGTGGCAAAAACAGACAGAGCATTTGCTTGATTGGATTCCATGTCCCTAGCTGTTGCTTGATATTAGGTACAATTTGCTGTAAATTTTCAACAACTGCCAATTTTGAATTTTGAGCAGTAAGATCATGGACTTGTCTTCTGATATCCTCAAACAGGGCATGCAGTTCATTAATATGTTGATTAGTTGGTAGAGTGGCCACTGTTTGAGTAAGTTGTTTGATCTCTGTCTGGATATTCTTGATATCTTCTGATTTCAATATGCGATTCACAGCTCTCTTAATATTTTTAAGTTCCTGTGATGTAGGTAGATTTGATACAGTATTCTGCAAAGATTCAAGTGCCAATTTCACATCATTTAATTCAGAAGCATCAACCACACCACGCATAGCATCTTGGAGCAGGGCTATATCTGCCTGAGTAGGTGTTGATTATTGTAAAATTTCAAGTTTTGTTTGGATATCATCGATCAAGTGATGAAAATGAGATAGCTCAGATTCAGTGTTGAGGTTTTCAAGTTTTGTGATCTGTTGCTGGACACTGACAAGATTATCTACAATACCAGGCAGGCGGGATTCTAGAAATTCTTGTACATTTGTCAAATCACTTTGCACTGCTGCTATGGTACCTTCAAGATAGGTTATAGTACTTTGAATTTTTCCAAAATCTTCATATGTTTCAAGTTGCAGCTTAATGTTGGCAACACTCCGAGTTATTGCACTCAAAGCATCAGAAGATGGCAAGTTGTTCATAAAATTTTCAAGTGTCTCAATTTTTTCTTTAACCTCGGCTATGGCATTGTTCAAGGGGTCCAGATTAGGTATCTGTAGTGATTGAATCTGTTCCTTTAGAGTGGAAATCACTAGATCAAAATCTTCTTGTGATTTTATGCTTTTGACAATTGTTTGGAGCTGTGTCTGGACATTATTTATCTGTTCTTCAATTGTTGTTTCAATTGCTCAGAGTTGGTGGCCTGAGTCTTAAATTTGGCTTGAAGAGCTGCTACAGCCTCCTCTAAACTTTGAAAATTATCCAATGTAGCCAAATCAGTATATTTCTGAAGCAGCACTTTGAGTTCTGAGTCAATTTTAAGAAGAGGGTCCATGCATTGTGATTGTAAATTTGTAATTTCTAGTTGAAGACTGGCATTGAGTGTGGTTTGTAAAGCTTGTAAATCACTTCTTAATTTCTTGACTCTGACATCAAGCATCAGAATCTCATCACTGTGATCTTCATGTCTTGTATGGCCAAATATATCATTAGGCATTTTGATTTAGTGGTTATTTATTATTGAATATCTAATTCTTAATTCTATAAAAAAAGGTATAAGCTTGTCATAGGATCCCGGGACCTCAATATATAAGCAGTCACCAGCAGAAATAGTATATACAGTGCCAGAAATCATGTTTGAGTGCTTTATCCTGTAAATATTTTCGCCTACTGAAATCTTGACATTACCCTCGGGGGTTGTAATAAATTGTAATTGACCACCTACAGGTAATTGGTAATGATTTAAATTATTGTTAAATATGTACAATGTTTTACCTGTTTCATCATCAGCATCTGTAAGTATGCTGTTCAGATGAATAATTAACAAAGCACTTAGTTTAGATATTATATCAGAAGAGGGTGCTGGTGTTGGCAGGTCCATAATAGCCTGTTTTTTGAACCCAAATAAGTTCATAGGCATGTTTATTTATTTCAAATCATGCTCTGTAATTGGGCATTGTTTGCCACTTTTCAAATCACAATGACCCCATGGTAGAGTATGTATGCCACATGATAAAATGCATCTCTTATCATCATGTGGGTCCAGAGCCACTTTTCTTACAACATTTGTAGTCAACAAGTGATCCACACTCTGAATTCTGCATTCTGATGTTCTTATTGAACTCTGTGATTTGAGACAATTTTTGTAATCTTTAAATTGGAGCTCTTTGTCTACAGTTACTCTGCCAATGTCCTTGACCTTTCTGGCAACAACACCACTACATGTTTCAAAACTGTACATCTTGGCCCTTAACCCAGCAAATCCTACAATAACATCACCAAGTGTCTCATCTTTTAACTTGCCAGGCACCTTTTTGTTGTGGGGTTGAATCTTTGTATGTTCACTGGTATCAAAATATTCAAGCAATTCAGGCTGTGACATATCTTGATAAACATCTTCTGTCTGAATATCAAGAATAAAACTATCTGTGTCCATGTACATCAGTTTTACACGATCCTTATAAAAAGGCTTGAGCACATCATAATACAATTTTAACATGTGTAATTTGGCCAATTCCAATATCACAGCCCCTACATAAATAGGCTTATCAAACTTAATCTTTGTTTTTTTCATGTTGAAGAGTGCCATATTTTCATCATAAATTCTTCTATAATTGAAATTAGGCTTTGCAATCAATTTTTTGCTCCGGCTGGGGTCAGTAATTATTTTAACATCAGTATGTTTTCTGACATTTTCTATGGTTTTGCCATACACTGAATTGACCATCAATTTAAACAAAGTTTTATCAAATTGGCTCATTGCAGATGTTCGAAGCTCTGTGTTTGTATCAATATATGGCTTCAACCATCTCAAGTGCCTGAACCTCAAAACTTTGCCAACTCTGGTCACTTGAACACCATGATTCATCAGGAACTGGAGGTTTTTATAATATATGACATAACCCTGTTTTGGCTCTAGAGTCATCATGAGCTTCTTCTGTTTAGAGCCAGGTGAACACTTAACCTCAGGAATTGGAGGCAGATCAGAAAATGTGTTGTGTAAATCATCAGGAATTGTCAGATCAACCTCTATGAAGAGGCCATAGTTACTGTCATCAAAATCCTGAAGATCTTTAATATTGAAATCTTCAAGCCACTCAAGCCCTGCAAATGGCAGTTTATCCATCATAGCATAACCATACAGGCTGTTGGCATCTACATACAGTATATAATTTGATGGCAGTGCTGGATCATAATCAGGAATATATTTGTTGTTAGCTCTGGCATATCTCTGAGAGCATTGCACCATCCCTCCTCTTATACATTGCTCCATAAACAGATACATATCTTGATCTTGGATTAGATCCAATTGCATTTTAGTGTTTAAAAACATTGCAGACCATGCTAGGCCTGGTGCACTGTAAAAATACATTGGATCCAGCTTATAATTTTCCATGGAAGATTTTCTGAATGCCTGAAGTATATCAACTAAGACAGTGACATTAAGTTTTAAATATGCCTTGTGATAATCACCAAATGTCTGGCATTTTAAATTGTTCCACATCAACTGGGCATGGTGATAATCATCATCAGTGATTCCAGATCCTCTGAGTTTGCTGTAGAACTGTTGTTGTGGTGGCAGAGAACACTCATCAAATTTAGAAAAATCTGTAATATAATCATATGGGTATACACCCTTCCGCCTAATTAATTTCAGGTCCTGATTTGGAAACAAAGCACATGTGATTTTAAATTGATCATCAGATAACTGGCCAGTGAAGCCAGGCTAGCAGACAGAATTCTGTAAGAATCAAGAAATCTTAAGTGAATGGGAACACCATTAACTTAAATTATTTTGCTAGTAGCTATATATTTCTCATTATTTTCTGCTAAAATATTTAAATTCTGCTTGTTAAACCCCTCGTACCTGATCAGATGATGGAAATCATAATTGGATGCACCATGGCAAAATATAGGGATAAATTTTGGTCTCTGGATATTAATATTACAGCTATTACACAGGGCCATTAAGAATTTACCATCTGTATGAGAATGGTGTTTCACCTTGATATTTGTATCTGAAAGTTCAGAATCACATACCGGGCATTTTTCTGCATTGTTGAAATCTTCAATCTGATCCTGTTAAAGGCAACATAGGTTTTGATTTTAATAAGACATTAGATGCTATGTTATGGCACTTATTTTCTATTCTATGTGCAAATTATTTGATGGCATCTGCTCCCATGTATAAATATTCTTTACTAACCACACCATCCTGTACAACAACATAATAAAAACTAGAAGCTTCATGTAACTGGTATGATGTAATTGAAGATTCATCAGGATCTGGGCTGCATAATGCAAGGGGTTTGAGGTTTGATTCAAAATTACAGACTATATATGCTGGGTGTTCCAACAAGGCTTCAAAATTTTGAATTTGGCATTTTCACTTGGATTAGGCATCACCATATGAACAGGTTTATGGTTGCCACAGTATTTTAAATGTTCAATTAACTTGTTTTTAGCAATTTCTGCATTCACTTCACTAATCCCATTTATTATTTTTTTACCATCAAATACAGTCAAACATCTTCTGCACAACTTGAATATTCTATGAGTTTTGTCTAGTTGTTTTCTGACTAAAGCTTCAAGACTGTGTATCAGAGTGTAATGATATGTGCCATCCCCTTCAATTAAGAGCAGATCAATCGGAACAGCAAAATCATCATCAAGTGTACTGATTCTGAGAGGATCTATCAAGCAATTGCCACGGCCAGTAGAACAAATAAATACATTAATAGATAATTGTTTACCATTGATATCCCTGGCCTATTTTTTTTTCAAATTTATCAATATTCTGAACAGACATGGACATTCTAAGCCCTCCATTGCTTCATCAAAATTTGAATTTGAATTTGATTTTAAAATTGTGGGAGCGTCAGCACTTAGGCTATTTTGCTCGAATCACATTATACGGGGGCCAGCCCCTTATCATTACAAAGAACAACTCTAACGTTGCGTAATTAAAAATCTTAAAATGTTCTGACTTCTGTTAAAAGCTGAGGCTGTAAACGGGCACTCAGCACAAATAAGGACAAAACACAGGACAATACAAACAAAATTATACTGGCCATGGAGCCAGTCGCCAGAGCCTCGTTAGTCTTCAGTCCAGGGTGCACTAACGTGGAAGTGAGGTTGACATTTGGGTGTACTACGTGGAAGGTCACCCCTTACACCCCGCTTCATCAAAATTGTGTTCATACTGTTTATAATAATTTATTCTCTCTGGATGATCTAAAACTGGAAACAAAGCAGCTAAAATACACCACAGAAAGCATTTCTCATCATTATTTTTTATGTTAACCACGGCTTTTTTGTTTTTAATATTATCAGGTAAAGACACATATGTAGATCCTTGTAATGGGTTGAATTCAGAAATATTAACATAGAGCTTGTGTGGAGTTCCGCATAGGCTCCATCCTGATTCTTTTGCTGCAAATTCAGTGTTTAATATTCAATTGATCTATCAAACTGCTTATTATTTTGTCTGAATTTGTATTTGAATATATAGCTACAGTTTCTGTTATGTGGGGCTGTGTAAATTTTGTGCCATTTGGTTTCTTATATTGTGTAAACAATTTGAGGGACAGCTTATAAGAGCCATTTTGTGCATTTAGAATTGCCTGCACATCAGGATTTATACTGTTCAAAAAATTCTTAATATCACATTTTTGCTCTCATACAAACCGGTAATCCCTACGTTGGCCAGCAAAACTGCTATGGATGGGTTCATAGCGTGGCTGCTTTGCCGGTCTAGCATTAACAGGTGTTTCATGCTTCCTTTTCAGACCAGATGTAGATGGTTGTGGGGGCAATGTTGATGACTGTGCAGAACAAGTATCTATATGTTTATATGTGAAATATTCCATGCTATATTTTCTATGGCATTTAGGGCATATTTTTGTGGGAGTTCTGCATTTGTCTGGATTACAATTCTTTTGATGCTTAGCCCAATTGGGGCTGGATATATTATTTTTGCATTGATTACAATGTTTTTGATTTGGCATTTTTATTATTGGTTTATTATATATATTTCTTGGGATTCAAATCAAAATTCTATTCTTAATAAAAAATATCAGTTGGGTTCAGCAGTGTGCTTTGTATATTTAGTGTGTGTGTGTGTGTGTGTGTATGTGTGTTAATATTTTTGGCTTTGGTATTTATATAAAATTTCTTGGGGTTCAAATCAAAACTCTATACTTAATAAACCTATGACAGGTTCTATAAAGCTGATAGCCTACATGCACAAAGGTAGAATAAGTACAGAAGCACTGCCCTAGCAAAAATGCATGTCTACACAGGCATGTCCTAGAAAAACAATAACCTAATACCATGTGTCATGTATAACAAACTGGGGCAGATATAAGCCTGACTCCAAATATGAGTGGATTACAACAAACAAGCAAGATGTGTCAAATATCAGACCTGTATGAGGAGCAATGCAACAACACATCTGTACTCCTCAGCCACTCTCACAATACTAACTGATATGTAATGCAAAAGCTCTTGCATCATAATTTGTTGCATAATATTGGGTAATAATTTGTTGCACAACATAATGCAAAAGCTCTTGCATCATAATTTGTTGCATAATATTGGATAATAATTTGTTGCACAACATAATGCAAAAGCTCTTGCATCATAATATTGGATAATAATTTGTTGCACAACATGATGCAATAGAAATAAACCAGAAGTAAACATGTGTGTGTGTGTGTGTGTGTGAGGGGTGTGTGTGTGAGTGTGTGGGTGTATGTGGGTGGGTGTGTGTGGGTGTGTGTGGGTGTATGTGGGTGGGTGTGGGTGGCTTTTTGGCTTAGTTTTAGGTGTAGCCAAAAAAAATATCAAGAGGGGCATATTTTTGACAGGCTTATGGACAACAATCTCACAGATGTAGCTTTTGTAAGTGTAGGCAAATCAATCTGAGGGGGGTCATACTTTCACGGGAAATTCCCGAGGGCATTTTTACAAAAATCTTGGATTAGACAGGGTGCCACACTTGAGCAAAAAGCTCATATGCACATCTTGAGCTAGGTTTAAGTGTAGCCAAATCTGCCTGAGGGGGGCTCATACTTTCTCGTCCCAGTAGTATATACTTTTATACTACTTGTTTCAACTTAGAGACTCCCATGACCGATCTCTCTGTCTACGGCTTTTTCTCAGAGGAACCAGTTTGTAAGCGTTAGGTGTTCTCAGAAAAGGTGTAGTTTTCCTGGAAACACGGACGGTCACTTTCATCTTCTTCTGTCGATGAGACGGTCCAGGGCTTTCCGTTGGCGACGATGAGAAGTTCAATGTTTTCGGATCCGGAAGTGTTTTTTCCTGACGTTCGTCTATCAAATGTTGTGCCGTGGATTGGTACTCATCGATTATATTCTGTAACTGATGACGTGTATTACGGGGTAATGTCTCTGCCAGATTCTGAGGAAAATACGTCTATTCTGGTGAAATAGTAGAAGAACCGTCGTTATTTTGAACAATAGGAATCTGTAATGGTTCTTTGGATTTTCGACTCAGCCATAAATACTCGTCCAGTTCCTTTCTGTAAAGACGCCATTTTTGATCGTCTGATATATTTTTCATTTTTAGAATATCATTCATCTTCTTATCTAGAACGGATAATTTTTGAGTCACAGACAATTCGGAACCACGAATACGTGCTAACTGTTCCGGTGAAAGGACGATCATTTTTTTGTAAGAAGAAGTCATTTCTCAATGAGGAATGAGAGTACCGAGAAGACCTGATAACAAGGAGCCTAGAAGTAAAGGTAGAAATCCTCCTTTCTGAACAAGAAGCTTTCTGCGTTTCTCGATGTTCACTTTCGGTTTCACTAGATTGCGTATGACCGACTTGTAAGGTGTCAGACGACGTTTTGCGGATGGTTTAATTTTCACGTTTCCTTTTAAAACGTTCAGGCAGCATTCGCTGATGAAACGTATCGTTTTTTTCGGAGCACTTTTCAATAATGATTTACGGATTTTGGGCGGCGAATTTTTCAACACGTGCAAGAAAGGTGAATGTTTCTTGAAAGAAGTGGAATGTCTATTCCTGTTAGAACGTGAGTTGGTACGTGTCTTCCTCGTTTTCCTCATCTCGATGTTTTAAACATTCCTGAGGAAGATATACAGTTGAGTAATTCTGGTTGAAAACGTCTGTTTGATAACGTAAAGGATCCAGTGTTGACTGTGAGAGATCGATATACAAATAACTGTAAGGTTGCGTGGTAGCATCTATATATACTTTTTCGAGTTCCTTCATGCGATGAGGATGAAGTTGTCGTGCAAAAACAGTGAATTGGTTCATATCTCGAGGATTTTTAAAAATAACAAAGTGCTTCACGTTCAACGAAATGTCCCTGCAATTTTTTCCTTGGTGGAAAAGATTCTGTGTTATGAACACCACCGAAATGTTTTTGTGATGGCTGCCTTTTGTGAAAAGGTCGGCGACTTTTTCCCCTTGTGCAACCATCATAAGATCATCCAGGATTATGAGTGTAGGAGTTTTTCCGTTCCACGACTGCCAATCGACGATAACTTTATGATATTGCACATCTCGAAGACTTTGTGGAATACTGTTCTCCTGATCGTAACACCATATGATTTTCTTGACGGATCCTTCTACAAGATGAATTTGGAATCGACCATGTTTGTCACAAAAGTAGTTTTTCCGCTTCCTGATGCTCCGCAAACCATCATGGTGAAAGGATGAGAAAGTTTAGGAATCATGCTGAAGAAACGTCTTACAGATTCTGAAGAAAAATGAAGGTCTGTCAGTCTGCAAACACGTTTTATATCAGCCCCGAAGGGTTCGAACTCTGGACCGTTACAGACATATTTTAGTGTGCACAGTATCCGAAAGGAAACGATAAATGTTCATGGTCGAATTGTCGTTTCAACAATACTGGCTGAAACAACTTTTTTTCATTTGTACTGATGACTTGGAACTGTTTTGTTCTTCTGATTCTGAAAATATTTTCGACCATAACTTCAGGTTTCTCATTGTTTATCATGTCGCACATGGTATCGAAATTAATCAATTCTGATGTGGCGGTATTCAATGTAATCCCTTTCACTTTACAGATATACTGTGCTTCGGAGAACGGTTTTGTTATTTTCATGCTGTAACTTTTCGGTCCCGTTGAAACAAACTGTTCACAAACCGCATCGGTGCCGAAATCTGCCAATTCATCGGTGAGTTCTCCTAGTGCGTCACCTGTCTGGGGATGGTATTCCATTTCAGCACTATCTATGTAAATTACTGAATCTGTATCACAATAACATACCCCGTCACCCAATTTTTCTAGAAGTTCATAAAGTTTCAGACGAGCATGACATGTTGTGAAGGCAGCGATAGGAACGTTTACTTTCCTGTTCTGACTGACTGCCTCTTCAACATATTTCCAGTTCACTAAAACGGTGTCCTGATTGATGAATACGACTCCTCCGATTATGATATTTGGGTCAGTCATTTTATCGAGGAAATCCTTCGATTCCTTGATGATGGTTGTCTGGGAAAGATTGTCCCGTTGGCCGAACTTGCCCCATAAAAAATTAAGGCAGAGTTTAGCCAGAGTACGTTTCCCGGGATTGACTTCGATACTGTTTTCTTCCAACAGAATACCCTCCTTATCGAAATATTCCTGTATGTATTTCTGCTTATCCTCGTCGTTCTGACACCATGAAGGCCACCCGCTCGCTTCCTGTTTTATTTTCAAGAAGGTGTTGACATAACCAGAAAAAAGTCCTCCAGTCTTTGTGACAGGGTCGTACATCGATGTTTCATACTTCCACACTTCCGACACTGACAGTACTTTGTAGCCTAAACTGCAAGCTTTACGCACCTCGGCTATGACCCAAGTTCCTGAAAGTACACGTTGATCATCGGAATGGCTGCATGTACCTTCACATTTTAATCTAAAAGCACATTCCTTGCACAATACAAACATCAGTTTTCCGTGCATTTTTGTAGGTAAAACAGGATGTAAAAGGGTTTTCGGTGGCAGAATAGTACATTTGATGAGTCCCTCCATGTTCAAAACCTCATTTACCGGAGGAATAGAATTTCCTAGAAATATTGTAGGATGTCCGACAGGATAGGCACAGTATTTGTTGACATAAGAGTACAAACTTGTAAAATCGTTGTACTGCAATTTCTCGTTTTCCTTGATCTTGTAATACGTCCTGACTGTTTTAACTCTTCCTCCATATAAGGCGTCTCGTGGATTTAAAGGAATGCAGCAGACAATAGGATGTGTCGATAGATATCTATTCAATTCAGGATCTGCTTTCAATATTTTGTTGAAATCGCATTCCCACATAGTGACGACATGGTATCCTTCAGAACGTAAAGCTGCAAGTTTACGACATGTTGTCTCGTATCTGAAGGCTGCAGTGTTCAACATGTCACTGTGTTTCTGACTGTTACTATCCTGATCGGTTTCATCGACATCTTTCGGATACATATCTCTGTTAACGGATATGCAACGTTGACAACCATGCCAGTAACAGCCCAGGGCCTCATACACTGTCCTCGTCTCCTCGTGATAACCGTTCACTCTGTAACGTCCTCCTATGACATATTTTTCACGAGTACGTCCGCCGTGAAGAAGTATTACATCATTCTGTTCTTCAACGTAGGTTAGCCATTTCAAAGCAAACTTCGACATCTGATCTGCATGATGGTAACCTCCTTTAGGAATTATTCCTATAGTGTTAGCAGGCATAAATTTCTGTCTGTAAATTAGTGAACAGGCAGATGCTATTGTGAGGCAATCCTTGAAAATGTCTATTTTGCATATGTCTAGGAAATTCTGTCTCAGCTTCAGACATCCTTGTCTCAACAGGGTAACATCCTTGATGCAGTATTGGAGAAGTTGGTTTCTGTTGTTGAAAGGTGTTTCGCATGCATTCGGCGTCATACCAAGACATGAAACGGTGTTGATCTTCAACTGTTTTCATGTATTCATAACCGTATGCAGAAGGAGGAGGCATCGGTCCAATGTAATTTCTGTTCTTGTAGGTGTTCCACAAATGCGGATAATATCCTTTCTGAACAGGCAAACCGAAAAGTTTCGAAAAGCCTGCAAGATTTGTCTGAACGTAGTTGAGGCTGTCCACAAAATGAAGATTTTGGTATGTCATGCTGATGAGTTTGGTACCATCTAAGATGACACGAGGTTTCATTTCTCTCTCCAACATTCTCCGTAATAAAAATGTACAATCGTAACCTCGTGCATTATGTGCACAGATGGTTATGTCGGAAAACTTATGCTGCAATTTCAAATAGGACAGGAATGTGTCTACAGGGTCATCCCAGAATATAAACTCTCTTGTTCCACAAACAGAACACGGAACTGTTAAATCCTCTTTTTTGTAACATAAGTGACAGGCCGTCTGCACCACAATAAGATTCGGAACGTGAAGAAAAGTTTTTCTTTCTCAAGATAAGGAATGTCAGTTTAGCATTCAAAGTCGTAAAACACAAATAGAAATTTTGAGTTCTGTTTAGGTTTCGGTATAGACATGTAACAGAAATGATTTACAGGTTTCACACAATTACATACCGTACAATATTTCATGTTGCATCTATGTACTTTCTCATATCTATTGTTCGTGAGAATAATTCTGAAACATCGGGGACACTGTTGGATTTCGCTGCAGAAAGTACCGTTTCGGAACGGTGTAGAAACATGATTTGTGAAGCAGTTCTCATTTTTGAAAATTCTGTTACATGTTTGACATATTCTACGAACACCCTGTTCAGGCACACACGGCGGAGTTGAACGGCACATAGAACATAACTGTTTACACAGATGGTTATGAGCTTTCTGAAATATGAGTTCGTTACACCCGCGACATTCTTGTTTTGCCGCGAATGCACCAACACGGTTCACTATCACATCATAATGCTGTCTCAGGTTATCGCAGAGAAGATATATAAATTTGGAAGCGTTTTCAACCAGTCCTTCAAACAAAACATCTTTAACGTCACGAAGATTGTTGTATACAATAATTTTATATTCTGGGAGAACTTGCTGAAATTTTCTCAGTTCGGGAATTCCACTTCCGGCACACGTATTGTCTGTCAGATCTACATCTGCTTTCCGCATAATTTCAAAAACAGGTTTGAGAAGATTTGTTTCTTCTGTATTGAGTATAGGAAGGATCGTTATCAGCATAGGCTTTCCCTATGACCAGCGCTTCAGCTAAACAGTGTTTTTTTCTATTCGGCACACCGACGATACTTCTTTTTTGAGTGCTTAACATATAATTAGGTAAACAATATGTTCGATTACCCCCACCTACAACAGGTATATTGACATGGTCTGCTCGTAAAATTAAGCGATCTGTAGCAGTGAAGGTTTTCGCACTTTGTAGTATTTTGTACATAATGTTCCACACCATATCACTATGCAACTGATCACATCTATGCCACCCGATGTAAATATCTTTCACAGTTGGGTCAGATATGTTAGACAAAGTTAAACCTATTTTGTCTTCATTCTTGCTGTCTTTTTTAACGTAGGTGAGAAGATTTTCAACACCTTCGCGAATCCAAGTGTGAGGATCGACATTTTCTGGTGGGTGTGAGAAACTGAATTCAACACGTCGTCCCTTGGAACGGAATTTAGGATATTCACGTTCTTGAATGTTATGTAATGTTATATTCCCTATCTGTTCACGAGACACTGAAGCACGTTTCCTTTTCTTACCTTTCCCATTTGATGGCTGTTCTGCTGGCGGGTACGGTCTCCATGACGGTCCTGGCAAAGGCTCCGGGTGTGATCTGGATGCAGCGTTTGTAGAAGTTCCTGTGTCGGATGTCTGCGTCTCCTTGGTGACTGGGGATACAGAATCAGGTGTCGACGGGGGGCCTGGGGACTCTTCGGGAATACCTGTCCATCCTCCTCCTGAAAGATCGGGTGCGGATGTTGTCACTGTCCGTAGTAAGTGGTCATACTCCTCGACCAAAGATATACTTTCTCCCGCGATGATTTTCTGCGCAATGATCGCCAACACTTCCCGTAATTGTGCAGATGTTGTGTAATATCCGTCACGATATAGCACTAACAGATCGTCAGCGGATAACTGTACGTCCATGATCGTACAATGATTATTTCACAAAGACTGTCTTGTGGAGAGAACGCCGTTCTTTATATATGCAAGCATGACGCAACAGTTATCTCCGATCCTAACGTTTCTACTGACCCTATGTAATTATCCCGGAAATGGTTAACAGGCTTCACCACATGTTTTCCTCTTTGATATCACTATGTAACGGTTTTTCTGTTTATCTGAAAACGCGGGATACAGGATGTAGATAAATGCTTAACGAAGGAACGTCTGAAATGTTTATATATCGACAAAGGAAGAAGGACGTAGATAAGGAAATAGCTCGGCTCCTAATTGAACTAGAGAAAAACTGATTACAGATTCCGAATCTGCACGACAAGACCTTTCATGTGAATGTAACATCAAAGGTCTCCGACCGGAAATAAAGAAACTAGGAAACCGCTAGACCTAGGGGGATGAAACCTGGTTCATCTGAAAAAGCATGTTTTTCTGAGAAAAATGACGTTTGAACCATCCTCCTAGCTCAATTAGGAGTCGAGATATAGCGATTTTAAGTTTTCGAAAAAATCAAAAAAATCGAAATTTTCAAATCGCTCTAGCTCCTCCCCTAATCGACGTAGAGCGAATCTGATTATATATTCGTAATCTGCACGTCAAGACCTTTCGGTAGAGTGGTCGGAAGGGGGTCTACGATTGAAAATAAAGAAAGTAGGAAACCGCCGGTCCTAGAACAATGAAACCTGGTTCATCGGAAAGAGGACTTTACTCCGAGTCCAACAAGCTATCAATCATCCTTCTAGCTCGATTAGGAGCCGAGAAATTCGATGGTCAAACTCAAAGGTCAAGGTCATGGTCATCTCAAGGTCAAGGTCAAGATGTATATGTAATATATATATATATATACTCTGACATTGTGTGTGTCTGTTTGTGTGTGTGTGATATATATATACTGTTATTAGCGGTCATTAACTTACGGTTACAAAGGTATACGGTTTTACACTTTAACCATGAGCTATGTGTGTTAGCAGGTTCTGTGACATACTGCGAATGGTTTGTCATTCTTGTTAGCAGAATATGATACCGCTATCCACCCACTTCCGTACAGAGATATCAACATCCACCCATTTCCTTTTGATATTGCGAATGGAAAATGAAACTTGTCGAATACACTGACAGTGTTTGTTCTGACATCTTATAGAAGCCTTCAAGAATATGGAGAGAGAGAACTTTGTAAGTATTCCAAGTAAATAATTAACATAATCATTTTTTATATATATTCAATATATGTTTATTATTTCCATTTATTCAAAATACATATATGGATCAGAAAAAACAGTGTTACTCTGCACACATGTCAAGTTATATACATTACATATATAGAAATAACGAAAATTGAATAAGATGATTAGTGTGTTAGCATTGTTAGTTTTTAGTTATCCAATTTTCGTTTTTTCAAAATCTCTAGCATCCTCTTCTCCATTTCACCTTCTGTATCCCCCATTTTATCTATACCTCTCTGCTTCCGCACACCTTTGAAAACTTCCATCAGTTCAAAACACACTTTCATGCTGAAGTGGGATGGCATATAGGTAGCTTTTTTATATTTTCAATAAACCCCTCGAACACCTGACTTGTTTGTTTCTTGTCGAATATGTACGTGAACAGCTTGACGAGGTTGTCGAGCCTAACCTCCATATCCTTGCACACCTCTTCCAGATTTTCCAACAACTCTCCAGTTAAACCATTCTCCTCGCAAAAATCTACAAAGCACGCAATCTGCTTCTCAGCCTGCTTCGCATGGGTCTTGCTCCATAGATTCCTTCTCTCACCTCCACGTTCAGCTTCATTTTTCACATTCGCGTGTAGGAGGTCAAATTCGAACGGTAGGGATGCCATCTGGAAATAAGAAACAAAAAGTAAAACATATGTTTTTGTTTTCAGCAAAAGATTTTCACCATAGGCAACATGATGAAAACACAGTTCATATTAAAGCAGATATTCGGTGTGATGACGGGTACGGAAGAGACGTTTCTCAGAAAGATAAGGAATATATCGGCGAAATATGACAGGATAAATCAGCAAAACAGAAATTTCTTCAAGCAAAAAATAGACGCCATGAGGGGACAGTTGGACCAGATGGAAGAGGAGCTGGACCGGAGATTCGGTACTCATGATATGCAGAACCAGATTCTGGACGAGTGCCGTACCCACCAAACAGGGTAAATACCATATTTTATAATACAATATTTTTGACACGTCTATTAGTAGTGTGTTTCGTGGTACAACCAGGACGAGAAAGTATGAACCCCCCTCAGGCAGATTTGCCTACACTTAAAACAAGCTCAACATGCCCATATGAGTTTTTTGCTCAAGTGTGGAACCCTGTCTAATCCAAGATTTTTGTAAAAATGCCCTCGGGAATTTCCCGTGAAAGTATGACCCCCTCAGATTGATTTGCCTACACTTATAAAAGGCACTTCTGTGAGATTGTTGTCCATAAATTTGTTAAAAATATACCCTTCTTGATATTTTTTTGGCTGCACTTAAAACTAAGCCAAACGTATTAACACACACACACACACACACACACACACACACACACATATTTACTTCCGGTCCACTTCCGGTTTGCCTACTTCCGGTCCACTTGTGGCCTATTTCTGGTTTATTTATATTGCATCATGTTTTGCAACAAATTATTACCCAATATTAAGCAATAAATTATTAAACATGTGTTATATTCTGATTGGCTTATTGTTTCAGATGCTTTCAATGCGGTCTGTGCTTAGGCTATATAAAGAGATTTTGCATTGCATACCAGCCAGTATTGTGAGAGTTGTTGAAGAGTAAGGGTGTGTTGTTGCAGTGCTGCTCATATTTTTTTAAACACAAAAATATTGCAAATTTATATAAATTGAATTACAAATCTATTTGATTTAATAGACAGAATTTTTGACAACCTGTCATAGGTTTACTAAGTATAGAGTTTCGATTTGAACCCCAAGAAATTTTATATAAATACCAAAGCCAAAAATATTCACACACATACACACACACACACACTAAATATACAAAACACACTGCTGAACCCAACTGATATTTTTTATTAAGCATAGAATTTTGAATTGAAGCCCAGGAAATTTTATATAATAAACAACAACAAAAATGCCGAATCAAAAATATTGTAATCAATGCAAAGAGAATATATCCAGCCCCAATTGGGTTAAGCACCAAAAGAATTGTAATCCAGATAAAAGCAGAATTCTCACAAAAATATGCCCAAAATGGCATAGAAAATATAACATGAAATATTTCACTTATGCTTGTTCTGCACAGTCATCAACATTTCCAAACAAAATTGAATGGAAATATTTGTGTAATTGCCCTGTATAACTTAGATTGCAAGGCCATATTTTGTAATTTTCTAGACCAGGAGCTAGACCCTATGCACCAGAAACAGGCCATAAAATGCCTCTCCACAAATTATGTGAGCATCATGGAGCACACAATACACTTTACAATTTTGAGAATCTCAATTTAAATTCAGGAACAAGAGATTTGGATTTGATGTATCTGGAAATAACCCTTTTTTTCAAAAAATGTTTGCATCTTGAATCAACCTGCAAACAATATTACATGTTAGGCTGGGCTATCTCAACAGCAGAGGCATGCAGCTTAGTGGTTTCCTGCACTCACACTCTGTAAATACATTCCATGATTTTATTATCCTATTAAAGCACCCAATGCTGCAATTTTTAAATTTTTGCTGAAGAAGATACATGATTATCTCATTCATGTTCAACATCTGAGAATTGTATGCATCAAAATATTGCAGGTGATGATTAAAATCTGCACCACTATACAACATTCCACTATCTGTTGTAACAAATTCTGCACTATGGAACCTGTCCAGATGCATCATCAAAAATCTAAAATGTTTCCAGTTTGAGCTCTGAGTGGGAAGAATCTCAAAATCATAGAATCTCCCCACACTTGCATGATTTGAAAACCATCCTCCATAATAGGAAAAATCAATATAATAATAAAAAAAACTGTCCCACAATTCTCCTTCAAGAATTATACTTGTGGCACTCAAAATCAGTGTTGTATCTCAAGTTTAGATATTTGAAGCTTTGTGTGCTGTTCAGGGCCCAGCGGAACTCTGTTTCATTATTGATTGAAAATAAATCATACTCTGAGAGTGTTGAGAATCTAATTTTGAAATCAGGAAGAAGAGATTCAGATCTAATATATTTTGCAACATCTCTTCTGTCAAAAAATGACATGAGCATTGATCCTATTGTGCACCTACACAATTGTGGAGAGCAATCATGTAGATATAAACAGAAATTGTACATGGCTCTGTGTACCTCCCGATCAGAATTTGAGGTTGAGATTTGAAGATTGCAAAAAATTGCAGTTTAAAGGTTCAAAATAACTCAAATCATGAAATTTTATCTTCAAACTCAGCAAATACAGAATAATCTCATTTGCATTTATGACCCCTGAGATATATTTTTCCATTCTAACAAAATCCGCACCAGAAAACACCAAGCCTGTATCTGTGGTTACAAATTCAAAATCATCATAGGATTTCAAATAAGTATCATAATTTAAATGTTTCCAGTTCTCAGATATGTCAAATGGGATATGAAAACAATACACTGATTCAAAATATTTTGTTGTAAACCAATAATTTTTTCTGTAACAATCATAAAAACCTACAAACAGCCCAACAATTCTCCTGTGCAACAGATATATGTATTTTTCCTTCTTGCCCAACAATCCCAGATGTATGCATCCAAATTCATGGTCACTGTCAAGCACCCACCTAAATTCTGTCTCATTTCTAACTGCAAACACATCATATTCACATAAATCGGAAAATGCAAGCTTGAACCTTTCCAACAGTGATTCCGATTGTATATATTGTGACAAATTCCTTCTCTCAAAAAACATTGCAACAAGTGATGTGTGTTATCCTTCTAAAACAATGACACATTCAAAAATGCAATGCTGTAATTTTTTAAGAGCATGCCCAACACTATGCTTAATAATATTGTTCCTTTGTTGCTGATAATCCCGATTTATTTCCAAATCACACTGCCCGGGATACATGTTTGCTGAACAATATTGCAAAATTGGAACTGTAGCAACTATGTATGTATTATTGGGAGCTTAGATAATTGTTCCCCGCACCTGCATGTTTCATTCCAAGAGGTTTTGTCTAGGCACAGTGCAAGGCACTTACTGCTGCAATTTCTGAATTTTTGCCTCAGAAAATACAGAACAAGCTCATTCAGGCATTTGTGTTTTATATACCCAACAAGATCCGGGTGGAAATCATCTGCACTGAACAAGTGCCCATCATCTGTGGTCACAAATTCAATATTCCTATTAAACAGATTGGGATTGGAAATTATTCTGTTAAAAAATTTAAAATGCACCCAATTTAAGCTCTGATCAGCCATGAGCTCTAAATCATAATCTTCATACCCATCACAACAATTGCTGTACCAACATTCATCAAACAATTTCAACCTGCAGAAATAATAATAGCTCCCAGTGTGGTGATGCACAAACAATCCACAAATTCTCTTAAACTTGTTGTACATAAATTTTTCAAACTTGCTTACATCCTTCAGTGACAAGTATTGAAAATTCTTGTCACTGTTAAGAACCCAGTGCATTTCAGTCTCATTCTGAACTGCAAACAAATTATACTCGGACAGGTTCAGGAACCTAAACCTAAAATCTTGAACAAGTGATTCGGATTTTATGTATTTTGAAATTCCCCTTCTGTCAAAAAAATTCTGCATTATGACAAGCTTAGTGGCAATGTGAACAATTCCCTGTCACATTGGCATGTATTTTGTATGTTGTGCGCTTCAAGTGACAGGCATATGCATTCATGCTCACAATTTTTAAATTTTTGCCTAAACATATACATTAGAATCTCACTGAAATTTGTATATTTTGAAAATTTGTTCATGCCTGGCTTAAAATCTTCAAGTCGATACAAATTGCCCTCATTTGTGGTGACATATTCAATATGATTCAGGGGTAGAGGTACAGAAATTCTGTTGGTGATATTATAGTGGATCCAGTTTAGACTCTGTGGCATAATTATGTCCATTCTGTACACAAAACAATTCTCATTGCAATTGTTGTACCAGTAATCATCATACATTGCAAATCCACAATGCCAATAATAATACTCTACAGAATAAAGCACAAAAAATCCAACAATTCTTTTGCATGTATTGAACATGGATATTTCAAATCTTATTAGGGATTTCAGGGATAGGTAGTGAAAGGCAAAATCACTTGAAAGCACCTATTGCATTTCAGTTTCATTCCCAACAGAGAACAGGTCATGCTCGGACAGATTCAAGAACCTAAGCCTGAAATCCCCAATAAGTGATTGTGATTTGATGTATTTTGAAATTGCTCTTCTGTCAAAAAAATTCTGCATATTTAATAATTACACACTGGCATGAATATGCAAGGAACAGAATCATGAAAACCCATTACTCAATGCATTCCGATACAGCCTCATTGTTTATGATTGTTGCAAATTTTGAGATGAAACTGTTTTTATGTGATTCAAGGCCCATCAAAGATATTACACAGTGAACAATTACAGTGTCACTTGTTTCATCCAAAACAATATTGTATATGAGATGGGGTAATTTTTTCAAATTAATATATTCCAATCTGTCAAGTTGCATGAAGCACTCAACTGCAAGAACCCTCTCGGTGTTATTTTTTGCTGTTCTGAAAAGGAGGTAGCATGAAACAATGGCATTTACAGATTCTGAATTGTATATAATTTTTGTAGAGAAACAATCAACATAGTTGATAGAGCTCATATAATTAGATTTTTCTGCTGAGGTCTTGGAATTTTTGATGAATGCATATCCTATATTCTCTATGTATTCATATGTGATGATATTATCAGGTGCTTTGTCCTGAAATTCTACAAAATATATTTTTGTTGTTCCTACAAGGGTCATAACATAAAAATCATCATAGTACCCAACTTCAGAGTATACATACCTGAGCAACTGATTGTATTTGTGGGTATTGGGCTTGAACAGATTGATCTTATTTTCAGGGGGCTCACAATGTTGTCACAGAACCTGAGGATCCCATCACTGTTAAGGGATGTGCTTAGCTCAGGTCTGAAAATCTTGTTGACATAACATTTTGTGCCTTTATTTGAAATTTTAACAACAATTTTGAAATCTACAAGGCTTATCTCTGTGACATAATTCCCCAGGATGCTGACAAGTTGTTGATTTGTATTCAATGCATCTATGATGCTCACTTGCATAATTTGTGTGGGGACATATGGGTTCTCTTCAAAACAAACAGTTCTGTGATTAAAATTATCTGAAAAATCTCTTGCATTTGTTTCATATATACTGTAGACAAGATACTGATTGTTTATATATTTTACAATATAATCTTCAGACATCTTGCAAGTGGGGGCAACAGAATATCTATGGGTTATATTTATATCTAGGCTTTCACTATTCTGTACAGTCAATATGTTGGGAACAAAAAATTCATTCTATACCTACAATCCTGTTTCTGCTCTATTTCTGCACTCCCTGCTGTCCCTGCTGTGTCTGTTGTTTCTGCTGTGTCTGAAAATATTTTTAATTTAAATAATTGACTTCCTCGATAGAGTGATATCGATCTACAGGATGAAGTACAAAACAAGAAAGTGGACTGTACGTGTAATACTTCATTTCTTTGACTTCGTGTGTGCTGCATGTTGGATTGAGTACCAAAGAGATTCAGCAGCATTGAAGAAGAAAAGCCGAGATATAATGGACTACTTGGATTTCAAAAATGCAGTATCTGAGTGGTTACTTCATTCTGGAGAATCTACAGAGTCAGGGGATGAGTTTTTGCCAAATACATCAAAGAAGAGGAAAATATCAGTGCCACACCCAAGTACACCAAAGCGGAAGAATGGAGCACAACACATGCCAAAAATTGTAGTGGATGGAAAGAACCATAGATGCCGTATGCCTGGTTGTAACAGTGTAAGAGCAAGAGTAACCTGCAGTAAGTGTAAAATTAATTTTTGGCTTGTTGCAAACCGAAATTGCTTCAAACTTTACCATGAACTGTAAAATTAGAAAAAAAAAAGATGTATTTAAAAACTGGACACATTATAATGTACCATCAGATTTAGTTTAAAAATTTGTTACTCACATATATAATTGTGTGTACAAATTCTGTAAAAAAAATTGCAACATATAGAACCAGTGTGTCATATTTGACACATGCCTTTTTATAAAAAATAATGTTGAAAATCAAGAAATTCATATTTTTTTGGTGTTAAAGGTAAATAAACAACATACATAAAAATATCCCCAAAAAAGTTATTTTCTCTGTGAGTGGTTCCGAAGAGGTTAAGTACTTCGTAAAGAAAGGTATGAAAGCAAAGGAAATTCATGCCGATTTTCTGAACACACTGGTGACTCTGCTCCTTCATATTCAACTGTTGCAAAGTGGACAAACGAGTTTAAATTTGGTGGGGACAGCTTAGAAGATGATCCACGTAGTGGTCGCCCAAAATGTGCTACTACCCCCAGAAATTATTGAAAAATTGCATAAATTGGTCATGGAGGATCGCCGACTGAAAGTGCGTGAAATTGCTGAAGCTATAGGAATGTCATCCGAACGGGCGCATCACATTTTAACAGTTGAATTGGATATGAGAAAATTATCTGCAAGATGGGCGCCGCGACTTTTAACACAGGACCATAAACGCATCAGAGTGGACATTTCCGAACAATGTTTGAGTCGTTTTAAGAGAAACCAAACAGATTTTTTGCGCCGGTTTGTGACGACAGATTTGATTTGATTTTAAAATTTTGGGAGCGTCAGCACTTAGGCTATTTTGCTCCCGTCACATTATACGGGGGCCAGCCCCTTATCATTACAAAGAACAACTCTAACGTTGCGTAACTAAAAATCTTAAAATGTTCTGACATCTGTTAAAAGCTGAGGCTGTAAAGGGGCACTCAGCACACATAAGGACAACAAGACAATACAAACAAAATTATACTGGCCATGGGGCCAGTCGCCAGAGCCTCGTTAGTCTTCAGTCCAGGGTGTACTAACGTGGAAGTGAGGTTGACATTTGGGTGTACTACGTGAAAGGTCACCCCTTACACCCCAGAAAATATTAGGGACTCCGTGTGTGAGCAAGTACTTTTTTCAGAGTTGTTGTTATTTGTAAATTTGTAAATGCTTGTGCACTTCAAGTTGAGAGAAAGGACGGAAACATTCATTTATAGGTGTTACTAACTTTATCAATTGGAATTTCACTTCGATTGCGAGTTCAATGTTTCCTTGCAAACACTGCATTTATAAACTAATATGAGTTCTGATACCGTTCCCATTCACATTGACAAGAGCAGTCAAGACTCTATTTCTAGCCTTTCGACTGTTCTTGTACATAACTTTCCTGATGAGTAGGGTAAACTCTTCGTTCTAAGCCACCCCCGAAATTTTGATTTACTTTTATTGTGTACACCTATACAGTAATATACTCAAAATCGAACTTTCACTGTTACAAAAGTGACACAATACAAGCGCAAAAAAAAGTCAAAGCTCAAATTCCAATTTTCATAGTGCAAAATTGCTAATTTTTGAAAATCCCTCTATAACTTTCGCTAAAATTTTATTTTTCAATAATTAAAGAGAAGTGCTAAGTTAAAAGTGCTAAGTTACTTCCGGTCTACTTCCGGTCTAGGCTACCCCCGAAATCGAAAAAAAATTAAAAAAAATATAAAAAATAATTAATTACCTAAAATTTTATTGTTTTGAGAAGAATCCTAAAAAAAATTTTGTATATATAAAACCTAAATTATAAAAATATAGATATAAATCAAAATTTTTTCCTGATTAAAAATAAAACGGAGAGTTTACTGATTATAAATACAAATATTTTGCTATTTTCAGTTATTATTTGAGAATTAGAAGTTGAGAGAAGAGATTTATTAAATAATTAATTTACCTAAAATTTTATTGTTTTAAGAAGAATCCTAAAAAAATATTTTGTATCTATAAAACCCAAATTATAAAAATATAGATATAAACCAAAAGTTTACTGATTAATAAATTGAGATTATAAATACAAATATTTTGCTATTTTCAATTATTATTTGAGAATTAGAAGTTGAGAGAAGAGATTTATTAAATAATTAATTTACCTAAAATTTTATTGTTTTAAGAAGAATCCTAAAAAAAACATTTCGTATATATAAAACACAAATTATAAAAATATAGATATAAAACCCAATTATAAAATATAGATATAAAACCCAATTATAACAAAATGAATAATCAAATTAAAATTCCAAACCAAGATATTTTATATCATGTTGTATATAATACAACACATGTAGATAATGAAGAATTAGATATTCCAAATTTTCTAGCTAAACTTAAACCTAAATTTAAAAATTTAATTTGTGATAAACTTAAACAATATTCTCTCAAATTATATTGTATTTTATCATCAAATTATATAAATCCTGGTAATAAAATAGAAAAATTTTATCATCAGACTCATGTGTTAAAATTATACTATAATGATACTAATAATTTAGATGATATTTATGATAGAATTTGTGAAGAACTTAAGTTACAACAACAACAGTTCGAAAAACAAGATTCAGGTTGGTCTCTTTGTGATACAAACCATGAACTTGAATTGAAAATAGCAAAAAATGCCCCTCTTGGAGGATCTGGTTATATTAAATTACCTAAAGAGATCAGAAACAAATTTGCTGTATTAAATATTCAAAATAATGATAATAAATGTTTCCTCTGGTGCATCATAGCATATTTTCATCCAGTTAAAAATTATACTGATCACAAATATCGTGTCTCCCATTATGAAAAATTTGAAACAGGATTTAAAAAATCCATGTCAGGAATAAAATATCCAGTACAAATCTCAGATATTGAGAAATTTGAAAAGCAATATCAACAATACAATAAAAAATTAATAAATGTTCATGTTTATGGTTATGATATAAATAATAATATTTATCCACTCAGACACCATCCACCATCTGCTGGTGCACATATCATAAGATTATTATATGTTACAGAGAGAAATAAGAAACACTATTGTCTCATACAAAATCTAACAAAATTGGTGCATAATCAAATAACATCAGATCATCATAAAATTACTATATGTGATAGATGCTTGTCAAAATTTTATAGAAGAAGTAACAAATCATGTGAACAGCAATTAGAGGAACATATTGAAAAATGTTATTATTATCCTCATGTAACTTACAAATTTCCATCCAAAAGTATAAAATTTTCTAAATATGAATCGCTGGTACAACATCCATTTGTAATCTATGCTGATTTTGAAACAATACAGATACCGATGCAAACATGTCTTCCCGATCCAAATGAATCATATACAACAAATATAGCTAACCATGAATCTTGTGGTTTTGTACTAAAATTAGTAAAAACTTATGAAGAAAATAATCCACAACAATTATTTATTTATAGAGGTAAAAATGCATCTCGAATATTTATTGAAAAACTTAGAGAGTGGGTAAAAGATTTTGCTCCAATTTTATATAATACAAAATTGATGAATAAACTTACACCAGAACAACATCAGAAACATTATGATACCAAACAATGCAAATATTGTAAAAATAATTTTAATTTATTTAATCCAAAAGTTAAACACCATAACCATTTTAATGGATAATATATTGAAACAATTTGCAATTCATGTAACTTGAAAATAAAGAAACCAAATTTTATTCCAGTATTTATTCATAATTTACAAAATTTTGATGCACATTTATTTATCAAAGAATTAGGATATGATACAGAAAATATTAATATTATACCACGCAGTAAAGATAAATATATTACCATAGAAAAAACTATCAGATTAGAAAATGGACAAATAATTAAACTTAGGTTTCTAGATTCATATCAGTTTCTATCTAGTAGTTTGGCAAATCTGGTGAAACAATTATCCGATGATGAATTTATTCACACAAGAAAATATTTTAATAATGTTAATATGGAATTGCTAAAAAGAAAAGGAGTTTACCCCTATCAATACATGGATAGTTTTGATAAATTTAATGAGACACAGTTACCACCGAAAAATAAATTTTATAACCATCTTCAGGATGAAGAATGTAGTGAAATAGATTATCAATATGCACAGACAATTTGGAATATATTAAATTGTAAAACAATGGGAGATTATCATGATATCTATTTAAAACTGGATGGTCTTTTGTTAGCTGATGTGTTCGAGATTTTTCGAAATCGTTGTTTCAAGAAATACAATTTGGATCCTGTTTTTATGTATACAACACCTGGTTTATCCTGGCAAGCTATACTTTTAAATACAGAGGTTGAAATTGGTCTCGTTACCGATATCGAACAGTTCATGTTTGTTGAATCTGGTAAGCGTGGTGGTATAGTCCAGTGTCCTTTAAGATATGCAAAAGCAAATAATAAATATTTATCTAGAAATTATAATGCTAATAAAAAATTTAAATATATTTTATATATTGACATGAACAATTTATATGGTTATGTCATGAATCAATCACTACCAATTGGCAATTACGAATGGATGACAGATACAGAACTTGAAGACAAAGATTTCTTAAAGTGGTCTGAAGATCATGCAAAAGGTTGTCTACTGGAAGTTGATTTGGAATATCCATCACATCTACATGACCGACACCATGGTTTTGCTGTGGCACCAGTTTCTCAAAAAGTACCAGGTACAGAGGAAACAAAATTGATATTATCATTTGAAAATAAAAATAATTATGTACTTCATTATCGACTGTTACATTATTATTTGAAACATGGTATGAAATTAACAAAAATCCATAAAGGGTTAAAATTTGATCAAGAAAGATGGTTAGCTCAATATATTGAGAAAAATACAAATAATCGAATACAAACAAATTCTAAAGTTGAAAAAAATCTTTATAAATTAATGAGTAATTCCATATATGGAAAATGTTTAGAGAACAAAAGAAATCGAGTGAGGTGTAATTTGGTGTCGGACCGAAAAAAACTTCTGAAACGTATTGCCGACCCCACATATAAAAGTTTTACAAAAATTACTAATAATCTAATTCTTATTGAAAGATCCAACACTAATATAATGTGTGATGCACCGATAGCTGTCGGTGTTACAGTTTTAGAATTATCAAAATTGGAAATGTATAAATTTCACTATGATGTTATGAAACCTAAATACAAAAATAGAATTAAAGTAGCTTATATGGATACTGATAGTTTTGTATATGAGATAGAAACAAATAATTTATACAATGACTTGTTCTCTATAAATAAATATTTTGATTTTAGCAATTATCCAGAAAATCATCCATTATACAATATTGAAAACCAGATGATCCCTGGGATCATCTGGTTTTCAATATTGTATAATGGATGATTACGTTACGTTATGGAAGCAGATTTAGAACTCTCTTACATTGCAGCAGCCACTAGTCGAGAATCTGTTGAAAACACGATTCACCTCCTAAATAACCCTTCATCAGCACTGATCCCTCTCTCAGGGTCAAACCAACTCAAGTCTCCTCTCACATTTGAGAAGTACTATCAGTATCTACGCGAGGTCCCAGATAGAAGCATCTCTTATACTCATTGGCTTTCCATAATGCCACTGCGCGAAGATCTTGTATGCAACTGTGATGTCATGTGTCCAGACATAAATCAATGTCCAATCCCATCACAGCAGATTCAGAGACTATAGGCACTCAAAAGTCTATAGAAGAAGAGGGCGCTTCAGGTCCAATGGGGGCTGTCCCCCAGGAAGACTACAATAATCTCATCCAACAGGTGAATCAACTGGCTATCGCCTTTGATGATGTTGTAAAAAGAAACAAAGAGTTAGAGAACCAGTTGTCAGCACCCATCTCCACAAAGGATTGGACACAGATGGTAGAAGGTAACACAGATGATGACATCGCCCCAAAGAACCCATTCCCAAATCAACCACACCTTTCACCTATGAAAAAGAACCCTTTCTCTGACATCGGAAAAACAGTCCACCAGGGGCATATTCCCACAGCCGCTAAGGGATCTAAGAAGGATGAACTCTTCAGGAAGATTACCACCCTCCAACATAATTATGATAAAGAGACCTTCCGAGATTTTGCATTCACTCCTGAACAAATTGCGTTCTGCTATTACATCAAAAGCATGCCGGAATATCAATCAATCAGTATAGAAGAAATCAGATCTGCAGTCTCTGTCATGCCAGATAGTGTGTATACCCATTTAGCTGTTGGTAACGTCTGCACGGCATGGGTCAGGAAAATGAACCGATATGAGTGCGCAAATTGTACTCATAAGGCCTTTTGTGATCCATGTTATCAGAAACTCCAAGCCATTTGTGAGACTCATAAGGAGTCATGGTTATCAATGTCTAGCAAGAGCAAACTCTGGGCATATGCTTTCACCAATTACCATTATGATATGACCCTTGACGATCAAGGCCAAATTTCATTTGATGAACTAGGTGTTCCAGTTGACATAAAAGGTGGTCTTCCAATTAAGCCTCCTCATAGAACTAGACCACCCCTTGTAAGAGAATCTGCTAAGCAGGTGCCTCTGCCTGTAGCACCACTAGCAAAGGAGACAGGAACCAAGAAGAAGGACAAAACCAAGGTCCTTTTTGCCGACAAACCTATATCCCAGACTGAAGTCCTCAAACCTAATGAATCCATCATGGAATACCTAAAAGCCCTGAAAATTCCATATCTGAGTGAGATCCAGTACACTCACAACCCTACAGAAGACATGAAGAGTATCTTTTATCTCTTGAACTCAATTCTAGAGGGACAGGTGGTCCTCAAAACCCAATTTGACTTACTCTTGGAGAACCAGAGTACAATCCTTAATCTCATTAGGAAGAGAGCACTAGCAGACCCTTTCCAAACGGTTACAAGTGTTCAATCAGCTGAAACCCCCACTCATTCTGAGCAAGAGGAAGACTCAGAGAGTGAGGAAGAGGAGCAAGTTGCAGGAGTTCCCGTGGATGATGCTCCTCAAGAGAAACCATTTCCTCAGTCCTCAACATCAAATCTTGAATCTATCCACCCAGCATCCAGAAAGAAAACCTATAAAGGGAAAGTACTACGTCTTCCTATTAATTGGAGAAGGATGGATTACGGGGTGAAGAATACATGGGTCTCAACACATTTCTCTAAAGCGGGTTTCTTGGCAAAAAGGGAGTTAATCCAGGCTACCGAGAAAAACTACTACACCATTATTGAGAAATACAAGTTGGGGTAAGTAGTATAGGTGTGTGAGGAGATATATTTTGTATTCCTATAACCCTATAATCTCCAATATCACTTTGTTCAAATCTTATATAACCATATAATCTTTATTATCCGTTAACTTTCAAATATTGAGATCCCTTATGTATAACAGTCCAGCAGAAGTAGTTAATTACTCACTTACGTGAATTAAAAAAAAAAAATGAAAGATGAGGCAGCAGGGTCCATAATATCAGAATTTGCCGGACTCAGATCGAAAATGTATTGCATGAAAATGGATGGGGAAGAAAAAGAAATTTAAAAAGCTAAGGGTGTAAAACAGGCATGTACAAGAAAACTTGCAATAGATGATTTCAAACAATGTTTAAAAAATAAAAAAAAAATATACATGCCTGCCTACCATCTTACTAGTAAATTAGATGGTGTTTATACTACAATAGAAAATAAAATAGCTCTCGACGGGAATGATAATAAATTGCAAGTATTAAATTGCAATATCCATACTAGAGAATATGGACACTATAATACATTAAAAATTTGTTTTAAATGTTATAAATTCAAAAATTAACATAAATATTACAATTTAAAATTATTTTATTCTATTATATTTTTATTAAAATTATTCTATAAATTCAAAAATTAATGCAAATATTACATAATTTATTTTAAATTTTTTAATAATTTTTTTTAAATAATACAGCAACCTAACACTGTTCTCTTATATTTTGTTCTATTTTGTTAAAATTGTTCTATCACTCTTTCATTTTTTACATCATATATGTATGATTTCTCCACAATTAAAATTGCACTACATATGGTATTTTCAGGTAATGGTTCATGAAATTCACATATTAACTTAATATTAGTTCGATCATTGATAACCACCAATTTTCTTTTTGATGCATTTATTAAAAACATAGGTCTGTGAACTATGAACTCGTCTGGGTTATAATACATATCGATATTTCCTTCAGTTACTCTTTTAAATGCAGAATATGCTTCATATAATTTTAAATAATCTTGTTCTGTAATATTTGAATTGTAATTTTCACGTGGGAATACCTCATTCCTACCATTCTTAAGATATATATTTTTAATTTTACAGTTATCAAATTTGCTGCTATCTTTTTCCTGATTGTCATCTCTCCCTGTCTGAAACAATACGGCTACAAATTCTGGCATGTCATATTGTAGAGATTGGAACTGATTAGTAATGTCGTACTCGAAAAATTTACCCTCTACAGGTTTCTGTATGCATTGATATGTATAAAATTGTATTGGAATTTAAGGATTTTTCAAAATGTTGGATTTGTACTTCAGAGCATAATTCGATTCATATTCAACTATAGGCATGCGTAACTCCATAGACTGGATCACACATTTCGCAGCTTCGGGTAAACTAGCCTCATTGGCTGTTCCATCTGCATTTAAAGTTTTATATCTCATTATAGCATTATAATCATTGGGTGATCTGCGAAATATGACACTCAAACCACCTTTCCACATAATTTCTTTATAATCGGAGAAAAAACCAAATAGCAATCTCATGGGGAACAGTACTGTGTGACTTTTTGTCATAATTTTTGTTCCAGCTTCGAATCCACCTATTTTATAATATACACTTTCTGATTTTGATAATTTTAATGTTGCCACAGTAGTGGATGTAATTCCAGGATAATCAATTCTGTCAATAACTGTACCATGTTTCCTCACTTCAATTTGTGAGAACAAGAATGGAACAAAATTGTCTATAAGTTTTACATTAGCCCCAGGGAGGGGATATTCTTCACCATTACTTTGTTTTACAATATCAAATTTTATATACAGATCGGATCTATGAGGATGAATAAATCCATCCCCGACAGAAATATCAAACTGTAATTCCTTATTCGGTTGATTAAGATTAGCAAATGTCCTCCTGTTTGGAGGGAATCACTGTAACTCATAACTTTCGATATTTTCCATTGGTATTTATATATATAATTTTTTATATATTAATTTCTATTATTGCAGTGGTATTAGCACCAGCAAAATCGACTATCTCGTTTTTCTCATTTGTAATTCTTATCTCTATGTAATTAACTTTATCATAGTAAACAGGAAAATAGATTGGTGAGATTGGGGAATAGGAAACAGGTTCCATAAATTCAGAATTTGGTTTAAATGTAGCTATGATACCTGTTTCCTTGTGAGTACCAATTGAATTTTTTTCGGCTTTGATAATCATTCCTTTAGCAATATTACAGTGAACATTCAACGTCTCGATAGCTAGGAATTTCGGTATAAATTTACCTATGTGTCTAGTACCAGGTTCTAATTTTGAATTGTTCTCAAATCCTAGAAGTTCACCCATGTTAGATAGATCTACTGTTTCATTGGTGGATAGAATCTCCACTCTGTGTGTTACAGAATTTTGAGAGAGTAGTACAGTATTAGGAAATTCTGATTGTAGAGTAGATAAATTATATTGTCCAGGAGGAATAATAATTTTCTCGTTACCTACAAATATACTGTTGTTGTATGAAGTTATATTCGGAATCAGATACATGCTGTAGAATGCTCTCAGAGCTATAGATTTTGGATATATAATATCATCGTGGAGATGCAGTTCCAAGATCGAAGTTTCACTAGAAAGATGAAAAATTCCCATACTTTATGTATAATACTGCTTTCTGAAAATCTTGTAATTTTATGTGTGGTATTTTATTTAATATTCTTAGCATCGTAATACAAATATGACCACATATAATTTGATCAAAATCTTGTATGCGCTGGTCGTTCTAATAAATATTACAATATTTTAAATAATTAACTAATTCTCTAGGTGGTCTCCCTCCAAAAGAATCAAAAATAAAAACATTGTTGTTTTGTTTATAATAACAGATCCAGTGGGTACCAATATTTTCGGACTTATCCAAATTGACCACACCACATTCTCGAGAGTGACTATTTTTAGGGAGAGAATCCGACATGAAAACTCCTCTGAAATGTTGAATTTTCAGTACTATGATGCGCAAGCGTGTGCGCACACAGGTGATGACGCAACACCACGAACTGCGCAGCAGTGGATATGCTTCATAAGATCGACAATGATGAACGATTTCTGCAGAAGATTGTGTTTAGCGATGAGGCGACATTCCATGTCTGGGGACATGTTCATCGCCATAACGTCCGAATATGGGTTGCTGAAAATCCTCGTGCCTACGTTGAGTACGAACGTAACACCCCTAAGGTGAACGTGTGGTGTGGCCTGATGCATGATAAAGTGATAGGCCCACTTTTCTTTGCGGAGCAGACTGTGACGGCAAACAACTACCTTGACTTGTTGGAAATGTATGCAGTGCCACAATTTCCAAAGGTGTCATCTTTCAACATGACGGCGCGCCTCCACACTACGCCAACAATTTTTGTGAGTTTCTGGATACAACATTCCCCCAGCTGTGGCCAGCATGATCCCCAGATCTGATGCCCTTAGACTTTTACTTGTGGGGTTATGTGAAGCAACATGTGTACAGTGAACATATCAACGACATTAATAATTTAAAACAGAGAATCACAGACGTTATTCACTCTGTTACACCAGACGTCCTTAACCGTGTGTGGGAAGAACTTGAGTATCGTTTAGATGTGTGTTGGGCAACAAATGGAGGCCACATCGAACTGCACTGAATAGGTAAGAAACTTGGAGAGTTTTCCTTTTATTTGGTGAAGATTTCACATTTCTATCTTGTTTTGTTGCTTTCCTGTGACCAGTCAAAAGTGCACCATGACTTTACGGACACACTGTATTTTAACTAAAGATTCAATGTCTTGGTTCGTGAGCGGCTTTTCTTTTTTTTTTAATTTTCTGAGTACTTTGGATTTCACACCACTACCAGTAGAGGAAGTGGGGGAGTTGAACGTCATCAATTGAGGCTCGGTGAGGCTCGCCTTAATGGATTTGTCTCGTAAGGCATGAGCCTCATTTGATGGCAGTGTTGCCAGCTGCTTACTCGAAAAAATCACCAAGGTTTTTTTTGGGTGTAACGTAGCCTAAAGCAAGGAGCTGGCAATCTTGCTTGAGGCTTGCTTTAATGGTTTGTTTTTGTAAGGCATAAACTCTATTTTCTTGCAGTGTTGCTAATATTTTACTCGAAAAAATCACCAAGGTTTTTTTTTGGGTCTAACCTAGCCTAAAGCAAGAAGCTGGCAATTTTGCTTGAGGCTCGCTTTAATGGTTTGTTTTTGTAAGGCATAAGTTTTATTTTCTCGCAGTGTGGCCAACATCTTACCTGAAAAAATCACCAAGGTTTTTTTTGGTCTAATCTAACCTAAAGCAAGAAGCTGGCAATCTTGTGTGCTCGCAGTATTGCCAACATTTTACTCGAAAAGTCACCAAGGTTTTTATTTTGGTCTAACTTAACCTAAAGCAAGGAGCTGGCAATCTTGCTTGAGGTTTGCTTTACAGTGCATAAAGCAATTTGCCAACCTACTAGTATTTTTGCCATAGCTTTTTACAAAAAAAAGAGAGAGGAGAGAGAGGGGGAAGAGTTAAACAACTGACAATGTCGCTAATATTTACCTACAGCTTTTTTTTACTTGGAAAGGGTTTAGCCAATTTATATACTGGCGTAACATACATACACTGGGCAAGGAGAGCCGACAACAAATATATACTGCCGTAAAAGAGAAAGAGATGGATGGTAATATAGTATGCGTGTGCGTGTGTGCGTATAATATGTAGCATTATTAACTAGTGTGTTGGCAACCCACCTGCAACTAAAAAAAAGATAGAGATACCAATATTGCTGTAAGATAAAAAGAGAGACCTAGAGCTGGCAACAGTGGTGAGCGAATATGCCTTATTTCCAAGTCCCGGGCACCAATGTAAACCTCTCTCGCAGGAACGATGTGCTGCACACGCATACGCGCGCACATGCTTATTTTTATTTCTGTATTGCGACGCAAACACATCTAGAAAAACTACAATTTTGTTCTCTCTCCTCTCTGCGTATGCTATCAATGTTGATGCAATGACACAAATTCAACAATACATAGGCCTTGGGACGATGGAAGTAACTTCCTGCCCTGCTGACGTATACAATACACATGATGCCATCTGTACAGCAGGTTGTTAACAAATTTAACAATACATAGGCCTTGGGACGACAGAAGTAACTTCCTGAACTACTGACGTATACAATACACATGATGTTATCTGTACAGCAGGAAGTTAACAAATTTAACAATATGTTGGCCTTGGGGCCACTGCTACCTATGCTGCTAACTGATGTCACTATTTCTCAACAATTGCCAGAGCTGATGTTAACTTCCTGCCCTACAGATAACATCATGTGTATTGTATGCAATATTACCTCGCATGGCTAATATTTCATTTTGACCTCATTAGAAAACCGTATAAAACCTAAAGCACTGGTGTAGAAAGTTCTGTTTTATTTTGAACGTTAGTGAAGAGCATTTCTGCAGTATTTTCCAAAAGTAAGTAACTTTGTTTCTTAGCTTGCATGAGTTGGCTTTGATTTATAAGTATGGCTTTGTTTTTGTGAGTTGATTTTTGAAACTAGCCAAACAGATATAAGAGATTGCGGAAGGAAGGTATAACTTCTTGAAAACCAAATAGCTCTTATGTATTGTGGAAGAAAATATACTCACAAAACATGCAAAAAAAAAGAGAGAATATAGAAGATGTTTCATGTCTCTCTCTGCTTTGATATATTTGAAGCATGCATTTTGGTAGCTGGAATATTTTTTTTCCGTGTGCTGTTGTTGGTAGGTAGGAAATATGTGTGCGGGGCATATTTAAAAAAAAATAAAATGTGTTAAATTGTTAGAGGAACGCAAGAAAAAATGGAGGAGAGTTGCGTGTTTTTGATATCTAGTGGAAGTACTGATTGATTGATTGAGTTGGTGTTTTTTTAAGTCTATTTTATGTGCGTAAGGTTAATCGGGACTGGACCTACAGTTTCAAGAACCACTTGTGCAGGTATCGAACCCTTGATTACAAGGCTATTGCTGTGCCATCGCAGAGGCTAGTGGAAGTACTGATTGAGTTGGTGTTTTTTTTAAGTCTATTTTATGTGCGTAAGGTTAATCGGGACTGGACCTACAGTTTCAAGAACCACTTGTGCGGGTATCCAACCCTTGATTACAAGGCTATTGCTGTGCCATCGCAGAGGCTAGTGGAAGTACTGATTGATTTGATGTTTTAAGTCTATTTTATGCACAGTAAGGCTAATCGGGACTGGACCTACAGTTTCAAGAAACACTTGTGCAGGTATCGAACCCTTGATTACAAGGCTATTGCTGTGCCATCGCAGAGGCTAGTGGAAGTACTGATTGATTTGATGTTTTAAGTCTATTTTATGCACAGTAAGGCTAATCGGGACTGGACCTACAGTTTCAAGAACCACTTGTGCAGGTATCGAACCCGAGATCTCTTGATTACAATGCTATCGCTGCGCCATCGCAAAGGCTAGTGGAAGTACATAGTTATTCGAATCTTATTTATTTAAAATATTTAGTTTTTTTTTTATGCACGCTTATTGATTTTTAAACCTAAAGTTAAATAAAATCCGGCAATTATATCCAAATATACTTATGGCTACAACAAGCATTCGCAAAAAAAATGGCTTGAGATTTTTTGCTACGTAAACAAAATGGTCGACATGCCAAATATGAACAGGCTATATAGATTTGAGAGATGGATAGAAAAAAAAGTTAATTAAAATTTAATTTCATGATTGCAACACGGAACTAAATGATTGATTGATTGATTGATTTAGTTTATTTTAACTTCGCGTTTTGTGCCTCTTGGCTAATTTGCGAAGATGGGGATGAGTGATGAAATTGATGAAAATGGATATTCACAAACAACCATACCCGACCGGGATTTGAACCCGGGACTCTTGGCGTCGTAGCGTGATGTGTTAACCACTCGGCCACAGGGTCGGGCAAGTACTGGTATATACATAGACCAAAGTTACATGGTTCTAGCTCAATTAGGAGCCGAGAAAATCAATGTCTTGGAAAACGTCTTAAGACAAATATCTTAATCTTTAAGAAAGTCGACTTCCGGTATCTCAAGATGTTACTTCCGGTCTGTCAAGAAAATTTTCTTAAGACAAAAATCTTAAGACGTTTTCCAAGACATTGATTTTCTCGGCTCCTAATTGAGCTAGGATGATGATTTTAGGTTTGTTGGATAGGATTCGACGAAAACTATTCGACTAGCAAATAAAATCGATTCCACCCCCTCAAGTTTTGGAAATAAAAAAAAAAAGGTAAAAAAAGGTAAAGTGTTCCCCTGTGCATAGCACCACGCCATGAAGGCGTATAGAGGGTGTGGGGGTAACGCCCCACACTTTCTTGATCCGGTCGTGAGTGGGGGTGATGTGATCAGCATCACGCCCCTGACCGCCTTTACCCCCCAGGGTTTCCCCCAGGTACCCATGTTATTCGACGCTGGGTGGGCGCCGGGGCCGCTTTCACCGTTAGAAAAGTTCCCGGATTTGAACCGGCCGGGGGTCGAACCCGGGACCTTGAGCATGGTAGTCAGACGCGTTACCGACTGAGCCACCGCGGCCACTTACTTAAGTTTTGGAAATACAGACAATTTTTTTATTTTTTGAGAAACTTGATTTGCCGGCTTAGTTTTTACTCTAATTTGAAAATTTTAATGATATTTGATAAAAAATTGAATGTACTCTACAACCTATTGGAAACATAATGATTAGTGCTTACTGTTTCCAAGTTATTTTAAATTTAAATTTCAAGATGTAATTTCTAAGTTGTTTTGTAACTCGTAAACTATGGGTCGTAGAAAACCCATTATTGTTTTATCTGCTATTGCCCGACAAATACTATAAACACAAATAATGTTTATTGTTTGATTTAAAAAAATCGAAAATAACTTTGTTTTCTGAAAATAAAAAATGTGTGTATGGAAAAAAAATACGATTGTGTAATTTTTTATGATGTATGTTTGCATGTAAAAATAAGTATACCTGAAAATTTTAGAATTTCAAAATAGCTATATATATATATATTTGCTATTATATCAGCCGAAACAATAGAATATATATAAACAAGTACATTTTCATAGTTTCATACCTCTACTAGATTGGTAGAAAAATATACTAATGGGCAATAAAATCTGAAGAAGATTCGTGTCTAGCAAAAAATAAACTAAATAGAATTACACATGCATACAATATTTATTGTGCTTTTTTTCTATCTACAATCATTTTTCTTATATATTTTTTTAAATTTTTTTACAGGGTTTATTAAAGCACATATTTGAGGAAAACAAAATTTTTCTCGTAAGGCATTTTTTTGTAAACACTCTACCACCAACAGATCACATATAAATAAACATACCCCCCAAAAAAAATGCGCTCCATGAAAAGTTGCCCTGTGTGCAAAATAAGCATATCAAGCAGAAATTTTGCAAGACATTGTCGTACCTGCGTGCCAGGCAAGCATTTGGCTGCTAAAAAATCATGTCCCAGGTGCGGTATACATATTACCATTAATAATTTAAAAAGGCATATAACATCATGCAAAATTGTCGTCGGAACACCTGTTCCACAACCGTCGACCAGCTCCACCAAGAGGAAGGCAGAAGCAGCCTCCATCAATGCACCATCCGCCAAACGCGTCAAGCCTGCGGCGAAAGCGAACCGGACTGCTTTCGAGCGTTTGTTAGAGGATTTTGTCATCACTTCGGAGGGCTCATGCGACGTGCGTAGCTTTTTGGAGAAGCGAGCAGAGATAATTTCCATCCTCGGTGATGCGCTTGCAACGCACTCCACCAAATTCTACGCATCGCTACGTTGCCAGTACAAGAAGCCGTCCGATGAAATTTACAGCTTCTGCCACAACACCAAGGCGAAGACGCTGCATCTGGCGGATGTCGACAACCTCGAGGTCATCTACAACAAGTTTGCCGAGGAGCTGGTGGCGAAACAAGAAGAACATGAAGCTGAGGGCTCGGGGGGTTCGCTGTGTGGGGGGCCTCACGAACTGTGCGTCAAACTTTGCAAGTTTACGCCTCTCTCCGCCTCCAGCTACGTCCCCTTACCACCTTCCATCGCGGCAAAGAAGGCCGTCCTGAACATTCAGAACAGTGACGCCAAGTGCTTCGTATGGTGTGTTCTGGCAGCGTTGCACCCAGTTGAGCCAAAAAATAATCCAAAACGCGTTAACCACTACCTACCCTACGAGTCAGAGCTGGAAGATGCTATGGTTGGGATCGACTATCCCGTAGAGGTCCCGGACATTCAAAAGTTCGAGGCTCGTGCGCGGTTGGCTATCAACGTTTATGGCCTCACTGACAAAAATGTGGTGTACCCCATCCAGGTGAGCGACGTAGAGGACGATGGTGCGCAGGAAATTCACCTTCTGCTCATCAAGGACGAGACCCATCACCACTACACCCTTATCCGTTCCCTCTCCCGGTTGGTGTCGAGCCAAAAAAGCAAGCATCATGGTAGCATAGAGGTGTGTCGCAGGTGCATGTCAACTTTTGATAATCGAGAACAGCAAGATTACCAGCGCATCAGAGGTCCCAACATCGCTGCAGAGAAGCTCGCTCGCCACAAATTTTATTGCGATGCCAACGAGCCTGGGGTGGCAGTCTTGCCCAAACCTGGCACCGTGGAGCGTTTCCGCATGCACGGTGCCATGGTGGAGCATCCCGCTATCATCATCGCGGATTTCGAGGCCTTCCTCAAACCCCTGTCCACTTGCGATCCAGATCCCGAAGTTTCCTCCACCACCACTTAACAACTCCACGAGGCATCCAGTTTCGCATACGTTGTGGTGCGACGTGACCAGCACATCGCCCCCGAGCCCTACGTGTATCGCGGTCCCGACGCAGCCAAACACTTCCTCGAGAGGATGGTTGTCGAGGCCATCGAGATAGGCCCTCAAGCCTATGCTCCCACTGTCCCCCGACGATCAACGTAGACACGACGAGGCCATCGCTTGCCCCGTCTGCGTCAAGAAGTACACCGCCAACAACCGTAAAGTCCAACACCACGATCACTTTAACGGTAGGTACGTTGGTCCTTGGTGCAACGATTGCAACCTCATGGCCCGGGACCCTCGATTTATTCCGATCTTCTTCCACAATGGCTCGGGATACGACTTCCACCACCTGATCAAGCATCTTGGATACGACAACAAGGGAATCAACGTTCTCGCCCAGAACGAGGAGCGTTACATCAGTGTGAGCAAACGAGTGTCGATCCCGGGATCACGCTCTACCGTCGAGCTTCGCTTCCTCGACTCCCTGAGGTTCCTCCCGGCAAGCCTCGATGCTCTCGCGGGGAAGCTTAGCGACGAGCAAATGCTCATCACTTCTGCAAACTTTCCGAACTTGGACGCCGGCCTCTTCAAGTGTAAGGGGGTCTATCCCTACGAATACATCACAGACCCTTCCAAGTTCGCGGAGACGTCGCTACCTCCCCAGGCGAAGTTCTACAGTCAGCTACGAGGCTCGAACATCACCGACGAAGAATATCACCATGCCCAGTCCATGTGGCGCGAGCTGGGCTGTCGAACTCTCGGGGACTACCACAACGCCTACCTCAGACTTGATGTGACGCTCCTCGCCGACGTGTTCCAGACGTTCCGTGCGACCGCAATAAAAATCTACCAGCTGGACCCCGCCTACTTCTATAGTCTCCCCGGACTGGCGTGGTCAGCCATGTTTCTGGTGACGAAGATCGAGCTGGAGCTTCTTTCCGATTATGACATGGTGCTGTTTGTGGAACGCGGCATCCGGGGTGGAATGGTCCAGGTGTCGCAACGGTACGCGCGCGCCAACAACCATCACATGGCTACTGGCTACGACCCCTCACAACCGTCCAGCTACATCATGCACACGGACGTGAATAACTTGTACGGACACTCCATGATGCAGCCACTCCCCTTTAGAGGGTTCGAGTGGGCCGACCCCTCCAACTTTAACATTGAAAGCTTCGACGATTCAGAACATGGGTTCTTCGCCGAGGTTGATCTGCAATTCTCCGAGAAACTGCAGGATTTGTTCAACGATCTCCCCCCTACACCCGAGTTCAAGTGTCCACCCGATTCCAACCAGAAGAAGCTCATCATGGATTTCGAGCCCAAGAAGAATTACGTCCTACACTACCAGAATCTCCGGTGGTTGATGCAGCAAGGGGTCACGGTCCACGCAGTTCACCGCATCCTCAAGTTCGAGCATTCTCCGTGGTTGAGTCCATATATTGAAGTCAACACCAAACACCGCACCGCAGCCACGTCCGAGCTTGATAAGGATTTCTTCAAGCTTATGAACAATGCGGTGTTCGGGAAAACCATGGAGAATGTACGGAATCGTGTAGATGTGAGGCTAATATCAAACAAAGCACAATGTTGCAGGCTCGTAGCAAACCCGTTATTCAAATCAGGGACCATTTACAATGAGCAGCTGGCTCTGATTCACATGAATCGAGGTGAGGTGAGGCTCAACAAACCAATCTACGTTGGAGTCACGGTTCTGGATCTGAGCAAGCTACACATGTTCGCGACGTACTACGACATATTACGTGCACACTACGGCCCCAACATCTCGCTTCTCTACATAGACACGGACAGTTTAATATATCAGGTTAACACAGCCGACGCGTACAAGGACATGGCCACGGTTCCATCTTTGGTTAACCTTTTCGACACCTCAAACTATCCCCAGCCGAACCGATACGGCATCCTGGCTCGCAACAAGAAGGTGCCCGGCAAACTCAAAGACGAGAAGAAAGGTGATGTGGCTCTCGAGGATGCCGGTCTTCGCTCCAAAACCTATGCTATTCGGGCAGAAGGATCCATCACGAAAAAGGCTAAGGGTGTCGGCAGACAGGTGGTTCGGAAGCATCTCACATTCGAGGACTTCGTCGATTGCCTCAAGACCAGGTCGTCGGTTCTAAGAGCAGAACAGCGCATCCAGAGCGTCGACCATGTGTTGACCACAAACAAAGTTAGAAAAATTGCGCTGGATCCCAATGACGATAAGAGGCGCGTCCTCGAGTGTGGTATTCACACATTGTCGTGGTGGCACTATCGCTTAGCAAAAAGCAAAACCTGCAACATATGTCCATCTTCAACAGAAGATTCATAAAAACAAAACAAAACAACAAAAAAAACATTTTGACTGTCATTACAAAAAACTTTGACCGTATTCTTAAATAACCAGCATGCCTATGAATTTGTTCGGTTTCAAAAAACAGATCATTATGGAAACCATACCAGATCATGAAGTCTTACCTTCCGTGTTACCTAAACTCAACGGTCTGTTGATCATTCACCTCAACAGCATTTGGACGAAACTGAATGACGATGTGGGCAAAATGTTTTATGTTTTTAATAACAATTTACATTTCTACGAAATTCCGATCGACGGGAAACTTCAAATCACCGTGAATCCGGTGAACGCAGGCGAAATCAAAATTTCTACCGGCAAGAACATTTTTCGAATCAAGCACGACAAGATGCTTTCTAACATTACGTACAATGTGTCTGCAGGAGATTATTTTTACATGGAACTCCTCGGAGATTACGACAAACTTATTCCTCTCTTCGTAGAATTACGAATCGTCTATCCTATTATAAATAACCGTTAACCAAAAATGCCTAACGACATTTTCGGCAACACCAAGCGTGTAGACCACGCAGAAGAGATTCTCATGTTGGATATTCGAGTTAAGAAGTTGAGGACCGATTTGATCGCTTTGCAGGAAACCTTAAACAAAAGTTTAGAGTCGGAAATCGCTACGCTCCAAACGCAATGTCTCGACCCCATTCTGAAAATCGATTCCGAACTGAAGACGCTGATAAAAAATTATGTCGACGTACCTTCTTACGACAGCGTTCAAAATATACAGTTGAGCGTGGATTCGCTTCAAAATGATTTGGCCAAATTACAGCAATTTCAATCGAAAAATGAAGATTTGGAAAAATTGAAACTCGAAATCGAAGAACGAACTTCCGCAATAGAAAAGAATTTCTCTGAACTTCAAACCGTCGTGAACGATATAGACGCAGAACGCTTACATGTCGTCGTTTCCAAATTACAAGAAGAATTCACCAGTACGTTGGAAGAAATTAAATCCAAGTTACAGACTTTGGAAGATACAATGACGAACCTACCATCGTCGGACGAACTGCAGGTCATCGGTAAAAGCGTCGCGAACATAAAAATTCAATTGGAGGCGTATCAAGATTTCGAACACATTCAAACCACCATCGCTACGCTTCAGGCGTCTCTGGAATTGATCAACGAAGAAATTAAAAATATTCACGCTGAAGCGAGAGCGTTGACGAGCATTCAAGACACGTTGAGCACGGTTCAGCAGAAGATCGAATATTTAGAAAATTTGAACGTCGAAACGAATCTCGCTCATTTTCATCACGTACTGGACAACATACAGGGTGACTTGGAATCGTTACGGACGAGCGTGCCTTCGAGCGAAGATTTGGAAAAATTGAAAACGGCGGTGACGGCACTATCCGAATCGAGCGACATCAAAAGTTCATTGAGCGATCTCGAGAGTAGGGTGGCCAATCTCCCCACCTCCAAAGAATTGCACGCTTTGAAAAGAAACATATCACGTATGCTGAAACGACTAGAAACGGAAACGGCGAACGTGGAACAGATTCGAGACGAAATTAGTTCGCTGGTGTCGACGCTGCCCACTTCGCAGAGCGTCGCCGACCTTCACACGCAGTTTACAGAGATGCGAAGCATCGTGAACGATCTTACCGAGAAGAGCTCGAAATTGAATCAAGTCGAGAACCTTCAGAACATTGTCGTCAACATCCGAGATCAAGTTGGAGTGCTGGAATCCACGCAGGAATCGACGCTGGCCTCTTTCGGTGCCAAGTTACAAGAACTCAACGAAAACTACAAGCAGTTGAACGTGGAAGTGAAAATCAAACCGTCGTTTTCTGCCGTAACGGATACCATAGTCGAGTATTTGCTGCCCATCGAAAATAAACTCGGACAAGTTCACAGTAATCTGCTCGGCGTCGACACTAAATTCGCTAAACTGCATTCTCTGCAAGCCATCGAAATCAACAGCGTACCTAATCAACAGAGAATCTCCACGTTCGTCGAAGGTAACAAACTGTACATGTTACATCCTTATCATCCGTACTACAAGTTTCTCCTCGATGGCACGATTCAGATAAACGAATTTTCGTACTGGTCTCACGGTAGAAAAGCTAGCGTTCCCACCATGACCTTGATATCGAATCGTGGTGTCCAGAAAGCAGGAAACATTCCTCTGGCACGTTGGAACGAAACGCGCAACATATATGAAATACACGAAGACGAAGATCTCACCGTTTTCGACGTGAGTGCCGGCGATAAGCTGATCATTCAAAACACGAGCGAAGTGCCACCCTCTTTGAATCCCATCACGCTTGTGCTTCTCTTGAAACGTAATCTCTAAACAAAAAAATGTCTAGGCAAGCCATCGTCGAAGAATTGCATAAACCTGCACGCCGCAACTACGAACGTTTGGCTGTGGTAACCAAGGGCATCGATGACCTCTGGCAAAGTGACCTCGTGGAGATGAGTAGCGGCAATTTGAAAAACATACATAAATTGAACAAGGGCAACAAGTGCCTTCTCACCGTCATAGGCACGTTTTCGAAATTCGCATGGGCTCTACCCTTGAAAGCAAAAACGGGAACATGCGTCACGGAAGCATTCAAGACAATTTTTCGCGAAAGCGGTGGCAGACGACCACGGTTTCTGCAAACAGACAAGGGGAAGGAATTTTATAACGCTGTATTCCAAAAATTTATTCAAAAACACAAGATTCAACATTATTCGACCTTCAGTCACATCAAAGCCAGCATCGTGGAAAGATTCAATCGAACCTTGAAAACACACATGTGGAAACGATTCACGCTTCGGGGAAATTACAAATGGGTCGACATCCTACCGGAACTCGTCGACACCTATAATGAATTTGAATTTGAATTTGAATTTAAAATTTTGGGAGCGTCAGCACTTAGGCTAATTTGCTCCCGTCACATTATACGGGGTCCAGCCCCTTACCATTACAAATTACAACTCAAACGTTGCATAACTAAAAACTTTAAAACCTTAAAATATTCTGACTTGTTAAAAGCTGAGGCTGTAAACGCGCACTCAGCACACACAAGGACATAAAACAGGACAACACACACAAAATTATACTGGCCATAGCGCCAGTCGCCAGAGCCTCGTTAGTCTCTTGTCCAGGGTGCACTACGTGGAAGTGAGGTTGACTTTTGGGTGCACTACGTGGAAGCAGCACCCCTTACACCCCGACACCTATAATGATACGGTACACAGAACGATAGGCATGAAGCCAGTTGACGTTACGAAATCTGACGAGCAGCGTTTAATTTCTACCGTTTACTGCCCAAAGTACACACCCACGACAAAAAAAAAGCTAAATACAAAATTGGAGACCAGGTGAGGATCAGCAAATTCAAACGTACCTTCGAGAAGGGATTCACAAAAAATTGGAGCACGGAACTTTTTACGGTGGTTCGAGTTCTACCCGGAAACCGACACACGTATATAATAAAAGATAGTAGCGGTGAGATTTTGAAAGGAAGATTTTACGAAGAGGAACTCTCTAAAACAAAACACCCCGACACGTACCTCATCGAGAAAGTATTGCGTAGGAAAGGTAACAAACTGTTTGTCAAATGGCTGGGACTTCCGGAAAAGAGTTGGATCGACGCGAACGAAGTGATCTTGTGAGTACGTGGAACGTGGTGAAGCGTCTACCGGATCCGGAAAGTCAAACGAAGAAAAAGAACGGCAAGTTGCTTCCCGACAGCATCCGCTGTCTGATCGTAGGTCCTTCGGGGTGTGGGAAAACGACACTGCTCGTGGACAATTTTCTCCTCGCACCGAATTGGTTAGATTGGAAGAACAGGCACCTGTACGTGTTCTCGAAAAGTTTGGAGCAATCCAAATACCAGCAACTGATGAAACTGTACGATGGTCTGGACATTGCAACGTTCGCCTCGGAAATAAAACCACTCGACGATTGTCGTGAAAATTCAGTCGTTGTGTTCGACGACGCCATCCTGGAAAATCAAAATGAAATTCGCAATTTTTTCACGCAAGGTCGTCACAAAGGAATGGATTGTTTTTACCTAGCTCAAACGTTTTCCAAAATTCCAAAACAGTTAGTGCGCGACAACGCTAATTTCATATGTTTGTTTCGCCAAGATCACACCAACCTCAAGCACGCGTACGATGACTACGTAGGCGGAGACATGAACTACAATCAATTTTCGGAAGGCTGCTGCTCTACTTGCTGGAACGGTGACGATTTCGGATTCGCGACGATCGACATGACGAGGAAACCCAACGACGGAAAATACAGAAACAAAATCAACGATTTTCTAAACGTTGCAACGTTGTGAGAAACGACGTGTATAAATAAACGTCATGACGAAACGAAAAATCGAAGACGAAAATCTCAAGCTTCGCGATTACCTCGCGAAACGCTTCAAAGGTTGGAAATCCGAGAATCGCGGATTCTACGAAGAGAAGAAACGTCAGGATCAACCTGTGATCGATGCCATCAGCAGTCTAGGTAAAGAAATTAAAAGTGTCACGGAACAAAATAAAAATTTGATCAACGAACTCGTACCGCTCGCAGCTAAAAGTTACGCCGTACCCACACCTATTTCGAGCATTCCTTCGACGCCGTTCGAACTGAAGGATGCACCGGCGCGTCGTCGAGCCATAGGCAGCACGTCTTCGGATAAAATCGAGTTGGGACCTTTGGCACGAGACTACCTGAGCACGGGGAAATTCGACAAGGATGAAGTGTTCGGATTGTATCCCAGCATGGAAACCAGCGAAGGCGGCGGTGTGGTGTGGAAGATTGGGAAATCGAAGGTGACCTTCGAAGGTAACGACATTAAAATTAATTTAGGCGACAAGGATAGTTGGAACAGGTATCCGGGTACGGTGGGACTGTGGGAACTTGTCGCCAAAAAGCAGCCGAAAGATTACACCGACGAAGATTACCAAAGTTACAAGGAAATTCTGATCATGACGGATGCCTTGTACCAGAACAACGACGCCTCGCAGAATAGGGTGAAATCGAGCAGCGGCGAGAAGTACAGGAATCTCATCCAACCGATTTGGAACCAGGTCAAAACAGGCAGCGGCGTCAAACGCTACAACACGTTACCCAAAGAATTCGTTTGGGTGGACGACGTTAGGAAACTCGTGGACCGATTGTTGGTGATAGCCGGCGAAGAGAATGCAGGCAACCGTAATTTCTACAACGAGAAGGTTGGCATCGTGGACATGATCAGCACAAAACTTTCCAACTTCATCGTGAACGACGACAAGGGCATAGGTTACCTGATCAAAATCATCAACACGCTGCATCCGAAATTTTGGAACGTGGCCGAAGGAAAAGGACTCGTGAACGACATCATCAACAAGTTACCTTTCGAGATGCATCTACCTGGCTACCAGTACTGCGGACCGGGTACCAAACTCGAGAAAAGATTGGAGAGAGGAGACAAGGGTGTGAATCCGTTGGACGCGGCATGCAAAGATCACGACATCGCCTACAACACCACGCAGACGGATCTGGACGCACGTCACGAAGCAGACAGAAAGTTAGAGCACGCAGCTTTCGAAAGGTTCGTAAGCAGAGACGCATCGCTGGGTGAACGGGTCGCCGCACTGGGTACCACCATCGCCATGAACACGAAACAAAAATTGGGGTGGGGTATATAAATAACATACCGTAAAAAAACTACACAAGAAAAAATCTCAGAATATATATATAAATAACATACCGTGAAAATAACACATAGAGCATCAACATGAAGCCCAAGGGTGTCGTGTACCAGATACCATACTCCAATCTTAAAAATCTAGGTGCCCTCGATGGGTTACTCACCAAGAAACAACGCGAGAAGAAACGTTCTTGCTTGTCGAAAGGACACGGAATGAAATTGATGCTCAGCACACCTCAATTGAGACGCTTGCAGCGTTCGCGGAAACAGCAAAAGATCGGAGGTTTCATATTCAGCATCCCGGCCATCCTAGCAGCATTGGGGGCCGTTGGAAGTTTGGCCGGCGGAAGTGCCGCCATCGCGAAAACCGTCATCGACTCGAAGAAGAACAAAGCAGAATTGGAAGAACAGAAACGTCACAACCTGGCCATGGAGAAGAAAAAGGGGAAGGGCGTGATGAGAAAGTTTAAAAAAAAAGAAACAACGGCACTCACCAACCGAGACATTGAATCTCTGATCGGACCGTTACAAATCAAACACTTCAGAGGAGTTTTCATGTCCGACTCGTTACCTTCAAGCGTGAAAAGAAGAGAATGCGGAGTAGTCAACTTGGACGGTCAAGAAAATCCAGGCACGCATTGGATATGTTACCACAAAAATGACAATGATAAAGCATTAGTTTTCGATTCTTTCGGAGGTGTTCCACCTACAAATTTAATTCATTATCTGAAAACGAACAAAACCTCTATATACTACAACGACGAGCGCATTCAAAATTTCGGAGACGTGAACTGCGGTCATCTCTGCCTCTCCGTGCTCGCGTTTCTCTCTAAAATAAATAACCCTACGATCGAGGATTTCCAGAAAGCATTGTGGAACCTCAAACAGCATCACTAGGATGGGCGTGTTCCATCTCACGAGCGAATCTTCAATCTTGAAACTCACGCTGCACGACGACATCGTCTATTCTAAATCCGAGGCTCTGCGTGCATTCTACAGCATGTACCTCATACCTAACGTCACGCAGCACAACAACAAAATTAGCGTCGGAAGCGAACACATCGTCGTCACGCCAGGACAATACAATCTTTCCACTTTGCAAGCTCAATTACCCAAAGGCACATACCTTTCTCAAAATTCGGTCACTCACAGAGTGGAAATCCTATCCGCGACAGAGACCGTGGACCTGGGCACCATGGGAGAACTTTTAGGTTTCGAGAATAACACAAAACTCGAAGCTGGCATCAAGCACGTAGCAACCAAAGTAGTGCAAGTGGGGGAGTTCACAAACCTCTTGTGGTGAGCTGAAGTGGTGAGCTTGCCTTAATGGATTTTTCTTGTAAGGCAAGAGCTCTATTTGATGGTGCAGTGTTGCTAGCTCCTTACTTGAAAAAATCACCAAGGTTTTTGGGGTAACCTAACCTAAAACAAGGAGCTGGCAACCTTTTTCTCGCAGTGTTGCCAGCTCCTCACTCGAAAAAATCACCAAGGTTTTTTTTTTTCTTGGTCTAACGTAACCTAAAGCAAGGAGCTGGCAACCTTGCTTGAGGCTTACCTTACAGTGCATAAAGCAAGGTTGCCAACCCACTGGTACTTTTGCCATAGCCTTTTACAAGAAAAAAAAAAAAAAAAAAAAATTAAACAACCGACAGCTTACCCACAGCCTTTTTTGGTCTAACCTAGCCTAAAGCAAGGAGCTGACAACTTTGCTTGTGCAATCAACCCGGTTGATCGCCCTCAAGTAAAGATCAGCGTTGCCAACTCCTCACTCGAAAAAAAAATCACCAAGGTTTTTTTTTTGGTCTAACCTAGCCTAAAGCAAGGAGCTGACAACTTTGCTTGAGGCTTGCCTTACAGCGCATAAAGCAATGTTGCCAACCTACACACACTAAACAAGGAGAGCCGACAACAAATATGTACTGCCGTAAAAGAGAGAGAGATGGGTGGATGGTAATATAGTATGTGTGTGCGTGTGCGCGTATAATATGTAGCATTATTAACTAGAGTGTGTTGGCAATTTACTTACAACTAAAAAAAAATAGAGATGCCAATTTTGCTGTAAGATGAAAAAAGAGAGAGAGATTTATGGCTGGCAAGAGTAATGAGCGAATGCGCCATATCGTAATTTTCCAACTCCGTATATCGTGACCTTTGTAAACCTCTCTCGGGGGAACATTGTAACACAAACAAACAAACAAAATAATAATTGTTGTTTTTTAGAATGCCTGGCCCCTATAACCTCGCCAGGGTGCGTGGTGCCCAACCAAAAATGTAAAAGTTTTCTAATGGCTGCGGTTATAGATTACCGCACCTCTGTAGAGTTTCACGTGTTTTTTTTTTTCCCCCAAACTTCCATGAAACCCTACAGAGGACCTCCGTAATGCATGCAACGTGTACTAACGACTCTAGTGTTATTTGATGTTGTGATATTTTTGGATATAGAGTTTTATTGTGAGATATAGATAAAAAATGATTATGTTTATTATAATATTTTCTTGATGAAGATGGAGAATGTATGTGTGTGTTACAAATAAAGTTGCATGCTTATTTTTTTAGTGTGTGTGTATGTGTTTTTGATGTTTCGACAGCATCTGAAACGATAAAAAAAATTATTGTTAATTTTCACGTGTAAAAAAACAACAACAAATTTTTTTTGTGCAAATTTTCTGATTGTCTCTCGTGCTATAGTGCAAAAAAGATATTGTGACTGATAACTAATGAAATTAACATTTGTAAGTGATCTGAACTAGTGAAATTCGTATTGTGCTATTGTAACTGATTGTGCTAGTACAGAAAATTTCTTATTGTGCAAGAAAAGATGTTAAAAAACTTGTTAAAACTGCTCTGTGACCCTCTCGTTCTTCACGTCGTAGGCGAAGGACTTCTCTGCAATCAGGATGACACTGCATAGGGTATCCTCGGGCAAGGCATCGTGGAACTCGCAGACGACCTTGATGTTGGTTCGATCGTTGACCACAACCTTCTTCCTCTTAGATGTGTTGATGACGGTCATGGGTCTCCGTGCTTTGAACTCGCTGGGCGTGTAGTACATGTCCACGCTCCCCTCGGTCACGCGTTTGTAAGCCGAAAACGCTTCGTAAAGTTTGAGGTAATCGTCTTTGGTCACGTCGAGGTTGTAATTCTCGCGCGGGAACACTTCGTTGCGTCCATTCTTCAGATAAACGTTCTTGATCTTGCAGTCGTCGAACTTGCTGGAATCTTTTTCCTGATTCTTGTCCCTCCCGGTCTGAAAGAGCACTACGACGAAATCTGGCATGTCGAACTGTATGTTGTTGAACTGCGTCGTCACGTCGAATTCCATGTGACTTCCCGACGCTATTTTCTGCACGCACTGGTAACCGTGAAAGTGAATCAACACCTGCGGACTTTTCAAGATCTCCGCTTTGTACTTGAGGGCGTAGTTCGTTTCGTATTCCACCACCGGCATTCTCAATTCCATGCTTTGGATGACGCACTTGGCCGCTTCGGGTAGAGTGTTGGCTATCGGCGTGGTGCCGTCCGGACCCAAAGTAGCGTATCGCATCAGTGCGTTGTTGTCGTTGGCCGCTCTTCGAAACGTGACTCTCAGTCCTCCCTTCCACATGATCTCCTTGTAGTCCGAGAAGAAACCAGGCAGCAGACGCATGGGAAAGAGCACCGTGTGACTTTTCGTCGATATTTTGGTCCCGGCTTCGAATCCCCCGGCCTGGTAGTACGCTGCGTCCGTTTTGGATAATTTCAACGTTCCCACTGCCGTCGACGTGATGCCTGGATAATCTATTCTGTCGATGACGGTGTTGTGTTTCCTCACCTCCACCTGCGAGAACAGGTGAGGCACAAAGTTGTCCACGAGTATCAAGTTTGCTGCTGCGGGAAACGCGTCTCCGCTTTCCTTCTTCACCACGTCGAATTGAAGGTAGAGGTCCGCTCTGTGAGGATGAACGAACCCATCCCCTACGTCCACGTCGTATTCGATCTCCCTGTTCGCTTCGTTCAGATTGGCGAACGTGCGACGGTTGGGAGGGAAAGATTGCAATTCGTAACTTTCGATTTGCTCCATTTTACATGTATGGTTATTTATTATACGTTGATCTCCACGATGGCCGTCGTAGTGGCACCTGCGAAATCCACCACGTCTCCTTTCTCGTTCGTCATCACCAACTCTATGTCGTCTATGCGGTTGCGACATACTGGAAAATAGATCGGCGAAGAGGGCGTGTAGATGATCGGTTCCATGAACTCGGAACTTGGTTTGAAAGTGGCTATGATTCCCGTCTGCTTGTGACTTCCCAGTAATCCGTCCGAAGATTTCGTGATCATGCCTTCCGCTACGTTGCAGTGTACGTTCAGAGTCTCTATGGCCAAGAATTTAGGAATGTTGGTTGCTACGTGCTTGATGCCAGCTTCGAGTTTGGTGTCGTTCTCGAAACCTAAAAGTTCTCCCATGGTGCCCAGGTCCACGGTCTCCATCGCGGATAGGATTTCCACTCTGTGCGTGACCGAATTTTGAGAAAGGTATGTGCCTTTGGGTAATTGAGCTTGCAAAGTGGAAAGATTGTATTGTCCTGGCGTGACGACGATGTGTTCGCTTCCGACGCTAATTTTGTTGTTGTGCTGGGTGACGTTAGGTATGAGGTACATGCTGTAGAATGCACGCAGAGCCACGGATTTAGGATAGACGATGTCGTCGTGCAGCGTGAGTTTCAAGATTGAAGATTCGCTCGTGAGATGGAACACGCCCATCCTAGTGATGCTGTTTGAGGTTCCACAATGCTTTCTGGAAATCCTCGATCGTAGGGTTATTTATTTTAGAGAGAAACGCGAGCACGGAGAGGCAGAGATGGCCGCAGTTCACGTCTCCGAAATCTTGAATGCGTTCGTCGTTGTAGTATATGGAGGTTTTGTTCGTTTTCAGATAATAGACTAAATTTGTAGGTGGAACACCTCCGAAAGAATCGAAAACGAATGCTTTATCATTGTCGTTTTTGTGGTAACATATCCAATGCGTGCCTGGATTTTCTTGACCGTCCAAGTTGACTACTCCGCATTCTCTTCTTTTAACGCTTGAAGGTAACGAGTCGGACATGAAAACTCCTCTGAAGTGTTTGATTTGTAACGGTTCAATCAGAGATTCAATGTCTCGGTTGGTGAGTGCTTCTGTTTCTTTTTTTTATATTTCTTCAAAGCATCGAGGTTGCTTTTTTGTTTTTTGGTTATACCTTTCCCCTTCTTCTCCATGGCCAGGTTGTGACGTTTCTGTTCTTCCAATTCCGCCTTGTTCTTCTTCGAGTCGATGACGGTTTTCGCAATGGCGGCACTTCCGCCGGCCAAACTTCCAACGGCCCCCAATGCTGCCAGGATGGCCGGGATGCTGAATATGAAACCTCCGATCTTTTGCTGTTTCCGCGAACGCTGCAATCTTTTCAATTGAGGTGTGCTGAGCAGCAATTTCATTCCGTGTCCTTTCGACAAGCAAGAACGTTTCTTTTCGCGTTGTTTCTTGGTGAGTAACCCATCGAGAGCACCTAGATTTTTAAGATTGGAGTATGGTATCTGGTACACGACACCCTTGGGCTTCATGTTGATGCTCTATGTGTTATTTTCACGGTATGTTATTTATATATATATTCTGAGATTTTTTCTTGTGTAGTTTTTTACGGTATGTTATTTATATATTTTCAAGGCCTCGCAGTCGTTACACAAATTCTATTACGTGTTTCGTTTTCTTGCCAAGAAGTTCCTTTGTCCCCTTGTACACGATTCGAGTTTTGTTCTCGATTAAAATAGATAGCTTCTCGTCGGATAACATGTTAGCGTATCGATCTGGTAAAAATAGACTGTATTGTGCGTTGAGCAACAGGCGTACCTTGGGACCATACTGGGTAGAAACGATTGAACCGGAAGTTATCGTGTAAGGTTTGTCGACTTCCAATTCCCGAATTTTTACATACTCAAATGACAAATTTAGCATTTGTTTTAATGCTTGGAGATCACTCATTTTTTCGGTTGTCATATCGAAGAAGAGAAAATTTTCAGTGTGTATGTTAGAGAGAAATTTAATTGCTTTTTTTTTTTTCACGATGTGTGTTATTTATATATACCGAAGATTATTTTTTTCACGATGTGTGTTATTTATATATCAAGTTTTTTTTTGGCACGTATATATATTATTATTTTTTTAACGGAGGAAGAAAGTTCGTGCTTCGGAAAACGCGAGGATGTGCGTAAGGATATCTTCCTTCTCCTGCATAGACTTGTACCAATCATCAGTATACTGTCTTCTTCCCTGCATCGCCTCGTACAGTTCGTCCGACCTATCGTTTAATTTTTCCCCTGCAGCCGAAAGCAGAATGTTGAGATCATCGCACCTCAGGCCGCTGATCTCCCGAAGAAGGTCCTTGAGAACCATTTCACAAGGGATGCGAAATTCCGGCATCGTTTTTGCCATGCTTACAAGTTTATTAACATCTCCGTTAACTACTTTCTTGAATATTTTAGATAGTAGCTCGGGTGGCAAATTAGTTATGTAATCCATGTTGTTTTTTTTACGGTATGTTATTTATATACCCCACCCCAATTTTTGTTTCGTGTTCATGGCGATGGTGGTGCCTAGTGCGGCGACCCGTTCACCCAGCGATGCGTCTCTGCTCACGAACCTTTCGAAAGCTGCATGTTCCAATTTTTTGTCTGCTTCGTGACGTGCATCCAGATCCGTCTGCGTGGTGTTGTAGGCGATGTCGTGATCTTTGCATGCCGCGTCCAACGGATTCACACCCTTGTCTCCTCTCTCCAATCTTTTCTCGAGTTTGGTACCCGGTCCGCAGTACTGGTAGCCAGGTAGATGCATCTCGAAAGGTAACTTGTTGATGATGTCGTTCACGAGTCCCTTTCCTTCGGCCACGTTCCAAAATTTCGGAGGCAGCGTGTTGATGATTTTGATCAGGTAACCTATGCCCTTGTCGTCGTTCACGATGAAGTTGGAAAGTTTCGTGCTGATCATGTCCACGATGCCAACCTTCTCGTTGTAGAAATTACGGTTGCCTGCATTCTCCTCGCCGGCTATCACCAACAATCGGTCCACGAGTTTCCTAACGTCGTCCACCCAAACGAATTCTTTGGGTAGCGTGTTGTAGCGTTTGACGCCGCTGCCCGTTTTGACCTGGTTCCAAATCGGTTTGATGAGATTCCTGTACTTCTCGCCGCTGCTCGATTTCACCCTATTCTGCGAGGCGTCGTTGTTCTGGTACAAGGCATCCGTCATGATCAGAATTTCCTTGTAACTTTGGTAATCTTCGTCGGTGTAATCTTTCGGCTGCTTTTTGGCGACGAGTTCCCACAGTCCCACCGTACCCGGATACCTGGTCCAACTATCCTTGTCGCCTAAATTGACTTTAATGTCGTTGCCTTCGAAGGTCACCTTCGATTTCCCAATCTTCCACACCACACCGCCGCCTTCGCTGGTTTCCATGCTGGGATACAATCCGAACACTTCATCCTTGTCGAATTTCCCCGTGCTCAGGTAGTCTCGTGCCAAAGGTCCCAACTCGATTTTATCCGAAGACGACGTGCTACCAATGGCTCGACGTCGTGCCGGTGCATCCTTCAGTTCGAACGGCGTCGAAGGAATGCTCGAAATGGGCGTGGGTACGGCGTAACTTTTAGCTGCGAGCGGTACGAGTTCATTAATCAAATTTTTATTTTGTTCCGTGACACTTTTAATTTCTTTACCTAGACTGCTGATGGCATCGATCACAGGTTGATCCTGACGTTTCTTCTCTTCGTAGAATCCGCGATTCTCGGATTTCCAACCTTTGAAGCGTTTCGCGAGGTATTTTCGCAACTTGAGATTTTCGTCTTCGATTTTTCGTTTCGTCATGACGTTATATATATACGTCGTTTCTCACAACGTTGCAACGTTTAGAAAGTCGTTGATTTTGTTTCTGTATTTTCCATCGTTGGGTTTTCTCGTCATGTCGATCGTCACAAATCCGAAATCGTCACCGTTCCAGCAAGTAGAGCAGCAGCCTTCCGAAAATTGATTGTAGTTCATGTCTCCGCCTACGTAGTCATCGTACGCGTGCTTGAGGTTGGTGTGATCTTGACGAAACAAACATATGAAATTGGCGTTGTCGCGCACTAACTGTTTTGGAATTTTGGAAAACGTTTGAGCTAGGTAGAAACAATCCATTCCTTTGTGACGACCTTGCGTGAAAAAATTGCGAATTTCATTTTGATTTTCCAGGATGGCGTCGTCGAACACAACGACTGAATTTTCACGACAATCGTCGAGTGGTTTTATTTCCGAGGCGAACGTTGCAATGTCCAGACCATCGTACAGTTTCATCAGTTGCTGGTATTTGGATTGCTCCAAACTTTTCGAGAACACGTACAGGTGCCTGTTCTTCCAATTTAACCAATTCGGTGCGAGGAGAAAATTGTCCACGAGCAGTGTCGTTTTCCCACACCCCGAAGGACCTACGATCAGACAGCGGATGCTGTCGGGAAGCAACTCGCCGTTCTTTTTCTTCGTTTGACTTTCCGGATCCGGTAGACGCTTCACCACGTTCCACGTACTCACAAGATCACTTCGTCCGCGTCGATCCAACTCTTTTCCGGAAGTCCCAGCCATTTGACAAACAGTTTGTCACCTTTCCTACGCAATACTTTCTCGATGAGGTACGTGTCGGGGTGTTTTGTTTTAGAGAGTTCCTCTTCGTAAAATCTTCCTTTCAAAATCTCGCCGCTACTATCTTTTATTATATACGTGTGTCGGTTTCCGGGTAGAACTCGAACCACCGTAAAGAGTTCCGTGCTCCAATTTTTTGTGAATCCCTTCTCGAAGGTGCGTTTGAATTTGCTGATCCTCACCCGGTCTCCAATTTTGTATTTAGCTTTTTTTGTCGTGGGAGTGTACTTTGGACAGTAAACGGTAGAAATTAAACGCTGCTCGTCAGATTTCGTAACGTCGGCTGGCTTCATGCCTATCGTTCTGTGTACTGTATCATTATAGGTGTCGACGAGTTCCGGCAGGATGTCGACCCATTTGTAATTTCCCCGAAGCGTGAATCGTTTCCACATGTGTGTTTTCAAGGTTCGATTGAATCTTTCCACGATGCTGGCTTTGATGTGACTGAAGGTCGAATAATGTCGAATCTTGTGTTTTTGAATAAACTTTTGGAATACGGAGTTGTAAAATTCTTTACCGTTGTCCGTTTGCAGAAACCGAGGTCGTCTGCCGCCGCTTTCGCGAAAAATTAATTTGAATGCTTCCGTGACGCATGTCCCCGTTTTGGCTTTCAAAGGTAGAGCCCATGCGAATTTCGAAAACGTGTCTATGACGGTGAGAAGGTACTTGTTGCCCTTGTTCAATTTATGCACGTTTTTCAAATTGCCGCTACTCATCTCCACGAGGTCGCTTTGCCAGAGGTCGTCGATGCCCTTGGTTACCACAGCCAAACGTTCGTAGTTACGGCGTGCAGGTTTATGCAATTCTTCGACGATGGCTTGCCTAGACATTTTTTCTTAGAGATTACGTTTCAAGAGAAGCACAAGCGTGATGGGATTCAAAGAGGGTGGCACCTCGCTCGTGTTTTGAATGATCAGCTTATCGCCGGCACTCACGTCGAAAACGGTGAGATCTTCGTCTTCGTGTATTTCATATATGTTGCGCGTTTCGTTCCAACGTGCCAGAGGAATGTTTCCTGCTTTCTGGACACCACGATTCGATATCAAAGTCATGGTGGGAACGCTAGCTTTTCTACCGTGAGACCAGTACGAAAATTCGTTTATCTGAATCGTGCCATCGAGGAGAAACTTGTAGTATGGATGATAAGGATGCAACATGTACAGTTTGTTACCTTCGACGAACGTGGAGATTCTCTGTTGATTGGGTATGCTGTTGATTTCGATGGCTTGCAGAGAATGCAGTTTAGCGAATTTAGTGTCGACGCCGAGCAGATTACTGTGAAGCTGACCCAGTGTGTTTTGTACGGGCAACAAATGCTCGACTATGGTATCTGTTACGGTAGAAAACGACGGTTTGATTTTCACTTCCACGTTCAACTGCTTGTAGTTTTCGTTGAGTTCTTGCAACTTGGCACCGAAAGAGGCCAGCGTCGATTCCTGCGTGGATTCCAGCACTCCAACTTGATCTCTGATATTGACCACAATGTTCTGAAGGTTCTCAATTTGATTCAATTTCGAGCTCTTCTCGGTAAGATCGTTCACGATGCTTCGCATCTCTGTAAACTGCGTGTGAAGGTCGGCTACGCTCTGGGAAGTGGGCAGCGTCGACACCAGCGAAGCAAGTTCGTCTCGAATCTGTTCCACGTTCGCCGTTTCCGTTTCCAGTCGTTTCAGCATTCGAGATATGTTTCTTTTCAAAGCGTGCAATTCTTTGGAGGTGGGGAGATTGGCCACTTTACTCTCGAGATCGCTCAACGAACTTTTGATGTCGCTCGAATCTGATAGTGCCGTCACCGCCGTTTTCAATTTTTCCAAATCTTCGCTCGAAGGCACGCTCGTTCGTAACGATTCCAAGTCACCCTGTATGTTGTCCAGTACGTGATGAAAATGAGCGAGATTCGTTTCGACGTTTAAATTTTCTAAATATTCGATCTTCTGCTGAACCGTGCTCAACGTGTCTTGAATGCTCGTCAACGCTCTCGCTTCGGCGTGAATATTTTTAATTTCTTCGTTGATCAATTCCAAGGACGCCTGAAGTGTAGCGATGGTGGTTTGAATGTGTTCGAAATCTTGATAGGCCTCCAATTGAATTTTTATGTTCGCGACGCTTTTACCGATGACCTGCAGTTCGTCCGACGATGGTAGGTTCGTCATTGTATCTTCCAAAGTCTGCAACTTGGATTTAATTTCTTCCAACGTACTGGTGAATTCTTCTTGTAATTTGGAAACAACGACATGCAAGCGTTCTACATCAATATCGTTCACGACGGTTTGAAGTTCAGAGAAATTCTTTTCTATTGCGGAAGTTCGTTCTTCGATTTCGAGTTTCAATTTTTCCAAATCTTCATTTTTCGATTGAAATTGCTGTAATTTGGCCAAATCATTTTGAAGCGAATCCACGCTCAACTGTATATTTTGAACGCTGTCGTAAGAAGGTACGTCGACATAATTTTTTATCAGCGTCTTCAGTTCGGAATCGATTTTCAGAATGGGGTCGAGACATTGCGTTTGGAGCGTAGCGATTTCCGACTCTAAACTTTTGTTTAAGGTTTCCTGCAAAGCGATCAAATCGGTCCTCAACTTCTTAACTCGAATATCCAACATGAGAATCTCTTCTGCGTGGTCTACACGCTTGGTGTTGCCGAAAATGTCGTTAGGCATTTTGTTAACGGTTATTTATAATAGGATAGACGATTCGTAATTCTACGAAGAGAGGAATAAGTTTGTCGTAATCTCCGAGAAGTTCCATGTAAAAATAATCTCCTGCAGACACATCGTACGTAATGTTAGAAAGCATCTTGTCGTGCTTGATTCGAAAAATGTTCTTGCCGGTAGAAATTTTGATTTCGCCTGCGTTCTCCGGATTCACGGTGATTTGAAGTTTCCCGTCGATCGGAATTTCGTAGAAATCTAAATTGTTATTAAAAACATAAAACATCTTGCCCACATCGTCATTCAGTTTCGTCCAAATGCTGTTGAGGTGAATGATCAACAGACCGTTGAGTTTAGGTAACACGGAAGGTAAGACTTCATGATCTGGTATGGTTTCCATAATGATCTGTTTTTTGAAACCGAACAAATTCATAGGCATACTGGTTATTTAAGAATACAGTCAAAGTTTTTTGTAATGACAGTCAAAGTTTTTTTTTTTTTTTTGTTTTGTTTTGTTTTATGAATCTTCTGTTGAAGATGGACATATGTTGCAGGTTTTGCTTTCTGCTAAGCGATAGTGCCCCCACGGCAATGTGTGAATACCACACTCGAGGACGCACCTCTTATCGTCGTTGGGATCCAGGGCAATTTTTCTAACTTTGTTTGTGGTCAACACATGGTCGACGCTCTGGATGCGCTGTTCTTCTCTTAGAACCGACGACCTGGTCTTGAGGCAATCGAAGAAGTCCTCGAATGCGAGATGCTCCCGAACCACCTGTCTGCCGACACCCTTGGCCTTCTTGGTAACGCTGCCCTCGGCTTTGATGGCATAGGCCTTGGCGCGAAGACCTGCAAACTCGAGAATTACATCACCGTCCTTCTCGTCTTTGAGTTTGCCAGGTACTTTTTTGTTTCGGGGCAGGATGCCGTACTGGTTCGGCTGGGGATAGCCCGAGGTGTCGAAGAGGTTAACCAAAGATGGAACCGTGGCCATGTCCTTGTACGCGTCGGCTGAGTGGACGTGGTACACCAAGCTGTCCGTGTCCGTGTAGAGAAGCGAGATGTTGTGGCTATAATGTGGACGTAATATGTCGTAGTACGTCTCGAACATGTGCAGCTTGCTCAGGTCTAATACTGAGGCACCAACATAAATTGGCTTGTCGAGTTTTACCTCACCCTTCCTCATATGCACCAGAGCAAGCTGCTCGTTATAAATGGTCCTCGATTTGAATAACGGGTTCGCTACGAGCCTGCGACATTGTGCTTTCCTCGTTACCAATTTTATGTCCATACGATTCCGTACATTCTCCATAGTTTTGCCAAACACCGCATTGTTCATAAGCTTGAAGAAATCCTTATCAAGCTCGGACGTGGCTGCGGTGCGGTGTTTGGTGTTGACTTCAATATATGGCTTCAACCATGGAGAATGCTCGAACTTGAGGATGCGGTGAACTGCGCGGACTGCAACCCCTCGCTGCATCAACCACCGGAGATTCTGGTAGTGTAGGACGTAACGCTCTTTGGGCTCGAAATCCATGACGAGCTTCTTCTGGTTGGAATCGGGTGGACACTTGAACTCGGGTGCAGGGGGGAGATCGCTGAACAAATCCTGCAGCTTCTCGGAGAACTCAAGGTCCACCTCGGCGAAGAATCCATGTTCCGAATCGTCGAAGCTTTCGACGTCGAAGTTGGAAGGGTCAGCCCACTCGAAGCCTCTAAAAGGGAGTGACTGCATCATGGAGTGCCCGTAGAGGTTATTGACGTCCGTGTACATGATGTAGCTGGACGGTTGTGAGGGGTCGTAGCCGGTGGCCATGTGGTGATTGTTGGCGCGCGAGTGTCGCTGCGACACCTGGACCATTCCACCCCGCACGGCGCGTTCCACAAACAGCATCATGTCCACGTCCGAAAGAAGCTCCAGCTTGATCTTCGTCACCAGAAACATGGCTGACCACGCCAGTCCGGGGAGACTGTAGAAGTAGGCGGGGTCCAGCTTGTAGATCTTCATTGCGGTCGCACGGAACGTCTGGAACACGTCGGCGAGGAGCGTCACGTCAAGTCTGAGGTAGACGTCGTGGTAGTCCCCGAGAGTTCGACAGCCCAGCTCGCGCCACATGGACTGGGCGTGGTGATATTCCTCGTCGGTGATGTTCGACCCTCGCAGCTGACTGTAGAACTTCGCCTGGGGAGGTAGCGTCGTCTCCGCGAACTTGGAAGGGTCTGTGACGTATTCGTAGGGATAGACTCCCTTACGCTTGAAGAGGCCGGCGTCCAAGTTCGGAAAATTTCCGGAGGTAATAAGCATTTGCTCGTCGCTAAGCTTCCCTGCGAGAGCATCGAGGCTGGCCGGGAGGAACCTCAGGGAGTCGAGGAAGCGAAGCTCGACGGTGGAGTGTGATCCTGAAATTCGCACCCACTTGCTCACACTGATGTAACGCTCCTCGTTCTGCGCCAAGACGTTGATTCGCATGTCGTCGTACCCAAGATGCTTGACGAGGTGGTGGAAGTCGTATCCCGAGCCATTGTGAAAAAACACAGGGATAAATCGCGGGTCCCGGGCCATGAGGTTGCATCCGTTGCACCAAGGACCAACATACCTACCGTTAAAGTGATCGTGGTGTTGGACTTTACGGTTGTTGGTGGTGTACTCTTTGACGCAGACAGGGCAAGCGATGGCCTCGTCGTGTCTACGTTGATCGTCGGGGGACAGTGGGAGTATAGATTTGGGGGCCAACAGTACCTTCCCTATCTCGTTGGCCTCGACAACCATCCTCTCGAGGAAGTGTTTGGCTGCGTCGGGACCGCGATACACGTAGGGCTCGGGGGCAATGTGCTGGTCACGTCGCACCACAACGTATGCATAACTCGAAGCCTCGTGGAGTTGGTAAGGGGTGGTGGAAGAAACTTCAGGGTCGGGATCGCAAGTGGACAGGGGTTTGAGGAAGGCCTCGAAATCCGCGATGATGATAGCGGGGTGCTCCACCATGGCACCGTGCATGTGGAAACGCTCCACGGTGCCAGGTTTGGGCAAGACTGTCACACCCGGCTCGTTGGCATTGCAGTAGATCTTGTGGCTGGCAAGCTTCTCTGCAGCGATGTTGGGACCTCCGATGCGCTGGTAATCCTGCTGTTCTCGATCATCAAAAATTGACAAGCACCTGCGACAAACTTCTATGCTACCATGATGCTTGCTTTTTTGGCTCGAAACAAGTCTAGAGAGCGAGCGAATAAGAGTGTAGTGGTGATGGGTCTCGTCCTTGATAAGTAGGAGATGGATTTCCTGCGCACCATCAACGTTTACGTCACTCACCCGGATGGGGTACACCGCATTTTCGTCAGTGAGACCGTAAACGTTGATGGCCAACCGCGCACGAGCCTCGAACTTTCGAATATCCGTGACCTCTACCGGGTAGTCGATCCCAACCATCGCATCTTCCAGTTCCGACTCGTAGGGTAGGTAGTGGTTAACTCGGCGTGGTTGGTTTTTCCAGTGGACAGGGTGTAATGCTGCAAGCACCGACCAGAGAAAGCACTTGGCATCACTGTTTTGAATGTTCAGGACAGCCTTCTTTGCCGCAATGGTAGGTGGTAAGGGGACGTAGCTGGAGGCGGAGAGAGGTATGAACTTGCAAAGTTTGACGCACAGTTCGTGAGGCTCGCCACACAGCGAACCCCCCGAGCCTTTAGCTTGATGTTCTTCTTGTTTTGCCACCAGCTCATCGGCAAACTGGTTGTAGATGACCTCGAGGTTGTCGACATCCGCCAGATGCAGCGTCTTCGCCTTGGTGTTGTGGCAGAAGCTGTAAATTTCGTCGGACGGCTTCTTGTACTGGCAACGTAGCGATGCGTAGAATTTGGTGGAGTGTATTGCAAGCGCATCGCCGAGGATGGAAATGATTTTGGCTTGCACGTTCTCCAAAAAGCTACGCACGTCGCATGAGCCCTCCGAAGTGATGACAAAGTCCTCTAACAACCGCTCGAAAGCAGTCTGGTTAGCTTTCGCCACAGGCTTGACGCGTTTGGCGGATGGTGGCGAGTCGGCTTCCGCTTTCCTCTTGGTCGAGCTGGTCGACGGTTGGGGAACAGGTGCTCCGACGACAACTTTGCATGATGTTATATGCCTCTTCAAATTATTAATAGTAATAGGTATACCGCACCTGGGACATGGTTTTTTAGCGGTTACACGCTTACCAGGTGCGCAGGTACGACAATGTCTTGCAAAATGTGCGCTTGATATGGCTATCTTGCACACAGGGCAACTTTTCTCAGATTGCATCTTGTTGAAAATATTTGTGGGTATGTTATTATATATATATAGTGGAGTGCCACAAAATAAATACTGTGCAATAATTCACAATAGTGTTGGGTTTGATGGGAGTGTGCTATTTATGCTACTTCTTGCTTCTTAATGAATCCTGTAAATAATTGAAAAAAAAAATAGTTAAGCTTGTGTATAGAAAACACGAAAATATTATGTGTGCATAATTCTACCAAACAATCTTTTTTTTTTCTAACCCTCAGCCCTCTTGGCGTATGAAGTATAAATCATAATTTCAGAAAACATGGTTATTTTCCGCTCGCCATTTTAAAAAATCAAACCATAAGCATTATTTATGTTTATAGTATTCGTCGAGCGATAGCAGATAGAGCAAGAATCGTTTTCCTACAACCCATAGTTGATGAATTACAAAACATCTTAGAAATTACATCTTGAAATTTTAATCCAAAATAACTCGAAAACAGCAGGCAGTAGTCATCATCCCTCCAATAAGTTGTAGAGTACTTCTAATTTTGTATCGAATGCTATTAAAATTTTCGAATTAGGGCAAAAACTAAGCCAGCAAATCAAGTTTCTCAAAAAAATAAAAAATTGTCTGTATTTCCGAAACTTGAGGGGGTAGAAACGATTTTATTTGCTAGTCGAATAGTTATCGTCGAATCCTATCCAACAAACCTAAAATCATCATCCTAGCTCAATTAGGAGCCGAGAAAATCAATGTCTTGGAAAACGTCTTAAGATTTTTGTCTTAAGAAAATTTTCTTGACAGACCGGAAGTAACATCTTGAGATACCGGAAGTCGACTTTCTTAAAGATTGAGATATTTGTCTTAAGACATTTTCCAAGACATTGATTTTCTCGGCTCCTGTGGGGCCTAGAACCATGTAACTTTGATCTATGTATATACCAACACTTGCCCGACCCTGTGGCCGAGTGGTTAGTACATCACGCTGTGACGCCAAGGGTCCCGGGTTCGAATCCTGGTCAGGCTTGGTTGTTTGTGAATGTCCATTTCATCACTCATCCCCAATATTCGCAAATTAGCTAAGAGGCACAAAATGCGAAGTTAAAATAAACTAAATCAATCAATCATTAAGTTCGTGTTGTAATCATGAAATTAAATTTTAATTAATTTCTTCCTATCCATCTCTCAAATCTATATAGCCTGTTCATATTTGGCATGTCGACCATTTTGTTTACGTAGCAAAAAAAATCTCAAGCCATTTTTTGCGAATGCTCGTTGTAGCCATAAGTATATTTGGATATAATTGTCGGATTTTATTTAACATTAGGTTTAAAAATTAATAAGCCTGCATAAAAAAAAAAAAACTAAATATTTTAAATAAATTAGATTCGATTAACTATGTACTTCCATTAGTTTTTGCAATGGTGTAGTGGTAGCATTGTAATCAAAAATTCGATATCCGCACAAGTGGTTTTTGAAACTGTAGGTCCAGTCCCGATTAACCTTACGTGCATAAAATGGACTTAAAACATCAAATCTATCAGTACTTCCACTAGCCTCTGCAATAGTACTGTAATAGTTTTGTAATTGAAAGTTTAATATCCGCACAAGTGGTTTTTGAAACTGTAGGTCCAGTCCCGATTAACCTTACTGTACATAAAATAGACTTAAAACATCAAATCCAACCCAGTGTACACGCGTCAATACTATCCACTATAAGTAAACTAACATGATCATAACTAACAGTTATGTTATTCGCAATGAAGAATAGTTTTTTTTTAAGCGCATGTTATATATGCTCATATTTTTTGTTTAGCATAATTTCGTTGTTTAATGAAGACAACACTTTCTGTTCACTGACACCACTTGCAATTATTATTAACACATACACATGTAAAAAATAATAAAAAAAAAAAACAAAACTTACCTACAAAAAGCTGCTAGCAATTTAACACACACGAAACAGTAGTATAATTGCGTAAATTTTAGTTTTATAGCTGGTCAAGCTACTTGTGTGTATATAACTTATGCTGATATGGTACACACCTGACAGACCAAACTAATTCGGTTTCTATTACACTTGATATTCCACTTGATATAGCAAACACTTTTATACGACTATCTAGTAGCAATACTCGACTGCAACTGATGTGCGCGAGGTTTCTAATAGAAACTTATACCTGCCGGCAGCTAAACTTTCAAGGTTGGTTCGAGCTATGCGTGAACGCCCTTTCCTAGAAAAAATATCGTTGACGCCCAGCTGTATTCTAGCGAAAACAAGTAGAACTTGTTTCGTGCACAATTTATGACAGCTGTGTGAGTGATTGCTTCCTGTAGTCACCCAGTAGATTTGAATCTTGTGTGCCCTTTAGTGCAATCCAGAAAAAAAATATCGTTGAGTTTATCGCACAGTCTGGGTGCGACTGCAGGAAGCTGTCAATCACATAGCCGTCGCAAAAGCTGAGAATTTGCACAGTTTCCGGCAGTAACAAATAATCTTGATTTTTGTCGAGTAATGATACCATCAACTCGATGGACAGCTTCCTGCAGTCACACCCCAGGCGATTGACAGCTTCCTGTTGTGTGATTGATGGTTTCCCATAGTTACCCGCCCAAGTTTCCACATAACATAGTTGAGTTGACCACAGATTTTCAGCTTATCCTGTCAGTCACCCCCAACAGTCGATGAAAATTGTAGATAGGCTGTGATTGATGGCTTCCCGCAGTCACCCACCCAAAGTTTTTACATGGTTGAGTTGACTACAGATTTTCAGCTTGCCCTTCAGTCACTTCAGTAGATGAAAATACAGAAATAAAGAGAAGTACGTACGTGTGTGTGTGGTGCATCGTTGTCGCGAGAAAGGTTTGCAAAAATCATGATATACATTGGCGCTCGGGACTTGGAAATAATACGTATTCGCTCACCACTGTTGCCAGCTTAGTCTCTCTCTTTATCTTACAGCACCATTGGCATCTCTATTTTTTTTAGTTACAAGCGAGTTGCCAACACACTCTAGTTAATAATACTACATATTCCATCCATCCCTCTCTCTCTTTTACGGCAGTGCCCGCTTTCCTTGTTTAGTATATGTAGGTTGGCAAAAATTGCTTTATGCGCTGTAAGGCAAGCCTCAAGCAAAATTGCCAGCCCCTTGCTTTAGGCTAGGTTAGACAAAAAAAAGCTGTAGGTAGGCTGTCGGTTGTTTAACTCTTCCCTCCCTCTCTTCTCTCTCTTTTTTTGTAAAAAGCTATGGCAAAAGTACCAGTAGGTTGGCAACCTTGCTTTAGGTTACGTTAGACCAAAAACCTTGGTGATTTTTTTTTGAGTAAGATGTTGGTAATACTGTGTCCGAAAATAGGGGGGGGGGTTATGTCTTACAAGAGCAAACCATTAAAGCAAGCCCCACAGAGCTTTACTTTCGGGTGTAGTGTTGCCAACACTGCGAGAAAAAAATTGCCAGCTCCTTGCTTTAGGTTATGTTACCCCAAAAACCTTGGTGATTTTTTCGAGTGAGGAGCTGGCAACACTGCGAGAAAAAGGTTGCCAGCTCCTTGTTTTAGGTTAGGTTACCCCAAAAACCTTGGTGATTTTTTCAAGTAAGGAGCTAGCAACACTGCACCATCAAATAGAGCTCTTGCCTTACAAGAAAAATCCATTAAGGCAAGCTCACCACTTCAGCTCACCACAAGAGGTTTGTGAACTCCCCCACTTGCACTACTAACCAACATTCCTAAATTCTTGGCCATAGAAACTCTGAACGTACACTGTAACGTGGCCGAAGGTATGATCACAAAATCTTCGGACGGATTGTTAGGAAGTCACAAGCAGACGGGAATCATAGCCACTTTCAAACCAAGTTCCGAGTTCATGGAACCGATCATCTACACGCCCTCTTCGCCGATCTATTTTCCAGTATGCCGCAACCGCATAGACGACATAGAGTTGGTGGTGACGAACGAGAAAGGAGACGTGGTGGATTTCGCAGGTGCCACTACGACGGCCATCGTGGAGATCAACGTATAATAAATAACCATACATGTAAAATGGAGCAAATCGAAAGTTACGAATTGCAATCTTTCCCTCCCAACCGTCGCACGTTCGCCAATCTGAACGAAGCGAACAGGGAGATCGAATACGACGTGGACGTAGGCGACGGGTTCGTTCATCCTCACAGAGCGGACCTCTACCTTCAATTCGACGTGGTGAAGAAAGAAAGCGGAGACGCGTTTCCCGCAGCAGCAAACTTGATACTCGTGGACAACTTCGTGCCTCACCTGTTCTCGCAGGTGGAGGTGAGGAAACACAACACCGTCATCGACAGAATAGATTATCCAGGCATCACGTCGACGGCAGTGGGAACGTTGAAATTATCCAAAACGGACGCAGCGTACTACTAGGCCGGGGGATTCGAAGCCGGGACCAAAATATCGACGAGAAGTCACACGGTGCTTTTTCCCATGCGTCTGCTGCCTGGTTTCTTCTCGGACTACAAGGAGATCATGTGGAAGGGAGGACTGAGGATCACGTTTCGAAGAGCGGCCAACGACAACAACGCACTAATGCGATACGCTACTTTGGGTCCGGACGGCACCACGCCGATAGCCAACACTTTACCCGAAGCAGCGAAATGCGTCATCCGGAGCATGGAATTGAGAATGCCGGTGGTGGAATACGAAACGAACTACGCCCTCAAGTACAAAGCGGAGATCTTGAAAAGTCCGCAGGTACCGATTCACTTTCACGGTTACCAGTGCGTGCAGAAAATGGCGTCGGGAAGTCACATGGAATTCGACGTGACGACGCAGTTTAACAACATACAGTTCGACATGCCAGATTTCGTCGTAGTGCTTTTTCAGACCGGGAGGGACAAGAATCAGGAAAAAGATTCCAGCAAGTTCGACGACTGCAAGATCAAGAACATTTATCTCAAGAATGGACGCAACGAAGTGTTCCCGCGCGAGAATTACAACCTCGACATGACCAAAAACGATTACCTCAAACTTTACGAAGCGTTCTCGGCTTACAAACGCGTGACCGAGGGAAGCGTGGACATGTACTACACGCCCAGCGAGTTCAAAGCACGGAGACCCATGACCGTCATCAACACATCTAAGAGAAAGAAGGTTGTGGTCAACGATCGAACCAACATCAAGGTCGTCTGCGAGTTCCACGATGCCTTGCCCGAGGATACCCTATGCAGTGTCATCCTGATTGCAGAGAAGTCCTTCGCCTACGACGTGAAGAACGAGAGGGTCACAGAGCAGTTTTAACAAGTTTTTTAACATCTTTTCTTGCACAAATAAGAAATTTTTTGTACTAGCACAATCAGTTACAATAGCACAATACGAATTTCACTAGTTCAGATCAGTTACAAATATCAATTTCATTAGTTATCAGTTACAATATCTTTTTTGCACTATAGCACGAGACAATCAGAATTTGCACAAAATTTGTTGTTGTTTTTTACACGTGAAAATTAACAATAAATTTTTTTTTTATCGTTTCAGATGCTGTCGAAACATCAAAAACACATACACACACTATAAAAAAAAGCATGCAACTTTATTTGTAACACACACATATTCTCCATCTTCATCAAGAAAATATTATAATAAACATAATTATTTTTATCTATATCTCACAATAAAACTCTATATCCAAAAATATCACAACATCAAATAACACTAGAGTCGTTAGTACACGTTGCATGCATTACGGAGGTCCTCTGTAGGGTTTCATGGAAGTTTGGGGGAAAAAAAAAACACGTGAAACCCTACAGAGGTGCGGTTATCTAGAGCCGTAGCCGTTAGAACCTTTTTGGGTTGGGCACCACGCACCCTGGCGGGGTTAGGGGCCAGGAATCTTAAAAAAAATATAAAAAAATTATTTGTTTTGCTTGCGTCACAATACAAAAATAATAAGGAGCACCAGCGCGCGCACGTGTGTATAGCACATCGTGTTTCCCCCGAGAGAGGTTTACAAAAATCACGATAGGTCTCTCTTTTTATCTTACAGCAATGTTGGTATCTCTATCTTTTTTTTTAGTTGCAGGTGGGTTGCCAACACACTCTAGTTAATAATGCTACATATTATACGCACACACGCACACGCATACTATATTACCATCCATCCATCCATCTCTTTCTCTTTTACGGCAGTATATATTTGTTGCCGGCTCTCCTTGCCCAGTGTATGTATGTTACGCCAGTATATAAATTGGCTAAACCCTTGCCAAGTAAAAAAAAGCTGTAGGTAAATATTAGCGACATTGTCAGTTGTTTAACTCTTCCCCCTCTCTCTCCTCTCTTTTTTTTGTAAAAAGCTATGGCAAAAATACTAGTAGGTTGGCAAATTGCTTTATGCACTGTAAAGCAAACCTCAAGCAAGATTGCCAGCTCCTTGCTTTAGGTTAAGTTAGACCAAAATAAAAACCTTGGTGACTTTTCGAGTAAAATGTTGGCAATACTGCGAGCACACAAGATTGCCAGCTTCTTGCTTTAGGTTAGATTAGACCAAAAAAAACCTTGGTGATTTTTTCAGGTAAGATGTTGGCCACACTGCGAGAAAATAAAACTTATGCCTTACAAAAACAAACCATTAAAGCGAGCCTCAAGCAAAATTGCCAGCTTCTTGCTTTAGGCTAGGTTAGACCCAAAAAAAAACCTTGGTGATTTTTTCGAGTAAAATATTAGCAACACTGCAAGAAAATAGAGTTTATGCCTTACAAAAACAAACCATTAAAGCAAGCCTCAAGCAAGATTGCCAGCTCCTTGCTTTAGGCTACGTTAAACCCAAAAAAAACCTTGGTGATTTTTTCGAGTAAGCAGCTGGCAACACTGCCATCAAATGAGGCTCATGCCTTACGAGACAAATCCATTAAGGCGAGCCTCACCGAGCCTCAATTGATGACGTTCAACTCCCCCACTTCCTCTACTACTACCCCCTCGTAGGGGGCTCTCCATAGCCAGATTATGGCGTTTTTGTTCCTCTAATTCGGCTTTATTTTTTTTTTGAATCGAGTACAGTTTTTGCAATAGCAGCACTGCCACCAGCTAAACTTCCCACGGCACCCAAAGCAGCTAGGATAGCAGGAATGCTGAATATGAATCCACCACTATGTGCTTTTTTTCTTATATTTTGCAATCGTTTTAATTGTGGTGTACTAAGTAATAACTTCATCCCATTTCCTTTGGATATACATTGTTTTTTTTTCTCCTGTTGTTTTTTAGTTAAAATTGAATTTACAATTTTTAAATTTTTGAGATCCCGATATGGAATTTGATATACTACTCCTTTCGGTTTCATATTTTTTTAAAATTATTTTTAAGGGTATTTATTTATATATTAACAAACTAAATTACTAACTAAAATTAACTAATTTTCTACAAACCCCACCCTAATTTTTGTTTTGTGTTCATAGCAATTGTTGTACCCAATGCTGCTATTTTTTCACCCAAAGAAGCATCTCTACTGGTTAATCTTCCAAATGCTGCATGCTCCAATTTTTGATCGGCTTCATGACGATTGTCGAGGTCTGTGTGTGTATTGTATGCAATATCATGATCTTTACAAGCGGCATCAAGTTGATTAATTCCCCTATCTCCTCTTTTTAATCGTTTATCAAGTTTGGTGCCCGGACCACAGTACTGGTAACCAGGTACATGTAATTCGAATGGAAGTTTATTTATAATATCATTAACCAAACCTCGACCTTCTGATACATTCCAGAATTTAGGAGGTAGAGTATTGATAATTTTAATTAAGTATCCTATACCTTTTGGATCATTTACAATAAAATTGGCTAATTTATCACTGATCATGTTTACAATACCTATTTTTTCATTATAGAAATTATTGTTCCCAGCATTTTCTTCTCCGGCTATAACCAGCAATCTATCTATGAGTTTTCTCACATCATCCACCCAGACAAACTCTTTAGGTAGAGTATTATATTGTTTGATACCACTACCGGTTTTAAGTTGGTTCCAGATCGGTTTAATTAGATTTTTGTATTTGTCGCCACTGCTCGATTTAACTCTATTCTGACTGGCATCATTATTTTGGTATAGAGCATCGGACAATATCAAAATTTCGGAGTAACTCTGGTAATCTTCATCTGTGTAATCTTTAGGGTGTTTCTTGGTAATTAGTTCCCACAACCCTATAGTTCCCGGGTATCTCGACCAACTATTTCTTTCACCCAAATTTATTTTCACATCATCGCCTTGAAATGTTACTCTAGATTTCCCAATTTTCCATACACCTTCATTTGGTTCCATGGTCGGATACAATCCAAACATTTCATCTTTTTCAAATTTTCCAGTACTTAGGTAATCTCTTGCCAGAAAACCCAACTCAATTTTCTCAGGTTCACCTATAGTTTTAATAGGCGGCTGTTGGAGTGTTAGGGGAGTATGGATACTATATAATGGTGTAGGAGGAAAATCTGTATAATTTTTAGCAGTAAGAGGTACCAATTCATTTATGAGATTTTTATTTTGTTCTGTGACACCTTTAATTTCTTTACCAAGACAACTGATTGCATCTATAATTGGTTGATCTTGACGTTTGTGTTGTTCATAGAATACTCGATTTTCTGATTTCCAACCTTTGAATCGTTTGGTGAGGTACTCACGTAATTTAGAATTGTCTTCTATTTTGTGTTTTGTCATTTTTTTGATTAGAGGTTATTTTTATAACGTTTTAACGTTTTTTATATCGATTTAACGTTCATAAAATCGTTGATTTTGTTTCTATATTTTCCATTGTTAGGTTTTCTAGTCATGTCGATTGTAACAAATCCAAAATCATAATCGTTCCAACAGGATGAACAAAATTTGAAAAATTGGTCGTAATTTAAATCTCCCCCCACATAATCATCATGAACATGTTTAAGGTTAGTGTGATCTTGACGAAACAAACATATTAAATTTGAATTATCCCTCAGTAACTGTTTGGGAATCTTAGAATATGTTTGAGCCAAATAAAAACAATCTATTCCTCTGTGTCGACCTTGAGTGAAGAAATTTCGAATTAAATTTTGATTTTCCAGAATCACATCATCGAATACCACAACAGAATTTTGTAAACAGTGGTCGAGAGGTTTAATTTCTGATCCAAATGTGGCTATACCCAGTCCCTTATACAATTTCATGAGTTGCTGGTATTTTGGTTGTTCTAAACTTTTTGAGAATACATACAGGTGCCTATTTTTCCAGTCTAACCAATTAGGCGCAAGCAAGAAATTATCTACCAGCAGTGTAGTTTTACCACAACCGGATGGGCCTACAATAAGACACCTAATATTGTCTGGTAATAACTCACCATTTTTTTTACTAGTTTCTACTAACTCTGGCAAACGTTGCACAACGTTCCAAGTTGGTATCATAGCATCACCTGGTCTGCCTCTATCCAACTTTTTTCTGGCAATCCTAGCCATTTTACATACAATTTGTTATTCTTTTTCTTTAATATTTTTTCAATAAGATATGTATCTGGATATTTTGTTTTACTGAGTTCCTCTTCATAAAATCTTCCTTTCAGTATTTTATTATAATTATCTTTTAATATATAAGTATACCTGTTGCCTGGTAAAACTCGAACCACTGTAAACAATTCGGTGCTCCAATTTTTTGTGTAACTTTTCTCAAATAAATGCTTAAATTTACTAACTCGCACCTTATCTCCTATTTTAAATTTGGGTTTCTCTGTTGTGTATTTATACTTATGACAGTAAACAGTAGAAATCAATCGTTGTTCATCAGATTTAGTTACCTCGGCAGGTTTCATATGTATGGTTCTATGCATGGAATTATTGTAATTATGTACTAGGTCAGGTAAAATTTCTACCCATTTATAGTTACCCTGTAGAGTAAATTGTTTCCACATGCGATTTTTTAATGTTCTGTTGAATCGTTCTACTATACTTGCTTTAAGATCACTGTATGTAGAATAATGTTTAATATTATGTTGATTCATTAATTTGGTAAATGTGGAATTGTAAAATTCTTTTCCTCTATCTGTGTGCAAATAATTCGGTATCCTACCTTGCTCGAAAATAAATTTGAAAGCTTCAGCGACACAAGTTGCTGTTTTAGATTTTATAGGAATTGCCCATGCATATTTGCTAAATGTATCTATCACGGTAAGTAAATATTTGTAACCATGATTTATCTTATGTAAATTTTTTAAAACCCCCGTAGACATTTCTATCAGATCACCCTCCCACAGATCATCTATGCTTTTTGTTACCACAGATAATCGTTTGTAATTACGACGGGCTGGTCTGTGTAATTAATTAACTATACCTTGTCTAGACATCTAGTGCGAAGAGAAAATATTACATAAAATGGATTAACCTCAGGGTATAATTGTCTTATGTCAAAAATTAATTTATCACCAGTTTCAATATGAAAAAGCGATAATTGTTCATCCTCATGTATTTTATATTTGTTGGCAAATGCATCCCAGTATGCTATAGGTATTTGAACTGCTTTGTGTATACCATCTTTTCTTATTATAGTAAATTTGGGAACTTCGACATGTTTTATATTATTTAGAAATCTAAACTTCAAAAATCTAAGTTGGCCATCAACAAAAAATTCGTGTGCCTGTGCGTACGGGTATAATTTGTAAACATTACCTGCATTAACATATGTCCAGTGCCCTCGAGTGTTTGGAATACTTTGCAACCTAACAATTTCCATATAATAAAACTGACGAGAATCTGCATCGTCTAATCTGCTTAATACCGGTTCCAGGTGTTCGCTGATAGTACGAACCAACTCATCGTAACCCGGTTTAATTTTCACTTCCACATATACCTGTTTGAATTGTTCTTTCAAATCATGCAATTGATTGGCGAAATTCGTTAAGTTCGATTCTTGTGCTGCTTCAATGGTGCTAATTTGCACCTTAATATTCGAGATAATCTGCTGTAAACTTTCTACTAGTTTCAATTTCGAACTCTGGCTAGCGAGATCGTGTACTTGATTTCTGATGTCCATATATAATAAGTTTAGTTCATTGATTATTTGGTTGGTGGGAAGATTAGCAACAGTTTCTTTGATTTGTGCAATTTCCCCCTGAATATTTTTAATATCTTCAGATTTGAGTATTCGATTTACTGCTCTCTTCATGGCTCTTATTTCCTGTGAAGTAGGCAACCCTGCTACAGTATTCTGAAGTGTGGTCAGAGATAATTTTACAGCATCCAGTTCGGTTGCATCTGCAACAGTTTTCAAAATTTCTTGCAGTTGGGTTATGTCATCTTGAGTAGGCGTAGATTGCTACAGTGTTTCTAACTTATTCTGTATGTCATCTATGAGATGGTGGAAATGAGATAATTCAGATTCGGTATTGAGATTTTCTAATTTAGCAACTTGTTGTTGTACTAGGGCTAAAGTTTCGGTGATACCTGGCAATTTTGATTCCAGAGTTTCCTGTACAGTAATTAATTCATTTTTCATAGTTTTAAGAGTATCTTCGATGTGAGCTATGGTTGCTTGTATCTTACCAAAATCCTCAAAAGTTTCCAGCTGCAATTTAATATTTGTTACACTACGAGCAATGGCATTGAGTTCAGTAGATGAAGGCAAATTATGAATAAAATCTTCCAATGTTTGAAGTTTGGTTTGAACTTCGGTTATGGCTGAATGCAGTTCATCTGTCTGCAGTTCTATTTTAATATTTTCCAGTGTAGGAATCTCGAAAGATTGAAACTGTTCTCGTAATTTGGTAATACTCGCATTTACTTGTTCAAATTCCTCTTGAGTTTTGATACCCTGAACAATGGTTTGCAGTTAGGTGCGAATACTATTCGCTTGCTCGTTTAATTGCTGTTTCAATTGTTCGGTATTGGTAATCTGCATTTGTCGAAATTTATCGAGTTCATTTTTTAATTTGGCTACTTTCCTCCAAGTTTTGAAGATTGTCTATTGAGGCTAAATTGGTATATTTTTCCAGTAGAGATTTGAGTTCTCCATCAATTTTTACTATGGGATCAATCAGTTGAGTTTGAAGATTTGTGATTTCTGCTTGTATATTCACATTTAATGAATTTTGTAAAATTAATAAATCTGATTTAACTTTTTTTAGACGTTCATCTAATCTAGCAATATCATTGGAATTATCCGGTATTTCCTGTCTTCTCCTGTTCCCAAATATGTCCATAATATATTTGTTATTTTATTTATTTATTATTATTTTGTTTTTGGTATTTTATATATTTCATAAATTCATAGATTATTCTTATTTCGATGAAGAGAGGAATTAATTTATTATACTCCCCAATTGTTTCAGCATACAGGAATTCACCTGCTTGCACTTCGTAGGTTGTGTCGGGATTAATTGCATTATGCTTAATTCTATACAAATTCCGACCTATGTGTACAAGTGCTGCATTGGATGGAGAGATACTTATTTGCATTTTCCCACTAACAGGGATTTTATATGATGGTTTGTTATTATTGAATACATGTAATTGTTTCCCTGTGTCTTCATCAATTTGGTACCAGATACTATTTAGATGAATGATGACCAAACTTCTCAGTTTACTAAGAATATTTTTTATAATATCCATGTTGACTGGAATTTTCTCTATTTGTTGAATATGTTGTTTCTTAAACCCAAACACATTCATTGGCATAATTAGAAATATTTATATGGTTATTTTATTAATATATTTGTTGAGGTTTAGGATTCTTCTCAAAACTATAAAATTTTAGATAATTAATTATTTTAACAAACCTCTTCTCTCAACTTCCTAACAGTATAAGAAATAAAAATTAGTACACATATGGTGATATAGAGATATACAAATACAGGATCTTCGGTTCAGATCTGAACCGAATAGATGCTGGGGTATTTTACTAAAATTTGTAATAATTTATAAGTGGACCGGAAGTAAACCGGAAATAACTTAGCACTTATTTTTAACTTAGCACTTCGCTTTAATTATTGAAAAATAAAATTTTAGCAAAAGTTATAGAGGGATTTTCGAAAATTAGCAATTTTGCACTATGAAAATTGGAATTTGAGCTTTGACTTTTTTTTTGCACTTGTATTGTGTCACTTTTGTAACAGTCAAAGTTCGATTTTGAGTATATTACTGTTTAGGTATACACAATAAAAGTAAACCAAAATTTCGGGGGTGGCTTAGAACGAAGAGTTTACTCTACTCTGATGACATGTCCATCTCCGATGATTCGATAGATGCTATACCAATTATTCTGGGTGACTTTGAATTTGAACGGGGCATACTTCCCGAAGTTCCCAACTTGCCTTTGTATTTACATTCACCACCCTTGGTGGATATTCAAGATGCATTTATGGCGGCAATCCATGATGAGGAAATTGAATTTTAATTTTTACCTTTATGCATGTTGATTTTGTACAGGCTTTTGTGACAAAGGAAAATGTACACATAGATGCGGGCATTGACATTATGCTCGCAGTCCTGCCACAAGACTCTGCCGCTTTTCTTTATGTTATTCATGATCTTACCACATTTCTACGTGAGGGCCTACCTAGACTGGTGACTTCCGAGTCACGCACAACCTGGCTCGAAGAGCGAGCTACGGAGTTATGAAATTTCATTGGGTCAATTGTTCAGGAAGCAGATCTATAGACTTATAACAATAATTAAAAATAAAGATAAGGGGCGTTTAGGGGTTCGAACCAAGGTTACGTTATTTAAGGCATGGATGTTCTTTCATGTAAGGAGAAATTAAAATGTAGACACGGAATTATTCATCGTGCGAACGGTCCGTAGTTCGGCCAATGGAAAAGGACGATGATGTTCCTTCTACATTGGTCCTCGTTTACTAGCCAAATTTACCATGAATTTATCATGAATTTAAAAATCAGAAATCAAAAATCCGAAATCAAAACTCAGAAATCAAAACCCTGAAACACGTTATGACATAATTTAATACATTTCTGTTGAAATACTTACAACCTATGGTCGCTCACCTACACAAGACAAAACACTCGCGGACCCATGACGCACAGGGTCAGAACGAGTTAGCAGCACAGACCGCTGATGGTCGATGTTTAACATAAACGCTATGTTTCTAGCACCATGCCTAACCAGTTAAGGTAAAGAAGTTTGAAATCACAACGCTAGAAATCTAAACATGGTCCAGAGAAGAGAACACAATTTCTCTCTGACCTACAAAAATGCTGAAAGTTTTAACTGTCTGAATGTTCTAAAACTGTCCCTCTTAAAAGTGAATACCGAACTGTGTCTGTTAAGTTCTTACTTCGTCTTTTCTTTCAAGTTCCTTCTTCCCGGAAGAATTGTTCCTCTTCTCTATTGGTCGTTGAACTTTTAACTCCGCCCACACGCGGTCACTTCTGCATGTAAGGGCCAAAATCATTACACAAGGGGCCATATTCGCGTAACATAAAAACACAATAGCACCTTGTTTGAGAGCTGATCTCGAGAAAGAAAAGTATCTGTTCCAATTAATTTTTATCGCTAACAACTCAAATTTTATTGCTCGCAACTGGGACACTTCGTTAAGTTATGCCTTCCTTGGCTGCCAAAATCCCACTGAAACGAAGAGATACGAAGAGAAATGTTCTGGCAGGGTTGGAGTTCAAGATTCTTGATTTGATTTGAGTTTAAAAGTTTGGGTGCGTCAGCACGTAGGCTACTTTGCACCCGTCACAGTATACGGGGTCCAGCCCCTTATCTTTACAAAGAACAACTCTAACGTTGCATAAGTAAAATCTTAAAATGTTCCGACTTTCGTTAAAAGCTGAGGCTAAAAGAGGCACTCAGCACACACAAGGACAAAAAACAGGACAACACACACAAAATTATACTGGCCAGAGTGCCAGTCGCTTGAGCCTCGTTCGTCTGCAAAACGCAGTCCAGGGTGTACTAACGTGGAAGTGAGGTTGACAGTTGGGTGTACTACGTGGAAAATCACCCCTTACACCCCGAGTTCAAGATTCTGTAGTAATCACTCTTGTCACTGAGCTGTCCCTGAGCCCGACGAGCTGGCGGTGATCGCGGAATTTATGCGTCTCGTGGAGGCTACCATGTGTAGGGCGATTGTCTCGATGCCGAGCCTGGCCACATGCAAACTCTCGCGAGAACAGATTGTGACAGTCAGATTTACCGTCATTATTATTATCATTATTATTCATGTATGTAGCGGTAAAAAGACGTGTTGATTCAAAGTGTTAAGTGTTTTAATTTGTAAGATTACATATTTGATTTTTGCCAAGCCGACGGGAGGAACGAGACATTCGCTCGTGTTAAGGGTGAGCACCTGAAGGGTCACGCTATGCGTCTAAAGCTTAGGAAATTCGACCGTAATGACAAACATTTAAATATCTCGGTTTCCAACGGTCCGATTCATGTGAAACTTATACCAGCGCAACGGCATATGTGCAAGGACAGATGTGTGGAGTTTCGTCACGATCAAGCGACAATTACGGACGCCAGATCAAATCGGTTCTAATTGATCAGTTTGTGGACAGCGATTGCAATTGAGCTATGGGCGACAGCCAGGCGGAAGCTTAATCCGCACAAGTCAACTTCGGACACGGTACGTCCTAGTTTGGAGACAATAGAGCAAAGTGGACTGACCTCTTCGGAAGCGTCGCTTCAACGATCGCCTAGCGTCGTTTTTCAAAATCTAAATAAAACGAAGAACATGGTTTTTCGATACACAGTCTTACCGCGATCCATGTAGCGAGAGAAGCTCCGTGCTACCTCTCCATATACAGTTTTGCCGCGATTCTTGGAACGAGAGCACTTTCGTGCTACCTTTCGTGTACAGTGGACTTTGTTGTGTTGTGCGAACACCAGTGTGTGTGATAGGCAGTAAGTCTACACGAGTGCGCCTACCTCAACCGCTGGGGGAAGTTGAAGCGAAACCGTGTTTCCGTGATTACCTTACGCCATTTATAATTTTTGAGAAACGAGGAACACCGGAAACTATGGCGGGCTAGAGGAAGAAGAGAGATGGGGGCGTTACGTCGATTCGCCTGATGTCAGAAGAAGCTACGCCGATGATGCCTATCCGCCGCCATGGAGAGAGAGAGAACGTCGAACGCCGCCCTATTGATACGCCGACGATGCCTACCGTCCGTCACGTTGACGCCCCGACGACGCCTACCAGCCGCGACAGAGAGACGTAGAGAGAGATGTTGACGCCCCGACGACGCCGACAACGCCTACAACGACCGCTCAGATACGACGTCCGAACCGCGCCATACCACGGAGATCCACCGATCCCGAGAGGAAGAGGAGCCGGCGAACTAGGTGTTTGAATCCTTTTCGCATCTTCATCGTCGCGACCAAAGGAATCTTTCGCGTGGATACTATGTGTTTTCAATCGCCCATAAAGACGCCAGGATGCACCCCGGAAGCTGAGAGATGGTAAAGTATTCATCTGTGTGAACCTTAACACGTGACGGCCCGATTGATTTAGAGAACGCCCTTGAAATTCGTCGACATTTTGAAAACGCCCACTCAACTCGAACTTCATACCAAACTCCCGTCGCGCTTGTCATTTGTAATCTATTCGTCTCAGGTCAATTTTTCGTATTCCTTGTGATATTTTTTTTTATGATCTTAAATTCATTGTCGTTTGTGCTCCTTTGTATTTGTTTAAAGTGCGTACTATTAGAGTAAAGCGCCGCCCGCTTAATTGCATATTCTACTTGAGGTTTGTTCATTTTTATGTGTCAGCGCTGTGTCGCTGCTAGCTATGTCCGGTCGCATATGTGATTATTTGTTAAAGTATTTGCCTGGTAATGTGAATTGCTCGTCGCGGCGAAGTGTTTAAGTCCCGCCTGCTAGAGAGTATATGTTTGCGCCACTCAACGGAGGTTATTTGTTATGTTTGGAACCACGTGAGGTCTTGTAAAAGGAAAACGTCCGCCCACGTGAATGTAATTGCCGTTGAGACGCCTTTGTTTATACTGGTCAAGTAATGTATGGTCACCGCGCCGACTAGTTTCTTTTTTAAAAAACAAAAGGTGAACTTAAGTAAGGGCTGGCTAGGATTTAAGTAGCACTGGAGCAAAATCACAAATGACCTGATTAGACAAAAAGTAAGATAAAATTAATTGACAATGCAATAATTAGGGCTTGTCGTCATAAAACCTGTACATGTCATGTATAATTTCTTGTGTCGATGACCCCATGAGGATTGAATCTGAGAGAGAATGTGAGAGTGCAAGTGTGGGGACCTGTAATAATTCCATTTTTTTTGGTTATGAATAGAATATACTTTTTATTTTCATGTTAATTTTGGGCTATATCATTTTCGTATGCATGTCGCTACCCGTGATTTTCAGGTATGCAGCTAGCCGCTTCCCGGCTACAGGTAAAGAGGTGGTAATTTGAAAGTACATGTCTTTGTTTTTATTCGATATGGCTTATTACTATGCACTGTTGGTCACCGGTTCCTACACACTAACTTAACCTGGACCGTAACGCTATTTCGCTTGTCCGAGGGAGATTTTGCCGCCTCTATCTAGGTAGTGGTAGCATTTGTTTTCCCGGGCAAGGGAGGGCGTAGCATACAAGATGATCTTTGTTTAAACGAGGGAAAAAGTCTTCTTGGGGGTTTTAAATTTTTAAATGCCTGAAGTTCCGCACGACTAGCTCCATCTTGGCTTGAATTTATGTTGACATCAGCTGAATTCAGATGAATTTGGACGTGACAGATATGGGAGTTTATTGCCGGACACACTGTTTCCTTCACCTTGGAGTAGGGGTGGTGATATATGCGGGGCTTCATGGGAAAGAACGCTGGTTTCTTGAGACATCTGTTTTCTCTCAGAGAGCAGAAAAATGAGGTCTTTGAGGAGAACGCGTAGAAAGACCGATGGAAATTGCAATCCGTACTTCTGGTAATTGGTTCATCGGTTATAGACTCTTCATACCTGCCACGATACTGACAATGGGTCATTACACTACTGGCCTGTTTACCTTGAGGCTAGAGTGGGCTTGTACGAACTGTAGTTCATTTAGTGTATATAAACATATGAGTATTTTGTACATATAGTTATATTCGCAGTCTATATTCGACCTGGCTTACGTACTCTCTATTATTAATTTTTGTATTGTTTTTTTGGCAAGTTATTACTGTGAGCATTTATTCTTTGCCACTGTTGTAATGTATTGTACCAACATCATCATACGAGGCGCATCCAGAAAGTAAGTTTCCCTATTTTTTCCCGTGAAAGTAAACATAATGAGCCGTGTAAATTGCGCATGCGCAGCAGAGCTAAGACGTATCAATCATATCCTAGGCGGACAGATCCCGCCCGGCGCCAGTAGCGAGGCAGCAGTGGTCCGAAATGGAAGCTCGTATTCCTTCTTCCGCCGCATGCGAGGTTCGGTCGGTGATAAAGTTCCTGAATGCACAAAGCATTGCGCCAATTGACATTCATCGTCAGCTCTGTGAGGTCTATGGGCCGAACATTATGAGTAAGCAGATGGTGCGTTGCTGGTGTCGGCAGTTTTCGGAAGGTCGTCAAAGTGTCCATGATGAAGAGCGCAGTGAGCGTCCGTCCTTCATCACTGATGATCTGGTTGAGCTGGCGTGGCAGCGCATCGTAGAGAACCGTCGCTTCACGATTACGGAGTTGAGTAGCCTTTTTCCGCAAATATCGCGATCCGTGTTGCATGAGATTGTCACGCAGCGCCTGCTGTTCAAAAAATTGTGTGCCAGGTGGGTGCCGAAAAACCTGACACCCGAACACAAAATGAAACGTTCATGAGCAATACTGACATTCCTGCAACGGTACCATGATGACGGCGATGATTTCCTCTACAGGATCGTCACGGGCGATGAGACGTGGATTTCGCACTTCACCCCGGAAACCAAGCAGCAGTCAATGCATTGGCGGCATAGTGGATCTCCGATCAAGAAGAAATTCAAACAGACGCTGTCGGTACAGAAAGTGATGTGCACCGTGTTTTGGGAGAGGAAGGGCATTTTGCTCATTGACTTCCTCCCCAGAGGTGAAACGGTGAACGCTGACCATTACTGTGAAACACTAAGGAAATTGCGACGTTCCATTCAAAGCAAGAGGCGTGGCATGCTTACTGCAGGTGTTGTGCTCCTCCATGACAATGCTCGTCCACATACGGCTAGGCGCACAGCAGCTGTTTTGACGGAATTTGGCTGGGAGTTGTTTGATCCTCCACCTTACAGTTCTGATCTGGCTCCCAGCGATTTTCACGTTTTCTTGCACCTCAAGAAATTCCTGTCCTCCGGTGAGCGTTTTGGCAACGACGAAGAGCTGATGACGTCTGTCACACGCTGGTTCCATTCACAGGCGGCAGAGTTCTACGACAGTGGGATCCAAAAGTTGATACCACGATACGACAAGTGCTCAATTCTGGTGGTTGCTATGTTGAAAAATAGCTGAACCTTTGCTGTACCTGTTGCCAATAAATGGTTTCCAGAAACTGTGTTGTTTTTTTTTTTTAAAAAAAATAGGGAAACTTACTTTCTGGATGCGCCTCGTATATACTTAAGCATCATTGGATTTGTTTTTCTTTCCTTTGTTTTGCAACTAGATGTAGTTTCGCATTAATTTACGACTTTTAGTATCATTTTTCCTTTACTTCCGTTCAACAATTCATGTCTGGCTATGATTTGGATGACAATTTCTATTTGGTCTTTTACTTGCTTCGGGTCGAAGCAATATTCCCGGGAGGAAATATATAAGTGTATAGTGCTATCTCTAGTTTCAGATATTCAAGATTCTATTAGTATACTTTTTTATGTTTATACCATCCTGACTATTAGGTTCATGCCTGGAGCTTACTGGCGCCAACTACCAAAGGTCATCCTCTATGAAGGAAGCGTTCCCCTTACCTACATGGAGACTCTTCCCGACCAAGAAGTTATCGACTATTCTATGATGAACTTCGCTAAAAAGGATAAGGTAAATTACGTGGAAATGAACCACGAAGTAGAAATATTTCATGCCTTGGACTTGGACTAAACTTCTTTGGAAATTTTGGTAACTGGTGCAGCGGTATTTTGAGTGAGAACCAGTTCCATGAACGTCTAGTGAATGAACACACTCTGAACGCCGAAATACATAAAGTCACGTCTAGTCTTAAAAAATGAACATCAAAAAGTACACCTACTGAAAACACAAATTCGTGATTTAATTCAACAGACTAGCGATATGCTAGTTAGAGTTGAAACTCAAGTAAATTTACTGAAAGCTAGCTTTGGTAACAAACTTTCAGAATTGGCCAAAATCACCAATAAGACGAGTCAAAATTTGAATATAATGGCTTTAAGATCTCTATTATTGCATCAACTCTTGTTAAGCACTATGATTAATTCTGAGATACGAGAATTAAGAACATCATGTTTCGCAAATAAAATTCCATTATATTTAATCAGACCTCAAACATTAAAACGAGACCTGAAACAACTAAAATTTACCTTAGTCATAAATGGATATCAGTAGTATAGTAATATGCCTTCAAGGCCAACCCTGATTTTTCGACCCCTCAGAAAATCGCATCGAAACCTCAAAATCTCACTTTCTCTCCACGTTCCGCGCCTCATTTATTGCGCTGACGATGTTTCACGGCGCAGAAAAGCCGTGATGAGTAAATTCACTTTCTCATCCTTGAAGGATGAATGCACCTTATCGTAATTTTTTTCCAAGTCCGGGACCAAATGTTTATATATATATATCGTGACCTTTGTAAACCTCTCTCTCTCTCGGGGGAAACGATGTGCCACACACGCGCGTATGCCTCTCATTATTTTTTCCGTATTGTGACGCAAAACAAACAAATAACAATAATAATAATAATTGTTTTTTTTTTTTAGGATCCCCTGGCCCCTATATAACCTCGCCAGGGGTGCGTGGTGCCCAACCAAAAAAAGTAAAAGGTTCTCTAACGGCTGCGGTTATAGATTACCACACCTCTATAGAGTTTCACGTGTTTTTTTTTCTCTCAAACTTCCATGAAACTCTACAGAGGACCTCCGTAATTGCATGCAACGTGTACTAACGACTCTAGTGTTATTTTGATGTTGTAATTTTTTTTGGATATAGAGTTTTATTGTGAGATAGATAAAAAAATTATGTTTATTATAATATTTTCTTGATGAAGATGGAGAATATGTGTGTGTGTGTTACAAAATAAAGTTGCATGCTTTTTTTTTCTAGTGTGTGTGTATGTGTATATTTTTTTGATGTTCGACAGCATCTGAAACGATAAAAAAAAAAAATTATTGTTAATTTTCTCGTGTAAAAAAAATACCAAAATTGTTTTTGTGCAAATTTTCTGATTGTCTCGTGCTATAGTGATGAAAAAAAAAAGATATTGTAACTGATAACTGATGAAATTGACATTGTAACTGATCTGAACTAGTGAAATTCGTATTGTGCCATTGTAACTGATTGTGCTAGTACAAAAAAATTCCTTATTGTGCAAGAAAAGATGTTAAAAACCTGTTAAAACTGCTCTGTGACCCTCTCGTTCTTCACGTCGTGGACGAAGGACTTCTCTGCAATCAGGATGACACTGCATAGAGTATCCTCGGGCAAGGCATCGTGGAACTCGCAGACGATCTTGATGTTGGTTCGATCGTTGACCACCACCTGCTTTCTCTTCGTCGTGTTGATGACGAACATGGGTCTCCGTGCTTTGAATTCGCTGGGCGTGTAGTACATGTCCACGCTTCCCTCGGTCACGCGTTTGTAAGCCGAGAACGCTTCGTAAAGTTTGAGGTAATCGTCTTTGGTCATGTCGAGGTTGTAATTCTCGCGCGGGAACACTTCGTTCCTACCGTTCTTGAGATAAACGTTCTTGATCTTGCAGTCGTCGAACTTGCTGGAATCTTTTTCCTGATTCTTGTCCCTCCCGGTCTGAAAAAGCACTACGACGAAATCTGGCATGTCGAACTGTATGTTGTTGAACTGAGTCGTCACGTCGAATTCCATGTGACTTCCCGACGCTATCTTCTGCACGCACTGGTAACCGTGAAAGTGAATCGGTACCTGCGGATTTTTCAAGATCTCCGCTTTGTACTTGAGGGCGTAGTTTGTTTCGTATTCCACGATCGGCATTCTCAATTCCATGCTCCGGATGACGCACTTGGCCGCTTCGGGTAAAGTGTTGGGCAGCGGCATGGTGCCGTCCGGACCCAAAGTAGCGTATCGCATCAGTGCGTCGTTGTCGTTGGCCGCTCTTCGAAACGTGACGCGCAATCCTCCCTTCCACATGATCTCCTTGTAGTCGGAGAAGAATCCCGGAAGCAGACGCATGGGAAAGAGCACCGTGTGACTTCTCGTCGATATTTTGGTCCCGGCTTCGAACCCCCCGGCCTGATAGTATGCTGCGTCCGTTTTGGATAATTTCAAAGTTCCCACTGCCGTCGACGTGATGCCTGGATAATCTATTCTGTGGATGACGGTGTTGTGTTTCCTCACCTTCACCTGCGAGAACAGGTGAGGCACGAAGTTGTCCACGAGTATCAAATTTGCTGCTGCGGGAAACGCGTCTCCGCTTTCTTTCTTCACCACGTCGAATTGAAGGTAGAGGTCCGCTCTGTGAGGATGAATGAACCCGTCGCCTACGTCCACGTCGTATTCGATCTCCCTGTTCGCTTCGTTGAGATTGGCGAACGTGCGACGGTTGGGAGGAAAAGATTGCAACTCGTAACTTTCGATTTGCTCCATTTTCACTGTGTGTATGGTTATTTATTATACGTTGATCTCCACGATGGCCGTCGTAGTGGCACCTGCGAAATCCACAACGTCTCCTTTCTCGTTCGTCACCACCAACTCTATGTCGTCTATGCGGTTGCGACATACTGGAAAATAGATCGGCGAAGAGGGTGTGTAGATGATCGGTTCCATGAATTCGGAACTGGGTTTGAAAGTGGCTATGATTCCCGTCTGCTTGTGACTTCCTAATCCGTCCGAGGATTTCGTGATCATGCCTTCCGCTACGTTGCAGTGTACGTTCAGAGTTTCGATGGCCAAGAATTTAGGAATGTTGGTTGCTACGTGCTTGATGCCAGCTTCGAGTTTTGTGTCGTTCTCGAAACCTAAAAGTTCTCCCATGGTACCCAGGTCCACGGTCTCCGTCGCGGACACGATTTCCACTCTGTGCGTGACCGAATTTTGAGAAAGGTACGTGCTTTTGGGTAATTGAGCTTGCAAAGTGGAAAGATTGTATTGACCTGGCGTGACGACGATGTGTTCGCTTCCGACACTAATTTTGTTGTTGTGCTGCGTGACGTTAGGTATGAGGTACATGCTGTAGAATGCACGCAGAGCCACGGATTTAGGATAGACGATGTCGTCGTGCAGCGTGAGTTTCAAGATCGAAGATTCGCTCGTGAGATGGAACACGCCCATCCTGGTGATGCTGTTTCAGATTCCACAATGCTTTCTGGAAATCTTCCACCTGTGGCTTATTTATTTTAGAGAGAAACGCGAGCACGGAGAGGCAGAGATGACCGCAGTTCACGTCTCCGAAATTTTGAATGCGTTCGTCGTTGTAGTATATAGAAGTTTTGTTCGTTTTCAGGTATTGGACTAAATTTGTAGGTGGAACGCCTCCGAAAGAATCGAAAACGAATGCTTTGTTGTTGTCGTTTTTGTGGTAACATATCCAATGCGTGCCTGGATTTTCTTGACTGTCCAAGTTGACTACGCCGCATTCTCTTCTTTTAACGGTTGAAGGTAACGAGTCGGACATGAAAACGCCTCTGAAGTGTTTGATTTGTAACGGTTTGATCAGAGATTCAATGTCTCGGTTGGTGAGTGCTGCTGTTTCTTTTTTTTAAACTTTTTCATCACGCCCTTGCCCCCTTTCTTCTCCATGGCCAGGTTGTGACGTTTCTGTTCTTCCAACTCGGCCTTGTTCTTCTTCGAGTCGATGACGGTTTTCGAGATGGCGGCGCTACCCCCGGCCAAACTTCCAACGGCCCCCAATGCTGCCAGGATGGCCGGGATGCTGAATATGAAACCTCCGATCTTTTGCTGTTTCCGCGAACGCTGCAAGCGTCTCAATTGAGGTGTGCTGAGAAGTAATTTCTTTCCTTGTCCTTTGCTCAAGCAAGAACGTTTCTTCTCGCGTTGTTTCTTGGTGAGTAATCCATCGAGGGCACCTAGATTTTTCAGATTGGAGTATGGTATCTGGTACACGACACCCTTGGGCTTCATGTTGATGCTTTATATATATTTTTTTTCACGGTATGTTATTTATATATATAAATGTTCTGAGATTTTTCTCGTGTAGTTTTTTTTTCACGGTATGTTATTTATATATAAATGTTCTGAGTTTTTTTTTCACGGTATGTTATTTATATATAAATGTTCTGAGATTTTTTTTTGTTTCGTGTAATTTTTTTTTTTCAAGGCCTCGCAGTCGTTACACAAATTCTATTACGTGCTTCGTTTTCTTGCCAAGAAGTTCCTTTGTCCCCTTGTACACGATTCGAGTTTTGTTCTCGATTAAGATAGATAGCTTCTCGTCGGATAACATGTTAGCGTATCGATCTGGTAAGAATAGACTGTATTGTCCGTTGAGCAACAGACGCACCTTGGGACCATACTGGGTAGAAACGATTGAACCGGAAGTTATCGTGTAAGGTTTGCCGACTTCCAATTCCTGAATTTTTACATACTAGACTGACAAATTTAGCATTTGTTTTAATGCTTGGAGATCAGTCATTTTTTTTTCAGTCGTCATATCGAAGGAGAAAAATTTTCAGAGTGTTAGAGAGAAATTTAATTGTTTTTTTCACAATGTGTGTTATTTATATATCAAGTTTTTTTTTGACACGTATATATTATTATTATTTTTTTAACAGAGGAAGAAAGTCCGTGTTTCGGAAAACGCGATGATGTGCGTAATGATATCTTCCGTCTCCTGCTTAGACTTACGCCAATCTACTGTGTACCGTCTTCTTCCCTGCCTTGCCTCGTGCAATTCATCTAACCTATCGTTTAATTTTTCCCCTGCGGCCGAAAGAAGTGTGTCGAGATCACCGCACCTCAGGCCGCTGATCTCCCGAAGACGGTCCTTGACGGCCATTTCACACGGAATTCGAAATGCTGGTCTCGTTCTTGCTATTATCAAAAGTTTTCCTATATCTCCGTTTACTACCTTTTTGAATATTTTAGATAGTAGCTCAGGTGGCAAATTGGTTATGTGAGACATGTTTTTTTTTTTTTTTTACTGTATGTTATTTATACACCCCACCCAAATTTTTGTTTCGTGTTCATGGCGATGGTGGTGCCCAGTGCTGCAACTCTTTCACCCAGCGACGCGTCTCTGCTGACGAACCTTTCGAAAGCTGCGTGCTCTAACTTTCTGTCTGCTTCGTGACGTGCATCCAGATCCGTCTGCGTGGTGTTGTAAGCGATGTCGTGATCTTTGCATGCGGCGTCCAACGGATTCACGCCCTTGTCTCCTCTCTCCAATCTTTTCTCGAGTTTGGTACCCGGTCCGCAGTACTGGTAGCCAGGTAAATGCATCTCGAAAGGTAACTTGTTGATGATGTCGTTCACGAGTCCCTTTCCTTCGGCCACGTTCCAGAATCTCGGAGGCAGCGTGTTGATGATTTTGATGAGGTATCCTATACCCTTGTCGTCGGTCACGATGAAGTTGGAAAGTTTCGTGCTGATCATGTCCACGATGCCAACCTTTTCGTTGTAGAAATTACGATTGCCTGCATTCTCTTCGCCGGCTATCACCAACAATCGGTCCATGAGCTTCCTCACGTCGTCCACCCAAACGAATTCTTTGGGTAACGTGTTGTAGCGTTTGACGCCGCTGCCAGTTTTAACCTGGTTCCAAATCGGTTTGATGAGATTCCTGTACTTCTCGCCGCTGCTCGATTTCACCCTATTCTGCGAGGCGTCGTTGTTTTGGTACAAGGCATCCGTCATGATCAGAATTTCCTTGTAACTTTGGTAATCTTCGCCGGTGTAATCCTTCGGCTGCTTTTTGGCAACGAGTTCCCACAGTCCTACCGTACCCGGATACCTGGTCCAACTATCCTTCTCGCCTAAATTAACTTTAATGTCGTTGCCTTCGAAGGTCACCTTCGATTTTCCAATCTTCCACACGACACCACTCTCGTTGCTCTCCATGCTCGGATACAATCCGAACACTTCATCCTTGTCGAACTTCCCCGTGCTCAGGTAGTCTCGTGCCAAAGGTCCCAACTCGATTTTATCCGAAGACGACGACGTGCTACCAATGGCTCGACGTCGTGCCGGTACGTCCTTCAGTTCGAACGGCGTCGAAGGAATGCTTGAAATTTGTGTGGGTACGGCATAATTTTTAGCTGCGAGTGGTACGAGTTCGTTGATCAAATTTTTATTTTGTTCCGTGACACTTTTAATTTCTTTACCAAGACCGCTGATGGCATCGATCACAGGTTGATCCTGACGTTTCTTCTCTTCGTAGGATCCGCGATTCTCGGATTTCCAACCTTTGAATCGCTTCACGAGGTATTTTCGCAAGTTGAGATTTTCGTCTTCTTGAAATTGACGTTTTGACATTTTTTTCTATATACGTTGAAACGTTTTTGAAACGTCGAATTCTCAGCCTATACATTCGGTTCTCGTAGTTTTCTTGCCGTCACCGCTTGAGACTATCCACTTTTCTAACACTCACTTTTTGTTGTAATGGTTATTTATATATGCTTGTCAGACGTTTGAAAAAAAAAGAACGTTTTTCAAATTAATTTTTTTTTAGATTCTCACGACTTTTTGATTTTTTTTTTGGATTTTCTATTTGTTGCAAATCTGAAATTGTCCTCTTGTTAGCCTTTGAGACGTCTAGATAAACGTTTATTTTATTCCTATATTTTCCATGGTTTGCTTTTCGAGTCATGTCGATGGTCACGAATCCAAAATCATCACTGTTCCAACAGTAGGAGCAGAATTGAGAAAATAGATTGTAATTTATGTCAGCCCCTACGTAATCATCGTGTGCGTGTTTTAAATTGGTGTGGTCTTGTCGAAACAAGCAAATGAAATTAGCGTTGTCGCGTAGCAGTTGTTTTGGAACCTTGGAAAAAGTTTGTGCCAGGTAGAAACAATCTAATCCTTTGTGACGACCTCGAGTGAAAAAATTACGAATCTCGTTTTGATTTTCCAAGATCATGTCGTCGAATACCACAACGGAATTCTCGAGACAATCGTCCAGTGGAATGATTTCAGTTGCGAAAGTTGCAATGCCCAGTCCCTCGTACAGTTTCATAAGTTGTTTGTATTTCGGTTGTTCCAGACTTTTCGAGAATACGTAGAGGTGTCTGTTTTCCCAGTATAACCAATTGGGTGAGAGGATAAAATTATCAGTGAGCAGTGTCGTTTTTCCGCACCCCGAAGGTCCTACGATCAGACACCGTATGCTGTCGGGGAGCAATTGGCCGTTCCTTTTCTTCGTTTGATTTTCAGAATCAGGTAGACGTTTCACGACATTCCACGTACTCATAGAATCACTTCGTTTGAATCGATCCAACTCGTGTCCGGAAGTCCCAGCCATTTCACCAAAAGTTTGTCGCCTCTCTTACGCAAAACTTTTTCGATAAGATACGTGTCGGGGTATTTAGTTTTAGAGAGTTCCTCCTCGTAGAAGCGTCCCAATAAAATGTCACCGCCACTGTCCTTTATTATATACGTGTGACGGTTTCCGGGTAAAACTCGAACCACGGTAAAAAGTTCCGTGCTCCAGTTTCGTGTGAAACCCCTGTCGAACGTTCGCTTTAATTTACTGACCCTCACCTGGTCTCCAATTTCGTATTTAGCTTTCTTTGTCGTGGGTGTGTACTTTGGACAGTAAACGCTAGAAATTAAACGTTGCTCGTCGGACTTGGTAACGTCAGCTGGCTTCATGCCTATCGTTCCGTGCCGTGTGTGATTATAGTTGTTAACGAGTTCCGGAAGAATGGTGACCCACTAGTAGTTTCCCTGAAGCGTGAAGCGTGACCACATGCGCGATTTCAGAGTGCGATTGAATCTTTCCACGATGCTGGCCTTGACGTCACTGAAGGTCGAGTAATGTTGAACCTTGTGTTTCCGAATAAACTTTTGGAATACGGCATTGTAAAATTCCTTCCCCTTGTCCGTGTGCAGAAACCGAGGTCGTCTGCCGCCGCTTTCGCGAAAAATTGTCTTGAATGCTTCCGTGATGCATGTTCCTGTTTTCGCCTTCAAAGGTAGAGCCCACGCGAATTTCGAAAACGTGTCTATGACGGTGAGGAGGTACTTGTTGCCCTTGTTCGATTTATGTACGTTTTTCAACTTGCCGCTACTCATCTCCACGAGGTCGCTTTCCCAGAGGTCGTCGATTCCCTTGGTTACCACCGCTAAACGTTCGTAGTTGCGGCGTGCAGGTTTATGCAATTCTTGGACGATGGCTTGCCTTGACATTTTTTAGAGATTACGTTTCAAGAGAAGCACCAGCGTGATGGGATTCAAAGAGGGTGGTACGTCTCTTGTGTTTTGAACGATCAGCTTATCGCCGGCACTCACGTCGAAAACAGTTAAATCTTCGTCTTCGTGTATTTCATATATGTTGCGCGTTTCGTTCCAACGTGCCAGAGGAATGTTTCCTGCTTTCTGGACACCACGATTCGATATTAAGGTCATGGTGGGAACGCTAGCTTTTCTGCCGTGAGACCAGTACGAAAATTCGTTTATCTGAATCGTGCCATCGAGAAGAAACTTGTAGTACGGATGATAAGGATGTAACATGTACAGTTTGTTACCTTCGACGAACGTGGAGATTCTCTGCTGATTGGGTACGCTGTTGATTTCGATGGCTTGCAAGGTGAACAATTTGGCGAATTTCGTGTCGACGCCGAGCAGATTACTGTGAACGTGTCCGAGTTTATTTTCGATGGGCAGCAAATGCTCGACTATGGTATCCGTTACGGCAGAAAACGACGGTTTGATTTTCACTTCCACGTTCAACTGCTTGTAGTTTTCGTTGAGTTCTTGCAACTTGGCACCGAAAGAGGCCAGCGTCGATTCCTGCGTGGATTCCAGCACTCCTACTTGATCTCTGATGTTGACGACAATGTTCTGAAGGTTCTCGACTTGATTCAATTTCGAGCTCTTCTCGGTAAGATCGTTCACGATGCTTCGCATCTCTGTAAACTGCGTGTGAAGATCCGCGACGCTCTGCGAAGTGGGCAGCGTCGACACCAGCGAACTGATTTCATCTCGAATCTGTTCCACGTTCGCCGTTTCAGTTTCCAGTCGTTTCAGCATACGTGATATGTTCCTTTTCAAAGCGTGCAATTCTTTGGAGGTGGGGAGATTGGCCACCCTACTCTCGAGATCGCTCAACGAACTTTTGACGTCGCTCGAATCGGATAATGCCGTCACCGCCGTTTTCAATTTTTCCAAATCTTCTCTCGAAGGCACGCTCGTCCGTAACGATTCCAAGTCACCCTGTATGTTGTCCAGTACGTGATGAAAATGAGCAAGATTGGATTCGACGTTCAAATTTTCTAAATATTCGATCTTTTGCTGAACCGTGCTTAACGTGTCTTGTACGCTCGTCAACGCTCTTGCTTCAGCATGAATATTTTTAATTTCTTGGTTGATCAACTCCAGAGACGCCTGAAGCGTAGCGATGGTGGTTTGAATGTGTTCGAAATCTTGATACGCCTCCAATTGAATTTTTATGTTCGCGACGCTTTTACCGATGACCTGCAGTTCGTCTGACGATGGTAGGTTCGTCATGGTATCTTCCAAAGTCTGCAACTTGGATTTGATTTCTTCCAACGTGCCGGTGAATTCTTCTTGTAATTTGGAAACTACGACATGCAAGCGTTCTACATCAATATCTTTCACGACGGTTTGAAGTTCAGATAAATTCTTTTCTATTGCGGAAGTTCGTTCTTCGATTTCGAGTTTCAATTTTTCCAAATCTTAATTTTTCGATTGAAATTGCTGTAATTTGGCCAAATCATTTTGAAGCGAATCCACGCTCAACTGTATATTTTGAACGTTGTCGTAAGAAGGTACGCCGACATAATTTTTTATCAGCGTCTTCAGTTCGGAATCGATTTTCAGAATGGGATCGAGACATTGCGTTTGGAGCGTAGCGATTTCCGACTCTAAACTTTTGTTTAAGGTCTCCTGCAAAGCGATCAAATCGGTCCTCAACTTCTTAACTCGAACGTCCAGCATGAGAATCTCTTCTGCGTGGTCTACACGCTTGGTGTTGCCGAAAATGTCGTTAGGCATTTTTGGTTAACGGTTATTTATAACAGGATAGACGATTCGTAATTCTACGAAGAGAGGAATGAGTTTGTCGTAATCTCCTAGGAGTTCCACGTAAAGATAATCTCCTGCAGAAACATCGTACGCCATGTTAGAAAGCATCTTGTCGTGCATCATTCGAAAACTGTTCTTGCCGGTAGAAATTTTGATTTCGCCTGCGTTTTCCGGATTCACGGTGATTTGAAGTTTCCCGTCGATCGGAATTTCGTAGAAATGTAAATTGTTATTGAAGACGTAAAACATCTTGCCCACATCGTCATTCAATTTCGTCCAAATACTGTTGAGGTGTACAATTAGTAAACCATTGAGTTTAGATAACACGGAAGGTAAGAGGTTATTGGTATTTGGTGGTGCAGTGTCCATGTTGATCTGTTTGCGGAAGCCAAAGAGATTCATTGTCCTTGTTAATTATTTAAATTTCTACACACTGTGCCTTTTGCTATTCTTCAAAAACATAAAAAAGAAAGAGAAGATTTTATCTGCGGCGATGCAATTCAAAAGGCTTGAACCTGTAATTATGTCATTAGATCACGATGAAGAAGAAAAAAAAGTAAGAGTTGAATTTAATGAGCCTCGTGTTTGGAGCGGGCTTAACGACATAATAACAACTTGCAACTTTTCATCGCCCGAGGGCCCCTCTTTTCCTCCGTATATTTTGAAGAATGGCAAAAGACACAGCGGACTTCATGGCTATGGGGTTACAGTTAACACACGTCACATTTATCGCTTCCATTGCAGTGGCCCCACTCTCTCGTGTGGATTTCACACTCGAGAACGCGTAACTTATTATCTCGGCCATCCAATGCAACCTTTGTTACGCGCGTCGTATACAAATCATGCAATTTACTTGCAATGCGATGATCGGTGCTAAGTTGCCTTTTACCATGAAAAAGGCATTCCTTGTAGTCTTGCATGCTAAATTTGCTGGTACTTATTTTTCCCACCCCCTTCGCTTTCTTGATCTTTTTTTCTTCTGCAATCTTTACACAGTACATTTTGGCACGAAGCCCCGCAAATTCGCTGATGTAATTACCAGCCGCTTCGTCTTTGAACTTTCCTATGGTCATTTTATTTTCTCTCGAATACAAGTGATGGCCTGATGGTAAGTTGCTAAAATCAAACAGATGCTTCATCTTAGTCAGATCATGTTCGAGGCTTGGTGTGTTTTGGATTAGAAAAATAAAGCTATCCGTGTCAATGTAACATATTTGGATGTTATCTCCATAAAAGGGTTGAAACTGATCGTAGTACGATTGGTACATGTGCAATTTTGATAGTTCAAGGACGGTAGCACCTATGGCAATCGGCTTGTTGAGCATCACTTGCTTCTTGTTCTTCTCGACGAATACTAGATTCTCGTCGAAAATGGTGAAGTTTTTGAAGTAGGGAGACGCGACGATCTTCTCAAATTTATTTTCGTCCGTGACCAACGTTGCGTCGATGTAATTACGCACGTTTTCCATCGTCTTGCCGTAGATGGCGTTGTTAAACAGTTTGTACAGATCCTTGTCTGCAGGCGATGTCGATTGCGCTCTGCGTTGCGTGTTCTCGGCTATGTAGGGTTCGAGCCACCTACTCTGTCGGAACTTCAATCCTCTATGAACTTTCTTCAGCTGCAAACCGTGACTTATGTAAAATTGGAGGAGTCGGTAGTGCAGAACGTAATTCCGCTTGTTCTCCATGCTTAGTATTAGTTTTGGCTCCGATGATCCTCCAGGTGGCTTCTCTTTGGTAGGGGCCAGGGCCAATCCGTGATGTTTCTCGTGAAGCGTTTCGGGATAATCGAGATCCACTTCCAAGAAACAGCCCCATTCGTTATCTTCGCTCCAGTTGAGAAAATCCTCACAGGTGAGTTCCTCTTCGGTCATCCACGCGTAGTCGCTGATGGGAAGACACTGGGACATGGAGTGGCCGTACAGGTTGTTGACATCCCAGTAGACGATGTAGGTGTTGGGCTTCGATGCATCGTAACCAGGCGTATGAGGATTGTTTGCCTGAGCATGGCGTCGGGGACATTGGACGATGCCACCGCGTATCGCACTCTCCATGAATGCATACTGTTCCTTCTCTGCAATAAGTCCCAGTTCCACGTTGGTGTATTTCATCATCGATTCCCAAGTCAATCCCGGCGTGGTGAAGAAATACGCAGGATCCAACTTGTAGATCGAGATGCATCTCTTGCGAAACGATTCGAAAATGTCCATGAGGAGAGTCACGTCCAATTTGAGATAGAGATCGTGATAATCACGAAAAGTTTGGCAATTGAAGGCCGTCCACACACTACGAGCGTGTTCGTAGTCCTCTTCGGAACAGACGTCCTCCGTGAGATGAGAATAAAATGCCTCCCGGGGTGGAAGTTCCGTCTCGTCAAATTTGTCGAAATCGTTGACGTACTCGTAGGGGTAGACGCCCTTGCGACGCAACAGATTCAAATTCTCATCTGTCCCCGAAAAACACATTTGCTTGGTGGCCACAAGATCTTCGTCGCCAAGTTGAGCTGCAAGGGTGGCCAGGCTGGAGGACATAAAATTGTAAGAGTCTAGGATTCGCACTTCCACACTTCCTCCAGCCTGGAGAGGGATCCACACCCTTACAGCAATATACTTCTCGCTCGTTCTAGGGATGATGCTGATTCGAGAAGTTATGTTGTAGAGCTCTTTGACGAACAGATGCGTGTCGTACTTCTCCGTGTAGTGAAGAAACACGGCAACGAAATGCGACTCCTTAATCTTGAGATTGCACGAATTACAGATCGTGCTCAGGAATAATCCATTCTGGTGGTCATGGTGTACGACCTTGTGATTTTCGGGGGTGAAAGCCTGGTTACACTCCGCGCATCTTGTCGCCGCGTCATGTCTCCGCTGTTGTTCCGTCGTGAGAGCAGGTGGAGAAACGTAAGAGCCTTTCAGGCTGGGTGCAAGTTCTCTCGCGCATTCCGCTATCTTCTTAACAAAATGTTTTGCCGCATCGGGTCCGCAATACAAGATGACATCATTCAATTTTTCTCCGTAGATGGAGAAACTGCAAGGCTCGTGGTGAAAAATTTGTATCGTGCTTGAGGTAGAGGGATCAGGGTTGCAAGACGTCATGGGAACTTGGAAGCTTTCAAAGTCGGCATAAAGGACAGCGGGATGGTGGAGAAGAGCCTGGTGTTTCTGAAATTTCATCTTGGTTCCGGGTTCCGGCATGACATCTTCGGGTTCTGCATTCACGGAGCCAAAACACTTGTGCTGTTCTTTCATCTTCTTTCCCACGCGAAAAATTCTCAAGCATCGATCGCAAATTTCGATCTTATCGTGATCCTTGCTCATCTGTCTTCCTACTAATCGTGAGAAATTCCGTATCAAACTGTAACGGCCATCTACAAGCAAGAGTCGAATTACATTATTCTGGCTTCTAGCAGGTCTTAACACACGAATGTTGTCGCAATCGTCAACCCCAAACACAGAAATATTGATATCTTCTCCTTTTTCCTCTCTATAGTTTTTTTCAAATTGATTGATATTATTCAGAGGCACAGGATAGGAAATTCCTCTCATGACATTCTTGTATTTCCTCTCGTATCGTCTGTAATTGTACAGACGTTGGGGGCTATTATTAGCTGGGTGTAATGCGGCGATGACAGACCATAGGAAACTCTTCTGATCATTACTTTGTATGTTCAACACTGCATTTTGCTTTTTTTTTTTTTTTTTTTTAGCGCTGCGTAACGGTTTGAAGTTACATACTCGAAGCTGTAACGTGTGATTCTCACCGCAAAGAGTCCACCCGCTTCCTCTACCTTCAAACTCTTCTTGTTTTTCTCCTAAGTGGTCGAATAACCGTGTCACAATCTCATCAAGATCTTCGTTATTGTCATCGTGTAAGCCTTCACATCCTACGTAAAAGCTGAAAGTGCTTGTCTTGGACGAGACAACTTTCTCATACAGCAGGGTCAAGACGAGATGAATTTTAATTGCAACATTGACGAGGCAATCACGTAATTGATCTACTACCAGAGATTTCACATTGTCGAGGAAGGTGCTCGAGTCACACTTTTCATCGCTTCCAGATTTATACGTCATGATGCGTGCACTTTTATTCAAAGCATCGCCTTCATGCGCATCAATACGAGATTTTTTTGCCGGCGGGGCTACGACATCATGTTCCGGTAGACGACATTTTTTCAAATGCTTCGAGATGTTCGATTTCGAAATCAACTTCCCGCAGTTGCGACATGCCACTTTCCCGCAAAGACCGGAGGGACCTGGTTGCGATTCCATTTTTTCCTCTGTTATTTATATATATAGAGAAATTTTTGGGGGGATTGTGGTGGTGGTGGTAGGGGAAAGCGCACTGAAACAGAAGGGAAAAAAAAGTTGAAAAATGCTAGACATTTTTTTTCCTTCCACAAGTACATATATATATTAGACGCGAACAGTGCACACACTGTTGTAGGAGGTGTGTGTGTGTCAATTTTTATGATTCCTCTGAATATGTGTGTGTCAGACGCAAAACAAAATAAATATATATATATCATGAAAAAGAACTTACCTTTCAAGAGAGATAGAGAGACTTCAAAATAAAAACTTCTAGTTCACTAAAAACTTCCACGATGATATATATGTATACTGCCAGACGCACAATTAAGAATACTGAACTGCCACGATTGACGTTCACTATGATAATGATGTACAAAAGGAGAAACTGGTGTGTTATATAGGAACCCCACCCACTCGACCCCCTTTGGTTAAAACACAATATCCTAGCAATGAACCCCCTTGACCGATTCACTCATGCATGTGGTACAAACGAACAATGCTATACTTTTTTTTTCAACAAAAGACTTTTGTGATGCACACAATATCCTGTGGGGGACAAATAACAATGAACGGGCGTTGACAGTTCCACCCATGCATGTATTGTCGATCATTTTTCCTCGACCTCTCTATTCCACGCCCCGTCAGGGTGTAGTATGTGAAACGGGCGACCCCCAGCACAAAACTCAACCATGCCTGAAAACAAAGCATCCACTTGTTTCGTGCTTGTGATTCCATAAAAATTTCCACGTGCAGCAATGCAGCTTGTGAATCACTCCAATATGCGGGCACGGAACAAAAAAAAAAAAATGGGTGAGGTTTCGAAGCCACGATGAACGTTCAAACACACCTGTCGTCGTTTTTCAAAATTGCATTATTGTATGATGTCAGTTTTTGGAAATGCTTTGCAATATATACTTTGCACGTTGCGTTAAAACAATAATTTCACCTCGGACGAAACAATTATTTCTCGCTGTGCAAGCTCCGGGATGGCAGCTAACGTTTTGAGTTGATGCTCTCAACGAATCGAAAATTAATTTCAATTTTTTCAAAAACCACTATCGAATGACATTCGGTAATTTCGAATTCGCGCAAATGCTTCTGGGTCGGTTCGTAAAATAGTTTGGTCAGTGATGACATTGAGCGATGAAACACAATTTCTCCACGGGGACGGGAAAAGTTTTACCGAGCGTCGCTATCCACGCGAACATTAGAAATTGCCTGAATGCCTTGGGGGGGCTTTGCATAGGATTATCGATTTTCGTTTTAGAGAATAATCTATGTAAGATTCTAGCATTGAGAACGAACAACGTTGATTGAATTTTTGACAACATTCGCAGTACAAATCCAAATTGGTAATCTATAACCGCAGCCGTTAGAGAACCTTTTACTTTTTTTGGTTTGGCACCACGCACCCCTGGCGAGGTTATATAGGGGCCAGGGTATCCTTAACAAAAAACAATTATTATTATTATTATTTGTTTGTTTGCTTGCGTCACAATACGGAAAAAATAATGAGAGGCATGCGCGCGTGTGTGGCACATCGTTGTTCCCCCGAGAGAGAGAGGTTTACAAAGGTCACGATATATATATAAACATTTTTGGTCCCGGACTTGGAAAAAAATTATGATAAGGTGCATTCGTACTTCAAGGATGAGAAAGTGAATTTACTCGTACCGGCTTTTCTGCGCCGTGAAACATCGTCAGCGCAATAAATGAGGCGCGGACCGTGGAGAAAAAGTGAGATTTTGAGGTTTCCATGCGATTTTCTGAGGGGTCGAAAAATCAGGGTAGCAGTAGAAGGCATATTACTATACTACTGATATCAGTTAGCTATACCTACTACTAATCTAATGAAATATTACACAGTCCCTATAGCTCATTGTTTGTTCTCACCCAAACAAGTAGTCATCACGCTAAAAATTCCGATCACGAAAATAGGCGAAAACCCTATTTTAGAAGAATTTCCCATGGTTCCATTCCGTTGGCTAAATAGCACATGCAACATTATCCATCAGCCATTATACTCGCCTACGAGTCCAAGGTATGGTTCAACTATTGTCAGGTACCTTTTTGGCCACCTGCGACCCACACAATTCACCGATGTTACTTACCCCGTTTCGGTCATGATGCCACTTTAGGCTCTTCTTATGCTCAAAAGATACGTCAAGGCGCGACTATTTGCGAGTTAGCTGGACATTGCTTGTATCAATGTTACGAAGCAAGTAACATAATCGTGACGGAAGTATCGCAGGATCATTACGTAATCACCAACCCACCGCCAAAGATTAAAGGAGAATGCAACGGTAAAGATATCATCATTGACACTTACAAAACTGAACCCGGAGCTTTGGAAGTCAGTCACTCTACCATGTAATTGTTTGTTGTCAATAACTGACGAAACCCATTTCCCTAGAACTTTTCCCCTGCTCTAAGTCACACGAGCGACAAGCTGCATAGTTATCTTATTCTGACGGCCTCGTGGGGTAAAATACCGACGATGAAAATAGATGTTTAATTTCTGGTAGTAAAGAAGCAGAGTTTAAACATTTCAACGACTGTTTAGACGCTAATTGGCCTACGAAAATACCATTTCTAAATATATCAACTCAGACAGAGCTGCTTGAGGAAAATGATGATTTAATTGACGATTTAGACGACTTAGACACCGATATCTCTAAAGGAAACCTTTCCAAAATTTCATTGTCTAATTTGAAAAGTAGCTCTCACTCTAAACACAGCATGGTTGATATATAAATATCGCTTACTGACCACACAATTAATTGCTTTAAAAAAGAAAAGTCCAACCCACAGAAGCACTGAAACCCTATCAGGAAGTATTCCATATAGTCATAGATTACTCAATAGTTATAATGATTTTGATATTAGTTCTCGTGTTTATAATTTGGTTAATCAAGAGAGATAAGGAGGGTTGTAAGGGGTGCTCCTTCCACGTAGAGCACCCAATAGTCAACTGCACTTCCACATAGTACACCCTGGACTGCAGACTAACGAGGCTCTGGCGACTAGCCCCATGGCCAGTATAATTTTGTTTGTGTTGTCCTGTGTTTTGTCCTTATTCGTGCTGAGTGCTCCTTTACAGCCTCAGCTTTTAACGAAACTCAGACGATTTTAATATTTTATGATTTTAGTTATGCAAGGTTAGAGTTGTTATGTGTAACGATAAGGGGCTGGACCCCGTATAATGTGAAGGGTGCAAAATAGTCTTAGTGCTGACGCACCCAAATATTTAAATTCAAATTCAAAGAGATATAAGGAATGTTGTTGCCAATGCAGACGTACTCAGAAAACCCCAACTTCTTCCACCAGTGTACTATTTCATAATTACAAGGTGCAAATGACACCTAGAACCCCAAAAACACCACGACCTATACCAGCGCATAATCCGATACACATGACCCTGACAGCATGACTAGACGTCCTGACAATCTTAGTACATTCATCTACATTAATTAACGGCTTATCAATGAAAACCTTTGTCTCTCCGGGAATTTATATGACAGAAATAGATCCCCCTATCTTATATACAACTTCTGTTCCTCTGTTGTACCACTTACAGTACAACGCAGCCTTGACTGAGATTGTTGATTGGGAAAATTTACCCTCTTCTTTAGGTTGATTGATTGATTGATTGAGTTAAAATTTATGGGTGCGTCGGCACTTAAGGCCATTTCGCACCCTTCTGTGTATACGGGGAAATGTCCCCTTATCTAAAATTCTGACTTAGATTTAAAAAAGGGGGTGTAGATAGCCCCTTGGGAAAAACTAAAAGTACAAGGTTGTAAAAAGACCTGCACGGGACAAACACAACATATTAAAAAGTCAGAATAAACTAAAAACCTCCTTACAGACGGTGGAAGAGTCCAGCTCTTCGCAAAAAACTAAAAACACGTGATAAAATACTGCTGTCATCACCCAAGAGGGATGACAAACAGCCGGAAAGGTTAAAAGTCTGCCGGAGGTAAGCAAGATCGACACATTCAACGACAATGTGTCGGATGCTTAGAATAACATTACAAGTACGACACAACGGAGGGTCCAGACCTTGTAGTAGGTGACCATGCGTGAGACGGCTGTGTCCTATACGCAGGCGGGTAAGAATAACGTCTTCTCGCCGAGAGGGACGAGACGAGGAACGCCAAGCACCTATGGTGGGCTTAACAGCGTGAAGCTTGTTCCCCCTTTCCACATCCCACTCGGTCTGCCAAGTGTCAAGAAGGCGAGAACGGAACACATTCTACAGGTCGCTAGCTGGCAAAAGGTGGACGAGAACGTCGCCATCTGCATCAGCAGACTTGGCGGCAGCATCAGCTGCTTCGTTCCCCTGGATGCCCACGTGGCTAGGGACCCAACAGAAGTGTACATCTGTGCTGGCAGATAAGGACACAAGCCGTCTGAATATGCGTTGCGCTACTGGATGCCGGGAATACGGCGAATCCAGAGACTGCAACACGCTGGTCGAATCACAGCACACAAGGACGTTCATCAGACCATTGACGTCTGCAAAGTCCAATGCCTTTAGAATGGCGTACAACTCTGCCGTATAGATGGAACAGGCAGGATGTAGCAAGTAACTGGAACTTTGAGAGTCTAGGACGAAGGCGCAACCAACTGATTCGAATGTCTTGGACCCATCCGTGTAAAACACATTAAAATTGGGGTGCTTCGCACGAAGTTCTAAAAACCGTTGCTGGTAGACAACCATTGGTGTCTCTGACTTTGGACCTCATTCACGAAGCACAGGGGAGATTTCCCCATGTAAAGGTCAGGATCGAAATGATATGAACGCTGACGACAAAAGTGGACACACACGGATTTCTCGGATGAGAAGGTGAAACCTGTTTGGGAGGACCACTCAACCAAACGGTTTATCGTCAGTTGGAGTTGACGAGAAGCTGACGCGAGATTCCGTGAGCGACAAAAGATCGTGAGGTCGTCTACATAGAGGAGGCCATGCACAGGTGAAAGAATGTTTGCCATAACACTGTTCACTGCTATGGCAAAGAGAGTCACACTTAATACGCTCCCCTGCGGGACACCGTTCTCTTGTTCGTGAAGATCCGAAAAGGAGTTCCCAACACGTACGCGGAAAAAACGATCCGATAAAAACTTTTTAATAAAGTACGTCATATGGCCACGCACGCCCCAAGAATGGAGCTGCTTTAGGTTGCCAAAGCGCCACGTTGTGTCATATGCCTTTTGGAGGTCCAAGAAAACTGCAACTAAATGTTCCTTGTTGAGGAATGCATCCTGAATATGTGTTTCCAGCTGAACCAGATGGTCCAGTGTGGAACGGTTGGAGCGAAAACCACATTGAAAATTACTTATGAATGAGTTTTCCTCCAAAAACAAGGTGAGACGTTTATCGATCATGCGTTCCATCAACTTGCACACAGAGTTAGTTAAGGCAGTAGGTCTATAACTCGAGGCTGCGGTGCGCTGTTTACCTGGTTTCAGGATGGGAACAATAATAGCTTCTTTCCAGGAAGTGGGGAAAGAGTCCTCCAACCAAAGCCTGTTGAATACCGCCAGAAGAAAGTTTCTTGCTCCAAAGGCAGATAACGAAGCATCTCATAGTGGATCTTGTCCACTCCAGGAGATGTATTCTTAGAATCACGAAGCGCCTGATCGAACTCCCGGTCAGTGAATGGAGAGTTGTATGGCTCGGTGTTATGACTTCGAAAAACTAGAGGGCGTCGTTCCTGACGGTTCTTCTCACGGCGGAAACGTGATCCATAATTTTCAGAGCTAGATGCATCAGAAAACTGCTTGGATAAGATAAACTAAGATATTAGCTATGTCTCCGGGATCTGTGTACAACGTCCTATCGTGCTCTAGAGCGCTGTGGAGTAGATGCACCCCCCTGGATGCGACGTACCTTGCTCCAAACGGCTTTCGACGAAGCCTGCTTCGTCAGAGAAGACACGTATTGGAAACAGCACGCCTTCTTACTGGCTCTTATGAGCCGACGGGCACGGGCACGCTTAATGCGGAACTCTTCGAGGTTTGCGGTAGTGTGGTTCTTATTATATCGATCTAGGGCATGATTGCGGTTCTTGATGGCTGCACTGATCTCCGCAGTCCACCAGAGGACTGGGCGTCGCCTCGCAGGTCCACTGGGATGTGGAATGGAGGTGCGTGCAGCGTCATGCACTCCTCACACAAAGACATCTAATGCGTCGATTGGTGGTAAAGTCGACGCAAGATCGACTTCAAGGTCCACTGCACGCTCGAAGGCATCCCAGTCGGCCCGACTGAGATTCCAGTGAGGGTGTTGTTCACGTGATTGCTGAAGATGTTCGAAGGTAAGAATGAGAGGGAAGTGATCACTCCCACAGAGATCAGGGTGAACGCTCCAAGATGTGGTAGGAGCAAGGCTGGGACTGCAAAAGGACAAGTCCAACGCAGAGTATGTGCCAAAGGAAGGACTGAAATATGTGGGAGTTCCATCGTTCAGCAACGTTAAAGGTGATGCCTCACGGAATTGATCTACAATTTGACCCCGGGGCTCTGTACGAACGGAGCCCCACAAACGATGGTAGGAATTAAAATCGCCGAAAAGAACTACAGGAGACGGAAATTGTTCGAATATACAAAGGAGGTCCTCAGGAGAGAATCGCTCCTCCCTTGTGATGTAGACACAGCACACAGTTATTGGCTGTGGTAGATGGACCCGCACGGCGACAGCTTGGAGGGGGGTGGTGAGAAAGATTGGTGTTGAGTGGATGGTATCTCGAACACCGATTTCAACACCACCGTGTGCACGACGACTCTCAGGAATCTTGTCGGTGCGGTAAAGCGTGTATCAGTTTAGAATCACTGATTCATTTGGACGAAAATGTGTCTCTTGGAGACATATGATGGCAGGGTCAATTTCAGATATTAAGATTTGCAGTTCCTCGAGATGCGTTCGGAAACATTTAAGGTTCCATTGGAGACAATAAGCCATAGCGGGAGGTATTATAGTTACCTTTTGAAGCGTACTCTGTTTCTAGGCCCTGTCACCTTGATAAATTCTTCATCCGCGGCTTCGTCCTGTATCATGTCCTCGGGTAAGGACACAGAGGGCGAAGGGGATGAAGAAGGGGCAGTGGGGGCGGGTGCTTCGAGCGCCCGCCTGGCAACTTTCAGCTGCGCTTTAAGTCTCAGGGTGGTCGCTGCCGCCCTGACTGGAGAGCTACTGGACTTCAGAAAGTATTCTTTCGTATGTACCTGCTTGAACTTTTTCTCTGTGGAGCGAGGAGTGGTTGCTGGTTTCCTTGAAACAGGGCGAGCTACTACGGGAAGCGAAGGGTAAGAGCAGCTGCAGCAACTGTAGCGAATGGCACAGGTAGAGTGGTGCGTATGCTTTCACGGAGACGTTGTTTCGCTTCACCAGCAGAGATTTTCTCTGTGACGACCAACTCTCTGATTTTCTTCTCTTGTTGGAAAGAGGGGCAGTCACGATGCCAGACTGGGTGCTCGCCTTGGCAGTTAATGCATTTGGGACCAGAAGAACAAGGTTCGGTCCCATGAACAGGCTTACTACACTTACCACAAAGGGCGGTAGTGGCCTTGCAGGAAGGCTGAGTGTGCCCAAAGTGCTGGCATTTGAAACAACGCATCGGGTTAGGGATGTATGGACGGATTTGGGTCTCAAATATCCAGCCCGTACCCTGTCTGGGAGAGTGGTCGTTTGAAACGTCAGTATAAGTGAAGCAGTTGGTACTAGTTCTCTGGACTTACGCGTCTTTATTCGCTGCACTGTGTGACGTTTTTCTTACGCTTTGCGTTCAAAAAGTATTACGTAATAATTCCGCGTGGAATAACGTCACACTTCCTCATTCTTCGTACGCCTTGCGTCTCGTTTGTCTTTGGTTGAATATACTAGCCCCCGCTAGAGGCCTCCACTGACCTCTCGCTCGGCGCTCGCTTCTCGAGCAGACACAAAAAAACGGCAGTATCAGTTCCGACTTGGCAGACCTTCGCGAAACTGTCAGCGTGACTTGGGTCACGGGAGGAAGGCAGGCAGAGAGTATGGTGCTGTTTTAAGTGTGCAAGTCGTCTCGCGGGCGAGACTTAAACCTTTTTCTGGTTGTGTTTGCACGCTATGTTACTGCTACTCTCTCTGAAATTCGGCACGTCAACGCGAGACACAACCATCTTTTTTGGACGGACCTTATACGCTTGCAAGGAAGTTGCATTTGATTGGAGTGAGAACTTTAACGACGTCCTATTAGATTTCGTCAGTTTCCAGCAACGCGGACCTGTATCCAGAGTTATAGCTGAGGGACGAATTTGATGGACGTTTCCAGGCGTTACCCCATGTTCTGAGACCAGAACGAGAAGGAAGACAGATTTCCGTTTGACTGACCGGCCTTTGCAGTGTCGAATTGGAGGTTGGAACATTATGGATGAGTTTAATGGAGGTACGTACAGTGACGATACGTTCTTTTAGTTCTGCGAAGTCCAAGTCGTGAACTGTGTTAGAATCCCGTGTCTTTATCACGATTGAGTCAAAACTTAAATGAGTAAAAGAAGGAAGAACGGGCGACGAAAGTTTAAATTATTCTAAATTGCAACTAGCACACTCTGGCTAATTAATGTGACACGATTTGTTGAATATATTGTGATACGACAATGAAAATGCTGGAACTTGTGACGTTCGCGTAACATTGAAATTTAGCGAGGCGTACGCGTGACAATTCCCATCCATCGCCGCGAATTCTTAAATGTTGAAGTAATTAATATTAGGGTGGCACAAATATCAAATTAACGTAGTGGGAGCATCAAATGTAAAAAAGGGAGAATTGTAAATTTTATTGTGACAAAAGGATAACAGACTAAAGCGAGTCATTTGTTAATTAATGGTAAATCTTCGGTTTGATGCCCAAGTGGATTTTACAATGCGTACAAGTGAATGGATTTAATTGTGATTGTAATTCATGTTGCTGTTAACATTTAAATTTGTAATACATATTCCTGATACGTCAAATGACGGGTGGTAGATCGAAAGCAAGATTTGTTAAAGTTACAATTGGAGAGATTTTCTAATGTAATTAAACTGGGTTTGTTCATGATGAAATGTTTCTCGTGTTGTTGATAATTGAGATATTGATCGTTTCTTGTTCGAGATGGAATCTAATAAATTTTTGACTCAAGTCTTTAAAATCTGCATACTGTTCTCTATACATTTTGTTCACGGACCTTCCACATAAGAAAGTGAAGCTGCGAAGTTGCTATTGGTAAGAAAGGAAGTTATGAACTTCATTGAATAGTATTGATCCTGCGGATTTTTGTGAATAGTTAGTGTGTATTTTTTGTATTGCAGGATACTTTAAGGAATTGCCAAACCTGAGTGAAATTTTCCACGATATTTTGTGAATGCCATTGCCTATAAATTTATTTTGATTGATTTAAAGGTGAGGTTTGAACGGAGGATTATATTTTTTCTTTGTTCTTTGGACACAGTCTTATCATTGGTTCTCCTTTGAGACTGAGGTGGCGGTGTAAACACTGGCCAATAACCTCAACAATTTGTGACTTGTAACTGTTGGTTGTTGCTTAATTTAAGCGTGTACATTAATTGATCCCGGACCTGTTTCTTCACGCTTCCCATAAGGCTTTACTGCCCCTTTTTTCTAGTAAGCGACCAACACGTCACAAAGTTCCTGGTACCAGAGCAGGTTTTATTAAATTATATACAAGAAATATCACAATTTTTTTTCCCTTCCTCGCACTACTATTTTTGGTAGTATTGGTGATACGAATATTCCGACTCATAACTTTTCTTGTTCAATAAATTCCCTTGTGGCCATACATTGTTGGTGCTTAACAATTTTTTTTGTTAACTTTGGAGCCCCCCTTTTTTTAGAGACATTCCCATGCAATTTTTTTTTTGTACAGATTATTACATAAGAACTTTTGTTTATTGATTCAAATTATTTTACAGTATATCTTGATGTTGCATTATTGCAATTGCCTTGTATTTTGGATATCGTTGGTATTTTTTTTGTTTTGGCTATTTTTTTTGCACATTTTGGATATCCTCATCGAGGAACAAATATAATGTCTTCCCTTAAAAGGCCATTTGCCACGGGTTGGGTCGACCTCTTTTCCCTTCCCACCCGTTAATATACAACCTTCACCCTTTTTACAGACCCCAAACTTACACACACCCAGAGACCTTTTGTTGCCTCCCGATTATTCATATATCACAAATTATATTAGATATTAGATATACAACTGTTGTCGATCTTTTACAGGTATTACAACCGACCGATGGTTCGGATCCCGACCAGTTGTTCTATTTTTTGTTGAACCTTCATAAATTTTTCAAGCTAAACCTAATAGATTTAGAATCTTTACTGTTGATGGCATTTGCGTCATTTGCGTCAATTCTTTGACAATAATGTGCACAGTATATCATCTCCTGTACTATTTTGCTATATATATATATATGACGGATGTTTGCCTAAATCTTTAACAATTTAATATTGTAATTGATGCTCCAAATTCTTATATTCCCCTCCCTTAGGTTTCCTCGCCCCTTTCCTATCCCTTTTTTTATCTTCCTTTTCTTCTTCTCTTCTAATTCTCTTTTTTTTGTTTATTTTTCATGTTTTCCGAGGGAACTTATGTGTTGAATGTGCCACCCTGGAAATCATCGTTTTGTGCGTCAACCAATGAAAAAATAAATAAAGCCAACATATTGTTATTTAGGACTACCCATTGGATAGTGCATCGTTTCTGGTGTTATTTCTCAGAATTCTCTCGCCACACAATGTTATATGGACATCTCTTATGTATCTGGTATCTTTACTGTCACTGTATGATCAAACTAGTGTTCGAATTTATGTAAATGTTCCTCCCCCTTTTTTTTCTTCGACATTATGTTTATACCCATTGTACGAGGGTAATCAAAATTGTCATATTAACATTTTACCTCATGGAGTCATTTCGATTGCAATCGATTCTTTTCATGCTTCATTTTTCATGATTATCACGGTATCATATTTACTATGTACATTAATTGGTGTGTGTAACTTGTTTACCAATCTGTGTCCAGACAAGATATTATTATATTCTAGTCTCAACATATTGTTTGTGTGTGCTTATATATATATATATATATATATATATATATATATATATATACATATATATATATTTATTGATACTTGTTTGTCTACAGTCACATATTTATGGTTCTTTTATATAGACCACTAATTGTATAGGTGTAGATCAGATGCTCCCAGAAGGTGTTATTGAATGTTGCTATAGTCCATGTGCCTTTTTGTTAAATTCTGCATATTCTAATTGTTCTAAAATCGGTATATATTTCTTCTTTTGCTACGTGGGGGAGTTTGTCACGTTTTTCCTACGCTTTGCGTTCAAAAAGTATTACGTAATAATTCCGCGTGGAATAACGTCACACTTCCTCATTCTTCGTACGCCTTGCGTCTCGTTTGTCTTTGGTTGAATATACTAGCCCCCGCTAGAGGCCTCCACTGACCTCTCGCTCGGCGCTCGCTTCTCGAGCAGACACAAAAAAACGGCAGTATCAGTTCCGACTTGGCAGACCTTCGCGAAACTGTCAGCGTGACTTGGGTCACGGGAGGAAGGCAGGCAGAGAGTATGGTGCTGTTTTAAGTGTGCAAGTCGTCTCGCGGGCGAGACTTAAACCTTTTTCTGGTTGTGTTTGCACGCTATGTTACTGCTACTCTCTCTGAAATTCGGCACGTCAACGCGAGACACAACCATCTTTTTTGGACGGACCTTATACGCTTGCAAGGAAGTTGCATTTGATTGGAGTGAGAACTTTAACGACGTCCTATTAGATTTCGTCAGTTTCCAGCAACGCGGACCTGTATCCAGAGTTATAGCTGAGGGACGAATTTGATGGACGTTTCCAGGCGTTACCCCATGTTCTGAGACCAGAACGAGAAGGAAGACAGATTTCCGTTTGACTGACCGGCCTTTGCAGTGTCGAATTGGAGGTTGGAACATTATGGATGAGTTTAATGGAGGTACGTACAGTGACGATACGTTCTTTTAGTTCTGCGAAGTCCAAGTCGTGAACTGTGTTAGAATCCCGTGTCTTTATCACGATTGAGTCAAAACTTAAATGAGTAAAAGAAGGAAGAACGGGCGACGAAAGTTTAAATTATTCTAAATTGCAACTAGCACACTCTGGCTAATTAATGTGACACGATTTGTTGAATATATTGTGATACGACAATGAAAATGCTGGAACTTGTGACGTTCGCGTAACATTGAAATTTAGCGAGGCGTACGCGTGACAATTCCCATCCATCGCCGCGAATTCTTAAATGTTGAAGTAATTAATATTAGGGTGGCACAAATATCAAATTAACGTAGTGGGAGCATCAAATGTAAAAAAGGGAGAATTGTAAATTTTATTGTGACAAAAGGATAACAGACTAAAGCGAGTCATTTGTTAATTAATGGTAAATCTTCGGTTTGATGCCCAAGTGGATTTTACAATGCGTACAAGTGAATGGATTTAATTGTGATTGTAATTCATGTTGCTGTTAACATTTAAATTTGTAATACATATTCCTGATACGTCAAATGACGGGTGGTAGATCGAAAGCAAGATTTGTTAAAGTTACAATTGGAGAGATTTTCTAATGTAATTAAACTGGGTTTGTTCATGATGAAATGTTTCTCGTGTTGTTGATAATTGAGATATTGATCGTTTCTTGTTCGAGATGGAATCTAATAAATTTTTGACTCAAGTCTTTAAAATCTGCATACTGTTCTCTATACATTTTGTTCACGGACCTTCCACATAAGAAAGTGAAGCTGCGAAGTTGCTATTGGTAAGAAAGGAAGTTATGAACTTCATTGAATAGTATTGATCCTGCGGATTTTTGTGAATAGTTAGTGTGTATTTTTTGTATTGCAGGATACTTTAAGGAATTGCCAAACCTGAGTGAAATTTTTCACGATATTTTGTGAATGCCATTGCCTATAAATTTATTTTGATTGATTTAAAGGTGAGGTTTGAACGGAGGATTATATTTTTTTCTTTGTTCTTTGGACACAGTCTTATCATTGGTTCTCCTTCGAGACTGAGGTGGCGGTGTAAACACTGGCCAATAATCTCAACAATTTGCGACTTGTAACTGTTGGTTGTTGCTTAATTTAAGCGCGTACATTAATTGATCCCGGACCTGTTTTTTCACGCTTCCCATAAGGCTTTACTGCCCCATTTTTCTAGTACGCGACCAACACGTTACAACTGCAGTCACATGTTGGTCTGAGAGTGTTTCAAGAATCTCTTCCTCCTCAGCATTTAACAGATCCCAGTGGCGAATCACACCTCTACTACTGTTAAGTTGACGGTGAGGTTCAACATTAACAGGGAAGTCGCCCAAAGATCTTAGCTTTAAAAGGTTGTTTGTCTGGCGATCTGTGCTGGTCTGGATCAGTAGACTCACGTTTCGCAGCTTCTTTATTTCTGGTACGTCTGAACCAGCGGCGTAGTTTAGCTGTTTCTTGATCAGAAATGGTGAAAGGTCCTTTAATGTAGCAGCTCCATATTTCTTGGTTGTTGCAGATTCATCCTTACTGTCGGTCTTCTGCACAATACTAATCACAAGATAACGTGGCACGTTACTAGTCTTTTCCAACAATTGAAGCGGGCTCGAAGGCCGCGCTCGTTTTGGGGTTTCCCCACGTTTGAGTTGTTTTTTGTACCCATATACAAAAAATATTTTAAGTGGAGGGTCCATAAATTGTCGCCTCGACATGCCCTCTATGCCGAGGAAGGCCTACCCCCAAAAATGGAGGCTACTCGAGGACCAAACCGAAATCCCCGAGGCCACGTTCGCGACTGCACCTACCCCTGCAGCCAACACTGTCCCATCGGCACGTGCAACTCACACCTTGGGATAGGTTTTTTTTATCGAGGTTGTCTCCTCTAGCAGGACCCTTAGTTATAGGGAGGTCAAAGATATGGAAATGAATGACGTGATGGAATGGTGAAAACGTGAGATATGGATGTGAAGAAGAGTAAAATGATGATGCAAATGATCTCCCTACCTTAGTTTCTTAGAGAGAGGTCAAAGATATGGAGATGAATTACGTGATGGAATGGTGAAAAGCGTGAGGTATGGATATGAAGAATGGGTGAAATGATGAGATGAAATTGGCCTCCCTACTAAGCCCCCTCGCCCGTCAAGGCAGTCCTACATGGAGGGGGAAAACGCACATCCACATCGTGGAGCACCAGTGACCAATTTCCTGCGGGATGTTGATGTTCGTTGTATGGATTGGCCAGCACTATCCCCGGACATGTATTGCATTGAGCATGTGTGGGCGATGTCGAAGCAAGCCCTTTTCACGTCGACCACAGCCTCCTCAATCACTGACAGACCTCATCCAGGCTGCCCAGGTTGAATGGTTGATTTATTGAGTTAAAATTTATGGGTGCGTCGGCACTTAAGGCCATTTCGCACCCTTCTGTGTATACGGGGAAATGTCCCCTTATCTAAAATTCTGACTGAGATTTAAAAAAGGGGTGTAGATTACCCCTTGGGAAAAACTAAAAGTGCAAGGTTGTAAAGAGACCTGCACAAGACAAACACGACACATTAAAAAGTCAGAATAAACTAAACACCTCCTTACAGACGGTGGAAGAGTCCAGCTCTGCGCAAAAAACTAAAAACACGTGATAAAATAATGCTGTCATCACCCAAGAGGGATGACATACAGCAGGAAAGGATAAAAGTCTGCCGGAGGTAAGCAAGATCGACACATTCAACAAGAATGTGTCGGATGCTTAAAATAACATTACAAGCACGACACAACGGAGGGTCCAGCCCTTGCAGTAGGTGACCATGCGTGAGACGGCTGTGTCCTATACGCACGCGGGTAAGAATAACGTCTTCTCGCCGAGAGGGACGAGACTAGGAACGCCAAGCACCTATGGTGGGCTTAACAGAGTGAAGCTTGTTCCCCGTTTTCGCATCCCACTCGGTCTGCCAAGTGTCAAGAAGGCGACAACGGAACACGTTCTGCAGGTCGCTAGCTGGCAAAAGGTGGACGAGAAAGTCGTCATCTGCATCAGTAGATTTGGCGGCAGCATCAGCTGCTTCGTTCCCCTGGATGCCCACGTGGCTAGGGACCCAACAGAAGTGTACATCTGTGCTGGCAGATAAGGACACAAGACGTCTGAATATGCGTTGCATTACCGGATGCCGGGAATACGGCGAATCCAGAGACTGCATCACGCTGGTCGAATCACAGAACACAAGGACTTTCTTCAGCCCATAAACATCTGCAAAGTCCAGTGCCTTTAGAATGGCGTACAACTCTGCCGTATAGATGGAACAGGCAGGATGTAGCGAGAAACTGGAACTTTGAGAGTCTAGGACGAAGACGCAACCAACTGATTCCACTGTCTTGGACCCATCCGTGTAAAATACATTAAAATTGGGGTGCTTCGCACGAAGTTCTAAAAGCCTTTGCTGGTATACAACCATTGGTGTTTCTGCCTTTGGAAGGGCAGTCAGGGAAAAATCGATAGAAGGTGCAGGAAACTCCCAGGTAGGGAGAGGCGGAATGAGTGGAGAGACGCCAGAAAGATCACTGTCAACACCAAGTGCTGACAGGATCTCGTCTGCACTAACACCAAATGGTCTAGTGACACTAGGGTGGAGCCGATACCTTGCCAGCCTACTCTCGTCGGAGATGGTGTCAAATGAAGGATGTGAAGGCATCGAGCGAAGATGGAGGAAGTAGTTCACTACCAGCCGCTGTCTTCGCAGAGACAGCGACGGCTCAGATGCCTCTACGTACAAACTAGCGACTGGACTCGTACGAAACGCACCACAGCACAAACGTATACCAGCATGGTGGACGGTGTCTAGGATGCGAAGTCTAGATGGGCGGTCAGAAGAATACACAACACATCCATAATCAAGTTTCGACCTGATCAGTGCACGGTACAGTTGACCGTGAGGTTCAACATTAACAGGGAAGTCGCCCACAGATCTTAGCTTTAAAAGGTTGTTTGTCTGGCGATCTGTGCTGGTCTGCATCAGTAGACTCCCGTTTCACAGCTATTTTGTTTCTGGTACATCTGAACCAGCGGCGTAGTCTAGCTGTTCCTTGATCAGAAATGGTGACAAGTCCTTTAATGTAGCAGCTGTATGTTTCTTGGTTGTTGCAGATTCATCGTTACTATCGGTCATCTGCACTATACTAATCACAAGATAACGTGGCACGTTGTCTTTTCCAATAACTGAAGCTGGCTCGAAGGCCGCGCTCGTTTTGGGGGTTTTCCCCCGTTTGAGTTGTTTTTTGTACCCATATACAAAAATTATTTTAAGTGGAGGGTCCATAAAATGTCGCCTCGACATGCCCTCTATGCCGAGGAAGGCCTACCCCCAAAACAACCAAAAATGGAGGCTACTCGAGGACCAAACCGAAATCCCCGAGGCCACGTTCGCGACTGCACCTACCCCTGCAGCCAACACTGTCCCATCGGTGACATGTTGGTCTGAGAGTGCTTCAAGGATCTCTTCCTCCTCAGCATTTAGCAGATCCCAGTGGCGAATCACACCTCTACTACTGTTAAGTTGACGATGAGGTTCAACATTAACAGAAAAGCCGCCCAAAGATCTTAGCTTTAAAAGGTTGTTGGTCTGGCGATCTGTACTGGTCTGGATAAGTAGACTCCCGTTTCGCAGCTTTTTTATTTCTGGTACGTCTGAACCAGCGGTGTAGTCTAGCTGCTTCTTGATCAGAAATGGTGAAAGGTCCTTTAATGTAGCAGCTCCATATTTCTTGGTTGTTGCAGATTCATCGTTACTGTCGGTCTTCTGCACAATACTAATCACAAGATAACGTGGCACGTTACTTGTCTTTTCTACTAATTGAAGCGGGCTCGAAGGCCGCGCTCGTTTTGGGGGTTACCCCCGTTTCAGTTGTTTTATGTACCCATATACAAAATAATTTTATATAAGAGGGTACATAAATTGTCGCCTCGACATGCCCTCTATGCCGAGGAAGGCCTACCCCAAAAAATGGAGGCTACTCGAAGACCAAACCGAAATCCCCGAGGCCACGTTCGCGACTTCACCTACCCCTGAGGCCAACACTGTCCCATCGGCACGTGCAACTCACACCTTGGGATAGGGTTTTTTTTATCGAGGTTGTCTCCTCTAGCAGGACCCTTAGTTATAGGGAGGTCAAAGATATGGAGATGAATGACGTGATGGAATGGTGAAAACGTGAGATATGGATGTGAAGAATGAGTGAAATGATGAGATGAAAATGACCTCCCTACATAAGTTTCTTAGAGGGAGGTCAAAGATATGGAGATGAATGACGTGATGGAATGGTGAAAAACGTGAGATATGGATATGAAGAAAGGGTGAAATGATGAGATGAAATTGACCTCCCTACTAAGCCCCCTCGCCCCGTCAAGGCAGTCCTACATGGAGGGGGTCGTATCTAAATGACATCTACGTCGCATGGTAGAGATCTCCTGAGAAGCCTCAACGTGGGAGTTTCCACGCGCCAGTGGCCCTCAGCGAGAGATTCCATCCAGCTTCGCCACTTCGTCCATGGAGTAAGTAGTTTCGGGCTCCACCCGGCATACATAAACTCGCAGAGTGTTTCACAATACCTCCACGAACCTCACTGCGACCGTTGGCCGATGGGATTTGTGCTAGCCACCAGAGCACACCTTGAGTTTTCTCCCATTTCTACACTCCAGCCTCCAGATGCAGCAGATACATGCCCCCTTTTCCCAAAAGTACTGTCTTTATTTCCGCTGGAGTTCCAGTCAAAACTACATTCCAGCTCACAGTGATGCTGTGGATGAACAATTTGTCCGTCATGTGTCTCAGTCTACAAGTTGCATGTGACCAGAAGAAAACATGACACCCTTTTTACCCCATCTTCAGTCTCCTTCGACTTGTTTACCATTCAAACGCCCGTACGCAGCAAGAACAAATATACTTTCATGTACGGTCCCCAACACAATTGTGTTACCATCTTCGAATGCAGGCATATGCAACCTGCCAAGCACATCTACCTTAGCTGTTATTTCTACAGCATGACAGATATTACTTCTGAATGGTACTAAACCATGCAATCTACCACGGTGCTTCGTGATAAATTATGTTGCACATTTTATTAAGCTGATAGTTGGTTGGAAGAGCCTAATAGATGTGCTGAGACGGAGAAAGGTGCGAAGCCTGGCCCAAATTGCACACACTACAGTAATAGACAATCTCGTATGTATTCTGACAGATATTATTACTCAGAAGTCAGAAGATTTTAGCTATGCAACGTTAGAGTTGTTATTTGTAATAGTAAGAGGCTGGCCCCCATATAATGTGATGGGTGCAAAATACCCAAAATTTTAAATTCAAATTGAAAATCAAAATGGCAATAACCGTGTGTGCACTTAAAAGGCTATTGTTTGAAGCACAAATGAGCATAGTTGTTTTCATGTGTGCTGCCAGGGTTCAGTAAAATTTCGATCAGGAAATAAAAGATGGCGAGGCTACAAATATGGGATAGTAGTATGCCATATTTGTACCCACACCATACCATATTTGTATTATATTATTCAATGTTCATTTGTAGGAGTACATTAATTATTTTCATGACAAACACTAAGAAAAGTGACAATAAGTATAAAATAATAATAAATAAATGTATCCATTAGTCTAGGTAATAAATATCAACTATGGTTTAAAAATGAAATAAATAAATAATTTCCTGTAACAGACCATACCAGATACAAAGCAAGTTGTACTCGTCCCACTGTAAAGGTTAACGTCGGCATATGAAAGAACCATTGTTGCCCGTTGTTCAATCGGAAGAGAAGCAGAGAGAGTATTGCGCAGTCTTAGGTAGAAAAATGCTACAGTGAAACTAGAGAATGACCCGTGGACCTAATTGATGCAGGCAGCCACATTAATAGGGAACCGCCACACACTGCCTACGAAGGAATATGAAAGAAAACCGAAGGTTAACCTCTATAATGGAACAATAACAGCTACCTAAACATGCTAGTGGAGGTTCTATAGGGTCTGTATTCTTCTTTCAGACATGCCACCCAAAAGGAAGCACTGGGACCATGACAACATTTTGATTTGAATTTAAAATTTTGGGTGCGTCAGCACTAAGGCTATTTTGCACCCGTCACATTATACGGGGTCCAGCCCCTTATTGTTACACAGAACAACTCTAACGTTGTATAACTAAAACCATAAAATATTAAAATGTTCCGACTTTCGTTAAAAGCTGAGGCTGTAAAGGAGCACTCAGCACAAATAAGGACAAAACACAGGACAACACCAACAAAATTATACTGACCGTGGGGCCAGTCGCCAGAGCCTCGTTAGTCTGCAGTCCAGGATGTACTACGTGGAAGTGAGGTTGACTATTGGGTGCACTATGTGGAAGGAGCACCCCTTACACCCCAGGGACCATGACATGAGTCGAGCAATAGCTCATTGCAGGAATAAAGTAATGGGCTTCCTGAAAGCATCCATGCGGTACAGTGTACCACACACAACATTACACAGATTAGTTCACTCCGATTTGCCGATTACAAATGCTGTTACGCAGAAGCTTGGTAGGACAGTAATGCTAGGCGCAAGACTTAAAGAAGAGTTAGTTAGCTACCTGTTGAACATGGAGAAACAATTTCAATTTGATTTTAAAATTTTGGGTGCGTCAGCACTAAGGCTATTTTGCACCCATCATATTATACGGGGGCCAGCCCCTTAACAACTCTAACGTTGCAGAACTAAAATCATAAAATATTAAAATCTTCTGACTTTTGTTAAAAGCTGAGGCTGTAAAGGAGCACTCAGCACAAATAAGGACAAAACACAGGACAACACAAATAAAATTATACTGGCCATGGAGCCAGTCGCCAGAGCCTCGTTAGTCTGCAGTCTAGGGTGTACTACGTGGAAGTGAGGTTGACTATTGGGTGCACTATGTGGGAGGAGCACCCCTTACACCCCATGAAGAAACAATTTTTCGATCTCACGAGAAGAGATGTGCGGCAGATGGCATACCAGCTACCTGTACAAAATAGACAAACACCAATTTTTGAAGCACTGTGCAGGGATAGGTTGGTTGAAACTATTTCTAAAGAGGCACAAAGGAATATTGTCTTTCCGAAAACCTACAGCAACATCACCGAACCCTGGGATTCAATAGAGAAAATGTGAACAAATTTTTCAACATGTTAGGAGAAGAGATGGAAAAGAAAAACTATGGACCAGACTGAATATTTAACGTTGATGAAATTGGGTTAAGCATAGTGCAGTCGAGAGTTCGCCAGGTGTTGGCCCGTAAAGGTAAACGGCAAGTGGCATCGCTTAGTTCAGCTGAAAGAGGAGCACTTGTGACGGTAGTCACATGTATGAATGTCAGTGGCATTTATGTACCATCCATGATGATCTTCCCTAGGAAAAACATGAATTCTCAACTATTCAGAGGTGCGCCCTCAGGAACCATTGCTGCATGTCAACCTGGTGGATTCAGGCACATATTTTCACGGATTGGTTCAGGCATTTCCTCCAATACACGAAGCCCTCTGCGCAATCTCCTGTACTGTTAACATTAGATGGCCATTACAGCCATTCTAGAAATATTTTTGAATTTAAATTTGAATTTAAAATTTTGGGTGCGTCAGCACTAAGGCTATTTTGCACCCGTCACATTATACGGGGTCCAGCCCCTTATCTTTACAAAGAACAACTCTAACGTTGCATAAGTAAAATCTTAAAAGCTTAAAATGTTCTGACTTTCATTAAAAGCTGAGGCTGGAAAGGGCCCTCAGCACAAAATCGGACAAAAACAGGACACAACACACAAAATTATACTGGCCAGAGTGCCAGTCGCCAGAGCCTCGTTGGTCCTTAGTCCAGGGTGCACTACGTGGAAGTGAGGTTGACTTTTGGGCGACTTAGAAGTACGCCGCCCCTTACACCCCTCTAGAAATATTGAGGTGTTGCTATTGGCAAGAGAGAAATCATATTTGCATTGTATGCCTTCCTCCACATGCGTCGCATAAACTTCAACCTTTAGATAGGAGTTTTATGAGTCCACTGAAAGCAAGATACAGTGAAGAAATCCGCCTCTGGATGAGAATCAATTCACGCCCCCCTAAACAACTTTGATATTGCAGAACTATTTGATTTCTGAAGTGTCATATTCGTGCATTACACTCGCGTGTGTAGTGATCGCAATGGATCATAGTAAAAAGGATAACTGGAACGTTCACAGTATAATATTAATATTAATAATTACATATAATTATCATTATATATATACAAAATATGTAACACCTTCATTGTGAAGGAAGGTCATCATTTCCCGGCGACATGAGCTAGCGCTGTATTGGCAACACTGTGCGATTTCTCCATAAGCGCCGTTGTGTCTTCTGAACGTGAAAACGACTTTAGACACCGTCCACCATGCTGGGATACGTTTGTGCTCTGGTGCCTTTCGTACCAGTCCAGTCGCCAGTTTGTACGTAGAGGCATCTGAGCCGTCGCTGTCTCTGCGAAGACAGAGGCTGGTAGTGAACTACTTCCTCCATCTTCGCTCGATGCCTTCACATCCTTCATTTGACACCATCTCAGACGAGGATAGGCTGGAAAGGTATCGGCACCACCCTAGTGTCACTAGACCATTTGGTGTTCGTGCAGACGAGATCCTGTCAGCACTTGGTGTTGACAGTGATCTTCCTGGCGTCTCTCCACTCATTCCGCCTCTCCCTACCTGGGAGTTTCCTGCACCTTCCATCGATTTTTCTCTAACTGCTCTCCCAAAAGCAGAAACACCAATGGTTGTATACCAGCAAAGGTTTTTAGAACTTCGTGCGAAGCACCCCAATTTTAATGTGTTTTACACGGATGGGTCCAAGACAGTCGAATCAGTTGGTTGCGCCTTCGTCCTAGACTCTCAAAGTTCCAGTTACTCGCTTCATCCTGCGTGTTCCATCTTTACGGCAGAGTTATACGCCATTCTAAAGGCACTGGACTTTGCAGACGTCAATGGTCTGAAGAAAGTCCTTGTGTGCAGTGATTCGACCAGCGTGTTGCAGACCCTGGATTCGCCGTATTCCCGGCATCCGGTAGCGCAACGAATATTCAGACGGCTTGTGTCCTTATCTGCCAGTGCGGATGTACACTTCTGTTGGGTCCCTAGCCACGTGGGCATTCAGGGGAACGAAGCAGCTGACGCTGCCGCCAAGTCTGCTAATGCAGACGGCGATGTTCTCGTCCACCTTTTGCCAGCTAGCGACCTGCAGAACATGTTCCGTTGTCGCCTTCTTGACACTTGGCAGGCCGAGTGGGATACGGAAACAGGGAACAAGCTTCACGCTTTTAAGACCACAACAGGTGCTTGGCGTTCCTCGTCCCGTACCTCTCGGCGAGAAAAAGTCATTCTAACCCGCATTCGACTAGAACACAGCCGTCTTACGCATAGTCACTTGCTACAAGGGCTGGATCCTCCGTTATGTCGCGTCTGTAATGTTATTTTAAGCATTCGACACATTCTCGTTGAATGTGTCGATCTTGCTTACCTCCGGCAGACTTTTAACCTTTCCGGCTGTTTGTCATCCCTCTTGGGTGATGACAGCAATATTTTATCAAATGTTTTTAGTTTTTTTACGAAGAGGTGGACTCTTCCACCGTCTGTAAGGAGGTTTTTAGTTTGTTTGTTCTGACTTTTTAATGTGTTGTGTTTGTATCGTGCAGGTCTTTTTACAACCTGCACTTTTATTTTTTCCTAAGGGGCTATTTACACCCCTTTTTTAATTTTGAGTCAGAATTTTAGATAAGGGGCTATTTCCCCGTATACATAGAAGGGTGCAAAATGGCCTTAAGTGCCGACGCACCCAAACAATTTTAAATCAATCAATCAATCAAACTATGGATGTCAAGAATCAGACAAGTAGTATCGAGGGGTCTGTCAGACTGTTGTTTTGATTTTGATCTGTAAATTACCTATTTTACTATTCTCAATTTCTGACGTGTTTCACATTACTTCACTTGGTTACAGAAGACTATTTTAAAACAGCTTTCATTTATTATTTTGTAGTTAAAGAAACATGTTAATTTTTTATACAATGAGGAAGAAAATGGGCCAAAAGGGGAGGGGGAAATTCCAAATTCTAAAAATGTCTGTATTTTATCTTGTCAGAAAAGTAGGAGTTAAGAGCTACTATGGTATGTCTGTCACTCAAAATATAATTCAATAAGATTTCGAAGGACAAAGGCAAGACCTTGACATCCTGTAGCCATCACCTCAACTGAAAGATGTGGAAAAGTGTTCATTTGTAGTTGGAGGGGTGTAAGAAATAAGCTAAAACAGAAATTCAGAGCACTGTGAGAGACGGCAGGTAAAGGTCTTGATTAACATGCTTTATTTCAATTATGGTGCCCTAGAAATGTTACTTTTATCTTAATTCATGGATTCTAGCTACCGAAGAAATTATTCTGATAGAAAACAAGTTTTGACAAAAATATGTTGTAGTTTATAAACAGAAATAACAATTATAAGCTCATACTTTTATGTGTATTGGAGTCAATAGTATCCAAGTATAGTTTTTCAATGATGATATTATCACTCTATGAAGCCAGAGAATCTCAGCCGGGATATGGATGTTCTTTGTGAGTGTCTCTTAATCAATTTTATCATATGTAACATTCCTAATATACCATCTGTTATTAGTGAATATTACACGTACCTTTTAGTACGATCATAGAGTTTATTTGGAGTAAACAAACTCTCCAACTCAATAGACGACAGCGCTACGGCGTTTGGATTGTGTCGCCGTCTATCGTATATAATGAAAACTACACTCTCTCCTCCCCCTCCCTTTTTTTTCTTCCACGATCCCGATCGGGAACACCTCAGTTCGCTTCCTGTCTTCGAGCAGTTGCATACCAGCCAATTAGCAGCGGCACAAGGTCGTCTTGCCTTGATCGCTAAGTCCTTCGTGTACCTACTGAGATCGAGAGATGGGAGCCACGATTACCAGACCCGTAGGGAGGCATTGGACTGCAGCTAGACGTATCCAAACTGGACAAAGTGCGTGTATTTTTGATAAGGACCATCCGAAGGAATATAAGCAAGGTATAGTGAACGTTACCATCTTAGATCCTGTCGCCGGCTTGATTTTAGAACTATATATATTTCCTTTTTTTTTTTTTATTTATGCAAGCTGTTTTCGAAGTCGCTTCTCTCACACATCACCCCCCTTTTTTATTCTTTGAACATAACTCAATAAACTAAGTGTTTTTTGGTGCAGTGATTGGGTAGTGAACTCTTATAATTATACACGTATATTGGAACCAATAAAATCAAGTTAAAGTGCACCCAGTACGAAGCGCAGGCACTCCTGCTCCACTTCAGAAAAATAACGAAATACAACCCTTTTTCCCCTTGTGATTGAACAAACTATTGCGTGGTAAAGGAGATTCCTTTACTTGGGAAATCGTTACATAAGAATCGTCGAAAGCTAGAAAAACCGCTGGTTTAATTACGTTCGTTAATGCACTATTCGCATGCCGCATCTCACGTTTTGCCCTCTTTAAGTAATATTTCCATAACCTTACACAGTAGCGTCAAAAGCCATGCACGAATGACTATATATTTATATCTACATGTTGTTGTTAGGAATTCACTGTTGTAAAGGAATACCCAGCTGATTGTTATTAGCACTGTTTAGTGCCGCTGTTGATATGTACGTTTACGGGTATGCATCTTTATAATGGAGCTTACATGTTGCACTTGTTTCAGAAAACAGTTCCTTTTAAAAGGATTTAAGTGTTAGCTTAAAAATCTTAATCGTTCCTTTGTTGTTGTTGAGAAACCAAGTTAAACCAAAACTGTTGGAATAAAAAAAAAAGAAGGACGTTAATTTTGAATTTAAAATTTTGGGAGCGTCAGCACTTAGGCTATTTTGCTCCCGTCACATTATACGGGGGCCAGCCCCTTATCATTACAAATAACAACTCTAACGTTGCATAACTAAAAATCTTAAAATGTTCTGACTTCTGTTAAAAGCTGAGGCTGTAAATGGGCACTCAGCACACAAGGACAAAAAACAGGACAACACACACAAAATTATACTGGCCATAGTGCCAGTCGCCAGAGCCTCGTTAGTCTCTAGTCCAGGGTGCACTACGTGGAAGTGAGGTTGACATTTGGGTGTACTACGTGGAAGATCACCCCTTACACCCCTAGAAGGACGTTAAAAATTGAATGTTTCTTGTTTGATTGATTGTTTCTGACCCGTAGGTTTAAATCCCGTACACTTAAAGCATATACCACGTTTTGAGTAAGAATGGGAACATTGTCCTTTTTTACGATAACTAATGTCTCCCACCCCCCTTCTTGAATGTGTCAAAAATTGAATGGTAAATCTTATAAATGCCACATTTTACCCCCTTTTTTATGACTCGTTGACTGTCAATTAACACGAGATTGGTTTATTAGGTTGTGGTACGTATTAATTACGAGTGAGTGTTTTCCTTGCATTACAGTAATCTCTTGTAAAAATGAGTATTCTATTTGCAGCGTAATTAAGTAAAGAAGAAACAGGAACGGAATTTTTCATGATTTTTGACCGTTCCGCGGATTCCAGTATTCAGTGGAACCTGACGTTGCCTTTCTGTTGACTTGTTCGATTACTGAGAACACATTTATCCACCAGAAACGTTGCGTCAGATATTGTTTGTGACCCTTGCTTGGGAATAGGTACTAACGAGGGTAAATTTACCACGCGCTTCCAATAAGATCTATAACAACGTACCGGGTTAGTTAGTATCTACCTACGCCAGCGTCACACATATCATCAACATCCTTATCTTTATGATTAGCCAAAACTGGCAGAAATGTGAAGTAAAAATAAATTAACCGCGTAGTAAACGAAAGGTTCAAGGTTGGATTCCTTGAGACGATGCATGGTGGTTTAGATATAACTTTAAATTGAAGGTTTAGTATCATTTACTCTATGTGTGTGTGTGTGTGTGTGTAAAATCTGCTTAAAAGAACAAAGAATATGTCTCGTTTCATAATGCATTGAAAACTGTCACATGTAATAAAAAAAAATAGGAATTCTTGCAATGTTGAAAAAATGAAGTATTGATAATGTCACACCTCTGGAGTGCACTGTAAATTCAGTCGTACCCAGAAATTTATTTTTGTTTGTGTTTAAAAAAAATAGTTTTGGAGTAATGGAACTTTAATTGATGCCACAAATCTATTTTTTCCACCATTTTCTATTTCAGAGAAATGAAGCTGAAAGCCCACATAGACACAACAGGAAGTGATGGAAGAGCCTGACTAAGGACCCCTTATTATAAGACTGAATGAATACCTGATCTGTAAAAACATGAGAAATATAAATAATGAGTTGAAACTACACATGTGGTATTTTTCTTCTATGCCTACTTACAAGCTACAGGGGAAATTTATTAACTGCAATTTTATTATAAAATGAACGAATGCCACATCTATAACACTACATCCACTTTCACTCATCTGTTTACAACCGCAGGCTGCAAATGTAGTAGTCTTGTCCAATATAATTTTGGGGGAAGTGCATTGCTGGATTTGGGTGTACACTTAAGATGAATATATTTAACTAGAAATCACTTTCCCTTTGATGAGAGATTTATTCATACTTCTCCTGCTCATTAGTCCTTATCTTTTGCTTTAATTGTTTTTGAAAAATAGTTCAAGTATTTTCCATGTGTTTAGCTATTTTATTTTCTGCAGCAAATTTATGTATTTTTATTGGAGAATATTAATTAGTATGATCTGTGCATAAGAATTACAAAATAGTTCGTATATGCTTCATGTACATTGAATGGCATTGAATTTAGTTTTAGACAGTTTATTTCATCATGTTACTCATTCTATCAATTAGTAGTTAGTGTCAATTTTACATATCATTCGTCCTTAGATTTGGAAATATTGGTTAAAAATGTGATTACTTGGTTTTGTGGGGGGAATATTTACCCTACTGCATGTAGTGGGTCTGAATTAGATGAAGAGCTAGTAGGAAAAATGGTATAATAGAGAAAATTATATCAGTAGTTACACACACACTCATTAGAAACCACATTTTCTAATAAGTATGTGTAACTATTGGTTTAATTTTCTCTGATACATAATTTTTTCCTTCTACTTCTTTACCTTATTCGGACCCACCAACTGCTGATGTTAGTTGCCCAGCAAGACTGTGGTCAACTTGCTGCAAGTTTCATGTTAACTTGCAGCAAGCCTTTGAGACTTTAACACTTGCCTTGCAAGTTTCATGTTAACTTGCAGCAGGTTACAGTTAGAACTTGTTGCAATTTCAAATGTTGGTAATTAGTACCTTTGCTTTCAATTTGCAGATTTGCTCTGAAATTTTCCTGCAAGTTCATGTGATTTGCATTGCAAATTTAATGTGGATTTGAGGTAAGTCTACCTTCCTATCTGGGAATGAACTGCTTGATTCACCTGTTAACTACAAACAGTGGACCACAACTGATCATTGTGAGCTACTGTCTATCTCGGATACTAATGAAGATTTCATAGAAAGGTTAATTAACAATATTATGAAACTTAGAATGCATCATTTTATTGCTAAAAGGTAGTCACAGAACATAAAACACAAAAAAAGTAATCTACAAGGAGACTTCGCTGGAACTTCACCTTCATCCTTCAGGATGAGATTCAATCTTACCGTTGGGTAAATGTTCAGGTTACAGTTCATCCATTTGTTCTGTATTTTAAAAAGGAAAATGATGCTGATATCACAAACGCAAGCGTCTGCATTATAAGTTACTGTCTGAACCACACAGATGATACAGTCTATACTTTCCAGAAATATGATACAGTTTTTTAAAGAAAGCTGCTCCAAATGTTCAAAATGTCGTTTATTTCTCGGATGGAGCGGATAGTCAATACAAGAATCGAAAAATTTCATTAACCTCAGTCACCATTTTGAGACACTGTTAATTATTTAAAGATCAGACGATATTCATGCAAATAACATTTTTTTTATCTATTCATACATATTGGTAGCAGTGAATAATAATTTCTCATGTAGTTTACAGTTCTTAAAAGCACACAGAAATACAATTTTTGGAAACAACATTTCAGGAGAAAACACGCTCCCACCATGAGATGTTTATTTGTAGAAATATAGTAGACCACCACAAATGACAATGCCCTACAAAGACCTACTTCAAGAATTCAATACAGGGTGAGGCAAAAAGATGTTAACAATAAATGGGTGTTTAATCACTTTCAATTACAAGCAGGGATTTGGTTACAGGGTTTCAATTTGGCACCCATCCCTATCAATGCACTCATTGAGTCTGTTCATTGTTGTTTGTAAGGCCCTCCGGGACATTTGGGCAGGAATTCCAGCGATGACGTGAGTGTTGCGGTGTTTCAGGTCATCTAGGTTGCGAGGTTTGCTGGCATAGACCCGATCCTTGACCATGCCCCACAGCCAAAAATCGCATGGCGTCAGGTCGGGTGAACGTGCTGGCCATGGGAGAGGACCACCTCTACCAATGCAGCGTTTGCCGAATGTGTCGTTCAGGTAATCCCGAACCAGCAGACTGTAATGGGCGGTGGCGCCGTTTTGCTGAAAGTACCCTCGCTGGAGAATGGCAAGTGGTACGTTCTCCTCCATGAACGTGCTGAGCATGGCAAGGTAATTCTCTCCCCTGATGGTCTGTTCTTCAAAAAAGAATGATCCAATCACTCCAAATTTCCTCACGGCACATCAAACGTTCACCTTAGGGGAATCCCACATGTGCTCTCGAACTTCCTTCGGGTGCTCAGATCGTTTGTAACTTGTAGAAACGAACGATTGATTTGTTCATAGATATCGTCGTTCAATAAAAATCCAATTAATAAATATGCCACGTTCATAATATTTATGACTAACTTATTGAACAGACTACCGTTCCGTTTTTATACATTTTGAGAGGTACGTTCAGTATTGGCAATATTGAGGCTACACATTTGCAATTAGTAATCTAGTGCATGATAGTTAATAGGATTAATTATTCTCCGAGTGCATAAGAATTGTGTTTTCTTTAATGAACATGTACACCTCAGAAATATGTGTGTTGTCACAAGCATGCGCAATTATTTCTCAGTAATTGACAAGACGTAGATAAAAGACAAATAGACATTAAGGAGTGGGGTGCCTATATATATATATATAATTTATTGGGAAAAATTCTAATAAAATTGTAATTTAAATATAACGGGCGCTTTGTGCATGTCCGTTCGGTCCCCCATTTGTAGGGCATGCTTTATTCTTGTTGGCGCAAATAAGACTAGTACGCTCCTAGCTATTGTGTTCGGCAAGAAGGAGGCATGATTTGTAGGTTGTGCATGCTTGTCTAGGTCTTAAGTGAATATCTTGTTGAATTTTGACATCTTTCTCCGAACTGCATGCTTTCCAATTATTCGTCGGAGCGTTCAACATATGGAACACTAGCCAAACGACACAACGTTTCCGTGGGCGCTATTAAAAGTACACCCTGTATATATATATATATATATATATATATATATATATATATATATATGGTAAGACTGGGTGTGTGTATATAGAATATGTTCGGCTAAAAGAAGATTGTAATATCAATTAATCTGTGATGCAAAACAAACACACATCCAAAGCCTACACCTTCAAAATAGTTCACATAAAGCACACTAATCCTTCAAATGTGCTTTATTGGGACTCAATGATAACTAGATGATTTTCCCTCAGATTTTATTTTCTTCAAATTCCCCGAGTTTTCCAGGTTTTTCCAGATGTGTGGAAACCCTTTATAAACTGCAAAGTTCATGCATGATTGATTGAGTTGGTGTTTTAAGTCCACTTTATACACAGTAAGGCTAATCGGAACTGGACCTAAAGTTTAAAGTGGGATCCGAACCACTGTGTGCCTCCACCGGGAATCGAAACCAGGATTCCTTGATTACAAGGCGACGACGCTAAGACTGCGCCATCGGCGAGGCCCTAAGTTCATGCATGAATTTGATTTGATTTGAAATTACAATTTTGGGAGCATCAGCACTTAGGCTATTTTGCTCCCATCACATGATACAGGGGCCAACCCCTTTCCATTACAAATAACAACTCTAACGTTGCATAAGTTAAAAATTTAAAATGTTCTGACTTCTGTTAAAAGCTGAGGCTGTAAAGGGGCACTCAGCACACATAAGGACAAAAGAACAGGACTATACAAAGAAAATTATACTGGCCATGGGGCCAGTCGCCAGAGCCTTGTTAGTTTTCAGTCCAGGGTGCACTAACGTGGAAGTGAGGTTGACATTTGGGTGTACTACGTGGAAGGTCACCCCTTACATCCCGTTCATGCATGAATGTGAGGGGCCAATTATACAGATTAGTTTTCCTTGCGAGAACTGCGGCCATTTCAGGTCTTGTTTACATGGGAAGCCAAGCCTTTGTCACACCTAGAATTTTAGTCACCCACCAGAATCGAACTTAGTAACTTTATTTCGACTACCATATTCCTTTAACCATAATTTCCTTTATGTTATTCATTGCTCAGCAATGGTAAGTTTTTAAAAGGCTTAGAAGAGCTACTTCGACAAGGAAAATACTTGTTTATCAACTTGGCAAGAAGCCACAACAGGATACAGTTTATCTCATATGTCAGAGGTCTGCCCGCATTGGTTGATAATCGGCATTGTTCGTCTTCCGGAGGGAAGCACGCACTGTCATGGGTTATCAAGCCAGGCAGCAGAAAGAAATAATGAGCTTCCTGTTTGTTTGCAGAGTTGATAAGGTCACGCCACTCATATGCCTCGAGCGAATGATTAATTACCATGATTTCCTTATCCAACTTTCCAAGCCCAAAGTACAAAAGTACCAACCTTTCATATATGGTAGCAGGAATTTCCCAATTCTTTAGAAACTTGTTATTTCTTTGTTTTCAACGTAAGTCAGAGTTCAAAGAATAATACGTCAGTCAGAGGGCACTAGTAAATGACCCCACCCAGTGACAAGCCTTTTTCAGTTGTATAAAAGCTTAGGTTTGGTCTTAAAAAGCAGAGAGTTTTCAGAGAATAGAGAGAGAGGACAGATCTTTTCTTCAGAGAGATTCAGAGTCTTTAGTTCGAACTCAGGTTCAAAGCCTAAGTTATGAAGCCAACTTCACTAGAAGTATAGCCGTAAGGTAATGTATGTGTTTTTGTATATTTTTGTATACCATTAGGCCTAACGGGCCCATGTAACTTAAATGTTCATCGTAAAACTCCACAAGAAAGGAGATTCGATCAAGCTGATCGATATGTACAATTCGAACCATCACTCATGGCGAGTGAATACATTAAACTCTGTATAAATCCCAATATTGTAACATTTACTAAAGAATATATGTTTATTAAGTTTATCTTTGTGTTTCTCTTTTATTTATCTTGATTTCAGAAGGTAATGCATACAAGTTCCTTTCCAACAGTCATGGTTATAAAAATAGTGTCTAGTCTCTACGGAAATGGTAATAGTGAATGTCAATTTACTTTAGATTCTTAACTCTCAGAAGTTAAGTGGTGGAACCCCCATATATAAGTTACCCTTTTCTCTTTGTATCTTGTACTCTTCTGCCGGGAGTACAGATGAGAAAAGAGTGTACAGCCCAAGAACCTAGTTCTGTGTCAGGTGAGCGCAGTGGCTGTGAGATCCCTGGTGAGCCCCGGCAAACATATGTCCCACGGACTCTGAGGGTAACCTAGTGGTAGACTTGGGAGTCTATGGTTCGAGTCAGGGTTCGTGACACCTTGCACAGACTAATGACCACGCGCTTGCGACTCGTGGAAACGAGCAATTCTACATCAAAACAACTTACGCACGTACAATTGCGTTACATCGCGAGTTATATCGCTTAATGACATAAATTTTGTAATTACTAGTTATATAATCATACATAATATTGTTTTTATATCATATCGACGTGCGTACTTGTTTTTATTGATTGTAATGTTTTAGGGAATGAATTTTTTTTGGGGTTAGGAAATCAAAAGAAAGCTATGTTGTGTTGTTTTTATATTTTGTATGTTTGTTTTTCTAAGAAAATACATGGAATTGGCGAACCTGGGTCATGTCAAGCTTTGCGATTTGACTTTTAAATTTTCAACATGGAAATGTTTTTCCACCGCGGCAGAACGTATCAATCCCTAAGATTATATGTTTATTTTATTAAGTCTCTCTGAATGCTTCACGTTGACCAGGGCATTCACTTGTTTTTCTCAGTTGTCTTAACCTCTGAGGCATGTTTACAATGCACAGTGTTGTGCCATGCAAACCTCCTGTGCATTCAGGAAACAGGTAATTCTTCTGGTTATAGAGTCAGCGGTTTGCATGGTGGCAATTAAAAAACACGATTCGGCATAGAGGAAGAGCTCGATGGCCTAGTGATATAGAGGTGACACAAGCTGAGAGGGGACTGACTTTTGGGATTGGAGTTGAGAGAAGAGGTGGTTAGCAGAGCAGTAGGTCAGAAGTGGAACGACGCTCTGGTCGACAAATTGGAGAAGCTAACAGAGGACTTCGCATATTCTATTCAGCCTAATACTTCAGATAGACAGGTAATTATCCTAACACCCAGCCATGATTCAGGTTCAACGGTTCACAAAACCCAACGAGTGACCATTGTCTTTTCTGCAGTTTAATTCCTTAGCGTGATTTTGTACCTTTCGCATTGCCAAGCGTTAACTCGTCATGCCAATGACGAGTGCTCTCATCAGAGGATGAATGATGAGTAACATACATCACCCATTGATTAATTGGTTAACATTCTAGGTACTGGTAAGATCCCACGAACTTTACGGTTCGTTACGCAGTGAACCCTCCTCAGTTTTCTGGGAATCATCAATCCACCCTCTCTGGGAATATGCCTGTTGATTTCTTTACTCACTTTTTCCCAGATGACTTGAGGTCAGACATTGTGTTTCAATCCAATTTGTATGCAATACAATGTGGTAAAGAAAATTTTGGACTAACCATACCGGAGCTAAAAGTGTTTATAGGCATAAATTTTGCTACAACATACTTGCATTATAGTAGACTTAAACAGTACTGGAGCACTGAATATGGTATGAGACTTTCACTGATCGCTGACCACATGACTTTGAACAGGTTTCGTGAATAAAACGATGTTGTGCGTATGGTGGGACTGGGAAGGGATTCTCCATTTCGAATTGCTTGAAAGGAACCAAACGATCAACGCGGAACTCTATGTGCAACAAAGGGAACGACTCAACACGGCTATTCAAGAGAAAAGACCGAATCGGCAGCATGGTGTTCTTTTGCTGCACAACAACGCCCGCCCTCATATCGCCAATATTACCAACGACGCCATTCAAGCTCATGGTTGGGAAGTGCTGCCACACCCACCATGCTCTCCCGATTTGGCACCAACGGATTTTCACCTCTTTCGATCTCTTTCAAATGCTATGCGGGGAGTTTCGTTCAATACTGATGCAGAATTGAGAGCTTGGTTGGATGACTTTTTCGAGTCTAAACCACGTGATTTCTACCGACGAGGTATTGAAAACCTTGTTGAACGTTGGCAAAACGTTGTAAACAACACAGGATAATACATTACTGATTAACTACTTGTATCTGTTTAATGAAAACTAACCTTTCAACACCTTCCTTAAAAAACGGCGGGAACTTAGTTCCCAACCCAATACTAGCAGGTGTAAGTGGCTATGTGTACTGTTACGTTTAGGCCGTTCGCCGGCTTAAACTGCTTGGCTGCAAGAGGATGTGTGTATGAAGAATGGAATAAATTACTCTCATTGCTCTTTACCAATATTTAATAGAATCGCACAAGTGAGGGGGGGATCACGCACGAGCCAGCAAGATATCTAAACACTGACAATGATAAAACCCAAAGTGTCATCACTGTACCTGATTTCCTTCGCGGTTCCTCGGTTGAGTCACGACGTGGCGCCCTATCGGTCCATTGAAGGTGTCCTCAGTGGTTCGCCCAAACCTTTTAAATGGACCGACTTAACACTGTCACTCGCAACACACTTCGCGCTTCGCTCTCTCGACCAAGACTCCTCCGGCGACATCTCGTCACCCGGGGACTGCTGGCATTTTTGATTATACAGCATTTTATTTCCGGCTCGTGACAGTACGATTGTGAGGTTTATGAAGGAGCAAAAGGTAATCGCTCTGAAGTTTCAAAATAATTTGGAGCTGTTGGTGATGTAGTCCTCAGACATTCTAAAAACATACAGAGAAAATATCACAAGTTGTTTATGGACAATTTATTTACGTCAATTCCTTTATTCATAAAACCTTTGGACATGAATATTTATAGCATTGGCACAATACGTACAAATAGGCTTCTTGGGCCACAGTCCAAGTTCAAACAAATTTATGATTTACAAAAATCTGGACGGGGTTCCTATTCAGTTTGTATATCTCAAGAAGAAATTACAGTAATTAGATGGTATGACAACTCAGCTGTTCATGTTGCCTCTTCATATGTAGGTATTTAACCTATTGGTGAAGCTAAAAGATGGAGTAAGAAAGAGAATCAGAAGGTATCCATTCCACGTCCACATGCAATCCAACTGTACAATATGTATATGGGAGGTGTGAAGAAAATGGACTTTATCCACACACTCTCAGGCATAAGAGATGGTACCTACGTCTATTCCACCACCTACTAAATGTTGCAATTGTGAATGCACGGATTCTATGGAAAATGGATCCTGAGAACAAGACGATAGACTTGCTCAAATTCAAGAGTTCAGTTGCTTGTTCTTTGATATTCAGTGGAGTTGGGAAACAAAAAAGAGGCTGCCCTTCAGGAGAAATACAGGCTGCAGTTCAGAGAAGGGTGAAAGTTAAGGCACCAAATGAACTGCGGAAAGATGAAGGGCCACATTTTCCATGTAAAACTAATGGAAAATATGCTGCAATATGCTTTTACATGGTTGTAAAAGAAAAACAAGGTATTTGTGTATGCGATGTAAGGAACCACTTTGTCCTGAATGTTTTCATGCTTTCCAAACAAGATAAAATGTAATTTGTGATTTCAACTCCAAGTGCAAATTAAGCTATCATAAGTAGGCACTGAAATTTGTTATATTCCTGACATGCAAATTTAATTATGATGTAGTAACAATATTGAGAATCCCTTAAATTTTAATTAATATTATAATAAATGTTGCATAAAAACTTTAAAGAGTGGTTGTGAAGATAAAAATATTTCTTACATTTTCTTGTACCAAAACATACAAATATATTAGTTGTGTAAACATTTTGTGATATTGCAACTATAATGTGAGTAAATTTTCAATACAACTGTAACAATTGTGTAATGTGTACTAAAAACAAGGAAAATGTCCAAAATTATTGCAAAAATTATGTGAGAAACAAAACGAAATAAAACTAATTTAAACACACATCTTGATTTACTTATTTCATGTAAGCCTCATATGAGACCTTTTCATTTTTCATTATACAACTTTGTTGTCAGAATGTGCTCCGATACTGTAAAACGGACTACAGCCGGATTGCACACACTATTCTAGTTTTATCAATGGTATCTGATAAACCGTTGACAAGCTGTCACAATGTACAAGATTGAGCACAAAAAAATGAGGCGATGTTGTCAGATGTAAAATGTCCGCCCATGGTAAGTTGAGATGCAGCCGTTTGAAGTTCCGAGGTGGAAGTCTACTTGCAGTACTTGTACTTCGTAGCATCTGTACTGTACTTGCAGCCATGTTAGTTTCGTAGCACCCGTACTGATGATTATTTGTAAAAGTCAACTTTTCAGGGCTATACTCCGAGAAATTTCATAAAAATTGCTGGCTCCGAATTTCCCGCAGATTCCGAGCTCCGCCCCTGGGGTAATTGACTTACTGCCACTGTGGCCCTGGCTCTGCTCCGGCTACCCGCTTTACTCTATAGAGTCCATTTTAAATGCGTTAGTACCTACGTAAGTAATTTTAATGTTATAAAAATTTTCAAAATATTGAAACTACGATCAATTGCGAAAGCAGAAGTCAGTGCACAAAGGAAGGACGAATTGAAAAGACATAACTTCATAGTGGAACAGTATCAGAAACTTAAAAGTTGCAGACATTCAGAATGAGAGACAGGACGTATTACATTTCTGAAAACTGTAGGGTTAAAATTACAGCCAAGGAAACGCTAAAAGCTTGATGGTGTCAATAGTGACTTACTGCATTATGTAAATTGGTATGAAAATTGTATCTTGACTTGCTACATTTAATGGTCAAATTATACTTTTTATTTAATCCTTAAGAGATTTACTATTTTATTTCTAATTTATCTCTTTCTTCTCATCTAAAGAAAAACACAGTTTTGCGCACAGACTTTAAAGCTATCAAAGTGGCAACGTTGCATCAAAATCTGTGCGCAAAACAGGTCAATGAGATTTGTGCGCATTTCTGGATCTAAAGTGTGCGCAAATTCGTTTGTAACGTTTACAAGTTCATAATGTAAAGCTATTCCATAAGGAAAAAATATATGCATTGCCCAAAGGTGTGACGGCTTAATACAGAAAATTTGATTATTGCATGTGCAGTAGGAAGCTCATAAAAAAAATACGAATTTGAAATTGTAACAACTAGCCCCGGTCTTTCCTATACTGTGACAAATCATCATGGCTAAATACACGCTTCAAGAACGTTTGGTTATTATCCAAAAAAAAAATTTGGGACTTGAAACAGATCATAATTTTGCAACGATTCTGCTAGATCGTTACAAAGTTAAGGATTTGTGTAATCTTATCTGTTTTCTTATCGCTTCTGCATAGGATTTCACTGCCATGCTTGGTAGAGGACAAAGTTCTACCATATCTCACTAGGGAGCGTTATTGTTCTAGTAGTTCATTGTTAACCTGTATAGATGGCACTCAATGTTAAGCAGCGCTCTCGTAGTTCATGAGGCGCTGGCGCTGCACTCAGAATTATATATATAAGCAGCGACGTGGCCCCGGCCAGTTAGTTCTGTGTTGACTCTTCGAAGACTCTTGGTCGAGCTCTGCTTCCACAAATAGTCCAGCATTACTAGCACATGGGTGCTCAAGATTACAAGAGGGTTTTTTACAGGGTGGCCTACTCTGGTAGATTATACGAGCGATAGCAATATTTCTCGGCCTACCGGGTAGACCGTACGCATTGTTCTAAGCTACGGTTTACCTCGTGGATATAATTACTGTTAGGATTGAATTGAATTGAATTAAGTTAAAATTTCTGGGTGCGTCGGCACTTAAGGCCATTTCGCACCCTTCTATGTATACGGGAAAATATCCCTTATCTAAAATTCTGACTGAGAACTTAAAAAAGGGGTGTAAAGAGCCCCTTGGGAAAAACTAAAAGTGCAAGGTTGTAAAAAGACCTGCACGAGACAAACACAACACATTAAAAAGTCACAACGAACTAAAAACCTCCTTACAGACGGTGGAAGAGTCAAGCTCTTCGCAAAAAACTAAAAACACGTGATAAAATACTGCTGTCATCATGCAAGAGGGATGACAAACAGCCGGAAAGGTTAAAAGTCTGTCGAAGGTAGGCAAGATCGACACATTCAACGAGAATGTGAAGGATGCTTAAAATAACATTACAAGCACGACACAACGGAGGGTCCAGCACTTGCAGTAGGTGACCATGCGTGAGACGGCTGTGTCCTATACGCATGCGGTTGAGAATAACTTCTTCTCGCCGAGAGGGACGAGACGAGGAACGCCAAGCACCTATGGTGGGCTTAACAGCGTGAAGCTTGTTCCCCGTTTAAACATCCCACTCGGCCTGCCAAGTGTCAAGAAGGCGACAACGGAACACATTCTGCAGGTCGCTAGCTGGCGAAAGGTGGACGAGAACGTCCCCACCTGCATCAGCAGACTTGGCGGCAGCATCAGCTGCTTCGTTCCCCTGGATGCCCACGTGGCTAGGGACCCAACAGAAGTGTACATCCACACTGGCTGATAAGGACACAAAGCTGTCTGAATATGCGTTGCGCTACCGGATGCCGGGAATACGGCGAATCCAGATACTGCAACACGCTGGTCGAATCACAGCACACAAGGACTTTCTTCAGACCATTGACGTTTGCAAAGTCCAGTGCCTTTAGAATGGCGTAAAACTCTGCCGTATAGATGGAACAGGCACGATGTAGCGAGAAACTGGAACTTTGAGTGTCTAGGACGAAGGCGCAACCAACTGATTCGACTGTTTTGGAACCATCCATGTAAAACACATTTAAATTGGAGCCGATACCTTGCCAGCCTATTCTCGTTTGAGATGGTGTGAAATGAGGGATGTGAAGGCATCGAGCGAAGATGGTGCGAAGACAGCGACGGCTCAGATGCCTCTACGTACAAACTGGCGATAGGGCTGGTACGAAAGGCACCAGAGCACACACGTATACCAGAATGGTGGGCGGTGTCTAGCTTGCGAAGTCTAGATGGGCGGGCAGAAAAATACACAACGCATCCATAATCAAGCTTCGACCTGATGAGTGCACGTTATAGGCGAAGCAGTACATCCTATCAGCACCCCAGGAAGTATGAGATAAAACACGTAAAACGTTGAGAACTCGAAGACAAGAGAACTTGAACTGGCGAAGGTGAGGTAGCCATGTTAATTTCTTATCGAAAATGAGGCCCAGGAAGCGGACCTCATTCACGAAACACAGGGGAGACTTCCTTATGTACAGGTCAGGATCTAAATGACATGTACGCTGACGACAAAAGTGAACACACACGGCTTTCTCGGATGAGAAGGTGAAACCTGTTTGGGAAGACCACTCAACCAAACGGTTTATTGTCAGTTGGAGTTGACGAGAAGCTGAAGCGAGATTCCGTTAGCGACAAAAGATCGTGAGGTCGTCTACAAAGAGGAGGACATGTACAGGGGCAACAATGCTTGCCATAACACTGTTCAGTCCTATGGCAAACAGAGTCACACTTAAAACGCTGCCCTGTGGGACACCGTTCTCTTGTTCGTGAAGATCCGAAAAGGAGTTCCCAACACGTACGCGGAAAGAACGATCTGATAAAAAGTATTTAATAAAGTACGCCATATGGCCACGGACGCCCCAAGAATGGAGCTGCTTTAGGATGCCAAAGCGCCACGTTGTGTCATATGCCTTTTGGAGGTCAAAGAAAACTGCAACTAAATGTTCCTTGTTGAGGAATGCATCCTGAATATGTGTTTCCAGCTGAACCAGATGGTCCAGTGTGGAACGGTTGGAGCGAAAACCACATTGAAAATTACTTATCAGCAGTTTTCCTCCAAAAACCAGGTGAGACGCTTGTTGATCATGCGTTCCATCAACTTGCACAAACAGCTAGTTAAGGCAATAGGCCTATAACTCGAGGCTGCGGTGCGTTGTTTACCTGGCTTCAGGATGGGAACGATAATTGCTTCTTTCCAGGAGGAAGGGAAAGAGTCCTCCAACCAAAGCCTGTTGAATACCGCCAAAAGGAAATATTTGGCTCCAATGGGCAGATGACGAAGCATCTCGTATTGTATCTTGTCCACTTCAGGAGCTGTATTCTTAGAATCTCCAAGCGCCTGATCGAACTCCCGTTCAGTGAATGGAGAGTTGTATGGCTCGGTGTTAAGACTTCGAAAAACTAGAGGGCGTCTTTCCTGACGGTCCTTCTCACGGCGGAAACGTGGTTCATAATTTTCAGAGCTAGACGCATCAGAAAACTGCGTGGCCAAGATATTAGCTATGTCTCCGGAATCTGTGTACAACGTCCCATCGTGCTCCAGAGCGCTCAGAGGAGTAGATGCACCCCCTAGATGCGACGTACTTAAGTCAAAACGGCTTTCGACGAAGCCTGCTTCGTGAGAGAAGACACGTATTGGACCAAGCACACCTTCTTACTGGCTCGGATGAGCCGACGAGCACGGGCACGCCTAATACGGAACTGCTCGAGGTTTGCGGCAGTGTGGTTCCTATTAAATCGATCTAGGGCATGATTGAGGTCCTTGATGGCTGCACTGATCTCCGCAGTCCACCAGGGGACTGGGCGTCGCCTCGCAGTTCCACTGGGATGTGGAATGGAGGTGCGTGCAGCATCATGCACTCTTGACACAAAGATTGATTGATTGATTGATTTAAAACTTTTTTGGGTGCGTCGGCACTAAAGGCCATTTTGCACCCTTCAATGTATAAGGGGAAGTAGACTGCAGATTCGTGATTAGGGGGCCAAAATTAGTGAGTATGCCGAATTTCAAACAAAATGGAGAAATTCCCTGTATTGTAAAATCGCTCCCATGTTAGAATATGCCGAAAGACGAATAAAGAGTAGAGAAGATATAATAAATGTTAATGAAAGAGACATCCTCCGTGCAGAAACAGATGTTAGAGAAGCAATAGAAAAAGAGTACAGCGATGACGTTATCATTCGGAGAAGGGATAGTGTAGAAAGTAAAACAAGGGAATATGATAAAAGCTTACAGGAACTGGAGAGCTGCAAAAAAGAATACAATGCTTGATTGCTGCAATATGAAGAAGAGAGAAAACTGGAGAAGGATGAATTAGCAAAGTTGACTAATGTTTTAATGGGGGAATCCAGAGTTGAAGAAGAACAGTTAAATGATGAGGAATGTTCTCTTCAGGCTCCTCCAGAAAAGGAAACGTTAGTTTCCAGCATAGCTGATGCTTCGGGACCACTCCAAGATACTCTCGAGCCATTCCCTCTCGATGAAGAGACGATTCGATTTTGATTTGATTTGAATTTAAAATTTTTGGTGCGTCAGCACTAAGGCTATTTTGCACCCGTCACATTATATGGGTCCAGCCCCTTATCGTTACACAACAACTCTAACGTTGCATAACTAAAATCATAAAATATTAAAATCTTCTGACTTTCGTTAAAAGCTGAGGCTGTAAAGGAGCACTCAGCACAAATAAGGACAAAACACAGGACAACACAAACAAAATTATGCTGGCTATGGGGCCAGTCTCCAGAGCCTCGTTAGTCTGCAGTCCAGGGTGTACTATTTGGAACTGAGGTTGACTATTGGGTGCACTACGTGGGAGGAGCACCCCTTACACCCCTCGATGAAGAGACGAAGATGCAACCAGAAATGCACCCTGTAACAGAAATGCAGCCTATAATAGAGATACAGACTAAAATAGAAATGCAGCCTGTAATGTCCTTGCAACCAAGTGTGACTTTCCATCTACCCGAGATGTTTCCTTCTTGTAAAGAAGAAAATGAGGATAGAGACACTTCTACTCTACCCATCTCTTGCAGAAGAAGAAGAAGAAGGCTTTACAGAGGTGAAGGACGAAGCATCTATTTCACCGAAGCTGACGGAAGAGAATTTTGACAGAATTTGAATTTAAAATTTTGGGTGCGTCATAAAGCCATTTTGCACCCGTCACATTATACGTGGTCAAGCCCCTTATTGTAACACATAACAACTCTAACGTTGCAAAAATAAAATCATAAAATATTCTGACTTTCGTTAAAAGCTGAGGCTGTAAAGGAGAACTCAGCAGAAATAAGGACAAAACACAGGACAACACAAATAAAATTATACTGGCCATGGGGCCAGTCACCAGAGCCTTGTTAGTCTACAGTCCAGGGTGCACTACGTGGAAGGAGCACCCCTTACACCCCAAGAAGAAGATGATGCATGACCCCAAGAAGAAGATGATGAATGATAAATGAAAGGTTGAATTGAAGCATGTGTTAAGGGTGCCTACTTTAAGTTATTAATTAATGGAAGGAATTGAGCTAGAAAGAGGCCCAGATTAAAGGTAGTTTCCACAGTCATAGCTAAATAGTGGTCGAGAGGAAAGACTCTCACGGAAGAGAGAAGACTTGCAGGGAACTTTATTGTGCTTATTTTTAGTTATTGCGCCCATGCCCTCAACCAAAGTCCAAATGTAAGGGGTGTTCAATAAAAATCCGCACAAAGTCGTAGAGGGCAGCACTAGACGCCCGAAGAGACACACCTTGAAGACCAGACGGAAAGATGCTTTAATAGTGCACCAACAGGCACAGAAACGAGTGGTGTTATCGTGACCCTGTTTGATGGTGAGGATGTCCTCGAAGGAAGACGTGTTGCGGGAATGTGTGTACAAGTTCTACATGATTAATGAGAGTAAGGGGAATATGTATACAGTAAGGCATTTTGCAGCCGAGGGAGTGCCGCGAAGAACTATCTACGACATCAATAAAAGACATTAGAGTGGGACTGAGTGGAAACGGCAGTCGGGATCAGGACGACCAGCACGTATTTTGTAGAACAGGAAGGTGAAGCAGCTGAAGAAGATACTTCAGAACAATGATGGTGTTTCAATGTGTGTGGCCGCGCGAAAATTCAAGTCTTCTGCATCTATGGTCCACTATGTAGTGCATAAGAAGACGGACATACAATACAGGAAGAAACAAACCATCCCCAAGCCACAGAACAACAAATAAGCATGGCTCAAACCAAGTGTGGCCGCCTGTTGCACAAATTTGGTGGTCGTGCTTTCATCTTGGATGATGAAACCTATCTGATATTAACCCATTCCTCCATCAATGGAAATGATGGATACTACACTTTGGACCCTTCTCAAACTCCAGCTAGTGTTAAATTTGCCACCAAGAAAAAAATTTGAAGATAAAGTGCTGGTGTGGATTGGCATGGTTCCAAAAGGTCTCAGCCAACCGTTGGTGCGGAAATCTGGATTCTCTATTAATGCCCAGACGTACCTGGAGGAGTGTGTTAAGAAGAGACTGATACCTTACATACATAACCACTATGAGCCAGAGTCCTATGTGTTCTGACCTGATCTAGCATCATCGCATTATGCCAAAGTCGTTTGTGCACATCTCCAGCAGGAAAATATTGAATTTGTACCGAAAGAAGATAACCCCGCTAATGTTCCGGAACTTCGACCTATCGAAAATTTCGGGGCAATTTTGTAGGCTGCTGTTTATGCTAAGCAATGGCATGCAACAAACACAGATCAGCTTATTCGATGGATCCGGTACTGTCTATTGTACAACCTTAGTGACAATGAAGTTCGACCAGTCACAAATATAGGAGTGCGTTGTGAAAGAAGGAGAACACATACATATGCTGAACATATTTTATTCAGCAGGCTACATGGAACAAAGGAAAACATAAATTTCCGCTACAACGCAGCAATGTATGGTGTCCACACAAAATAAAACATTTTCGTCCATCTACACGTGACATTGAAGTTCGACCACTGTTAGAGGGGATCCTGTTTACCATGGTGTGCCACAGTCTGCGAATAACTGTGGCAATGCGTCGGGGCATGCTGCGGACGAGTCGTTCAAGGTATTCCACATCGATGCGGTGCCATTCCTCCTGCAGGCAGGCGATAAGAGCAGCTACTGTCGTGGGTCCCCTCTGTTGCACACGTCGCTTAAGAACACGCCACACATTCTCAGTGGGCCAGAGGTCGGGACTCGATGGTGGCCATGGCAGAGTTCGCGCGTGATGGCGACTCAACCATTCTCTTGTCAGCTGCGCTGTATGAGGCCTGGCATTGTCGTGTTGAAAGATGAGACGCCGCATGTGGAACAGGTGCCTTCGCACTGTGGGAAGATGCCGCTCCAGTATGCGTGTATATGCGTGTGCATTTGCAATGCCCTCACAGACGTGTAGTGGGCCAACCCCAGATGCCGTCATGCATCCCCATACCATCACTGACGCAGGTTTCTGTACCCGACGTGCATAACATTTTGCTTCATTTTGTTCCTCCTTCCGACAAATGACTGTTTTCCGTATTTTCCCGTACACAACATTGAAAATGGATTCGTCCGTCCACAAAACCCTGTTCCACTGCCGAAATGTCCATCCCCGGTACATTCGTGCCCACCGTAGTCGATTGCCTTTGTTCAACATGGAAAGGAAGGGTTTACGTTTTGCCTTGTACACTCGGTAACCGCATCGCTGTAGGGAACGGCGAATGGTTCTGGTTGACACTTCAATGTGAAAGCGTTCTCGAGTCCACAGTCGTAATTCGGCCACAGAAACATTATTGTTGGTCTGGATATAGCTCCTAAATATCCGTAGGTCACGCACGCTCAGCAGGCGTTTTCGACCGGGGGGCCTTACCTGGCTCTGTAGTACCCGTATTTTGGTGGTGTTTGATGATGCAGTGGACGGTTGACTTGGGTAAGTTCAGTTGGCGCCCTATTTCCCGTTCACTGAGTCCATCCCCTTGCAACTCCACCACTCTTCTCCTCACGGTGTTGTCAATAGGTTTATTCCTGGCCATAGTGATGATGCACTGCGGTTCCTCGGTGCACAGCATGCGCTTATATACGGCGGACTCCCTTATCGTGTCCGTGACGTCATGCTTCCGTCGAATGCGCCACTATCTGGAATTTCCGTATGGGTCTGGTGCCTGGTCGAAGTTCAATGTCACGCGTATAGTTCCCTGTTATCGTTCTTTACGTGACCTTGGGTGCAACATGCTGGGATCACGATTCTTGCCTGCTCACACGCCTCCTCTTACACACATGCGTCACTTCTGCGGGTCACCCATTCCACCGCCTATGCCTCTGTGCATTTAATCACGTATTCCTTTCTGGTCGAACTTCATTGTCACCAAGTTTGTACGTGATTGAAAGCCGTTCGTGATGCCACAATATTCTTTGTGCTGTGCCTTCCAATATGTCTCACCTTCTTACCTTTTACTGTATGTCTTCCTCAAATATATTTCTCACTGAACCTTGTGCGGATTTTTATTGAACACCCCTTAATAAGAAACATGTCTCAAGAGGTGGAATAATATTGTCTTAACGATAGCTGAACGCACTTATAGGAGTGCCTATTTTAACTAAGCAGTGCATATATCTAGCCATTTTTGCTGCTTCTTGAAAAGGCTTCTAGAGTTTTCAGAAATAAAAAGGGACACTAAAGCTGCACTGTGATTCTCGGATGTTTTTTTAAAAGAGAGAAAGAATGAAACTAGAATAGAAGAAAACTTTCCTAATGATAATTCTAACAATGGGAGGAAAGATAAGCTCCGCTAGGATGCAAATTATCAGAGTTTTGCTGATAACAAGTTACACTTATTGTTGCGATCTTGCAAGTTTAAGACATTGCTGCCATTCTGCAGCATGACAGCCCAGCACGCTGACGTTGAAATGCTACGTCGCCAGTTAGCAAGAAAGGAGATGCAAGCAAGGGCTTATCCTGTGCCTTTAGGACTGGCCCCTCCGAGGAGGAAACTACAGCTCATTCCCCCCTCCTAACTATAACCCAGGGTTGAAGAACTCCCTTAAGAAGACCGAAATAAAGACTTCTGGAGTCATATTTACTCAGAAACGGCGTGTGCGCTCTAGACGATCCATTTGACTCTCCAGCCATGGAGGACAGCAAGGTTAGCTTTGAAGGGATCTCCTTCAAGTCCGAAGAGGTTAAATTCTGGCGAGAGAAGGTTCGCCTTTTGGAGAAAGATAAGACATACCTGATTGATTTGATTTGATTTTAAAATTTTGGGTGCGTCAGCACTTAGGATATTTTGCACCCGTCACATTATACGGGGTTCAGCCCCTTATCTTTTAAAGAACAACTCTAACGTTGCATAAGTAAAATCTTAAAAGCTTAAAATGTTCTGACTTTCGTTAAAAGCTGAAGCTGTAAAGGGGCACTCAGCATACACAAGGACAAAAAACAGGACAACACACACAAAATTATACTGGCCAGAGTGGAATACCATTGTGTAATCTTATCTGTTTTGTTATCACTTCTGCATAGGATTTCTCACCTCCATGTAGGACTGCCTTGACGGGGCGAGGGAGCTTAGTAGGGAGGCTATTATCATTTCATCCATTCTTCATGTCCATCTCTCACATTTTCACAATTCCATCTCATCATTCATATCCATTCCGTTGACCTCCCATTAGCTAAGGGTTCTGCTAGAGGGGACAACTTCGATAAAAAAACCTATCCCAAGATGTTAGTTGCATGTGCCAATGGGACAGTGTTGGCTGCAAGGGTAGGTGCAGTCGCGAACGTGGCCTCGCGGATTTCGGTTTGGCCTTCGAGTAGCCTTCATTTTTGGGGGTAGGCCTTCCTCGACATAGAGGGCATGTCGAGGCGACAATTTATGGACCCTCCACAATAAATAATTTTGTATATGGGTACAAAAAACAACTAAAAACGGGGGAAAACCCCCAAAACGAGCGCGGCCCTCGAGCTCGCTTCATTTCTTGGAAAAGAAAAGAAACATGTCACGTTATTGAAATTGAATTTAAAATTTTGGGAGCGTCAGCACTTAGGCTATTTTGCTCCCGTCACATTATACGGGGGCCAGCCCCTTATCATTACAAATAACAACTCTAGCGTTGCATAACTAAAAATGTTAAAATGTTCTGACATCTGTTAAAAGCTGAGGCCGTAAACGGGCACTCAGCACACACAAGGACAACACACACAAAATTATACTGGCCATAGTGCCAGTCGCCAGAGCCTCGTTAGTCTTTAGTCCAGGGTGCACTACGTGGAAGTGAGGTTGACTTTTGGGCGCCTTCGTGGAAGGTCACGCCTTACACCCCACATGTCACGTTATCTTGTGATTAGTATTGTTCAGAAGACCGATAGTAACGATGAATCTGCAACAACCAAGAAACATGGAACTGCTACTTTGAAGGACTTGTCACCATTTCTTATCAAGAAACAGCTAGACTACGCCGCTGGTTCAGATGTTCCAGAAAAAAAAGCTGCAAAACGGGAGTCTACTTATCCAGACCAGTACAGATCGCCACACCAAGGCACCCCCCACCACTCCTCCTTCACCATCCCCTTCACAATCAGTGTCCTTACACGAGGACATGATACAGGACGAAGCCGCGGATGAAGAATTTATCAAGGTGACAGGGTCTAGAAATGGATTAAGCCTTAAAGGGTACAGCTATGGCTTATTGTCTACAATGGAACCATAACGGTTTCCGTGCACATCTCGAGGAACTGCAAATCTTAATATCTGAATTTGACCCTGCCATCATATGTCTCCAAGAGACACATTTTCGTCCAAATGAATCAGTGATTCTGAACGGATACACGCTTTACCGCACCGACAAGCTTCCTCAGGGTCATCGTGCTCACGGTGGTGTTGTAATCGGTTTTCGAGATACCATCCACTCAACACCAATGTTTCTCACCACCCCCCTCCAAGCTGTGACTGTGCGGGTCCATCTACCACAGCCAATATCTGTGTGCTGTGTCTACATCACAAGGGAGGAGCGATTCTCTCTTGAGGACCTCCTTTGTATATTCGAACAACTTCCGTTTCCTCTAGTTCTTTTGGGAGATTTTAATTCCTACCATCGTTTGTGGGGCTCCGTTCGTACAGAGCCCCGGGGTCAAATTGTAGATCAATTCCGTGAGGCGTCATGTTTAACGTTGCTGAATGATGGGACTCCCACATATTTCAGTCCTTCCTCAGGCACACACTCTGCGTTGGACTTGTCCTTCTGCAGTCCCAGCCTTGCTCCTACCACATCTTCGAGCCTTCACTTTCATCTCTGTGGGAGTGATCACTTCCCGCTCTTTCTCACTTTCAAACATCTTCAGCACTCACGTGAACAACACCCTCACTGGCATCTCAGTCAAGCTGACTGGGGTGCCTTCGAGCGTGAAGTTGACCTTTAAGTCGATCTTGCTTCGACTTTACCAGCAATCGACGCCTTAGATATCTTTGTGTCACGAGTGCATGATGCTGCACGCACCTCCATTACACATCCCAGTGGACCTGCGAGGCGACGCCCAGTCCCCTGGTGGACTGCGGAGATCAGTGCAGCCATTAAGGACCACAATCATGCCCTAGATCGATTCAATAGGAACCACATATCCGCAAACCTCGAGCAGTTCCCCATTAAACGTGCCCGTCGGCTCATCCGTAAGAAGGTCCAACACTTTCCCCCCTTCCTGGAAAGAAGCTATTATTGTTCCCATCCTGAACCCAGGTTTGATTTTGATTTGAATTTAAAATTGTGGGTGCGTCAACACTAAGGCTATTTTGAACATGTCACATTATACGGGGTTCAGCCCCTTATCGTTACATATAACAACTCTATTGTTTCAGAACTAAAATCATAAAATATTAAAATGTTCTGACTTTCGTTAAAAGCTGAGGCTGTAAACGGGCACTCAGCACACATAAGGACAATACAAACAAAATTATACTGGCCAGTCGCCAGGGTGTCGTTAGTCTTCAGTCCAGTGTGTACTAATGTGGAAGTGAAGTTGACATTTGGGTGTATTAAGTGCAAGATCACCCCTTACACGCCCCTGAAACCATGTAAACAAATCACCACAGGCTCGAGTTATAGGCCTAATGCTTTACTGCCTAGCTGTGTGCGCAAGTTCATGGAACGCATGATCAACAAGCGTCTCACCTGGTTTATGGAGGAAAACTCTTTGAAGTAATTTTCAATATGGTTTTCGCTCCAACCGTTCCACACTGGACCATCTGGGTTCAGCTGGAAACAGATATTCAGGACGCATTCCTGAAAAAGAACATTTAGTAGCAGTTTTCTTTGACCTCCAAAAAGCATGACACAACGTGGCGCTTTGTCATCCTAAAGCAGCTCCATTCTTGGGGCGTCCGTGGCCATATGGCGTACTTTATTCAAAACGTGTTATCAGATCGCTTTTTTCGCGTACGTGTTGGCAACTCCTTTTCGGATCTTCACGAACAAGAGAACGGTGTCCCGCAAGCAGCGTATTAAGTGTGACTCTGTGTGCCATAGCAGTGTACGGTGTTACGACAAACATTCTTTCCCCTGTACATGGTCTCTACTATGTGGATGACCTCACGATCTTTTGTTGCTCACGGAATCTCGCGTCAGATTCTCGTCAACTCCAACTGACGATAAACCGTTTCGTTGAGTGGTCCTCCCAAACAGGTTTCACCTTCTCATCAAAGAAAACCGTGTGTGTCCACATTTGTCGTCAGGGTACATGTCATTTAGATCCTGACCTGTACATGGGGAAATCTCCCCTGTGCTTCGTGAATGAGGTCCGCTTCCTGGGTTTTATTTTCTATACGAAATTAACCTTGGCTACCTCACCTTCGGCAGTTAAAGTACTCTTGTCTTCGAGTTCTCAACCTTTTACGCATTTTATCTCATACTTCTTGGGGTGCTGATAGGACGGTACAGCTTCGCCTGTACCATGCACTCATTAGGTCGAATCTCGATTATGGATGTGTTGTGTATTCTTCTGCCCGCCCATCTAGACTTTGCATCCTAGACACCCTCTACCATGCTGGTATATGTGTGCGCTCTGGTGCCTTTCGGACCAGTCCAGTCGCCAGTTTGTACGTAGAGGCATCTGAGCCGTCGCTGTCTCTGCGAAGACAGTGGCTGGTAGTGGACTACTTCCTCCATCTTCGCTCGATGCCTTCACATCCTTCATTTCACACCGTCTCAGACGAGAGTAGGCTGGCAAGGTATCGACTCAACCCTAGTGTCACTAGACCATTTGGTGTTCGTGCAGACGAGATCCTGTCAGCACTTGGTGTTGACAGTGATCTTCCTGGCGTCTCTCCACTCATTCCGCCTCTCCCGACCTGGGAGTTTCCTGCACCTTCTATCGATTTCTCTCTGACTGCCCTTCCATAGGCAGAAACACCAATGGTTGTATACCAGCAACGATGTTTAGAAATTCGTGCGAATTTTAATTTGTTTTAGACGGATGGGTCCGACAGTCGAATCAGTTGGTTGCGCCTTCGTCCTATACTCTCAAAATTCCAGTTACTCGCTACAACCTGCATGTTTCATTTATACAGCAGAGTTGTACGCCATTCTAAAGGGACTGGACTTTGCACACGTCAATGGTCTGAAGAAAGTCCTTGTGTGCTGCGACTCGACCACCGTGTTGCAGTCTCTGGATTCGGCGTATTTCCGGCATCCGGTAGCGCAAGGCATATTCAGACGGCTTGTGTCCTTATCTGCCAGCACGGATGTACACTTCTGTTGGGTCCCTAGCCACGTGGGCATCCAGGGGAACGAAGCAGCAGATGCTGCCGCCAAGTCTGCTGATGCAGACGGCGATGTTCTCGTCCACCTTTTGCCAGCTAGCGACCTGCAGAATGTGTTCCGTTGTTACATTCTTGACACTTGGCAGGCCGAGTGGGATAATGAAATGGGGAACAAGCTTCATGCTGTTAACCCCACCATAGGTGCTTGGCGTTCCTCGTCCCGTCCCTCTCGGCGAGAAGAAGTTATTTTTGCCCGAATGCGTCTAGGACACAGCCGTCTAACGCATGGTCAGTTGCTGCAAGGGCTGTTCCCTCCGTTGTGTCGTGTTTGTACTGTTCTTTTAAGCATTCAACACATTCTCGTTGAATGTGTCGATCTTGCTTACCTCCGGCAGACTTTTAACCTTTCCGGCTGTTTGTCATCCCTCTAGGGTGATGACAGCTGTATTTTATCAAATGTTTTAATTTTTTTTGCGAAAAGCTGGATTCTTCCACCGTCTGTAAGGTTGTTTTTAGTTTGTTTTTTTCTGACTTTTTAATGTGTTGTGTTTGTCTCTTGCAGGTCTTTTTACAACCTTGCACTTTTAGTTGTTTTTTTCCAAGGGGCTAGTTACACCCCTTTTTAAGTTTTCAGTCAGAATTTTAGATAAGGGGATATTTCCTTAAAATGGCCTTAAGTGCCGACGCATCCGGAAATTTTAAATCAATCCAATCCAGTCCATACGATTTCACTGCTATGCTTGGTAGAGAACGAGGATCTACAATATCTCACTAGGGAGCGTTATTGTTCTAGTAGTTCATTGTTAACCTGTATAGATGGCACTCAATGTTAAGCAGCGCTCTCGTAGTTCATGAGGCGCTGGCGCTGCACTCAGAATTATATATAAGCAGCGACGTGGCCCCGGCCAGTTAGTTCTGTGTTGACTCTTCGAAGACTCTTGGTCGAGCTCTGTTCCCGCAAATAGTACAGCATTGCTAGCACATGGGTGCTCAAGATTACAAGAGGGCTTTTTACAGTGTGGCCTACTCTGGTAGGTTATACGAGCGATAGCAATATTTCTCGGCCTACCAGGTAGAACATACGCATTGTTCTAAGCTACGGTTTAGCTCGCAGATATAATTACTGCTGGGAGACGGCCAACTAGTAGATTATACGAAGGGTATACGTATTTTTGATTTTGATTTTGATTTTGAATTTAAAATTTTGGGAGCGTCAGCACTTAGGCTATTTTGCTCCCGTCACATTATACGGGGGCCAGCCCCTTATCATTACAAATAACAACTCTAGCGTTGCATAACTAAAAATGTTAAAATATTCTGACTTTTGTTAAAAGCTGAGGCCGTAAACGGGCACTCAGCACACACAAGGACAACAAACAGGACAACACACACAAAATTATACTGGCCATAGTGCCAGTCGCCAGAGCCTCGTTAGTCTTTAGTCCAGGGTGCACTACGTGGAAGTGAGGTTGACTCTTGGGCGCCTATGTGGAAGGTCACCCCTTACACCCCGGGTATACGTATTCTTTGGCCTACTAGTAGATTATACATTTCACAACAGTCGATTCAGAAATGACCATATTTTGGCCTACTCTGGTAGATTATACGAGCGATAGCAATATTTCTTGGACTACCAGGTAGATTATACAAAGGGTGATGTCAATCATTAAGGGAAAAATAAGCCGTGTTTAATTACTGTCTTTAGCTTAGCTTTATTAAAGTAATTAATTAAAGTAAATAACGTTAAACTAAGCTTTATCCATCATAAGCTTATAATAAATATCAGTTACTTGGTAATATTACTCTTTAATAGGAAGGCAGATTTAATTGTTCCTTGAGTCATTAAATTAACGCCCTTTTGTCCCCATGTCAACACAGAGGCGACCCAATGCCCTAAAAGAAAAATAAGGTACCTTATTCCCCACTGGAGAAAAAATTGAATGGTCCCTGTCCTCCCTCTCCAAGATGCCTGCAGAGGAGATTCGGACCTGGAACTTCAGGAACGACAAAGTGCAGTGAAATCGTATCAGGAGATATTGTGACTGTTTTTGGTGCAGATATCTAATTTCATCCCAGTGAAATAAACTCGTTAAGTCGACGCTAACTTTCATTATGTGTATGTGTATGTATATATATATATATATATATATATATATATATATATTGTGGAACGATTCAAGGGAGACTCTGTAAAATAGGTAAAATCTCTCGCCAGACATCAGTGCTCGGTCAAGCGACAATTTACAAACACAAGGTAACATTCCACAAATAGCGGAAACACATGACATCAGGAGACACGACATTCTTCAATACTACCGGGTTCAAGCCCGCCATCGGCTGGCAAATACGGAAGTGCTATCCAAGCAGCTAGGAAGTATTTGCCAGCAGCTTAAAAGACCTAAGCACCAGAATTCCAGGCTCAGTCAAGTCTCAGAATTCTACCTGTAGGACCACCAGCAGAATACCAGCTACCAGGCCAAGACCTCCACACCTTTCAGGTCTCAGCCCGGCTCGGGAAACCGAGACGAAGCTTTCCCCTAAACAAAACCGCAGTACATTCGCGAGTTGACTATCTTCAGCATCACGGGCTACAACTTGTAGCCGTCGGTCAGACCATCGTCCCGGCGCCTTTTCTAGGGCCAATACTCCAAGACCAGCGTGTGCTTCGTTGCCAGCCACGGGCAAGAAGACCGTGGGCCGTCGAACTCAGGACTCCGTGCTCTGTTGGCTGACGTCCACACTCAACCAGTTGGCCGAGAGGTAAGATGTACGTCATCTACATCCCTTGAAATCATTCCACTCCCTGCCAGAAGCCTGTCAGCGAGATTGTATGGAAACCATAAACGTAACCTAGCTCTACCATCTGACCTCTAAAGCATTCACAGTAACGATCCCCGTAGTTTAAGTAATTGAAACCATTGAATGCATCAATATACCCGAACCCTGAGTGTATAAGAACATCATATCTCCGGCTAGAGAAGAGCTAACATCATGGGTAAACTGAATAACGTTCACCGTCACAACATCGAACCCGATATCTTGTAGTCAAGTATGATTCTGAGTTTACCGCAACTGCAACTGTGTGCCAAGGGCGTGTGTGCAGTAAAGGGCAGTTACAATTTTGGGCAAAAAATTATCTACTCAGATGAAGCTCATTATTTCTGGTTAAGTGGATATGTTAAACAAAATTGTCGTCTTTGGTGTGAAAACAATCCACAAGAAATTCAAGGGAAGCCCTTGTATTCGCAAAATGTCACTGTATGGTGTGGTTTATTGCATGGTAGCATCATCTGACCATTTTTTTTTTTTTAACGAGGTAGGAGATGCAGTTACAGTGACTGGTGAGCGGTACCGATTGATGTTAACAGATTTTTTGTGACCACATTTAGATTAAATTGATTTGGAGGACATGTGGTTCTAACAAGACGGTGACACAAGTCACACTGTTAATGCCACTATCGACGTATTGTAAAAACAGTTTCATGAAAGGATTTTTTCAAGAAATGTAACTGTTATTTGGGCTCCAAGAAGTTGTGATTTAACTCCTTTAGATTGCATTTTGTGTTGTTTTTTTCAAATCTATAGTCCATGCAAAAAGACCACGAACCCTTGATAAATTAAGATTGAACATCGAACGCTGCATTCGTGACATTAGGCCCAAGTTATTGCACAAAGTCATTGAAAATTGGGTTCATCGAATTCACTCGTGTGCAAAAAGTCAAGGTGCACACGTAAATGATATGTTATTCAAAACATAATGTAATAAACTATGTTTCAAAAGAATATAAAAAGTTTGGTGGTATCTGCAATAATTTTTTTATTTTATTTCATTGTAAAATCTATCGTTCTTATTGGAAAACCCTATAGTTTGATTGCTGTTTGTGTGTGTTAACACATATTCGGGAGTTACTGCACCCTTCGTTCAGATTAGTTTTCACTTCTGTATACTCCTGTATAATAATCATCATGCCAACAGTCACTTGTTTACTGCTTCCTTAGTTGTGGACTGCTGCTGAAATCTATGTCGTATGTGTGGGATGCACAGGGGTTTTCTAAATCTGTCCATTTACCATGCGGTGATCTATTGCGTAGTTTCCAATTGTCGAAAAAGTCTAAATGCATTTGTAATTAGCTTAGCAGGTCAGGTTGAGCTTTCTAGCATGAAAACATTGTCTCTCAATGCTTTCGTATTAAAGTTAGGCAGGTCTGGTTCAAGGGCTTCTAGGATATAAAATAATGTCCCTGAATGGAAAATCCGAGCCCTGTTCATTACATTGTATCTGCGTCTGGTATTTTGATTTTGATTTGAAGTTAAAATTTTGGGAGCGTCAGCACTTAGGCTATTTTGCTCCCGTCACATGATACGGGGGCCACCCCCTTATTATTACAAATAACAACTCGAACGTTGCATAAAAATCTTAAAATGTTCTGACTTCTGTTAAAAGCTGAGGCTGTAAATGGGCACTCAGCACACATAAGGACAAAAAACAGGACAACACACACAAAATTATACTGGCCATAGTGCCAGTCGCCAGAGCCTCGTTAGTCTGCAGTCCAGGGTGTACTGACGTGGAAGTGAGGTTGACATTTGGGTGTACTACGTGGAAGGTCACCCCTTACACCCCTGCGTCTGGTATTGTCTCAATTTCTAACTGCCCATATTTCATTTTTAAATAATTGGGAAAGTTAACTCCTGTCACTTGGTTTTCTTTAATTACAGAAAAGACCACCAAGCCCAGGTGGTTCAACTGCTGGGCTAAGTGAACTCTATACAGAGTATGAGGAGATGGAAGTGCTGGTGGATTTCGACAGTCTTCCATCTCAAGAAAATGGAGAAGGAATAAGCAACCATGCAACAGAAACTCCACGTACTTGTGACGGAACTGCAAATACGTCAGATTCCTCAGAAACTGTATGTTCCTCGGAAAGAAAGAGAAAACACAAAGACGATGACGCCATATGTGGAGGCTCTGCGCTCATTGACGGAATGTTTAAAAGAGCCAGTACCCACAAAAACTGACCCTCTAGATACTGCTATGGCTTTTATAGCATCTATACTAAAATCTATTACATCAGAACGGCTAGCATTAGATGTTATTTCTAATCTTGTACAAACTACACTAAATGCCAAAACTGAGGAGGCACGTCAGAATGATTGTATAAGTGTTGGTGTTTTCCTAATGTAAATCTTGTAATATATAAAAATGGATATATGTGGGTATGTTTCTTCCAGCATAACTCTCGAATGCCTAGAGCGATTTCAGCCAAACTTGGAACACATAGCACTTGCAAACTGGAAAGAAATACATGGGGGTAAGACAGCCCTGATACCCCTGGGGGTGGGGGTTGTAAGGGGGGAGACATGTAAAATAATCAAAAACAACTGATATTAGTGTGGAATACATAGTTTTCGGGGTCAGTAACATGAATGGTGACACTCCCAATGCCGTCCAACTCCGAGACACCCTGCCACCCCAGAGGGTGGGGGTGGAAAGGGGTGAAATGTAAAAATCGAAAATGACCGATATAAGTGTGGAATCCATAGTTTTCGAGGTCGCTAAGATGAATAGTGATAGTCCCAATGCCGTACAAGCACAAGGCACCCTTGGCATACCTGGGGGTGGGGGTAGAAAGGAGGTGAAATTTTAAAATAATCGAAAATGACAGATATTAGTGTGGAATCCATAGTTTTGTGGGCTGTTAAGATGAATAGTGACACTCCCAATGGTGTTCAACTACAAGACACCCCTGGCATACCTAGGGATGGGGGTGTGTAGGGGTGATATGTAAAAATGATAGAAAAGGACAGATATTATTGTGGAATCCATAGTCTTAGGGGTCGCTTAGATGAATAGGGACACTCCTAATGCCGTTCCACTCCAAGACACCGCTTGGGTTACATGTAAAACGACCGGTATTAGTTTGAATTTGAATTTAAAATTTTGGGTGCATCCCTCTTTATAGAAAGTATGCTCCGTTACTAACAGTGAATAATCCTAATCAGATTCAAAGGGCTATCACTGTAATCAATAATGATGTTGTTAATCATTGTCTCTCCAGAGCTATCCCTTATGCACTAGCCAAATTCGATAAGAGCTATCCCTTATGCACTAGCCAAATTCGATAAGAATACTAACGGAATCCAATCCTTTCGAAAAACTGATAATAAATTGAAGGACACCGCTATGCGCTTGGTCGTTTTAAAGGTGAGAATTAGTGTTGCACTAATTCTTGACTCAACGTGACTGGAGTACGAAGAAACAGTGTATTTGATTTGATTTGAATTAAAAATTTTAGGTGCATCAGCTCTAAGGCTATTTGCATCTGTCACATTATACGGGGTCCAGCCATTTATCCTTACACATGACAACTCTAACGTTGCATAACTAAAATCATAAAGTATTAAAATCTCCTGACTTTTGTTAAAAGCTGAGGATGTAAAGGAGCACTCAGCACAAGTAGGAACAAAACACAGGACAACACAAACAAAATTATACTGGCTATGGGGCCAGTCGCCAGAGCCTCGTTAGTCTGCAGTCCAGGATGTGGAAGTGAGGTTGACTATTGGGTGCACTATGTGGAAGTAGCACCCCTTACACCCCAACAGTGTATTTGAATCTTACCATTGTTTTACAAAATAAGCATGTTAATGTAAGTGCTGCAAATTCTCACGTCACTGGCTCTTTCCATGAACATGAAACAATATATTTCATCAATTGATCTGGACGAAGAAGTTCCGAGGATGAAAATTGAATTTCAATTTGAATTTAAAATTTTGGATGCGTCAGCACTAAGGCTATTTGCACGCGTCAAATTATACAGGGTCCAGCTCCTTATCGGTATACATAACTCTAACGTTGCATAACTAAAATCTTAAAATATTCTGACTGCCGTTAAAAGCTGAGGCTGTAAAGGGGCACTCAGCAGACATAAGGACGACAAGACACAGAATTATACTGGGCCAGTCGCCAGGACCTCGCTTGTCTGTAAAATGCAGTCCAGGGTATACTACGTGGAAGTGAGGTTGACAGTTGTGTATACCGCTTACACCCCATTTGAATTTGAAGTTAAACTTTGGGTGCGTCAGCACTTTGGCTATTTTGCACCCGTCACTTTATACCGTAATTAAAATAACAACTGTGATGTCGTGACGTAAGGAAAATATTAAAATATTCTGACTTGTTAAAAGCTGAGGCCGTCAGTACACAAAATGCAGGACGACACACAGAATTATACTAGCCATGGGGCCAGTCGCCAGAGCCTCGTTCGTCTGCAAAATGGAGTCCAGAGTGTATTATGTGGAAGGGTCGCCCCTTACACTCCAGAAGAAGAAGGAGATGTTTTTGTCATCTTGCATACGTTAGACCTGTTAAAGTAGCCATTGCTCATTCAAATGATGAATTCATGTGTGTACCATTGTTAGAAATTTGAGAAAGTTGCTCTCGCATGAAGAGGTAATAGACAATATGAGATGCGTATTAGAATCTGTATCAATGTATTCAGATGGAACATTGTACCAAATGCATCCTGTGTTCAGTGTGGAGTTGGGTCTGCAAATAGTTTTGTATTGTGATGTTGGAGAGGCTGCCACAAACAATATGTTCTATACTTCAGATTGCAAACATTCATCCAAAAATGTAACTCAAAAGTTCAATCAATATTTCTGCTTTTCTTGGGTCGAAAACATATTTTGCAGAGACATGGTTATTCAGAAGTTATGTAAAAAGTAATCAGTCTTTTCAAAATGTTGGAGGAAGTAGGTATTGTCATAAAATGGAAACCAGTTATCACATTAAAAGGATCTGGTGGCATGGTGATAATATGTCATCACATGGCATTAGATGTTTTGTCATTCCTGCATGGCCACATCTGATGGCATAAAATCCAACTTCGTACACCATGAATTCCAAATTAGAGATGAAGCATCGTATGAAGCTCATGTTGCAAATGCAGGAATTGTTCCAAGAACTTCCACAGCATATGGTGTGAGACAGAAATCTGCACTGAAATCATTACAGTTCGTTAATGTGACTGATGTTTTACCTCCTCAAATCTTACATGACTTATTTGAAGATGTTGTTTCTGTAATTGTCAAATCTATTCTCAAAGAGTTCATGAAAATTTCTAACATCACCGTGGAAGAAATAGATGAATGCATTTGTTGATTTCAATATCACACTGGATCATCGTAGTTCACCTTTTTCTTTAGGACACACCTTTCCTAATTATGCAATTAAACAAACTGGAAGTGCTATGTGGTGCTTGTTAAGACCTTTTCCTCTCCTCTCTGGAAGCTTCATACCTCCAAGCAGCAATATCAGTGAACTTCTCAATTACTTGTTAAGAGTTTGTGAGATTAGCAACATCTCCATCTTTTGACTTGGAGATGTTAACTGACATGCGAGTGTGTGTAAGAGAAATGTTGATGACAGTAATACAAATTTCCCAAAAATAAACTTTACTCTAAAAATGCATTATCTTGTGCGTTATCCTATGCTTGACATGAAGTTTGATCCTCTAGTGCATTACTCCACCACTCCCTTTTAGTTTAAGCATTCTGAACTAAAGGAATGGGCTCAGTTTACCGAATGCAAAAAAAATTGGGCTTTACCATCACAGTGTTATCCACGGCAGTGATATTACTTTGCTTCCAAGACATATCTCTTTCATGAACCAAACATCACTGAAACTTGTGATGTGTGTGCTGACATTGTGACAGCCTAATATCTAAGGGTTTCATTAGAAGTGAGAACACAAACTTTATTGTTTGTTCTTCGGTAACATAGTGAGAACAGTGCTGTTGTAACCTGGAGTAGTGAAGCTCAAATTCGCTCTGAGGTGCTATGTTCCTAAATTTACGAATTCAGGACTTTAATTTTTTTCGCTGCGCACAATTAAGATGTTGTGAAGAGTACTGTGATCTGCCTGGCGTATGTCCACTCTTACCCTCTCTCCCAACTTGGAAGTTTCCTGCACCTTCTATCGACTTGTCTCCTACTGCCCTCCCAAAGGTAGAAACGCCAATGGTAGAATACGAGCAGGGGTTTTTAGAGCTTCGAACTCAGCACTCCGATTCTGACGTGTTTTACACGGAAACTACCTCACCTTGGAACAAGGAAACCCACATTTCACCACAACATTTTATACTTACTCACCTTGAAACAAGGGCCACCACTCACGCCCAAAGTTCACGTTTACCAAACACACACTTCTCTTTTGTTTATTATGCTTACTCATCTTGAGAAACCACGGCACACATAGTTGAGCTGGATACAACGTCCCAACTCCCTCATCACTTCGCTTTTTTCACATATACTCTGAAGAGCAACGTAAAATTTACGTTTTCCCCCTTGACCTACAATCTCCGAATGGGTACGTTGATAATAATTAAATAGATGAGGTGTATTATCACGATCACAGAAGTAGCCTCCAAGACCTTCCATCGTACGCTCCAAGCAACCTCTTCAGAACAATAATCAGAATGATACGACAAACATTCATGCCCAGATTTATCTGCATACCCTTGTAAACATCCGTAACACATCACCGTGTGCCTGCGTGTATAACCCTTCAGTGTATTCACCACGCACGTCTCATCCAAAACATCCGGAAAGCAACCGTAACTAGCCATCACACAAACCGCCACGTCCAAATCACATGCTGTCCCTACTACGTCGCTCATTTTACGTAATAACACACTCGCGCTCTTTTACTATAGCCTTTATACCAAACTTCCCACATCCCTCCTCTCCTCAACCTGCTCACCTTTGATTCGTGAGAAGTACATATACCCTCACCTCTACATTCCTCCCATCACACACGCTAACGTTTCGCGCCCGGATGGCTCAGTCGATACAGCATCAGACACATCGTCCAGGGTTTGAATCCCTCCTCGGGCTATATGTTCACCCACACCTCTTCCATCTACCTACAACCTCCTACGATATCATTTACTCCCATCGCCATCACCGAGGTTGTGTCATACTCTCCTACAACACTCGGTAACCTTCAATAGTTAAATACCAACCTCATTTGCATAATTTCAAGGTAAACCAGTTTTATAGACCATGTCTTAACTACTATAGGAATATCTAGCCTAGATGCTTCTTCCGACCCCATGTTTAACCTTCTTTCCTCTACATGAATGTGCCCATCATACTCTTCTAAGAAAGATACTCCTATGATAATATCGCACCTTAGCCTTTTTACCACTAGGAAGGTTACTTCGAAATTCAGTCCTTGAATGTTCATCATTATTTTTACCGATCCCTGTATTTTATATTCATCCTTGCTGGCCACCATGACTAATCTTATTGTCTTTCTCGCATGTATCCAATCGAGCTTGATGGTATTTTTCTCTTATTTTCTTCCAGCATTCGTAGCTCATGACTTCAACTACGCTTCCACAGTCTATTAAGCACTTCACTTCCAATTCGATGATTCTGGCTTAACATAAAACGTCCTTCCAGGTTTCAATCTCCCGAAATTTGGCTCTCCTATCAAACATAATTCTAAACTCTCGGTATGTTTCCTCATTATTTCTCCACTAGTTTCTTCTTTCTTTTTATTAGCTCTCACACTTGGGGAATCCTGCAAGAACATTACATGTTTGACACTCTATTAACGTCGTTGTTCTCCAAATTTTTCTCCCTTCGAGATCTTTCTGGGAACCTTCTTTCATTATTGCAGTAACTTCTTGTCAGTTCCATTGCCTCGTTTCTCTCTTCTTCCGCCTGTAATACGTTTCTTCTTTCCGCTTCATCATTCTCTACTTGTCTAACATTTTGTCTTTGTTCTCTTTCCTCTCTCCATATAGTGCTTCCTCCTCTGCCATATCCTTGGAATCTATTTCGGCCTCTATATGGCCTCCCATGACCTTGATATCTTCAGACTCCAACAAATTATTGGTTATTTAACGTTTTCGTTTATATTTCTTATATCGTTTCCTCTGTCTTGGTTTTTCAATGTACCTACGTTCCAAAGCTTCCATCTGTCTTTCCTTAATGTGTTGGCTACAATAATAGTCTAAAAACTTTCGACTAAATTCTCTGAAGTCTTTGAACTTGTGTTGGTTTAACTGGTACCAACCCGCTGCTGACTGTTCAAAACACGTGTCGATGAGACTAAATCATGTGATCAGGGATTGTCATTAACCTTACATTCGTGGTAAGTTTCCTCAAGCATTTACTTGGGCATATGATGCAGTTCCTGAGGTCTTCTCATTGTTGCTTCCTTCTTCGCTAATCTTCCATTTTCTCTTTTTCTTTATTGAGATCTTCTGCCAGACTTTTGTTTCTGTTCTTCCTCCGTCGTAGACTAATCACTGGAACTTTCTTCTTTCATCTCTCTCTTTAAATAAGGGTAGCTGATTAAGATTGCCTTCAGTTAACGGAAGTGAGACGTTGATCGTGATCAGCACGTGAATGTTAGCAAGATGTATGATTGTCATAATAAATATCAAACGAAATCTTCATGTTGAGATTGAAGAATGTTGATAAAGTCCAGAACATGCTGAGTGACTTAATAAGCCGATGATCAGGGATTCTGTGGTTGCAATGACCAAGTGAAATCTTGCCAGCGGCGGGCGATGGTGCCAAGTGGGCAAGATTTTGCTGCGGGACTGCGCTCAGCTGCAGCTCCTTATATATATATATGTATATGGTTACATTTGTGGTCTCGTGAAATTTTTAATTGCAATTTTCGTTGTAGTATTATGGTTATATCTTATGACGTAAGTTATCATATTTACTTTGGGTTGAGCAATATACTGGTGTATGGATTATGTAATGGTTGTATGTATGTAATGTGAGTTCGGCCTTGTGTTGGGCGCCAACTATGACAATCCAGGTCATATGGTCTATGAAGTATGTAATTAGATTATTGTATTTTATTCAAAACTATCGATAATCGTTAACTTGCTAAGATGACACTCTTTGTTTGTTAATCATCCTGGTGGGGCATGAACGCTAAAATTGCTCATTCAATGATGGCAGCAAACTCCACAGCTGATTCAACTGTTCGCTTAAACAGTTCCATTAAGACCGTGTCCTGAGCTGGGAGAAAAGGAGAGGCATTTTTGTTGTCTTTTTCTCACGCAAGCAATGAATACGATGGACATTTTAAGTAGACATGGTACAAGTGTTGCATATATGTCTGTTGCGTGTTATGGACCTCGCACATGGGAGATACGAGGCAAGTAGAATCAAACGGTGCACTCGGATCCATTGAAAGGAATCGTTCAGGAGAGCAGGAAGGAGGAGCGGAGGAACTGGTGGTTGCAAGAAGAAAGGAATAGATATGGACGACTCAATATTAACAGACCGAAGGAATCAGCGGGAATCGTCATGTTCTAGAGACGGAAAAGGGTTCCCTTTTAGTGCAAATAAAGCGCTAAGGACTGGTAATTACGATTTGATGTGAATATAGCGTGTATCGATCGTATAGTGGTGGATAATTGAATTTTTTCGGAACTTGGTGATCCAGACATCATTTCACGCAACAAGACCGTAATAAGAAAAATCATTTTTATATTTAATTGGCGCCACGAATTAGCAAGACAAACATCGTTTTTACATTACATTACGTCGAAACATCTATGCTAGCAAACGTGTGCGAACAATAATGGCCATATATTCCGTGAATCAAAGTAATAGAGAAACGTGGAGGGGGGGGTATGGCCTACTTCTGTAGACATCTTTGACAAGTAAAATGACTAGTCGTAACTTTTACAACGACCTCGGTCGATTTTAATGTTCATTATATTTTCTTTGCAAATAATTCATATACATGTGACGGGAGTTTTCTTGAGTAATACTGCAGATAAGGAAGTCAAGGTCACCATATTTTTTCACCGGAGTGATTGTTAATATACAGACTTACAACGATTGTATCCTTGACTAAACATAAAATTCAAGAGTTATTATTTGTATTAACTTGGAATTGCCTGATTCTGATCAAGGTATAGTAACTTAGAATCTTATATTCTGAAGAATAGAAGCCTCTTTGAATTTGAATTTAAAATTTTGGGTGCGTCAACACTAAGGCTATTTTGCACCCGTCACATTATTCGGGGTCCAGCCCTTTATTGTTACAAATAACAACTCTAACGTTGCATAACTAAAATTATTCAATATTAAAATCTTTTAACTTGTTAAAAGCTGAGGCTGTAAACGGGCACAGAACACACAAGGACAAAAAACAGGACAACACACAAAATTATACTGGCCTTAATGCCAGTCGCCAGAGCCTCGTTAGTCTCTAGTCCAGGGTGCACTACGTGGAAGTGAGGTTGACTTTTGGGCGCCTACGTGGAAGGTACCCCTTACACCCCAGAAGGCTCTTTGGCATCATATGCAATATTTTATGGTGTAGGTTATATTGATAATTCCATTTTAATATTTGGGTACTTTTTGAATTTGAATTTGGATTTAAAATTTTGGGTGCGTCAGCACGAAGGCTATTTTGCACCCGTCACACTATACGGGGTCCAGCCCCTTATCGTTACACATAACAACTCTAACGTTGCTTAATTAAAATCATAAAATATTAAAATGTTCTGACTTTCGATAAAAGCTGAGGCTGCAAAGAACACTCAGCACAAATAAGGACAAAACACAGGACAACACAAACAAAATTATACTGGCCATGGGGCCAGTCACCAGAGCCTCGTTAGTCTGCAGTCCAGGGTGTGGAAGTGAGGTTGACAGTTGGGTGTACTAAGTGGAAAATCACCCCTTACACCCCAATATTTGGGTACTAGTTGATATTATTCTTATCAAGTTATTTTAAACAAAAACTGCCGGATATGATCAGAGCAGACATACATATTTCTGTTGAAAATAATAACGAAATATGCTGCCTAATTAAGTAACTTCCAAACTTTGTCATATACCTGATATGAATCCATTTTATCCTAAGGCGAGCTGGCTTTTATAATCTTTTGCCTCGAAAGGTTATTACACCTTTCGAACACGCTGAATCAAGTTCGATCCACGTATTTACCTCTCAGTCAAAGCTCTGAGGAAATAACGATGCGTGCACGTTCTTGAGATTGCTCGGCGGTCGGACAATTCCAGTTAATGAACAAGAATAAATAATCTCTTGACGAGGTTTTCTTGTACTTTCAATACCATATCTCCACATAATGTTACCAAATGGTAACATATACCCCCAACTTTTAATGCAAGGTATGCACTTATGAAAAATATTTCAGTTTTTATAACACATCTTAAGAGATGTATTCCTCAAGTTATGATTTTTTCCACTCATGTGAAGATGTGTGTGCGATATAGGGTTAAATTATACCGAACGCTACATGGTGTCATAGACGTTTTAAATGTCGAAGAAAACTTGAATTTTGAATTAAACATTTTGGGTGCATCAGCACTAAGGCTATTTTGCACCCGTCACATTATACGGGGTCCAGCCCCTTATTGTTACACATAACTACTCTAACGTTGCATAAATAAATCATAAAATATTCTGACTTTCGTTAAAAGCTGAGGCTGTAAACGAGCACTCAGCACAAATATGGTCAAAACAGAGGACAACACAAACAAAATTATACTGGCCATGGGGCCAGTCACCAGAGCCTCGTTAGTCTGCAGTCCAGGGTGTACTTAGTGGAAGTGAGGTTGACTATTATGTGCACTACGTGGAACGAGCACCCCTTACACCCCTGTCGTGTTACTAAAATATTAAAATCTTCTGACTTTCGTTAAAAGCTGAGGCTGTAAAGGGGCACTCAGCACACACAAGGACAAAAAAACGGACAACACACACAAAATTATACTGGCCATAGTGTCAGTCGCCTCGTTCGTCTGCAAAATGCAATCCAGGGTGTACTACATGGAAGTGAAGTTGACTTTTGGATGCCTACGTGGAACGTTACCTATTTCGTGCCTCGAAGAAAACTGCAATTAAGTGTTCCTTGTTCAAGAAAGAATCCTGAATTTCTAAATTTGAATTTCAATTTAAAATTTTGGGTGCGTCAGCACCAAGGCTATTTTGCACCCTACACATTCTACGGGGTCCAGCCCCTTATCGTTACAAATAACAACTCTAACGTTGCAGAACTAAAATCATAAAATATTAAAATCTTCTGACTTTCGTTAAAAGCTGAGGCTGTAAAGGGGCACTCAGCACACATAAGGACAAAAGAACAGGACAATACAAACAAAATTATACTGACCATGGGGCCAGTTGCCAGAGCCTCGTTAGTCATCAGTCCAGGGTGTACTAACGTGGAAGTGAGGTTGACATTTGGGTGTACTATGTGGAAGGTCACCCCTTACACCCCGAAAGAATCCTGAATATGGTCCAGATGGTCCAGCGTAGAACGGTTCGAGCGAAAGTCATATTGAAAGTTATTAATAAGCTGCTCCTCCAAAAACCAGGTGAGACGCTTCTTAACCATGCACTCCATCAATCTGCACACACACAGCTACTTAAGGCGATGGGCTGGGTTCGAGGGTTCCAGCGAACCACGGTGTTACTAGGAGCAGAATAACAAATCTGACATCAAACATGACGGACACTGCTTGCCCCCTACTTGTCAGCCTGATGCAGTTAATCGCGACAGAGCTAGGGCACAGTGCTGTTCCCTGGTCGCCCGTGGCTACGGAAAAAAAAAACATGCTAATTTCGTTTCCTCCGCATTTTAAGAGTGACCGATCCTAACTTGAGGTCGATATGTTTCATCTGATTCATCCTCCAGTTGGAACTCTACATCTATCATAGCTTAACGGTTTCCCCCCCTGATATTAGCATTAAAATACGTGCAACTCTATAAATTCTCTACTTAAATGTCTCTTGGAGCAATAAAGAAATGAAAATTTAAGTTGAGAAAATTTTGAATGAGATTTTCCGCAGGTTGGCCACATGACCAAACAAAATTTTAATTTTAATTTATTTCGGAATGAAATAAATGAAAATCCCAGCACCTCCATCCACGTATCATTCTCACTAATGAGGGACCGGAACCTGCCACTCCTGATTGACTGAAAAGGTAATGTACAGTAAAATCTCCTCCATCCTCGGTGGAGAGTCTTACTCGCTAGCAAGTTGGTCTGATGGTAATGGCCCAAGAGGTAATAAGTACACACTCGAATGGCAAAACACAACACTTGAGTTTAAACCCCTACAGACTAGATCAGCATGGCTATAGGAATAGGAATACCTGTCAATGTACTGCAGCTGAAATTCCGAGGTGAAGGCTTATGGTTGCGACCATACAAAGAGTATGACCTGTGACTCAGGTCAACACGATCTCACCCAAAATGCCCTCCTGCCTCTCTCTTCGTAAATCGTAACTCACTCCTCACTGACCTCACTCTTCCCAGACATTTACTCCAATCGAATTTACTCAGTAATGCCGACTCAGTTATCTGTAGACCCTTCCTTGATTGATATCATTTGTGACAATCTCTGACAAGACATTCCTTAGATGGTTCTGGTAATTTCCTGATTGGAAAATGTGATGGCTAAATGTCTGGTATTTTAGAGTTTGTTGTACTTTACATTTGAAAGATACTACAGCTCATTACTTTGCCTCCTTCCAGGATACGGGGAAATAATCCTTCAACAAAAATCTGTTAAATACTGTGAGAAGGTAGACACAAACTGTACTGGGCAGATAACGCAGCATCTCGTAGTGGATCCCGTCTACTCCAGGAGCTTTATAATTTGGATCCCGAAACACGCCATTGAACTCCCAGTCGGAGAGTTGTAGGGATTGGTATTAAGACTTTAGAGAACGAGGGATTTTCGTTCATGTTGGTCTTTCTCAAGACCCAAATATGGCTGGTAATTTTCAGAGCTGGATGCATGAGAAAACAATCTAAACAAGCCTCAGGAAGCTTGTTTATGCAGTAAAGCATATATCCATTAAGATTTGCCAAATTGTTTGGCCGACAATGTGCCCCTTGGAGACAAATGAATGAATGAATTTTGGGTGCCTAAGCTGCGATGGGTGACAGCATTTGCAGCTGCGGTAGAAAAGGAAATTTCCTGTCACAACCAAGTCTCGGATTTTCATTTCTAAATGATAGGTTGGGAAATTGCGATTTTATACTGGATGCTCTCCCTTGCAGTTGATGCATTTTGCACCACATAGACATGGCTTCAGACTGTGATCTGGTTAACCACATGAATGGGGCCTTATACGTAATTGGAATTTAAAATTTTGGATGTCTTAGCACCTGTCCCTTACCAGAACTAAAATAACATAACTGTAATGTCGTGTCGTAACTAAAATATTAATATTCTGACATCGGTTAAAAGCTGAGGCTCTAAAGAGGCACTCAGCACACAAGGACAAAACGGAGGACAACACACACAGTCCTACGAATGTTATACTGGCCAAAGGGCCAGCCTCACTAGTCTGCATTTGCAGTCCAGGGTCTACTAAGTGAAGTGAGGTTCACATTTGGGTGAATTAGGAAACACCTAACACCTCACTCTTGTGTGTGATGGCTTTCAGCAGAAGCAGTTAGCATAGACTGGAGGTTTCTGTGATAGAGTGGATGAGTTGTGCAATCAATTCAACATTTACAGACTTCAACATGACAATGAATTGGCAAGGACTGTGACTGAGAAGTCGTAGAATGTTCAGTTTTGGAAGGACCAATACCAGTCCTCATGTGGTAGTTTATGAAATCCGATGGAATAAGCATCTTTTATCGAAGAATGATCGATTAACTGAAATGAAAATTATGGGTGCGTCAGCTCTAAGGATATTTTGCGCCCATCAGATTATACGGAATGCATCCCCTTATTAACAGCTGGGCTGAAAAGCTCGTAGGCTAACATAGTAAAAAATATTTTTTTGACAAAATTCGATTTTATTATTCAATATAGTTGCCTTCGAGGGCGATACAACGATTAAAGCGGTCATACAATTTTTCGATGCCATTTTTATAGTACGATTTCTCTTTAGCCTCAAAATAGGCCTCAGTTTCAGCGATTACCTCTTCATCAGTGCTAAATTTCTTTCCAGCAAGCATTCTTTTAAGGTCTGCAAACAGGAAAAAGTCACTGGGGGCCAGATCTGGAGAATATGGTGGATGGGGAAGCAATTTTATTACGGTTGAATATCGCTAAACATTGGTCCGAATCATCAAAACGTTGTTACTTTTGATCGATTGTGAGCACGCGCGGCACCCATTTTGCACACAGCTTTCGCATGTTCAAATATTCATGCACAATATGTCCAACACGTTCCTTTGATATTTTTAAAGTCTCAGCTATCTCGATCAACTTCACTTTACGATCATTTAAAATTATTTTGTGGACTTTTTTGATGATTTCGTCGGTAACAGCCTCTTTGGGGCGTCCACTGTGTGCATCGTCTTCGATGCTCATTTCGCCTCGTTTAAATTTAGCAAACCACTTCTCAACGGTTGATTTTCCTGGTGCAGAGTCCGAATAATGTTTATCAAGCCAAGCCTTGGCTTCAACAGTATTTTTTTTCGCCAAAAAGCAATGCTTTATTAACACACAAAATTCTTTTTTACACATTTTTTCACAATAACAAAAGCTGCTTCACTCACAATGCTATATCTCACGAACTAATTATCCGGCAGCTGTGAAATTTATACACGTATCTTTTGAAGGTTAGTACTAAGTAAAAATCACATGGATTTAATTCTAGTAACGCCATCTATGAGTCAGCCTACGAACTTTTCAGCCCAACTGTTACAACTACAAAAAAAAGTTGTTTTTTCTTTTAATTTGGAATTTTGAAATTAAAAGTTTGGGTGCATCAGTACTAACACAATTATCCACCCATCATGTTATACGGGGTCCAGCCCCTTACCATAACTAAAATATTCGAACTTTGGTTAAAAGTTAAGGCTGTAAATGGGCACTTAGCACACACAATGGCAAAAAAACAGGACAACAAACAGAATTATACTGGCCGCCAGAGCCTCGTTAGTCTGCAAAATGCAGACCAGGGTATACTATGTGGAAGTGAGGTTGGGTAACCTTAAGTTGACCTATGTCTCAAAAGATAGCCACCTCACATCTCCCTGATACTCTGTGAGCAAAGATAGCCACCTCACATCTTCCTGATACTCTGTGAGCAAAGATAGCCACCTCACATCTTCCTGATACTCTGTGAGCAAATAGTGTGGGACCTTGAGACATTGAAGCCACAGAGTAATCTTTCTGAAATCCCACCCATAGTTAAGTGTGATTAAGAAAGTGTCATGGTACACTGCTGGATACATTTTTTTGCAAACTTACTTACTGTCTGTTTCAAGTTGCTACATGGGTCTAAAGAATAATTGCCGTCGGACAGTTTTGTCCTTGACTTGAAGAAAAAAAGGTGGGGGAAAAAAGTTTTCTATGTCCTCTTACAACAGGTAGCAATTCCATGGCTTGAAGTCATGCTTGCTACAACATTAAACACTAAAATGACTTTATTTATGAAGCATTACATATAAAAGTAGGTAAAAGACATTAGCATGGAAATTAAATGTAACACTGTGCAAAATGGACAATCAAGGCAGCTGAGACATAAACAGCCAGCGAGAAGTGTTTATTTTATGAAGTGATAGGATATGTACGTATTTGAATATTTATGTAACATCACTTTTGTCACACTTTCGGCTGATTGTGTCAATGCAGATAAAATGATAATTACATGGAATTGGTTAAGTGGCTCTAGCAAAAGAGGTGCATGGTCAGGACTCAAGCAGACATGCACAATAGTATGATTGCTATTTGACTATGAAGGCACCGAGGTGCCATATTATAAGAATATGTAAATATTAAGTGCAGTTTCTTGAATACAAATGCCTGAAATTTTAAGTTTACTTTTGATTGATTGATTGATTTGAAAATTGTGGGTCTGTCAGCACTTAGGCCATCTTGCACCCATCACATTATATGGGGCTAAGCCCCTTAACTAAAATAAAAACGTCTGAAGAGTAAAATATTATTACCTGGGTTGAAAGTTGAGGCTGTAAATCCATTCTAGTTCTTATGGCACATGCGACATAAACCTAAAAATGATAAGGCTAATTTTTCCACACATTCTTTCTCGTCTGATACTCTTGATAAATTTCTCCTTTGATAACACCTTCCCTCTTATCTCATAGGAGGAGGCTATAATTCTGCCCTTACCAAAGAAACTTCACACGACCAATTGGTATTTTAGCCGTCTTATCAAAAGCAAGCAGTGTACAAGCAAATAGAAAGTTTTGTTGCCAAAAATCAAATATTGCCTGCAGTACAGTCTGGTTTCTGACCTTCCCACAGCACTGATATGGCACTCATAAAAGTAATAGATGACATTCTACAAACGCTGAACGAAAGTAAGGCTGTTGGACTTATTTAAGGCATTTAATCTTGTATCTCACCAGTTAAGTTCAAGAATGAGTTACTACAGTTTTTCGCCAGGAAGCAATAAAATGGATCCGGTCTTACCTTACTAGGCGAGTGCAATCGGTGGCGCTTCTCTCAGGAGCTACCTGGACTCCTTTAAGATACCCAATGGGGTTGAGCATGGAAGTATTCTAGACCCTTTTCCATACACCCTCTTCACCGCCGACCTACTCCTGTGCGGCACAGTGTACCTCATTGTTATTCTGACGACAAGCAGGTGATGATGCCAATAGAATGTAAAAAATTCAAAACTAGCAATTGATTTCCTGAACCGTAACCTTCATGCTAAATGGTGTAAACGTAATGGTCTTGTAATTAACACCGGTAAGTGCTGCTTTATTAATTGGTTCTAGCGCTGCCTTAAATAAAATTCAAATAAATGGGTTACCAATTAATATTAACCTTTAAACCGCAGTGGTCATATATATGTGTCACGCAAAGTAAGACTCTTGTCGCCGTCGTCACATATATCTGACAATACGAATTAAGTAAAATTTCCACGCTACTTGAACCTCGATACTTTTATATTGTGGTGGAAACACTAACAGACTTTCTGGGAAAAGCTTTCAAGGTTGGAGAACTTTTCCCCCCTTTCAACATGCCCAGGTCACCTGTTTGAGTCCTTGTTAACCTTGTTTTTTGAGCTGTGCCTGCAGACTTCAACATATTGGCTCATTTTACATTTTGTGTGCCAGCTAGGAACATGAAACAGCTTTCATTTCATTACGAAAGGTCCACGCTATGAAAAGAAAGCTAAATTTTGCGGTTTTTTTCCCATAGGAGGGGAAAGATGGGGCAAATTTCAGATTTTTATTCTTTTTTCATGGAAATTTGGGGGGCACGGCCCACCCTAGAGTACTCTTTTTCACTTTGGTGTTCTGAATTGTACACAGTTGCATGCCCTGGTGTCTTAGCTTGAAAACAAAACTTACCCAAAGCAGATTGGTCCAATAGTCTACGAGTTATAACATTTTTCCGAAATAAAATTTAAATATCATGCAGAAAAGTCTCTGCGAATCAGGGGTTACATTCGGCAAACACGCCAAGTGGTGTAAACGTGTGCCAGCTAGGAACATGAAACAACTTTCATTTCATTACGAAAGGTCCATACTATAAAAAGAAAGCTAAAGTTTGCATCATTTTCCCATAGGAGTGGGGAAAGAAGGGGCGAAGTCCAGATTTTTTAGATTTTCTCATGGAAATTTGGGGGCACAGCCCATTCCAGCCTGCTTTTGTTCACTTTGGAGTTCTGAATTGTACACTGTTGCATGCCCTGGTGTCTTAGCTTGAAAACAAAACTTACCCAAAGCAGATTGTTCCAATAGTCTACAAGTTATAACATTTTTCCGAAATAAGTGTACTTATTTAAAATTCGCGAGGAAAAGCCTCTGCAAAACAGGGGTTACTTCTGTAAACCCGCCCGGCGGTTTAAAGGTTAATGATATGAGGGTCTCACACTGCACAACTGTTAAGAACCTAAGCATGATATTTAATCATAAACTTGCTTGGCAAAACCAAGTGACATCTCCAAGTTAAAAAGCCTACGGTATACTTATTTCACTCTATAAATCATTGCACTTACTTTCAACTGGAATTATATTGCATCTTATGCAATCTCTCATTCTTCCCATCTTTGATTACTGCGACATTGTTTATGACGTTAATTTAACAAAAAACAATGCTAAAATTATACAAAAAGTACAGAATTCCTGCATACGTCTTGCACTTACTTTGAGCTCCGCTGGTTGAAGTGTCCGCGGACAATGGGTGTGTGTACCGTCCAGTGGCACCTGGCTATACACATGTAATTTCACCTGAGCGTGCCCACAAAGTGTCGAAAGCAAAAAAGAACTGCGGTCTTCAGAAAGTGTATCTTGCGCATGGTGTTGTGGTGATAACCCTAAACATTGTGGGAGGTGTCGAGCAAAATCCAGGGCCTCAAGATGATCTACAAGAGCTCAAATGTTACACAAGCTGGTTGAAACAGAGAATAGACGATCAGGAGAACAGAGGACGGAGAGAGAACTTCGTGTTTTTTGGTGTGGATGAAGATGCCGGAGAGGACTGGAATGATTTGGAATGAAAGGTGAAAGATATCTTCGAAAGAAAACTCAAAGTGACCCTCCATGATGACAATATCCAGAGAGGGCATCGTGTGAACGTTCAGCGATCACATGGGCCCCGTCCCATAGTGTGTCATTTTTTACGATACAAGAAGAAAGAGGAAATAATCAGAAATAGGACAGCCTTGGAAGCAACTAAATATTTATTGACAATGATTACTCTTCCACGGTTCGGCAGGAAAGAGAAAAGTTGTTACCGTACATGCACAACGCACGAAGACACAGGGCACATCTGAGCTTTCACCAGTTAGTAGTGGACATCAAGAAGTACGCCTTACGCAATCTGGAGGACAATTCACCTGCTCCCCCTCAAGAACCAAATGGACCATCCCCAAGTCCATCCGCTGAAGGTCATCAGCCAGCTTTCCACCCCCTTTCCCCGTGGGACACCCTCCAGAACCATGGAACATCGCAGAATTCGTAGACCTCCCCGTCCCCCATCTGAGATGGTCAACGTAGCCATGCCCAGGGTCCAAACCGGTAAGTTATTATCAGTGAGTGACAGTTCAGAACCTCGATTCAACTCCTGTGTCAAAAATAAACTGAACAGAAATAAACTCTCTCTCTAAACCCTGTAGACTGCCAGAATAATGAGACATGTCATGAAAAACACTTATAGATTATTGTCTACCAGAACGTTCATGGCTTACGTACTAAAATTAAAGATGTTTACGTGGCTATAAACGCCAATAACTATGATGTAGTCATTTGCACCGAAACATGGATGAACTCAACACATAACAGTTCTGAATTTTTTTATGACCGGTACAATGTATTCAGAACCGATCGTAAATCGTTGCAAACTAACAAAAAACTGGGAGGGGGTGTAATGATTGAAATCAAAAGGGAACTTATTGCGATTCAAGTAAAGGGTGATCCATAAAGAACGTCAGATTTGAAAATGATGCCATATTTTTTTTTGTTTGGTTGGCAGCATTGTTTGTGCGATTGTTGTTATCAGTTATCATTGAGGTTTTGTGTTGAGAAACATTTCAGTTGTTCTACTGTTTGTGTGTGTTGTTAACGTACAGTAAGGAACAGCGAGTTTTGGTTGTCAAAACGCACTACAAGAATGGTGAAAGTTTCACAGTGTCTGTTCAGAAACTCCGTACGATACTTGGTCATCTTCATGCACTGAACAAATCAACTGTTCGTAGGTTGATCAAGAAATTTGAAATAACCTGGATCAACACAAGACATCAAAAGCCCTGGATGCCTTCAAAGTCGCTAGAGTGAAGCAAACCTTGCTGTTGTGCGTGATTCTGTTGCTGTGAGTCCTGCAAAATCGTATCGTCGTCGTGCTCAAGAACTGGATATGGCGCCAACAACAATGCAAAGAATCTTGACGAAATCTGCACTTGCACGCATACAAAGTGCAGTTAACGCAGGAACTGAAACCAGCGGATCATGGAAAACAAAGGCGATTTGTTGACTGGATCCTTGAAAGGGAACGAGAGAATGAGGGTTTCGCAAAGTGGATCATTTTCAGTGATGAATCTCATTTTCATTTAAACGGGTTAGTAAACAAGCAGAATTGCCGAATATGGGGATCTGAGAACCCAAGAGTGATTCAGGAAAAGGAAATGCATCCTCGGAGAGTTACGGTTTGGTGTGGGGGTTTGATCGGTCCTTACTTTTTTGAAAACGAAAAAGGAAATGCTCTGACAGTGAATGGAATTTGTTATCGTGCAATGCTAACTCATTTTCTTTGGCTTCGTTTGGATCAAATGAACATCGAAAATGTATGGTTCCAACAAGACGGCGCAGCGCAACTTGCCACTCTTCAGGAGAAACAATCAATCTGCTGCGTGAGAAGTTCCCGACAGAATAATCTAGTTGCGAGGAGACCAAATCTTCCCACCTCGATCTTGTGAATTGACACCATGTGACTTTTCTTGTGGGCGTACACCAAGTAACAAGTTTACCAGAACAAACCCCAAAATTTGTTGGAACTTAAGCAAGAAATTCGACGTCTCCTCAAGACACTTGATGGGGAAATGTGTGATAGAAGGTTTAAGAGATTATCCAAATACAGTGATATTATAATAGTTAAAGTTCGAACCATTCCTGGTTGTTATGTATATGTATGTGCAATTTATATACCTCCTAATTCTGATACTGCGCTGTATGATGCTCTCTTCCACTGTACATTGCCCGCAGGGGAGTCCAATTCTGATAATTGGTGATTTTAACATTTTGGAAATTCGTGATACAGATTGCAAAGCATTAAACAACAATAAAACCTGTCAATCATTATGTAACTTTCTCCAACTAACTGGTCTACAAAACAAAAATAATAATAGAAATAATTATGGGAAAATGCTTGACCTAGTACTAACAAATCTGAACAACATAAAATTGTCCAGAGAAGAACCTCTGTCCGTTCCTGAGGATAAGCATCACCCTACTTTATATTTGAAAGTAAGTCATGTACTTTGTAAAACAAGAAATCCGGAACCAAATGAGAAACACTCTAATTTTAGGAAAGCGGATTTTAACAGTATGTATAAAAAATTTACTTTGATAGATTCGGAAGAATTAAAATTGTGCTAAGACGTTAATATTGCAGTTCAAAAATTTTATCAGATCGTCATGTCCGTGTTCGATGATTGCATTCCTCTTTCAACCCCCTCCTCCCGCCACTACCCTTGTTAGTTCACGCTTTAGATTATAAGGGATCTGGTATCCAAAGCAGAACATCATCCTAAAGTGAAGCATAACGTAGGGAATACTCAAATGCATGCAGCAAAATTAAAAAATATACGAACCATACTAAAAAAGAATATTCTGGATGCGTACTCAAACTACTTGAAAAGCATTGAAGCTAGTGTAAAAACAGGGGACATGAAGCAATTCTGGTCTTTCATAAGACCATCATATGCACAACTTATCTGTAATGAAAATCAAGAACTCGACAGAAACAACTCAATTGCCGAAGCATTTGCGAAACACTTTCACTCTGTTATGAACCACCAACCCCTCTGTCTGAAACCGACACCTATCTATCTTCTATAAATTTACAAGATATATCAATCGCTGAAGTAAAAGCAGCAATAAAGAACCTTAAACCTAAAAAAAATGGCAGTGCCTGATCTTATCCTCCCTACGTAATCAAGGGGTGTGGTGAGTCTAAAATATCCGCTACATATACTCTTCAACCTAGTAATACAAACATCAAGATTTCCAAATAAATGGAAATTGTCCCAAATTTGTCCCATACCAAAAACATCAGAGAAATCTCAAATTTCAAACTACAGACCAATTGCGATACTCTCTGCACAAGCTAAACTATTAGAACAGATTCTTTATAAACAGTTTTTTGCTCACATAAAACCAATTCTCTCCTCACACCAGCACGGATTCGTACCAAGGAGATCTGTCGCGATGAACCTCGTAGAAATTACAAACGTCATTTCCACTGAACTTGACAACAGAGGCTAGGCAGACGTTATATACACAGAGTTCTGAAAAGCATTCGACACAGTAAACCATGATATTCTTTTGAAAAAATTAGCATTTTATAACTTCTCCTCTTCCCTCATAGAATTAATGTGTCCGTATCTCAAAAACAGAAAACAATACGTAAATTATCAAGATTGCTGCACTCATGAATTTGTAACTGGCTCAGGCGTACCTCAAGGTTCTAATCTTGGTCCCTTGTTGTATTTAATATTAATTAATGACCTACCAAAACAGCTTAGAAATTCCGAGAAACTCTTATTCGCTGACGATTTAAAATTCTATAGGAGCATTCACAATGAAGATGATTCCATTAAATTACAAGAGGATATCGAAAATCTCAATGCATGGTGTAAAGCAAATAAAGTTAATCTAAACCATAAGAAATGCAGGGTTGTAACATTTACCCAATCGAAATCCCCACTACAATATAAATACGAAATAGCACACACACAGATAGACAGGGCAAACTCAATAACAGATCTTGGTGTAGTGTTCGATGATAAATTATCGTTTCAGTTACATATCACAAAGACTGTTAATGACGCACATAGAGTTCATTATGAGAACTGCAAAAGAATTCAATGAAAATAAAGTGCTGTTATCATTATTTAACCTATACGTTAGGCCCAAATTAGAGTACGCATCTATAGTGTAGAGTCCACAAACCAGTAAACAAATAGATCTTATTGAAAAAGTTCAAAATAAATTCACTCACTATATAGTTTTTAGGATAGATGGCGCATATCCAGAGATGACACCTTATAACGAATTACTAATTAAATTACATATTACCTCCCTTGCAAACAGAAGAACCATACATAAGCTTCTTTTTCTTTTCAAACTTCTTAACGGCAAATTGGATTATTCCTCTCTGGTTTCAAAAATAGCTTTCTATGTTCCGATCCAAAGTTGCGATCAAGAAAGCAATTCTTTGCAATTTCCCGCACCCATATAAAATCCGCAGAAATGGCTCCCCTGCGAAGAATGTGTAGCTTGCATAATGAATGGTGAGAGAGTGGCGTACACTTGAGACATATTTGCTAAATTTTCTGAGTATAAACGCTATTCATTCTTACTTAATTTTTAATTTTTTATTATTATTTTTTTACCTTCTTTATGTGTATATATATACCCATACATATATGAATGTAATTGTGTAAGACTTGATTCATTTTTATCCATGGTAATGTATAAGGATGATATATGTAACCTCTATATGTATTTTTTTATATCTGAAAATGTATATATATATTATTTTTATGTGTATAAATCCTCAAATGTAGGGCATTTACTGTGCACTGTAAAAGGGCAGATACCTGTTGTGCACAGGATAATAAATAAATAACATACTGCCTTACATAAATGACCTCAACTGGCTGAATATGACATGTCGCAGAAAACTACATCTGGCCTGCACAATTTTTGAAATTCTGCAAACAAAAACTCCAACACACTTATACAACAGACTCCAATTTAGACACGATACACAACTCGGCACTCGATGAAACTTCACCTGGACAGATTTTCACACTTCATATTCCTGTCATCTTTCTAAGTTGTTTCTGCATATTGTTGAAATATGCTGCCAACAGATGCTACCTCGTGTGCAACATACAACAGCTTTAAAATGGCAGTAAAAAAATACTTCTCGATGAGCAGAGACAGAGCCACAATACACATGACACATGATTAGATTCCGAATGCTTACGTTGAAATCGAAACCAAATAAATGAGATTAGAACCAGAAACTAATGTTTTGATATTTGTGAATAAGTAAACTTGTTTTATATGCTTTGTAGTGTTAGATACTGAAATATTTATTACGGATAAATGTAATGGAATACTTATGTTATAGTAGAATTTTTCAGCAAAAAATGCAGGCTCGACCAGGACTCAAACCTGGCATACCGTGCCAGTGCTATACATACCACTGAGCTACCAAGCCAGTCTGGTATCGCCTGTAGTATTGTATTTTTGTTTGTTAAATTGTTCAAGATTTTGCAGGTTAAGTGGTAGAACAGCCACAGGCTGAACTTCGCCCATGAATAAAGCATTTCTAATTCTAATTCTAAAGGAGCACTTAGCACATCTAAAGAGAAACACAGGACAACACAACACGTCTCCACAGAGGATTATCCTGCCTGTGGATCCACAGTTACCGGGGTGTCCTACGTGGAAGTGAGGTTGACACTTGGGTGCCTAATCAGAAGGTCACACCTTACATATCCAACATTTTACTTTTCTAATATCAGTATTTTACTGAAAAGTTTGCAGTAGTTCCAAGGTCACAATTTGCTTTGATGCATTTACTGTTGAATTGAAGAATTACAAATATTATGTATAGCATCAGCAGTGTTAAAAACACTAATCATTTACGAAGTACGTGTTTTACATTATAAAATAACATGATCAGATACAGGAGTGAAGGAGTTCCAAGTGCAATTTCAGTTATTTTAGCCACTTTTATATCAATTGCTTCATTTACTTTTAAATTTCAAATCAGCTTCAATCTATCATCAACTCGTAGATGGCATATCAGAATAGAAGTTCCAGGTAATTTTACCATTTATAGCCCATATATTAATTAGTACTTCTTCGGAATCAGAATCATTGATTTTCCTGCCTTAAAAATCAGCTTGATAATATATTGCTAGGAGGTTTTGTGTATCGCACTGTTCTTTATCTTAAGCCCTCTTCCACTTCTCCCCCTACCTTTTTCTTGCAAATATACTACCATAAAGCATCTCTATGGCATTAATTACGGTATGCATGATTTATTTTTCAACTAAAGGGAAAGCTCTCACACCAGCTTTCATTGTTTATGTAAGTTTGATACTTCCTGATACTCCCAGCAGGATCTTAAATTATAGTATTTGGTTCCCACATAATCACTAATATAGGCAAAGGGATGTGACGACCTCATTGCCCAGTGACTTGTTCACTACAGTCAGTCAACCAACAGAGTGAAATGGTCAACATTTTGCTCTGTTGGGATTTACAGAGCTGTCCTGTCATGCCTCTATGAGTGTCCCACAATCGGCAGAAGTGGGGTATGGTTGGTGGACTACAATGTGATCCTTCCAGCTAGATCCAAGGGATCCGCTGACCAACGACAGGTGCGGTCCTGCATTCATATTAGGGGTTAGGCGTAGAGCTGACAACTCTGCACTGTAAAAAGACATGTCAAGAAACAGCAATATGAGGTCATGGATGTTCCCAAGGTAAAACATTCCGGAGGTAAAATAGTCCAACATTTGGATCTACATTAGGAATAAGGATATTAAATTAGGCACCTGGAATGTTCTGAGCCATTAGCGGCCTGGGGCATTTCAGTGTACAGTTAATGAGATAGTTAAGTATAAATTAGATGTAGTAGCTGTCCAGGAAGTTAGGTGGCCAGGAGAAGGGAATTGTAAAACTAAAAATTATACTTTTTTCTATGGTGGTACTGAAAATCATAATTTTAGAACAGGTTTCTTCATAAATAATAGAATTATCTAGGCTCTTAAAACAGTAGAATTTATTAATGATAGGATATAATATGCAGTTTTACAGGGTAGGTGGTGTAAAATTATTTTAATAAACATACATGCACCAATGGAAGATAAAGATGATAATGCTAAAGATGATTTTTATGCAGAGTTAGAACAGGTCTTTGATAAATTTTCTCAGTATGATATGAAAATTCTGTTAGGTGACTGTAATGCACAGATCTTGCCATATCATGGCCATGATCCGTGTGCAACTTTGGTGATAGATTTGGCGGGAATTTTGGCACGTCGAGTAGCCATATTGAAAGAAAAGTTTTGAAGTTTATGGAAGATTACATATGAAGTACAGTATATGTCTCATTTCAGACTACATATATTTGAATAAGTTGGTGAACTGAGGTATAGCTTAGGTGACCAAGATATTTTGTAGATCACTGAAGTTTATGGGTAAATTTTCATCGGAGGGATGAAACTCATCCTGGTACATTCATTTGCACCCGCATCGCAATTTTCTAGTTGTAAGAACAATGTAAAATAAATTGCTTTTATTGAATTAGAGTCTTGTTCAACTCCACATATAAAATATGCGCTCATCAATGTAAATTCTTAAGACAAACATTTGGCATACAATTTGAATTAGCATTCACGAATGTTATAATGCCAAAACATTATATTCTTTCCTAATTGCTAGGAAAGTGAAATCGCTATGGAGCATTTGGTACATGGCCTTCACTGAGGATGCTCAATGACAATGATACACTAGTTCATGTTCTTGCTTAAATATTTGCTGTCAATAAACACATAATATTGACTTGGGATTTTGCAATTCATTAAGCCAATGTATGTCCATCTCGTAGGGTCACAAAGAATTTATGAATGCCTACCGGTTTAGTGGGTTCATGACATATATTGGAAAGGAAGGTTAATTAGTTGGGATAAGACTGAAATTTTGTTGGGTGTGGGGGGCTAAGTGAATGGTTTGACTAATCGAGACAAATTGACAATTGTGCTTCATATCTCTGTGGTCCCATTGTCATCGCTACAGCACTAATCGAAACCTAAACAAAACAGTAATTTTGCCTGTAGTATTATATGGGTGTGAAACTTGGACCCTTACATTGAAAGAGGAACATAAATTGAGTGTGTTTGAAAATCAGATCCTTAGGAAAATATTTGGGCTAAAAGGGATGAGGAGGCAGGTGAGTGGAGAAGGTTACATAATTTAGAACTACATAATTTGTATTCATGTCCAGATATTATTAGAATGATTAAATCAAGAAGACTTAGGTGGGCAGGCCATGTGGCACAAATGGGAGAGGAAAGAGGAGTTTACAGGATTCTTGTTGGGAAACCAGATGGTAAGAGACCTGTAGGATGGCCAAGACGAAGATGGAGGGACAACGTTGAGATGGACCTAAAAAAAAATCGGTAGGGATGGAAAAGAGTATATAGAACTTGCTCAAGATAGGGAAAGATGGAAGGCCTGTGTTGCTGCAGCCATGAACCTTCGGGTTTAAGGAGGCTAGAGAGTTAGTTAGTTCGTCATTTACTTTATTTTACTTCACTCTTCTGGCAAGTTTGGCTATTTCTGATGATGGGGGATGAATGGCGATGAGATGGGTGAAAGGATTATCATAAGCATACAGAAACAACACAAGACAAGCTCCATATAAATTATACTGACTGTGGATATAAATGCCACAGCCTCTGCAGTCTGCTACATTTGGTATATTTTATTTCGCTTCTCTGTCACTTGCGGCTAATTGTGATGAGGATGAATGATGGCAAGATGAAATAGATGAAGGGACAATTACAACACAAATCCCATAGAGGATTATACTGGCCATGGGTCAAGATGCCAGAGCCTAGTACAGTTCCGGGTGCACTGCATGGAAATGAGGTTGACATTTCTGTGCCTTTACAAAGAATTGCCCTTTAAATCCAGAATAAATGTACCAGGAGCCCTTATGTGCACTCAACGTAGACTGAAAGACAAGTTGGGAGCAGTACTCAAAGAGTTCTAACCTAAATTTTAGAAAAATCTTATTGGTATCAAATAAAATTAACTATTCTTATCGCATTCCATCAAGATCTGCATTGCTATAGCAAGATGTCTGAAATTCCACAATCTAGGAAAAGTACCCAAATCTCGTCATGCCTGCCACAGTTAACTCTCTCCGGTCCCACTGCACGAAAAGGTCCAAAGTGATAAATAAAATCAAGCAGCGCAAAATCTGCACATGGAAGTTCACAATGAAAGGAAGGCTGCAATAATAAGGATTGTGGCAATGAGTTCACCATGCGAACAAAGAAGAAAGGCTCAAAGCACTGCAGCTCATTAAAACAAAGCAAGGATAAAAGAAGAGAGCAAAAGTTAACTATGTACCCAGCAGCAAAAGATTTCATTGATCGATTGATTGAATTAGCTCATTTTAGTTCGCTTTTCGGCCAATTTTGGCTAATCGCAAAGATGTGGATGAATGGTAACGCCATGAAACAAGAAAGGACAAACACAAGTGGTGGAAATCATACAAAAAGTCCCAGAGAGGATCAAACAGACCATGGGTCCAGCCACCAGAGCCTTCTTACTCTGCAAAATGCTATTCAGGGTGTACTACATGAAAGGGTCATCCCTTACACCTCGGTTGACACTTGGGTGTCTTCTGAAAGATTCACTCCTTACACTCCAGATGCCTTGTAAAGCAAAGTGGTCAAATTGGTGATGCTAGGTGGGAAATATACCATGGAACCCGCCATGTAAAGTTTAACACAGGCACAAGTATTTGAAAAACACATCCCCAGGTAGAGTGGATGTTCTTCCCTGCCCTCTTCAGCATGTCTTTTGGTTGATTGATTGCTTTTCTTATATTATGGGCACATCAGCACATAGGCTATTTTTGGCCGGCACAAGACAGGCTTGAGTTGGTGTTTTAAGTCCACTTTATGTATAGTAAGGCTAATCAGGACTGGATATGCCTTCATGGCATGGTGCTGTGCACAGGGGAGCACTTTACCTTTTTACCTACAGTTTAAAGTGGGATCCGAACCACTTGTGCCTCCACTGGGGATCGAACCTGGGACCCCTTGATTACAAGGCAATCACGCTACCACTGCACCATGGGGCACAAGACAGGCAACTAACAAGAAAATAAAGTATATCTATTAAAAACTTTCTCACTCAATATTTAAAACTAATTCATTCATTCATCACTGAACAAGAACTAAAACTAGACTGCCTCTGAGAACTAAAACATCCTCAGCTGAGGCTCTAAAAGGGCACTTAGAACACGTCTCCACAGAGGATTATCCTGGCTGTGGATCCAGGTGTCAGAGCCTCGTTGGCTGCAAGAAGCAGTTACTGGGGTGTACTACGAGAAAGTGGGGGTGACTTTTAGGTGCCTTGCCGGAAGGTCACCCCTTTCACCTCAGCATGTGAATTGGCACTCTGCCACGCTCCTCTCGAATTACCACTTGCAAAGCATTCCCATCTGGAGTGTTGGTGGCGTACACATTCTCCTCCAGGCATCCCCAGAGTTTAAAATCCAATGGTGTTAAGTCTGTCTCTCTCTCTGGCCACTCAAGGTTACCACGACACCTGCTGACTCATCCAAGAAAAGTATTCCCGGTTTATGCGTATGGCATAAGAGCAAAATGGGGTGGTGCACCATCCTGCTTCAAGTGCTCATCCTCTGCTAAAAGGCCATCCATCTTTGTAGGTTCTCCCAGAATACTTTTTGGATCAACCTGTGCACATCATAAAAAGAAAGAAAAAAGTTACAAATGTTGAAAAAGGGCAACTCCACTACAAAAGGGTACTACTTAATATGGCATATATATATAATGTCTTAAATACTCAGTTCAGTTACTTATTTGACCTACTTCCTGTCAAAGGGCAAGGGGGTTTTTGAAAGGAAGAAACTTTGTTCAAGGTAAGCAAATGGCATTTATTTTCTCCTCCAATATAGTGTTGATAGATTGTAAACATGCAAACAAAAGTTACTGTCTTATTCAAGTACGTATGAAAGGGCAAGGGGGTTATCTTCTTTCAGACGTGCATGTATTCTTAATCAGCATAATTGCTGATTGTTGTAGTAAGAGATTTAGGAGGCTTCATTCTCTGCACAACAAGGTAAATGTTCATTCTTATTGAAAAATTTGAACATTGCAAGGAAATCATCATGCTTAACTTCTGTTTAAAAATGGCCACTTTCGTTATTACACGAATAACAGAAAATATTATGTGCAAACTGTTAGCTCTAAACAGAAACTGCCAATGCATGTTCTGAAGATCAGGAATATCAATAATGCAATGTAATGTTTACATATATCTCTACACTAAAGTTACGTAGCATGGTTGTGTCAGCAACAATATATCAAGAAATGCTTACTGATTCCTGTACTTACAATATGTTCACTTAACTGGACTAAGTGAAGACAAGAAGAAACAGAGCAGAGAAAGGAAGCCTGAATGGATAGGAGTCCAGAAGGAAATAAAGCATTGGACCATTTCCTGCACCCCTCAATGTGCATGCACTGTCTCATCCCCCACCCACTCATCATTTGGGCACCAGGATGACCGAGAACCAGTTTCTCCCATTGTCCTCTGTGCAACCTACAACGTACTTTTACACCCAGTGAAACCTATGGTGTGGTCTTGCACTGACTTCAAACAGAAAAAGAAAACTGAAAATGATTTTATCTCTCTCATGTAAAAAGTAGCTTATTTCTAAATTTCAAATGTTATTTTCACGTGGAATTAATTTGTATACAAAACGGTCAGTTTTTCGGTGGTAACTTAATATTTGAGTAGGTCCAATCAAATGAAAAGGTCCAACGGAAAACATCCTGAAATACGTGTTACCTGCGACAGTGCTTTTGGGTGCTGTGTATGCCCATAGGTGAATGTGACACGTCAGTGGCAGGGGACGAGAGCATGCGCAATGTTGACTCGGGTGGCGTTGACTAATAACCACTCTTTCTCCCCTCCAGGTGAAACGTGGTGCTGTGTGACGGAACAAAGGAGGTTCCGCTCACGGACGTGACCATGGAAGAACAACGTGGTGTGATACGCTTTTCTGCACACTGAAGGTACACATTCAGCGGACATTTACCAGAAAATGCAGGCTGTATACGGTGACAAATGTGTATCGGAAAAAAAAATACTGAGGAAATGGTGCCGACAGTTTTGTGCTGGACACAACACACTAAAGGACAATTGACAAAGTGCATTCCTGATGTGAAAATGAATGCTATTGACTCTCTCATTCAAGAAGACAGACGGATTTCCCTCTCAGCCATTAGTGACCAAGTTCAAGTGTCATACGGTAGTGTGCAGGACATTGTCGAACTAGTCTTAAAGCGGAAAGTCTTTTGACCTTGACAAGGCCATCTGAACCCCCTGTGATGATTATCTGTTAGCATAGCATGCTTTCCTTCTTGGCGTTTCGATGGGGGCGTAATGAAAGTGAAAACAATTGTGTTAACCTTCTAACGTGTTATGGTATTACATCTAGAATTGCTCAACTACTTTATAACCCTTGGCATATTTACTGGGGGTACAATGACAGGTGCTTCCCCCTCCCACCAAGTCCCATGATTAAATATATAATGAAAATAGATGAATGGCAATTGTTCCCACAAACGGAAAGACGTTCGAGCAACATAAAAATAACTTTCTTCAAAAATATCCTTTCAGACTGTCTAAGAATAGACAGAAAGCCAGACCGTGGTACTTTACCTTTCACCTTTTTTTTAAAGAAAGGAGATAATTTATTTTGTACTTTGCTCAAACATGGGTCTCGGAATCTCCCTCGGACCCTAGTTTGCTGTAAAGGGAGAATCTTGCACCACTATAGGCATTGAACTGGTTATGTAAATCATTTTGCAATATATTATGGGCACTACCAACAAATAATATATATATATATGTTAATATTTATCGTTAAAATAATTTACTTGACACTCAACAAACAAAAAGGAACCCGTGATTAATGATCAATTACTGCTATTTAGCTGTCACCATCTTGTATTAACTTTTGCATTAGTTTTATGGGGGAATTTTGTATGCTATTTACAGGATCTGCAGAGCTCTTATGACCGCCAGTGAGCAAAATCCTGAAACACCACATTCTCTTTCCAAACACCAGGGTTTTTTTACAACCAGTTACAGAATGGCTTGCCAGTAATGAGTATAAATAGGAGATTTCACCTCACAGCAGAAGAGTTGAGAGAATTATTTTTTTTGAAATTTTTTATATTTAAAATACACAGCGTAATACACAGGGCAAGAAGGTGCCAAACTGGGTGGCAACGATGGTTTAACTTCCCTTGGTATATAAGATTCAGCATAGCGTGGGGCAAAAGTGGCATACACTTCTTACCGTATTTGATGCGGTAAATAATTCATAACATTTGAGATATTTACAGTTCACAGGATGCCTAGTCTACATGAATCGTACTCCAAATTATGTTCCTTTCCAACAGAAGAAATACTCATCAATAGGCAGTAGGCCCGTACCCAATTTTTTTTTAGGGGTGGCCAGATCAGAATATGTGGGTGTGTGTGCGCGTGCATGTGGCGGACCTCACCGACGGCATAGTGGTGGCCTTGTAATCAAGGGGTTCCAAGTTCAATACCCCGTGGAGGCTCATAGTGCTTTGGGCTCCACTTTTAACTGTAGGTCCAGTCCTGATTAACCTTTCTATGCATAAAATCGATTGAAAATCAAACTCAAACAAACACATTTATATGTGGTATTCATAAACTATCAAATTAATTCCTTAACTATCTGGCCGGCCCCAGTGGCAGAGTGGTAGTAAGCACATCACGCTACGACGCCAGGGGTCCCAGGTTCGAATCCCGGCCTGGGCATGGGTGTTTGTGAGTATCCATTCATCATATCATCACTCATCTCCATTTTCGCAAATTGGTCAAAAGTGGCGCAGCAAGCGAACTAAAATAAAGCAAATCAATCAATCAATATGAAACCTTTACTAACATGTTCAAAATGTCAAGAAATGATGAAATATTTGAAAAGTTTGTATGAAGTGTGAGATTTTATTTAATTCTCGCTTTCTATTAACAATGATCAATAACATTTCATACTTCTATTAGTCTTGCATTCGTGTTTTACTTTGATTGCATATACGTATGTTGCTATTGGTGTAAAACTGTTAGTGGTTGCTCGAATGGAAATATTTCTTTGTCTGAGCTCAGTGCCGGATCTACAAGCTGCAAAACCCAGAAATGCGGGGGGGGGGGGGGGAGAGACAAGTAAGCCTTTAGGGGCCCTCAGCCATGTGCATAGTAGAGGGTTCGTATATGTGTATGTAAAAACTAAACGTAGTTACTCAGGGGTACAGAATGGAATATAATATGTGTATATACAGTTAAGGTAAAGTTAAAGTTCCCTGTGCATAAAGCACCGTGCCATGAAGGCACATTTAGGGTATGTGGGCACCACACATTTTTGATGTCGACCACTTTGGAGGTGATGTGACCAGCATGACGCTGTGACCACCTTTACCCTCCACCACCGGGTACCAGTTTGTTTGAGGCTGGGTGGGCCCTAGAGCAGCTTGATGCAGGGACAATGCCGGAAAAATTTTGACCATAAATCACCCACCCCAGGTCTCCCGTGTGGCAGTCAGGCTAAAATATCGAGCTCCATAACAAAGACTGTATACATATGTGTTTTTGTCCTCTTAACGGTCCAACCCTTGCTGATCAGAGCTATGGCACGCAAACCATCAAGAAATGACACAAACATGACCGATGTGCTGCTCTGAAAGTGTGTTGTAAGAAGGAACATTTTCTTGCCAGCTTTTATCTGCCACGCGGCCTTCGCGAACAACAGTTCCCGGTGTTCCAGTCCCAGTGACGGGAGATGTGCGTCCCTTAGGCACATACTCTGTGTTATATTGCTATCAGGTGATGTGTCGCTTAACCCAGGTCCTCCAGGATCGGTAGTGAATGACAGTGCAGTGTTTAACATACATTACCATAATGCCAGAAGTATAAATAACAAATTCCTACACGATTTTAACGTGGCTTTTGCTGGTGATTTTGACTACGACGCAATTTGCATCACTGAATCGTGGCTTGATAGTTCTGTGTGCGACAGCGAGTTGCTTAGTGACCATTACATGGTATTTAGGAAAGATAGGCAAGATGTGTACTCTGAACGTGCGGATCATTGTGGTGGCATCCTGACTGCTGTTATGTCGGACATAGGAGCGAGAAGACTGACCTCCTCCGAGACCGAAATGGAAATAGTTTGGGTGGAAATCCCCTTGAACGTAAGTAGGAAACTTTATCTAGGACATGTCTACATTCCCCCTCCCCCTCTCCCAACGATCTGGATAAGCTTCAACATTCTCTTCTCCTCGTACAATCGCAGAGTCAAAATGACATATTAGTGCTGATCCGTGATTTCAAACTTCACAACAATAATGTGGCAAAGAAGTAATAATGAAAACAAGTTACATCCAGAGTGTATTAAAGACTCAGGAATAAATCGGGACTTTCTAAAATTAGTATCTGAAGCAGGCCTATCTCATGTCAACCCCTTCCCCACCCGCAAGGACCGGTTTCTAGACCTTATCTTTGTGAATTCAATGGAAACCCACCCGAGCGTGTCACTGGAGGAATCCGCAGTTCCCTTCCCTCTGACCACATAGCGGTACAATGCAGTGTTGCCATATCTCGTGTCACCAAGGCTGCTAACATTAAAAGTGGTCACTCACATCCTTGGCATAAAGCGAGTATTTCTGAGATCAAGAGCCTACTTGAACGTGTACCATGGGACATCATGCAGCTGACAGATATGACGTTGACGAAATGTGCGAAACCTTCTATGAACTGTTATTCTCATCATTTGATGACACTGTCAAATTAGCTCACACTGACAAGTGGGGAAATAACATCAAAGCTTAAGGGCGTACAAAAAGGCAAATCCACAGGTTCAGATCTTCTTCCCTCACACTTCATTTCTGCTTGTGCAAATGAACTCACTCCCCCGTTAGTAATCCTCTACAATAAAATCCTGGAAACAGGTTCTTCCCCCGCCGATGGAAGAAAGCTCTCTTGACCCCAGTTTTTAAATCAGGAGACAAACACAATATTAGCAATTACCGTCCAATCTCCCTTCTGCCAATATTCTCCAAAGTATTCGTATCACTCATTTTCGATCACCTCAGATAGAATCTAAGAACTGTCATAGGCCCTCAGCAGCATGCTTTCGTGTAGGGCAGATCCACAACCACAAACTTAGCATTGATAACACAAAGCATAGCGGACTGTATAAACAACAAAGGACAGTTGGATGTAATCTACACAGACCTCAGCATTCGGCAGAATAAACCATTCCATCCTTCTCCAGAAACTACTTAGTGTTGGAATCTGTGGTAACTTGCACAAATTACTAGCAAGCTATCTTTGTGATCGCACACAAGCAGTTGTACTAAACGGGTTCACCTCGGCCGAGAGAAGAGTTTCGTCAGGAGTCCCCCAGGGATCCAATTTAGGTCCATACCTTTTCCTTCTGTTCATCAACGATATTTTGAGCCACCTACAAAAAGTCAATATTCTAATGTACGCAGACGATATGAAACTGTATTATCCAATCAGCTCATTGAATGACTGTCACACGCTGCATGAAGGCCTAAACTCCTTCGCAAACTGGTGTAATGATCATAAATGTGAATAAGTGCAACGTAATGTCGAACCTGTCGTTCAACACCCATTATCAAGCCTTAGTGAAAAGGTGTATAAAGCTAGTTGGTTTCATTAGAAGAAATTTTCTGTTTAATTTTTCTGTGCCTACGGTTGTAAAAATATACGTCGCACTCGTTTGTCCTGTACTGGAATACTGTAGTCCCATATGGAATCCACAGTACAAAACATAGCAAGAAGAAGTGGAGATCATCCAAAGGCAATTTGTGAAATGGCTGTGCTTCAAGGCGAACATTGAATATCACAAAAAGAACTATACATCTTATGCAAGCATTTTGGTCTGGAAACTTTGTTCAACAGAAGAGTCGTCAGTGATGTCATTTCTTTTATAGAAACTGATTAATCACGGCTGTGAGTGTTCTGCACTGTTAGCAAGTATACACTTTAATGTAGGCGGACACAGTGCAAGAAACCGAAAATTATTCTACACGGAGAGGTCATTGGTCAACACGCATAGGTTTTCACCTGCAGTGCGCATGGAGGACACGGTGAATGAACTATTAAAAACTGTAGACTTTGATATGTTCACAGATTCACGTAGTGTGCTAAAAAAAAGATAATCTCAACAATAAGTTCATAAATTGATGTAAATATTGTGTACATAAACGTTCATACTTTCATGGATTCTTCTTTTTCTCTCTTCTGTCTTGTTATTTATTCACAGTGTATTATGTTCAACATAATTGGGAAAAGTATCCTCTGCTGGACAAATAAATAATAAGAATAAGAATAATAATCACTGCATGATTTTAACAAATGTATAATTTTCCAGGTGTGAGAAAACTGTCACATATACAGGGTGTCTCATCTAACATTGCAACCTAAAATATTTCGTGAACAACCACAAATATTGAAAAACTGTTTTCGCAGATATATAGGTATGAGAGGGGCTCATGGAATTAGTGGACACAATATGTTCAGCTACATAAGGAAGTACAATTTTCAACACAAACTTAGTTTTTCTTAATGGAAACCCCATTAAGAATGGAGTTTGTTACATTGAAATACGTCAAGTAATTGTAACCTGAAGTTGACGCTTGAAACAAACATTCTCACAAGTTGATTCGTGTGTCGTAACATACATATCCCCCTTTTGAAGCTATTTGTGTATCATAACAAACAGGTTACTCTTCTGCATACTATGCGTTGTGCTTAGGAAAGTTGTTACGTTCCAACAACTGCGGGTTACAATAAAATGTACAGGGTGGCTCAATAAGTCACTTAACACCCCCAGTACAAGGCCACTGCGGCATGGAACGTGAAAATGGCGATGACCAATCGTTGACTGGCCAAGGAGGAACCACATTGACGTCACCCGCATGGTCGGCAGCTATCTTGATGTCCGCCATCTTGAATTCAACTTCAGAAATTTAAATGGGAAGGTGGTCGTGCGACATATCAAAATGGGCTAGAATTTCACCAGGAACACAACTGTGACATTTGTTTTCACCTAACTTTAATTGTTGCAGAGTTAACAATACCACAAAGTTATGGCTCAATAAGTCACTTAACACCCCAGTACAAGGCCACTGCGGCATGGAACGTGAAAATGGCGATGACCAATCGTTGACTGGCCAAGGAGGAACCACATTGACGTCACCCGCATGGTCGTCAGCCATCTTGATGTCCGCCATCTTGAATTCAACTTCAGAAATTTAAATGGGAAGGGGGTCGTGCGACATATCAAAATGGGCTAGAATTTCACCAGGAACACAACTGTGACATTTGTTTTCACCTAACTTTAATTGTTGCAGAGTTAACAATACCACAAAGTTATGGCTCAATAAGTCACTTAACACCCCCAGTACAAGGCCACTGCGGCATGGAACGTGAAAATGGACATGACCAATCGTTGTCTGGCCAAGGGGGAACCACATTGACGTCACCCGCATGGTCGTCAGCCATTTTGATGTCCGCCATCTTGAATTCAACTTCAGAAATTTAAATGGGAAGGGGGTCGTGCGACATATCAAAATGGGCTAGAATTTCACCAGGAACACAACTGTGACATTTGTTTTCACCTAACTTTAATTGTTGCAGAGTTAACAATACCACAAAGTTATGGCTCAATAAGTCACTTAACACCCCCAGTACAAGGCCACTGCGGCATGGAACGTGAAAATGGACATGACCAATCGTTGTCTGGCCAAGGGGGAACCACATTGACGTCACCCGCATGGTCGTCAGCCATCTTGATGTCCGCCATCTTGAATTCAACTTCAGAAATTTAAATGGGAAGGGGGTCGTGCGACATATCAAAATGGGCTAGAATTTCACCAGGAACACAACTGTGACATTTGTTTTCACCTAACTTTAATTGTTGCAGAGTTAACAATACCACAAAGTTATGGCTCAATAAGTCACTTAACACCCGCAGTACAAGGCCACTGCAGCATGGAACGTGAAAATGGCGATGACCAATCGTTGACTGGCCAAGGAGGAACCACATTGACGTCACCCGCATGGTCGGCAGCTATCTTGATGTCCGCCATCTTGAATTCAACTTCAGAAATTTAAATGGGAAGGTGGTCGTGCGACATATCAAAATGGGCTAGAATTTCACCAGGAAAACAACTGTGACATTTGTTTTCACCTAACTTTAATTGTTGCAGAGTTAACAATACCACAAAGTTATGGCTCAATAAGTCACTTAACACCCCAGTACAAGGCCACTGCGGCATGGAACGTGAAAATGGCGATGACCAATCGTTGACTGGCCAAGGAGGAACCACATTGACGTCACCCGCATGGTCGTCAGCCATCTTGATGTCCGCCATCTTCAATTCAACTTCAGAAATTTAAATGGGAAGGGGGTCGTGCGACATATCAAAATGGGCTAGAATTTCACCAGGAACACAACTGTGACATTTGTTTTCACCTAACTTTAATTGTTGCAGAGTTAACAATACCACAAAGTTATGGCTCAATAAGTCACTTAACACCCCCAGTACAAGGCCACTGCGGCATGGAACGTGAAAATGGACATGACCAATCGTTGTCTGGCCAAGGGGGAACCACATTGACGTCACCCGCATGGTCGTCAGCCATCTTGATGTCCGCCATCTTGAATTCAACTTCAGAAATTTAAATGGGAAGGGGGTCGTGCGACATATCAAAATGGGCTAGAATTTCACCAGGAACACACCTGTGACATTTGTTTTCACCTAACTTTAATTGTTGCAGAGTTAACAATACCACAAAGTTATGGCTCAATAAGTCACTTAACACCCCCAGTACAAGGCCACTGCGGCATGGAACATGAAAATGGACATGACCAATCGTTGTCTGGCCAAGGGGGAACCACATTGACGTCACCCGCATGGTCGTCAGCCATCTTGATGTCCGCCATCTTGAATTCAACTTCAGAAATTTAAATGGGAAGGGGGTCGTGCGACATATCAAAATGGGCTAGAATTTCACCAGGAAAACAACTGTGACATTTGTTTTCACCTAACTTTAAATTTAAGGGCAATTTCCGCATGGGAGAGTGACACGTCCTTTCCTTTTTGCTTAAATGTTTATTGTTCAAATAATCGTTAGTATGTGATTATGTGGTATTTATTGTTAGACCAATCACTGAAAATGTCCGGATATTGACTTACAGGTATGTACATATCTTGTAGTATTGGTTGGCATGGGAAATACGATTGTGTTTTGTCTTTACATAAAAGTTTAAAAGAGTGATGATGTGAATTGATCGTGTCAAGAGTAGCATATTTCCTTTTTCACTGATCTGAACGAAAATGCCACTAACACGTGAGGAACGGATTGCCATCATATTGATGTCAGGGGAGAGAAGTACGCGAGACATTGCCCCAGACTTCAATAACCGCAATCCTGCAAGACAACCGGTGTCACATGTGGCCGTCAGCCAGTTGCTGGCAAAGTTTCAAGATACTCGATCTGTGGACGACAAGCCGCGACATGGACGTCCGAAAACAGCTACAGATGAGGGTACTGCTGTAGCAGTGTTGGCATCATTTGCAAAGTCCCCAACCCGTAGCACATGGAGACTGGCGCTGGAAAGCGGTGTAAGCAGGGGTTCAATTCAAAGGATTGTACGTGACCACCACTGGCATCCGTATAAGATACAGCTGCAGCAGCACCTTAGTGAGGACGATCCAGACAGGCGTTTGCAGTTTTGTGAGTGGGCTATAGCACAACTGCAACGTGACCCTGCCGTCGGTAGCAAGATTCTGTTCAGTGATGAGGCTAATTTTTATGTGTCGGGAGAGGTGAATAAGCAAAATCTGCGGTACTGGTCACCCAAAAATCCACATTGGACAGATCCCAGCAAGGTGACGGGAGGCGGGAAGCTAATGGTGTGGTGTGGTACTTGGGGTTCCCGACTTGTTGGTCCATTTTTCATTGAGGGCAACTTAAATGCAGAGGGCTACTTGCTTCTGCTACGGGAGCAGATCTTACCATCCTAACTGTCTGAGGATGGGAGCTATCCTGAATGGTTCCAGCAAGATGGTGCTCCACAGCACTATGGGATGATAGTCCGTCAGTACCTGGATCAACAATTCCCTCACCACTGGATTGGTCGCCGAGGGATTGTGGAATGGCCTGCACGCTCACCTGACCTGACACCATTGGACCTTTACCTCTGGGGACACCTGAAAGCCATGGTTTATGCTACGAAAATCAGGGATCTGGCCACTTGCGCACACGCATTGTGGATGCCTGTACTGCAATAACTCCTGAGGTTCTTCAGAATGTGGTAAGGTCATGGGAGAGATGATTACACGTGTGTGTTGCGCAAGAGAGACGTCATATTGAGCATGTGTTATAACTTTGTGGTATTGTTAACTCTGCAACAATTAAAGTTAGGTGAAAACAAATGTCACTGTTGTTTTCCTGGTGAAATTCTAGCCCATTTTGATGTCGCACGACCCCCTTCCCATTTAAATTTCTGAAGTTGAATTCAAGATGGCGGACATCAAGATGGCTGACGACCATGCAGGTGACGTCAATGTGGTTCCCCCTTGGCCAGACAACGATTGGTCATGTCCATTTTCACGTTCCATGCCGCAGTGGCCTTGTACTGGGGGTGTTAAGTGACTTATTGAGCCATAACTTTGTGGTATTGTTAACTCTGCAACAATTAAAGTTAGGTGAAAACAAATGTCACAGTTGTTTTCCTGGTGAAATTCTAGCCCATTTTGATATGTCGCACGACCCCCTTCCCATTTAAATTTCTGAAGTTGAATTCAAGATGGCTGCCGACCATGCGGGTGACGTCAATGTGGTTCCCCCTTGGCCAGTCAACGATTGGTCATCGCCATTTTCACGTTCCAAGCCACAGTGGCCTTGTACTGGGGGTGTTAAGTGACTTATTGAGCCACCCTGTATAGTTTGTACATAAGTAAACTGACAAATTATCTAAAACATTCTGATACATCTTTCTGAGTTAACAAATAACTGTTAATTAAAAAGTATAAATTTTAAACATTCCGCCATCAGTTACATGCATAAATGTTAGTGCATTAACATCTTTCTAATTTTTAATTGGGGTTCATTTATTTACGTCATAATTTTTAGTACATTGGAACAATCAACTCTTCTAGTTTGGTCATGACGAATCTTTAAGTTTTCAACTATTAAACTTTGCAGATTATACTCTTTTTGCGTCAAATTGATTTATCAAATTTATCAAATAAAGCAAGGGCGTAACAAAGTACACTAATTAACAAGACGTTTGTGATAATGTACGTACCTCAGAACTGTTGCTGAGAAAATAGTATTTTCAGACTCTGAAAAGGCCGGGATGATACTTATCTATGGCGAGTGTAGGAAAAATTCAGCACATGCGTGCAGCTGTATGCACGACGGCATTTGCGCTCAGCTCTACAGACAGGCATAGTGAAGGATGCGCTTTTGCACTCAACTTCAGGTTACAATTACTTGAGAACTGCTTGACGTATTTCAATGTAACAAAAGCCATTCTTAATGATTTTTTCCATACTTTCAAATGAGCTGAAAACAAAATGGGGTTTCCATAAAAAAAAGAAGTTTGTGTTGAAAATAGTACTTCCTTACGTAGTTGAACGTATTGTGTCCACTAATTTCATGAGCCCCTCTCATATCTATATATTTGTGAAAGCAGTTTTTCAATATTTTTTGTTGTTCACCAAATATTTTAGGTTGCAATGTTAGATGAGACACCCTGTATATACAAATTTTGAGTTGAATTCAATATGACCAATGGGGTTCCCTCAAAGCCTACGTGTTGATTTATTTTATTTTACTTTGCGTTTTGTGCCTCTTGGCTAATTGGCGAAGATGGGGATGAATGATGACATTGATGAATGGACATTCACAAACAACCATGCCCGAGCAGGATTCGAACCTGGGACCCTTTATATACACTACTACTCAATATGCATAAAATATTAATCAGAAAATTACTTTAATCAGAGCAGGAAGGACGTCCGGACCCCAACTCCCCACCCGAAAGACTAATTAAGTGCGAAAATTAAATAATGAAAATATACTCATTTAGCCTTTGTTGCATAATATCCTCTGAACTTATTGGAAGACAATATTGGGATCATAGGACTTTGAAGAACAGGAAGGACGTAGTTAGGAGGTCCGAACCCCTCTTCCCACCCGAAAGACTTATTAAGTACGAAAATTGAGCAATTAAAATATTAGCATTTGTTGCATAATCGGTGGTTATTAATTCCCTTTGAACTTTTTAGAAGGCAAGGATTATATTGGGATCATACAGCACTGAATTACATTACAAGGAAAATTTCTGTACATTATTACTCAAAATAATATGCATAAAATAACTTTTTTTTCTCCAACTACATGTAACATCATTTTTGTTATTCGATAAACATTCAATTTTTCATCTATTTGACATTAATTTCATTTCCAGGGCACTTGCTTTTATGTAAGTTATTCCGATCTTAACTACAGGTAAGCTACGTAATGAATATGCTGTTATATCTCTATTATTATCTATTTGTATAATAATAATATAATATTAATTTGTGTATTGTAATTATTATAAATTTGATTTAATATAATTATTTTAATTAAAACATTATTATTATTATCCCTGAGACACTTGGTTTGGACCCCCCAAAACATATTTCTAGATAGGTGTCTGTATTAAACAGACGATTCATAGGAGTAATTAATATTCGTGTTATTGATCTGACAGACACACTTACTCAGAACATTTTTCCTAGCAATCTAGCCTTCACACTAATGATGGCCAAAAAATATCCAGATTCCGAAAAATCTAAAATCCCGATTTGGAAATTTTACTGTCTGAATTTCGGGGATAGAGGTTTATATATAACCACTTTCCATTTTTCAGGTCAAATTTATTAAGAAAGCTCTCGATGTGCTTCACTTTAAGTATCGCTTTTATCGCCCAGAGTTTCCTCCAAGTACCCACCAAGTACTCTGGCTGGGTGCCAGAGCCCCTTGAACATGTGCAAAAAATCCCGGTTCTCCCACCGGGGATCGAACCCGAGTCTCCAGAATGGTAGGCAGATCATATACTCCGTAAGAAGAAAAAGTCTGCATTTAGCAACCCCAAATTCACATGTCTTGCAAGAACACTGTTATCGTCACTAAGCTAGTGTAACAGGAATTATCATTGTAGGAATGGCGCCTTTTTTCAGACTCTTCTTTGGTGTAATTCCTACTAATTCGGAATATAAATCACATTCGTAACACACTGGTTTAAAAAGAAAAATAGCAACGTGAAATTTGTCTTTCAATAGCATTTGTTTGGAACTTCACATCGGACGGAGATATGCGGTAAACAATATGGGAATTTTTCATTTTTATATATATATTTATGCACTTGCAGCGTAGCGAGACATAATTTGTTGTCACCCAGACACTACAATATGAAATCCATAAAAAAAATTACTGGAAATACACAAATATAAGCGCAAGGGAAGAACATAGAAACAAGTTTCCCTTGCTAAAACTAGCGGATACCAAACTTTCCCCAGCGATCTGTCATTACTATGACGTCACAGTTTTACAACCACCTTGGCTTGCTCAAAAGGGTCGTTATGAATGAACAGACCTTCCAAAGCAGGCGGCAAACAAGTCAACGGACCTTGGATAATATTTTGCGACGGGTTCAAGATCTGTCGATCTGGCATTGTCTGCAGAGCTGTAGCTGTAGCTAGAAATGTCAGTGCCCAGGACACGAATAGATTTTTACACTCTCTGTACCGAATGTTGACTTCCCCACCTGGATGTAGCTGACATATTTGGATATTAAAGAAATATTATGTTTGAATCTGATGAAAATACACCTTTGCATTCAAGAATTATGGCTAATAGAAGCCAACTTGTGTAGCCAACTTCATCTCCATTGTACCAACTCCTTCTTAGCAACTCCGACATCCCAAGTCAAGGGCACATAAGACCCTCTTCCTTGTTCTCTGTTTAGATAAAACCAGTTATTTTAGTGTCAGTCTGTCTTAGTACATAATTTCAGACCAACATTTTTTGATATGATGGAATTCTGAGGGGAATTTTTTTCACTGCATCATCGGCAAGAGCTGTTATCATCAAGTTGCAAAGGAGATATATTCCGGGAAACTAATGGTTAGATATGTAGCAATCAGGAGACAGGAAACTGATTCTTATCTCCAGACACACAACAAAATATGAATTGTGTACATTGATGTTTATTCTGTCGATACATGTTCGGCTCTTCTTCAGAAATCGCCTTGAGGAAATATTTCAGTCAGGAAGCGGAGATATTGGTAAAATTTCAGTAACCACCAAACGTCTCTAATTCCCTTTTTTTCACATTGATACTTACGTATTCTGCATTCCTAAGGATTCTTGAAGGTGGCATTTCGTTTTTTTTGTTCGGTTTCGCTTGCGTTACACGTGCTATGGCAGAGAAATCTTGACTAGCATTGTCCATAATCAGTGGTTATGCAGTGTTACAACCTTCTTCATAGAAAAATACCTACTTTCGTTTTACTGATTTTGTATGTCTTTCAAGGTTCGAAAAACGAACGAACCATGCACAGCAAGGTTAGGTTAGGTTAAGCAAACAGTTAAATTTGTTTTTTTAAAATCAGAAAAAAAAATTTCGGGTTCAAAAACACCACGAACCATGCACGGATAGCCCCACAAACCATTCATAAATAGACCCACGAACCATGCACGGATAGCCCCACGAACCATTCATAAATAGCCCCACGAACCTTTCATAAATAGCCCCATGAACCATTCACAGATAGCCCTACGAACAATTGATAAATAGTGCCATGAAACATGTACGGCAAGGTTTGGTTAGGTTCTGTTAGGTTATGCAAACATAGTGAAAATTGTTTTTTAAAATTAAAAAAATATTTTTTTTCGGGTTCGAAAACCCCACGAACCATGCACGGATAGCTCCATGAACCATTCATAAATAGCCCCACGAACCATGCATGGATAGCCCCATAAACCATTTATAAATAGCCCCATGAACCATGCATGGATAGCCCCACGAACCATGCATGGATAGCTCCACGAACCATGCATGGATAGCCCCATGAACCATGCACGGATAGCACCATGAACCATTCACAGATAGCCCCACGAACCATTCATGGATAGCTCCACGAACCATTCATAAATAGCCCACCGAACCATGCACGGCAAGGTTAGGTTAGGTTCTGTTAGGTTACGCAAACATAGTTAGAATTGTTTTATTAAAATTAGAAAAATTGAAGATAATTTGGCAACTGTCTGATATCGCCCAAACGGATTTCTTCAAATTTACAGGCGAAACTACTTACTGAAATCACTTTCTGTATCATTGTCGAGGTTCTTCGAGGTATTTTCTTTCGCGGAAACTAAAAACTTCACCATAGAATGCTGCAGAACAATAAATAATCAATTGTTACATAAGGAACTTGCATCTTCTATAATATTAGGCCGTTGTTTCCATTATGTATGTGCAGGTGGCGCTCGAAAGTCATGCGGTCTCGGCAGTGTTTCCAAACGTGCCTTTTTTATTTATTTTTTTTAACTATGCTTACCTAACGAAACCTAACCTAACCTTGCCGGAAATGGTTCGTGGGGCTATCGTGAATGGTTTTTGGGGCTATCCGTCAATGGTTCGTGGGGCTATTGTGGATGGTTTTTGGGGCTATCGTGAATGGTTTTTGGGACTATCCGTCAAAGGTTTATGATGACATAATAAACACGAAAGTAGGTATTTTTGGGTTAAGAAGGTTGAAACACTGCATACCCACTTCAAATCGACAAAACACAAGCACGACTGCATGCCATATTGTCTGTTACCCAAGCATAACAAGGAAGACAAATAATGACTTCCAATATGAAAAGCTAACACTATTTTATGGAAAAAGCCATAACTTCACCTTAAAGAATCTTCCGCAATGCAGAATATGTAAGTATCAATGCTAAAATTAAGGAAATAAACGAGTGAGAGGTATTCAGGCCTTATCAGACAAGTACCGATAATTCATTTCGGTAACAGTAGTATAAGCTGGAGACGGATTTCTTAAAATTTACAGGACAAAAGACGAGAAAGTACTTACGGAATTGCATTCTTGAGGACTTTCTGAAGTCGGGGAAATTGTTTTTTAGAATCGTGCAACGTATTTTGCCTGTAAATAAGATATTTTTCATCAATCATGCATCTCCGTTGTACGATAGCTCGTGCCGCCATTACCGTAGACTACGTGAATCAAATGTTCCGTGCGTTCGGTTATGTAACCCCCTCACAGTGTAGCAACCACGCGGAAGTTTGACAAGATGACGTGTGAGCGGTTTTTTTTCCAATGTAAGGTAAGACTCTAGTTTACGTCGTTTTCATAAGGAATACGTGTCATATATCGTTCGAAGGCTTATTTTATAAGGAATTCAACAACGTAAATCTCAAAGCGAGCAAAAATTTCCTGAAGGAGTAAATCGAGAAAAACCAATGTTGTCCGGATATGTACAATTGAACGTACTGAGGAATTTTTTAGATGATGAAGCACATATTTAGGGGTGAAATGAGTGCTAATGGAACCTAACCTAACAGGCCTAACCTAACCTCATAGGCATACCTCGACCCCGTGAATGGATAGTGGGGCTATCGTGAACAGAAAGTGTAAAAAGAAAAAGGTACTTACCCGAAGAGATGCCGGGTGCCGCACCACGATCGCGCACCGCGAACGCAAAGAAGTAATCACCATGCAGATAAGGACGTAAAGTAGAGTCTAACCTCAATTTTAGCTTAAAAACCTTTTGTGAATAGTTTGTGCGGCATTTATTGGTTCATAAGTTTTGAAACACTGCACATCAGCTGACGATAGACAACGTGAGTCAAAATTTGCCCGCTGAATTAGCAACGACCAATAAATGATTATAACGTTAAAAATAACGCTTTTCTCATGGAAAAAAAAGTGATTTCCAGCTTGAAAAATCTTCCGCTATGCATATGAGGTAAGTAGCAATGATTTTTATTTGAAAACAAACGAGTTTAATGTGTCTCCGGCTTATACTACTGTTACCTTTATTTCAATATAACATATAATCTGGGTTTTTGGACATTCAAATTCCTTCACAATTCCATGGTGAATTACAAATTCGGTAACATTATCGTATGAGGGAAACGGATTCCTTCAAATTTACAGGAGAAAGTACTTACGGAAATCATTTTCTTTAGCATTTTGAAGTTCCTGAATATAGATTTCATCCATTTTAATGTGAATGCAAGTTGTTTTCTGCGAAAATCTCTGTCTGACATGCTGTTTCTGCTCCTGCCATTTGCTTTCTGCATGAGAGTGCATTCTGTGTGTTAAGATGATGCAACCCAGTAGCCAGTATTTCAGCCTCCCCGTGTTTTCACTAAAACCACGTGTCGAGTATTTTTAATATTTTTTTTTAACTATGCTTGCCTAACCTAACTTAACCTAACCTTACGGAAAATGGTTTTTGGGGCTAACGTGAATGGTTTTTGGGGCTAACGTCAATGGTTTGTGAGGCTAACATCAATGGTCTGCGACGTATTAGCATAATTTCAAATCCGGGCACGAAAGTAGATATTTTCCGGTGAACGAGGTTGCAACACTGCATAAATCGACAAAACACTCTCAGAACGCCTCCTAAACCAGTACGCTATCACGGCCATAATGTGTTACAGATTCGAAACAACAAGTAACAGTAAGTACTCCTAAATAGAAGAAATAGACATTATCTTAGTTAGAAATGCATTATTTCACCTTAAGAAATGTTCCGCATTCGAAAATAACACGTTAGCAATGTAAAGAAGTCCGAAATATATGATTCGTAGGTGTTTCCCTCATACGATAATAGTACCACAAATTCTACTGGATCTTCAGCGCCGTGCAATTTCACCATGCATCCTGTGAACGTCATGTTGTCGCAAATTCGTAATCAGAAATGATGAACAGTAGCCCATGTTACAACTGTTACACAGTTACAAAACCGCGTATTTGGAAACACTGACCGGTTGTTACGACATGAAACGCACGCAAAAATTTGGTTCACGTAGTAGACGGTGATCAAGGGAACACCTTTCGTGCATCGGAGTGAAATTAATGTCGAAAATTACATGGTTTACCGGCAAAAAATTTCAGCGAGGATAAAAGACACTTACAAGACCTTCCTAAAGTATAAATAAACTCATTTCGGTAAGTACTTTCTCCTGTAAAATTGAAGAAATACGTTTTTAGGAAACGAAAATTTTACCCGCGTATTGCAAGCAAATGAAAGGAAAATCCATCCCGCTATCCCTCTCGCTGGGTTCCAACACGAACCATCGCTGTCGCGCTTTTCTATTTACTAACAGGGACACAACAGGGGTGGCATCGCCACCGGAAAAGTTTCAAATATACTGTCTAATCACAACGTATGTGTAAAAAGAACGTGTACGAAGATTAGATTATATTGCAAATTAACCACTACTCAATAAATTTACCTATAATCACCGCAAATAATAAAATTAATATCCAAACTCCAATATATATGAAATAGAACGTCCGTGGAACACACAGATTATATACTACGATCTCACAGCTACGCAGGGCAAGTTGAAAATTTCCTCTTCTTCCTCATGCCATTCTCTTTTGCATCTTCTTCTTCTTCTATACTTGACCTTTAGCTGTGGCGAATTTCTGGCCAGTGTCCCTTAATTTCGTTCGTCATTTGGTTGCCCCAAGCTTTTCATTGGAGCGATGTCTATTCAAACGTTACTGTCAACGATGTTAAAAACTTCTCGTGCAAATCGATAATTAAAATGGGTTTAGGGCCAGTTTTTCAATGTCCTGTTAATCTTTCTGTTAACTAATTGCCAGTTAGAGATAACAGCCAGTCGTAACCAGCACCGGGTTTTTCAATGTGAAAGTAACTGCCAGTTAACTAAATCATGGTTCGTTCTCCGAAACAATGTGTTGGCAATTCTGAAGCAAGGAAATTACAGGAAATCGATCTGCGCGCCATCTGTGAATATAGTTTCAAACCGCGTCGACTGGCACACAGCCTGGCGTTTAAATATAGAACTACACGCACGTTATTGCATTTTGAAACGATAGGAACAATGGCTGCGCATCCATTTTGTATGCTTACGAAATAAATTAACGAAAGACAGCACTACAAATTTGGTTTTCTTCTAATAAAGGCCAATTCCCAGTCGGGGGAATGTTGTTATGAGGCGCAAGCGCAGATACTCTCTTGTAGAAGAAGCGTGAAGAACTCGAAAGTCGAGTCATTAATAATACAAGGTGGTTATAATTAAAGTGACGGTGTTCAGAGTGGTACAGCACGGGCTGTAATGAGAGTAGCAGTCTGAAACTTCGTAGATATGCTAATGAAGCAATGCGCTCGCGAATTATGCAAAAAAAAAAAAAAATAGTTCCAATTCTCGCCACCAGGGTAAAAAATGGCGCTGTAAGCAGTCAAAACGTGGTATAGTTACAGGAAATAGGCAGGAAAGATCAAACACACCAGAACAATGATTCTGGCATGTTTATTAGGAACTATGGTTACAAGAACTGTTCAATATGGCCTCCCAATTCAGCAACATGCTGCATTCGTAACACGGCATGATCGATAGTTGCTCGCAGCATGTCTGGTGAAATCTGAGCGACATGTCGTTGTATGCAAGCTTTCAGATCAGGCAGAGACCGGACATGTCCCTGATAGACACGATCTTTTAAATATCCCCACAGCCAGAAGTCACATGGATTAAGGTCGGGGGATCTGGAAGGCCAATCATCTGGAAACTGCCTAGAGATGATGCGGTCATTAGTGAAGGTTTCTCGCAGCAAATCTTTCACGTGGCGAGCGACATGTGGTGTTGCCCCATCTTGCATGAAAATGGTGGTGTGTTCACAGTTCCGTTCTTGCAAAGCTGGAATCACGTGTTGCACAAGGAGGTCCCTATAACGTGCAGATGTCACTGTACACCTAACAGGCCCTCGAGGTGTCATATCCTCAAAGAAAAACGGACCAAGAATGAAGGAGCTAGTGAATCCACACCAAGCAGTCACGTAAACTGAGTGCAATGGTTGTTCCTGCACAACATGTGGACGAGTGGAACCCCATATGCGACAGTTCTGAGTATTCACTGTACTGACCAGAGTAAAATGCGCCTCGTCAGTCCACAGAATATTCCCCGGCCACATGTCATCCACTTCCATGCGTGCCAAAAACCGATGGGCAAACTCACGGCGTTGTGGAATATCTTGGGGTTTCAATTGGTGCACAATTTGAATCTTGTAGGGATACCAGCGTAAAATGCACTGCAATACCTTGCGAACTGTTGACCAGGGGAGTGACAATTCACGTGCCACAGCTCTAGCACTGGTTGCAGAAGTTGAGGCATGTGCTGCACGGTCAGCTACAGCTACAGCAACTTCGTCCACAACTTCCACGGGGATGGGCCGCCTTCCTCTCCCTGGTGCAACACCCAATTCACCTGTTTCCTCGAATTTCTTCATCATCTTCTTCAGCCCATTAATTGACATGGGCCCTCTTCTCAGCCCTTTCTGTTGGCGATATTTCCGCAGTGCAGCGTTACTATTGCTCCCATTCTGGTAAAACAACTTCACTAGCAGTGCACGGTCTTTCTTCGCAATAGCCATTGCTTTTTACACGGGAAAAATCAAACTTTTAATGTTCGGCGAACATTCACATCACTAAAGGAAAAAAAGCAACAAGCGTCACCAACAACAACCAGGGAGCTCACACAATGGTTAGGCAATGTCACCGACTTTGACGTCAGAGTTACGGAAAATTCCACGTTTTGACTGCTTACAGCGCCATTTTTTACCCTGGTGGCGAGAATTGGAACTATTTTTTTTTTTTTTTTTTTTTTTTTTTTTTTTTTTTTTTTTTTTTCATAATTCGCGAGCGCATTGCTTCATTATCATATCTACGAAGTTTCAGACTGCTACTATCATTACAGCCCGTGCTGTACCACTCTGAACACCGTCACTTTAATTATAACCACCTGGTACCTGTTTGTTGATACAAACACTATTATTATTATTAATATGTAAATATTGTACATTTGACTGCATGCTTTGTACCTCTCTATGCATGTTGTTGAGCGAAAAAACATGATGTTAATAGTAAGCATGCTTTCTAAATTTGAAAAAAAATATGAAGGTACGAGTAAAAATAATTTTAAAATTTACTCTAATATTTATCCGAGAAGATCATTCAACAATAAAGTGTGAATTAAATGCAACACACGTAATAAATAATTGACAAGAAAAAAAATACCCTTGACCAGGACCCGAACTCGTATTACAAAACACAACACACTCCGAAAGGTGGTGCCGCTAACCACTACACCAAATTCTAGCAACTACGCTGCTTAATTTCCATATTTGTATGGACATTGGTAAGCTCTGCCAAACAAAATAAGTCTTTTTCTGTACGAATTTAAAAGTTTTATGAATCATATCTTGTTTAATCTGACAGTGAGGTTGCGAGTGTGGAACTTCGATAGCTGCACGAGGCTTCCATGTTGCCTCGTAACTTCCAGTTAGGCTAGCATGTTTATCAGCGGTGTAGTGGTAAAATAAATGAAGGGCTCGGTGCAATAAGGAGCTAACCCTCACTTCTGTCAAAATTGAGATACACCGTGCAGTACGTGCGGCATGAACGTCTGCTGCATTCACCAAGAGGTGGTGCTGGTGCTGTGTCAGTGGCGGCTGCTTAATACGTGCTACCGTGCTATAGCACATTATTCAATTTACTAAAATGAAAGGAAAGAAAGGGACACATTTCATAGATTGAAGAAGTTTAATAAAAAACTGCAGTGAAATGAAACTTCTCACGTTAAGAGGCTCAAAAATTTGCAGCGCGATATAATATTTTCCGCATGCTGTTAAGCTGCAACGAATCGAATACCGTGCTACTGGCTTCATAGCACGTTTTCACCACCTCGCGCCGCGCCGAATCTGACCGAATGTCCCTCGGTTCTACGGGGGAGGTATGGTCGGAGCCAATCAGCTCGCGTAATCAGTCTGCTAGCGTGCTACACAGCACGGTAAGTGTTGTCATCTCAGTATAAGAAGAAAGTTTGCGGATAGCTTTACAGAATCAGACACGATTTTTTTTTCGCGCGGTTCATGGACATGCGCGTGGCATATGGAGCAGTCATTGCAAAGGACAGTTGTGCTCTGTTGTTCCAAGCAGTGGCGTTCGAGAGGTTGGGGCTAGGAAATTGATTGGGCTACAGCCCATCTCCAAATTTTGAGAACTCCGAAACAAAAAAAATAGTGTTAAATGCAAACACCCCTTAAAATGATCTCCGATTACCATTTTTGTCTTTGAATAACTTAAGATGATGGTTTAAATCGGTGATTGCATAATATTTTTATACTTTATTCCAGCCGTACGTAGAAAGCAGCTATGTAATACAGACATTTACAATTCCAGACCCCTCGGGGAAAAAAAACCTGCGTACGCTAGCAGCTCCAAGTGAGTGTGTAAATTTGTATGTGTTGGCGGAGAGGGGGGGTAATTGTAAATGCAAGAAACAACATCTACCTGTAGCACGGATCTGTGAAAAGTCACGAGCCGCCGCTGTGCTGTGTCACATTCGCCCGCAATCACATGGTACCCTTCTTCGAAAGGAACGTACGAACGGAAAGTTCTGTGCAACAAGGTGTCAAGCCACAGGAAAATGTCGGATAACGAGGAAGGTCTGCAGAGCACCTCCACATATATTTGTGATTCTGATGAGGAAAATGGCACTGTGTGCGGTGACAACAGCTTTGATGACCAGACTATGTGTGTGGAGTGTCGAGCAACGAAAGCACCGACTCTGAGGTAAGAAAGAAGTTTTTATTTTTTGGTATTTTTTGAAAATGTTGGTTAACACCTTATTGTCTCAGACTTCGGCACGGTGAAAACGGTTGGTAAGTGTGCGTCGTGATGTGCATGTTAATGCGCAAATCAGCTCACTATGCATTCGTCAGGCCTCTTGCAAGTTGGTACAGTAAAATCATGAACTTATTCTGATAAAAACTGCTGCTAACATAATGAATGTAGGTTAGCACCATATTGCTTAAATGATTAATCACGAAAAAATCGACATGACACACGTACATGGTTCCCTAATAATGACAAATTCTGACACCGTACCATGAAGGACATTGCGATAAATCGTATAGAATAGAAAAGGTGGCCTCCCGGATGGCGCAGTGGTAGCGTCGTCGCCTTGTAATCAAGGGGTCCCGGGTGCAATTCCCAGTGGAGGCACCTAGTGGTTCGGATTCCACTTTAAACTGTAGGTCCAGTCCCGATTAGCCTTACTGTGCATAAAGTAGACTTAAAACAACAAATCAATCAGTCAATCAACAGGATAATAATCAGAATTGTTTTGTCATTTGCAAAAATGATGTGTTTCGGAAATTTCTGTTTGTCGAGTGGATTGGACTGTTATTGCTTAGTCCAAGTTTACATTTTCAAATAAATTTTTTACTCTGATCCATTTCAGAATGACCTTCACATCACAAGGACGACAGAGCGATCTCCTGTGAAACATCCTCCAGCCAGAAAGAGACGATGCGACCAAGATAACTGGGAGAGAGTGAAACGTAAGAGAAGAAGAAATAAAGGGGAGCAGTACACATCCGGGCACACAAAGGATGTTGTTCCAGCCAGGAAAATAGGTGAGCCATGTACTTGTCCAAAGAAATGCTGGAACAAAATTAAGGAGGATGCAGAGTTCATTTTTCACACATTCTAGGACTTGGCTGATTATGCAACACAGAACACATACCTCATGCAAAATATTAGAATTCAGAATACGAAACGTTCCTACACAAAGGGACAATCTTCTAGGAGGTAATTCACATTTTCCTATAATATACGATATACAACAGATGAATGGGCAGATATGATCAGCAGTGCAAACAGAAAGAAGAAATTTCATGTAACACGCATGCAGCAAACCGACTTCAAGGATCTCACACCACTTGTGGCATCAATTACCAAGAAACCCACCACAAATGGTAAGGAGCCCCTCAAGTTTAAAGAGGCTGCGGTGTTCATGATTGAATCCGCTACTCGCCATATTCTGCATGAGAGTTATTCATTCCAGAAAGAAGCGCCAGTATGGGCTAGGTGCACTATAAAGAAAAGAGGCCGTCCAGTGCCAGAGGTATCCCCTAAGTGATTTGCCATGCAAGTACAAGGAACAGATCCCCGTAGATGTCCGGAAATATTCAGACATAATGTCCCTGTTGGAATGGATCCCTCCAATATACCATAATTTTTATCTCAGCCTTGTTCCGACGGAAGTAGCTGCCGAGGATAGTGTAGAAATTCTGGATGGACTTGATGACTGATACATTAGAGGGGCCTGGATCAGTTGAATTCAGAATAGTTTGTGCGACCTGCATTCATATGCCACTATTTGGTATCCGTGCTGAGAATATTTCGGCTGACACTGAATGTGAATGAAACTTGTATGTCATTTTTTTCTCCCTACAAAATTAACTTGGATTTTTCATTCTTATGTATATTTTTTTGTTCACAATATAATGGTCATGCATTCCTGTTTGTTGTTATACCACAGAACTGACACCGAAGATTGTGATGCAATAAGGATCTAACCAACAATGGGAAACAATGAACTGAAAAAACCTAATTTAATCATCTTTGCAACAATTGTACCACATTTGAATGTGCCCATGGAAACTGGACTCTTCAGACATGCTTTTGAAATCAACTATACGACAATACATACAAAACTCAGATTTATGGATTTTTTCAAACTTTCAAATGCTAATATCTCGAAAACAACTTTTTGAGGGTTAGCTCCTTCTTGCACCGAGCCCTTCAAATAGTACCAGGGCGGTCCCTTCCCTTCGGTGTTTTCTCATAATATACATCTTCGTGCCACTAACGCGCCTGTTTCGAGACATATTCACTGCACAGTATTTCATAAATAGAATAAATATTATCGTAACTTTCCAATTTCTCGCATACTGAAGCAAATGCCGAATTCCAATTGGGTTTATAAAAATACAAGAAAATTTTGATATGAACTACAAAATAGAGGATAAATCAAAGGTTAAAGTAATAATTGTAGCAGCGAAAAATAAGAACAATATATTTAAAGCTTTATATGTAAACCTCATATTTTCTTATTTAATAAACGTGTTATTGTAAAAAAGAAAAATCGCTTTTGCACTTTTCAGAAACTGTAAAAGAAAATTTGTGTACATTTTGTGTTCGAAAGTTTACCAAATATATTGAATATATGCAATATGTCAAAATATTTTGACCATTTTTTCATTAGAAATGCATGACAAATTGAATCTTTACTCACCTATCAGAAGAGTTTCCAAATTCCCCCTCTTCTCCTCCTCCTCACACTGTCGAGTTCTGGTGTCATTAGCTGAACGGTGATGCAGTAACCAAGAAGTAATGTAGAGGTGGGCGTGCCATTTAGAAAGAGTTGGTTCATTGAGTTTTATAAACATCGCACACGAAACATTCTGTATCAGTAGTTTTGTTCTAAGTTTATTTACAATTATGTTCATTGCACTCAACCCACGTTCACACTCAGCTGTGCTGCATCGTATTGACTGAACTGCACTTGTTAAGGGAAGCAGGGTGTTCGGAACTTTCTTTTCCCCTTCGTCTAAGTATTTCCAGACACCATTTACTATTGTCCTTGCATTAGGAAGACGAAATTGTGAACACATTCTCATTACACTCTCTTCGCCGTACCTCAGATTATTTTCAGTCTTCCGGCCACATGTCAGGATTTAGAACTTCAAAATCCACCAGCAGTTTATTGTACAATTCACATTCTTTTTCAGCAGTCTCAGTTTTGCTACGACATGAAGCAACAGTGGTGAAACAACGGGTATTCAGATTGTTGGCAATGCTTGTAAGGAACTGCAGTCTGTTTATGCAAACTATTTTCTTGTTACTTTTTAAGCAAAGTCCTGAGTAAGTCATGCTCTCTGAAGCTTTCATTACCACTTTTTCTTTTTGTCCTGGGTTTTCTATAAATGTTTCAATAATTCTGATACTTCTGATTAATCCATCTGCGCGGGTTACAGTAACTTTTCTCTCCTGTAGTTGCAAAGACAAATTTTCCAACTCTTCCAATACATCATACATCAAAGCTAGATCCTTTAAAAACTCTATTGATTCCATGCGTAATAACATAACATGTAATTTATTTATTTCATTCAGTGATCTAGCACCGTTATTGGCAGCAGTTCCAGAAAAAGTCACCAATGCTACGCATCCCATACTGCAGGAACTGATCTAAAGCTACTCGAAACCCACCGCGAATCTAACACTCTGCCAATTTTGTGTAATTGTATACTCACAGAAGCTGCGACTCTTTTCAGTTCATTCATTTGTTTCGGTGATTGATTGAATAAAGCGTACAATGTGTCGATGAAACTTTTGAAATGATTTATAGCATTCATGTCATACAATAATATTTGGTTGTTGTAACTTGTCCTTAAGAATACAGACAATTTAAAATTTCATTGGCTATTGTGTTTTCTTTTTGATCACTGACAGTTACTAAATCAAGAAAAACTATTTCGTCTTTACCATTTAGGGTGATTTTAATATACAGGATTAAAACTGATTCCCTGCCGAGAGTTGTTGGTTCGTCTAATAGGAGAGAAAATTTATTGTCTTCGAAACTTAACTACAAAGTTAACCTCTTCTTCATTTCAGATGATATGTGTTTAATTATTTCTGTACTACTATAACGAGAATGAAGAGTTAACCCACATCAAGACAGTTTTTCCTTTGCAAATTGATTAGATCCTTATGATCACTAAATGGTCTATCCTTCTTAGCTAAATAGTATGAAGTATTGAAGATTTTTTTCTGTCGCATCAATCAAACGCTCCTCTTGTTTTAAAGTACCATTTTCAAATTTCTGTTTTTTAGATGCAGCAAGAATTTGTGTTACCGTCTGATGTGTTACAGATAGCTGGTGGGCCGAAATTTTGTTCTTAAGGGCATCAACTGTTGTTCCTTATTTGTGTCATTAAATGAAACTTGACACTTAACCCTTTCCTTACTTAATGATAATCCCTGACTTTTATCAGGCCCCAAAATAACCTTCGAAGCAACAATCACATCCTAAATACCCATTTCTTGCTATCAATCATGTATGTTTTTGCTTACGCTACAACCACTGTTGCTCAGACCATGTAGAGGGACACGAAACATTACCTGTAGTGGCTTCATGTTGGAATGGCGCCGTTGTTGTTGCCGTTTCTGAGGTCGTTGTTGCTGGTGTTACGTGTGATACACTCGGCGAAGGATTAACACTATGTACAGCCAGTACTGCAGAAGCACTACCATTGTCACTCACAGTTCTATTTTCTGTTTTTGTACTTTTTGGAAATAATTTGTAACCTTGTTCTTACATCTTCTTTTAATGTCGAATAGAAAATCAGAGCGCGACCGAAGAGACGTTTTAATTACCTCGAAACTCACAACGCAAATGCTAAAAACAAAAGAACAGAGGTAAGTGAGAGTCAGCCACGAATTCTCCCTTTTTTATGCTTCACCGTCTTATCGCAACTAAAATCCATTGTGGAGAGTGAAAATGCCGGTGGTGTCGGTCTTAACTTCCATTGTCAACAAAATGCAGCTAGCTGATTGATTCTTTCGCCTAAATAACGGTTGCTTTACTGGCTATTCATAACACAGTAGATGTATTTTATTATATCAGTTAATATGTTTTCGATATAGGCCTACATATATTTTAAGGAAGACTATTAAAGGAAAAAAATAGTTCTTACAAAAGTAAAGAAGCAGGGCGGTCCCAGGGGTTAAAAAAAGTACCGCGGCGGCACTCTAGCACCACTACATCCCTGATGTTTAAGTACAAAGAGCACCAGCATTGGCAAAATTTGTGTTTTTTTTTAAAAAAAAAAAAACTGTTTTTTTGTTTTAAACATAGTTTTAAACACGAGTTAAAAAACATGTTTTAAACAAAAGAAAGTCAACCTTTTCCCAGTAAATTATAGTTAAAGTCGTTAAAGAAAAAGTACTCATTTTTATGAGTACAGTGGCGGCAAGGACAGTTTATTTACCTTTGGAGATAAGGTTTACCATACTGCAGGGTAGGGGTGTGCGGTACAGAATTTTTTGGGTCGGGACCGGAAATTCTTTTAATCCCGACATTCGGGACGGGGAAAACTCTCAATTTCCCGACAAAGTCGGGAAATTGTTTGGACAGGATATGTTCGAAATTTCCCAAAGCTCTTGAAATATTCAATTCTACACGTAATTTCCATCTTAAGTGCTTGTTTCTGGTACAAAAACTAACAATTTCCGATAAATGCCAGACATTTACAATGCAGAAAACGTCGAGAATTGACGACTTTTTGAAATGACCATTTGGTATTTCCCGACTGCTTGGGATCCCTAAAAGTCGGGAAGTCATTTTCCGAAGTCACGATTGGGACGGGAATTTTTAAGGTTCCCGCACACCTCTACTGCAGGGACAAAGGTTGTGGGTAATAGTCCCCCTTTTTCCGTCACTCCTGAAGTAGGTTTAGATTCATATTCATCTAAATTTCAAGAAACTAAATATTATAGAATTACTATACTCGTCCTGGAAAAATCAGGGTGAAATATTTCCTGCTGCCTGAACAGTTTATATAGCAGAAAACCACCTGCAGTGTCATAATAGATTCTCAAGATCAATTTATCTTTCCAAGTACAAAATTATGTTACCAAAAGTAAGCATCTGCGCTCCATTCAGTTATACAAACCAATGAATCGTATCGCAAGAGAAATAAAAATCATGTTATGATCCAAATCACGCATTGTGTATTCAGATATTAGTTTCCAGCTTCCACCAGCCTCAAACTTACAGGACGGTACGAAAGAAATAACTGAGAAGTATCGATTTCTACAGTAAAGCACGGGTCTTTCTTGTCGCACAATAGTTTCGCTACAATGTGCCTACATAGCTAGTGTGCTTATCCTAACAACATATGGCCCGTTCCGAAAGTCGCACGAGTTTAACGCGTTAAACGAGTTATGGTAACTGGCTGTCCCATAAGTGCTTCCGTGCCTTTCGTGATTTTCATTATGCTGTCCCAAAAGTCGCATTCCGTGTGTTTCGTGCAAAAACGAGAGTCACCAAACGCACGGGCCAGGAGGCTGGTTTGTATCGTGAGAATCGTCTGCTTCTTGCAGACAAAGCGCGTGCTGTTGGATTGAAACTGCACTAGCATAGAAAAGGATGCCATGAATTAACAAGACATACTTTTTTTTTTTTTTTTGCCTTTTTCTATAGCAGTTTTCAATCGGTGTTCAGGCTGCACACAAAAAATAACTCGATCGCAAGTGTATTGTGTTAGGAAATATTAACACCTCCATAACATATAACTTACGTGCAGGGGCGCCGACTTTTCAAATTATTAAGGGGGCTCTGATCACTGAAATAAATGAATGAATGACTCACTCCCTCCCTTTTTTAAAAATAAAATTAGGTCTTCGTATAGCAGTTTTTAAGCAGCTACTATATTCCTCATGTAAATGAAATGTAACATGAAAAACCTTTAGAAAATGTTTCCGTGTCTCTTTATGTCTTTTGTGTCTGCTCATTTGTTTTTTTTTAGATAACAATTAACATTTTTATTGAAAAGTATGTATTTACATTAAGAGACCAACCTAACAGTTTTATGCTGGCCTCGGTAGCCGAGCGTTTTGGGTGGTCGTCTCAACTCGCTTTGATCAGAGGTCTCGGGTTCAAGTCCCAGCGAGGCCATGGGTGTGTTTTAATGTCCTCAACAGACATGTGATGGGTTGCAAATAACCCATAAAATAACGAATATTTATAATATTTTTAATAGTTGTTTTTTAATTATTTACATAAATGCTAACACAAATCGCAGAAAAATAGTTTTACTTTTTTGTTCTTGCTACAATGTTTTACTTTTTAAATTTAATTTTGCAATAATAAAAAAATAGCATGTACACTAAGATATAAAGTGACATACACAAGAAAAACATATGAACATGATTTAAAAATAAAGCAAAAGTTGCTCTACGCAGTGGGTTATTTTTTATGAACTCATTAGCAAGCGGTCTCAGGTCTAAATTATCAAGCACAGTTTGATGTATGTGGGGTACCGCTAAGCTGCTTAGGGCCAGTTTTTCAATGTCCTGTTAATCTTTCTGATAACAAACTGCCAGTTGAAGATAACAGCCAGTCTTAACCAGCACTGGGTTTTTCAATGTGAAAGTAACTGCCAATTAACTAAACCATGGTTCGTTCTCCGAAACCTGGTGTTGGCAATTCTGAAGCACGGAAATTACAGGAAATCGATTTGCGCGCCATCTGTTAGTATAGTTCCAAACCGCGTCGACTGGCACACAGCCTGGCGTTTAAATATAAAACTACAAGCGCGCCGCGCTCTAAAGCACGTTATTGCATTGAGAAACGATAGGAACAATGGCTGCGTATCCATCTTGTATGCTTACGAAATAAATTAACGAAAGACAGCACTACAAATTTGGTTTTCTTCTAATAAAGGTCAATTCCAAGTGGGGAAAATGATGTTATAAGGCGCAAGCGCAGACACTTCCTTGTAGAAGAAGCGTGAAGATCTCGAAAGTCGAGACATTAATAATACCTGCTTGTTGATATAAACACTATTATTAATAATAATATGTAAATATTGTACATTTGACTGCATGCTTTGTACCTCTCTATGCATGTTGTTGAGCGAAAAAACATGATGTTAATAGTAAGCATGCTTTCTAAACTTCTAAAAATATGAAGGTACGAGTAAAAATAATTTTAAAATTTACTGTAATATTTCTCCGAAAAGATCATTCAACAATAAAGCGTGAATTGAAGGCAACATACGTAATAAATAATTGACAAGAAAGAAAATATCCGTGACCAGGACTTGAACTTGCATTACAAAAGACAACACGTTCCGAGAGGTGGTGCTGCTAACCACTGCACTAAATTACTGTTTGGGGATTGTACCGCCTGGTAGACCGGATATCATGGACACAAATTCTCTAACACAACCTTGCCAAGTGAATTCTAGCAACTACGCTGCTTAATTTCCACATTTGTATCGACGTTGGTAAGCTCTGCCAAACAAAACAAGTATTTTTCTGTACGAATTTAAAAGTTTTATGAATCATATCTTGTTTAATCTGACAGTGAAGTTGCGAGTGTGGAACTTCGATAGCTGCACGAGGCATCCATGTTGCTTCGTAACTTCCAGTTAGGCTAGTAACTGCAAGAAGAAGTACCAGTAAAGATAATCGCCACCAGAGTTCCAGTTACGAGCTAACTGTACATTGAAAAACCGAAATTTTCACTAACTTCCAGTTACGTGCTAACATGAACCTTAACTGAACATTGAAAAACCGGCCCTTAGTCTCTTCTGCCTCGTTGTAGATCTCAAATATGTCTTTAGTCGGTGAATAGCACTGTATGAGCTTTCGGCTGTCGCTGTCGTCACTTGCACAGTGCGGAGAAGCATCATGAATTTGACTCCTGGAGAGTGCTGTCCTGCAAAATTAACTTCCTTATGTCACGCATGGTAGTTATAACCACTTTCTTTTGTTTGGCGATAGCACCAAGAATGGGCATGTGTAAGGAGAGCCTATCGGCATCCAAATCTTGGCCAAAGAATTCTCGCGTTTGCTGAAAATTTGTTGTGCAACTGTTCACAGCTGAGATGCATTCTTTCTCTACGGCTGTTACTTTTTGTAGTCCTGTAGATTCATGTGCTTGTTTAACACATGATTTTGCTGTGTCACACACGTCAGTGTATATTGATTTATAATACTATTTTGGAGTATAGAACTTGTGATGTTTGGCAGCATCAGGATTTTCAAGTCTCTTGGGAACGTGACGTTGCCGGGGCTCTGGCTCGTCAACGAGGCTGGGTTAATGTCAGTCAAGTATTTTAGTTTTGATTCCACTTCTGTAGCACCAATGCGTGGAGACTGAATCTTACAGTTTACCTCTTCTATTGCACCCATCACATGGCAGTAGAGGGAGAGAAAGAAAAATGTCTTGAAGTGAAGCATTGTCTCCAGGTATCCAGCACTTTTTAATGCTGCGACAGTAGAATCTTTTTCAGAAAATTTCTCAAGAAAATTGAGAAGGTTTTCATAGTTCCTTGTTACGGGCGCGACTCCTGCGTATGCTAAACTAAATAACAACAAAACAACACAGAATCGCTCGCCGTGACACACCTGTCACTCTAATTAAACATTACATGAATTATAATAAGACTGTCTGCTGATAAGTACCTTCAGTCGGAGTTACCGAGAAGGATTTGTTTTCAAGCACCTGAAATGACGTGACATAGTACTACAGTGGTTCAGGATATACATATATATTAAAACACAGATAAATAAACAGTACATCATGCCCCCACTCTCTCTCTCTCTCTCTCAATCATTCATACATTCCATGGCATATTGGGACAATATGACAATTACACATGTTAGATTAATTAATACTTTGACTATACTCATGCTATTTCTTGGCTACATTGCCTTTTACAATTTACCGTTTAGACTTTTTAAGTATAACGTGAATAATTGTTCTTTGTGCGAACCCTTTTATCGTTTCTGGAGGTACAAATATATTTCAATGAACTATTGTTTGACTGTCAACATATACCTTGATCTATAACGTTGATTTGTCCGCCGAAATAAGGATGTCTACGTAGTTATGCCATAGCACTGAGTTAAGTTATGAAATGATTTTATTTACGCAGCTTCGCGGTAGATTAGCGTCATCTCTCTCACACACGCACATGGTTGGATCTTACCTTCGCTGCATTCCCTCTGACCTGGGTAGGGTGAAAGTGGTCCTACAGTTGTGTAAAGCGTCAACAATCCGGCGTTGTACTTCGCGGTTATCCTGGTCGGCGAAAGTGGATCACTCGGCAGTTCCATATGGCATCAACGGATCCTGGCTTCACTCGTTCACTTCGTTGGCACGTCCATGACGGTACACGTACAGTGTCGATTACATACGACAACTAGCGCAGTAATAGGCCAGTCCTTCGGTATCACTTGTACGTAGAAATACGTGGCTTGGGCGTTGAGACAAACATACGTATTGAGCCATTCGCGCTTTCACATGGACACACATGGATATTAAATGTTATTAACTTTCGTATGACTGTATGCACTTCGGTATTAACTTTGTTATAAATTGTTATTAACTTCTACTAACTTAAGACGTTTTTTCGGACGATTGACACAGGTGGACGTGTCTGGTGTTATTCTCACATAACCACACGTATGTGCACGGATGCGTTGACGGCGAGGGGGAAACGACCCCATGGGTCTACTCTGCTCTACTCCATGGCTCTAAACACTCACTCGAGTCAAAAGACAAATCCAGACCACGGGTCTGATCGCGACTCGGAGCTAGGTCGCGCGTAGCTCACATTCCGGTGTCGATTGTAGGCAAACTGTGTTCTGACTATCCCGAATCATCTTCTTTTATTCCAGATTTGAACGTGTTGACGCCCTAGCCTCTGTGTTTATGTGCCTATATATTGTTTTCGGTGCTTTGACCGTTGTCCTCCTATCCTGGTTGAAGCTCTGGCCGTTCCTTGACCTCTGCTAGCAGCCCCTCGTGCAGAGATTAGTCCAAGTCGTTTGGTATTGTGTCGGGCACGTCCAGCGAGGACTATCTCAACAGGGTATCGTCTTACATTGTATCCAGCGATGGATCTTTAATACTTTATAACGCCCGTTGTTCTGTTCTGATTATGCTGAAATTCTGGAATCTGTACTTTCATGATGTGGTCTTCCGCTGGTTAAAATCTCATCCAATTCGGTGCATTGGTTTAGAAGTTGTTCTTTTCCTGCTATACTCCATATGAATGCATGTAAATCCAGATTCGGGCGAAAAACGGTGGTTGAGCAAGCTCGCATTAGCTAAGGTAGTCGCTAGACACCTTTATTCGCGACGGATTTTAATATTACCAATTGTAATTAATTCTTAACAACGGGCAATTAGATCAATTACCTGTTACTCAATATTCGACCGTTATATCCTGAAGATCTGTTGCATACTGGAGGCTCTCAACGTCCACCGATAAGGGCAAAGTGGTCGCAGTCCAGTATGGCCAGCCTTCTCATTCACATCAAAAATATTCCTAAATATTTGCATTCTTTTAGGGGGATTCCCAAACAGTCTTTAACAAGTCGTTGGCTAAATTCATCATGTCTCTGATTAATATATGTAAAATAGTAAATAATAATTATATACTTAGTATATAGTAATAAGTCATGTGTTTTGCTGTGTCCGGTCATAGACCCCCCCACAAAGTTAATGGTATAGCGGTCTCAGCCCCCCAAAGTTGATGGTCTAGAACATTTCAAATGTGTATTTAAAGTTAAGTTAAGTGGAACAATTTATGACATTTTTCTACGCGGATTAATAATAAAAGCATTACGTTATATTACCGCGTGAAAAACCTCACAGTTTTCCTCATTGCTTCGGTACGCATTGCGTCAGTCTTTTGTTAAGTTTCTAGTTGTTTGAATCGCCGCTAGAGGCCCTCAGCTTCATCATTTGTTTCTGCGATTACGCATAGATACAGCAGTAGTTTCGGGAAGGGCGTTACCCCCCACGCCCCCTATACGCCTTCATGGCGTGGTGCTAAGCACAGGGGAACACTTTACCTTTTTTACTTTTTTTTTTAGTCTCGACTCGAAAGAACACAGGACACGTTGGTCACGATATACTTCCTCCTCCTCTTGTTCGATCTTCGAGAACAATGTCTGCGTTTAACTCCTACTCTCGGATCACGTCGAAGAAGTTCTTTCTAAACTGTATTCTGACTAATACCTGAGCGAGTTCCTGCTGTTTAGAAGGAATCAACGTGGTATTGGGACTATACGAAGTGTTTGACTGTTGCCCACTTTGATTCCTGTTTTCTCGAAGTTGACTACGCACGAGGCGAGCGCAATTGACGATGTTCGAGGGAAGGATAGAAGCTGTCGTCAGGAAGTTACATCGCGTGAAGTCTGCAATGCTGACGTTGGAGCAATTGCAAGTTTGAACTATTCGCCTTTTTTTCACTGCTGCAACGTATGGACGTCGTTTTGAAAAGGGACGTGTTTGGTCAAAACAACGCTTAGGGAAAAACGTTTTAAATCCATTCATTTTACACATAATGACACAAACATGAGATGTGCAAAATATCTCGGCGATATTTGTTTGGTTCTCGAGAAACACGCCTTCAAACACCGCTGAAATTCACCTCCTACGTCACGGATTTGAAAATGTCCTCTCCACAGACACGAGGTCCTCTGACGTCATCACTTAGAAATACGTGCAGGCAGGGCTTCTGCTCGTCCCGTCAACTTATCATGAGCCTCGGAAGAGACAGCAAAGTCACTTGTAACTGTGTAAAACAAGTATCTTGTAACTTTCAGTGCTAAAATCTGTGCTCCATTTCTTGGAGATGAATTATGCCCTAGCAGTATAGCAGTATTTACTATAAATCAGCCACTCGGTAGAGGGATTTCCCATTAGGGTGACAAAGCAAAATTTGTAACAGTCAATGGCTGAACACGTGAACAGCCTTGTTCATTGCGAATACATAGGTTGGTTCTTACTGGCAAGAACTTAATGTTATAGGAATGCCTTTTCTGGAATTACAATTATTTTCGTCATAATATTTTCTTCGCAAATGTCGTTTAGAACACTCTGATCACGCCAATTTCTGCAATATAAGAGGTGATACGGTATAAAATGATACGGGGAGTTTTTAAGTGTACTGCAGTAAATGACAGTTTTCTTCAGTTAATATATATATTGCACATTTTTGTATTCAGCCTACTTTTACGTCGCTTTTCCGTCACTTTGTTTAACCGCAACGATGAGAACGCATGGTTAATTTAGCATGTATCTTCTCTAACATCACATTTCTTCCCACTTTTGGCTAATCGCTACATTGAAGATGAATGACTACAAGCAGTATTCAAAGTCGGGGTGAAGGAGGACACTCCCCTACACACAAACACACACACACACACACACACACACACACACACACACACACACACACACACACACACACACACTACCAACACCACCAACAAGCACAATCTAAGTATCACCCAACCTGCCACGATACGAGACGAACTTTATCTTCTGTCCCATCTCATTTCGAAAACATTCACTTCTCCCATCTCCTTTTATGAGACGAGATGGAAAATGTCTCGTCTCATGAGCAACACTAACATTAACAATAGAAGCATCCCCCTAGCTGTCCCCGAAGTCTCGAGCAAACATCCTCCCATGTAACAATTTCCAGTTCAATGAAATGCCACTCGCAAGGAAACAGTCATGCCCAGGTCGAGAGTCAAACCTGGAATATGCGACTTCCTCAGATAAATCATGAATTTTGTGTATAATAATTACAACGCCAATTCATTCCTGGTAATTCTGAATCTGCGGTTTGGTTTGCATATATAAGCAGGATAATATTCAGTTTTCGAGGGCTCGAAACGAGGAGTCAAAAAAAAAATATTAAGAAAGTTTTTTTTTTTTGTATTTATAATGGTAAGCCTTTGCATACGTTTTTCGAGACTTGAGACAATAACTAGAATTGCTATTTCTAACCAAGACGGATTTTATAAATCGAGACGAGACTGTCAATGACGCATTTACAAATAAACACGAGACAGACATTTACAACTCTCAACGAGAACGAGATCAAGGCTGCCATGTCTCGTGTAGATAGGATCCTTAGTGGTGAAGTTGTGAACCGACTAATTAACGCGTTCGGGGTAACGAGATGAGGCGTCTTTTTCGCAGTACAAAATTCAAAATATATCGTACCATTTCAGTATTGGATATTGTTATACACATGGGCGTATATACGTATAGTTCACGTGCGGGTGGGGGATCAAATTTTGGCATGATTAGGGTTGCTTTATTTCGTAAGTGAAAATCCAGGACCCTGCTGGCCGGAAGCTTGTTGGGGAGCAAGGGGTGCTGGACGACAAAATTGTGTGTATGTATTGATACTTTTCTGTTCATCTGGTGTGTGGAATTACGTAATTTCCTTCCCGTCCGTATCCCGTCCTACGTCTCTAATTTAAGAGAATACAATAAGTCCGAAGAAATTTTTATGAACAAGCGGATAGAACAGGTAACTCTAGTAATTTTATTGAACCAAAGGGGGGTGAACCCGTTAAACCCTCCTTAAATATGCCCTTGGTTATACACATTGTTTCCTTGTAATAATTATACATAAACTAAGTATTAATATGTACTGTGTAACTGATGTAATCTTCGGTGTATTTTCTCTTAATTGCCGAAAAATATTTTATCATAACTAGCGCAACAGAAATGAAACACAAACTGAAATTGCTTTATGGAAAATAAAGTAAAATAGGCTTTATAAATAAAGTGAAGAATGTCAAAATTCTTATTTTGCACCACATAGGTTACGGTAGATTTCGATAATATATAATTTTTCAAAATTTGGTGAGGAACCAATTTTACAAGCAATATTTTTCGCATGACCTGAGAACAAGCACGCAGCAGAACCCTTTCATTTATCTTGCACGTGAGCAGCAGGGATGTTTCATGGAAGAACGATCATTACAAAGCATAGCTTTCATTTCCACTATCGTTCATTCTTCCATTATTTAAATCTGTACAGATTTGTAAAACTGCTGCACATGTTCGCTCACTGTTGGTTACCCGCAGTAAACTGGACGCTCCAAGCAGACGACAAACGAGCTCTCTCTAAGTCGTGACGTATTAACATGGCGGGGCATGTTTTCAGCGCAACGCTAGCTCGCAACTTTGAAAGTCTCGTTTCTGCCTTAAACTGGGCGCAGAGAAACGCGAGAACTTGCAGGGGTCATTTTTCCAGGGTGTAGTTTTTAAAATTGTTGTAAAAAAAATTGAGTGGAAATGTCCATTTCCCAACAAAGTCGGGAAATTATCGGGACGAGAAATGTTCAAAATTTCCCGAAGATATGGAAATATCGAATTCTACACGTCATTTTCACTTAAGTGATTGTTTTTGCATTTTTGGTACAAAAACTAACAATTTTCGATAAGTTCCAGACATTTACAATGCAGAAAACGTCGAGAATTAACGACTTTTTAAAAATGACCATTCGGTATTTCTCTACTGCTCGTGACCCCTAAAAGTCGGGATCGGGACGGGAATTTTTTCCCTGTCCCGACTTTTCGGGATCCCGTACACCCCTACTAATTTGCAAAACTCAAACAAAATACGGGAGAAACACAAAACAAATAGATTGGCCAGAAGTTCCCCAAATGAAACAAACACAAGAAGAAGAAGAAGAACTTGTGTAACTGTGAGGTCGTAGCATGTCTTCTGTCTATTGTCTATGGATGTCTGTCTGTGTGCTGTGTGTCTATGGTCTATGGTCTTGTGTACCAATATCAACAGTTTTTTTTTAACCTTCCCACATACTGAATATTAATTTTATTTTCAGTGTTTATAGGTAAATTTATTGAGTAGTATTTCATTTTTTGTAATTTTTTGTTGTCACATACTTTATGATTGTACAGTGTATTTGAAACTGTATTGATGAATGTGTAATATTTTGTTGATTAGCGACGTGGTGAATGCACGTGCATGTGGTCCACTCATTCCGAAGATGTTGCATTCATAATTCGCGTGCTGATAAATTAGGAAGGGTAGTATAAATGTGTTAAAATTTACGGAGTGACTATGTTCACCAGGATGTGAAGCTATTTGAGCTATTTTCACCAGATTTTAAACTGTGCATCTGCACATATACACGATCTACAACCTGCTTAGCCTGTTACATACATACATAAGATCAGTGGCGGCTGGAAACTAGTATGATGGGTAGTGCCAACGTGATCAAGAAATCGAAAGAAATTTGCTAGCATATGTCAGAAATCGGTAACATTATCGTATGAGGGAAACAGATTCCTTCAAATTTACAGGAGAAATACTTACGGAAATCAGTTTCTTGAGCGTTTTGGAAGTTCCTGAATGTAGATTTGATCCATTTTAATGTGAATGCGTGTTGTTTTCTGCGAAAATATCTATCCGACACGCTGTTTCTGCTCCCGCCATTTGCTTTCTGAACGAGAGTGCAATGTTAAGTGTGTTAAGATGATGCAACCCCGTAGCCAGTGTTTCAGCCTCGCCGTGTTTTCACTAGAACCATGTGTCGAGTATTTTTAATGTTTTTGGAACGCGTTTACAATACCGGACTCTCCAATTGCTATGAAATTTCGCCTACTCACTAATTGAGACCTCCTAATCACGAATCTGCATGTAATAATTGGCGGTCAAGTATGGAAATCGATAAAAAAAACGAAATAAACTATGTTTTCTTAACGTAACGTAACCCTACCATAAGAACAGCAGCTCCACGGAACAAACCATTTTCCCCGAATGGGTGTCACTTATCGCACAACACTGTAGTAAAAAAGGTAACATTATCGTATGGGTAAAACGGATTCTTTCAAATTTCCTTCAAATTTACAGGAGAAAGTACTTACGGAAATCATTTTCTTGAGCGTTTTGGAAGTTCCTGAATGTAGATTTGATCCATTTTAATGTGAATGCATTTTGTTTTCTGCGAAAATCTCTGTCCGACACGATGTGTCTGCTCCCGCCATTTGCTTTTTGCATGAGAGTGCAATGTTCCGTGTGTTAAGATGATGCAACCCTGTAGCCAGTGTTTCAGCCTCGCCGTGTTTTCACTAGAACCACCTGTCGAGTTTGGAACAAGCCATTTTTCCCCGAATGGGTGTCACTTATCGCACAACATTGTAGCAACATTGTGTTCGGACGTCACAGGAGAGAGCTGTTTTTACAATTTTTCTTTGTATTTATGCTAATGGAACCTAACCTAACAGGCCTAACCTAACCACGTAGGCATTCATCGTCTGACGTCAATATTCAAGGTTGCAAGATTGTTGTGCGTAAAGGAAGAGAATTAACGAATTACGAAAGAAAGATGGTTCCGACCCGAATGGGTGTCACTTATCGCACAACACTGTAGCATCATTGTGTTCTGACGTCACAGGAAAGATCTTTTTCATGTTAGGCAAAGCAAGCTAACGCGTCTCTTAGCGAAAATATTATTTTTTCTTTGTATTTATGCTAATGGAACCTAACCTAACAGGCCTAACCTAACCATGTAGGCATTCCTCGTCTGACGTCAATATTCAAGGTTGCAAGAGTGTTGTGCGTAAAGGAAGAGCATTAACGGATTGCGAAAGAAAGATGGTTCCGAATTGCTGTGTATGGACAATGAACGTGGTAAATCGCAAGGTTATTTTACAAGTTCTACACGTAAATGCGACGTATTAGCATAATTTCAAATAGGGGCACGAAAGTAGATATTTTCCGGTGAACGAGGTTGCACCACTGCATAAATCGACAAAACACTCTCAGAACGCCCCCCTAAACCAGTACACTATCACGGCCATAATGTGTTACAGATTCGAAACAACAAGTAACAGTAAGTACTCGTAAATAGAGAAAATAAACATTATCTTAGTTAGAAATGCATTATTTCGCCTTAAGAAATGTTCCGCAACACGTTAGCAATGTAAAGAAGTCCGAAATATATGATTCGTAGGTGTTTCACCCATACGATAATAGTACCCAACATTGTGTTCTGACGTCACAGGAGAGAGCTTTTTCATGTTAGGCAATACAAGGTAACGCGTCTCTTAGCGAAAATATTAATTTTTCTTTGTATTTATGCTAATGGAACCTAACCTAACCACGTACACATTCCTCGTGTGACGTCAATATTCAAGGTTGCAAGATTGTTGTGCGTAAAGGAAGAGCATTAACAAATTGCGATAAAGATTGTTGCGACCAGAATGGGTGTCGCTTATCGCACAACACTTTAGCAACATTGTGTTCTGACGTCCCAGGAGAGAGCTTTTTCATGTTAGGCAATACAGGGTAATGCGTCTCTTAGCCAAGATATTAATTTTTCTTTGTATTTATGCTAATGGAACCTAACCTAACCACGTAGGCATTCCTCGTCTGACGTCAATATTCAAGGTTGCAGGATTGTTGTGCGTAAAGGAAGAGCATTAACGAATTGCGAAAAAAAGATGGTTCCGAATTCCTGTGTATGGACAATGAACGTGGTAAATCGCAAGGTTATTTTACAAGTTCTACACGTAAATGCGACGTATTAGCATAATTTCAAATCCGGGCACGAAAGTAGATATTTTCCGGTGAACGAGGTTGCAACACTGCATAATTCGACAAAACACTCTCAAAACGCCCCCTAAACCAGTACGGTATCACGGCCATAATGTGTTCGAGATTCGAAACAACAAGTAACAGTAAGTACTCGTAAATAGAAGAAATAGACATTAGGTAATTTTAATTGAACTTCGTTTACTAAAGTTCCTAAGTTTGGTTTATTTTACTTCGCATTTGTACTACTTTTGGCTAATTGCGAAGATAAGGATGAGTGAACACTAACAAAGAACACCGATGCCCAGGCCGGGATTCAAACCCATGATCCCTGGTATCGTGGCATGATGTGCTAAGTTCGGCCAGAGTTTCTAGGAAATAAATGAGGGTACTAGTTTAGGTAAAAATTTACTATCCTTCGGACAGATTTCTTCATTTCTACAGAAGGAACTACTTACCGTAATAAGGGTACCAGTTTCATAGATCGGAGACACATTAAAATCGGATATTTTGTGTTTCGTATGGTTCGTACTTACCAATTGCGTATTGCGGAACATAGTTCAAGGTGCCATTATGATTTTTACACGAAAACAAACTCAATTTTTCACATTCTGAGTGTTTTTTTTTTTATTCCTTTCTTCGCTTCTGGAACACCAAATATGGTGGGTATGACTTAAGGTGACCGGACACCTCTCCGATTTTCTTCATATTTGACATAGTCATTAATTGAGGCCTCCTTATCACGAATCTGAAGTTAAAATTTGTCGGAAACGTCTAGAAATTGCGAAACATTGACGCTAGCCTCACGAACCATTGACACTAGCCTCATGAACCATTGGCACTAGCCCCACAAACCATTGGCACGTGGTTAGGTTACTTTCTGTTAAGTTAGGCAAACATAGTTAAAATTTGGTGTCGTGGTAGTATCAGGAATATATATATATATATATATATATATATATATATATATATATATATATATATTAGCTTGTGAAACAAAAAAAATTTCTAGACGTTTCCGACAAAGTTTAACTTCAGATTCGTGATTAGGCGGTCTCAATTAGTGAGTATGCCAAGTATGAAGAAAATCGGAGAGGGGTCCGGTCATCTCAAGTCGTTCCATATGGTGGACACATCTTGACTCACGTTGTGGGTATGCAGTGTTTCAACCTTCTTCACCGAAAAATACCTACTATCGTGTTTGTCACCGGTGGAAATTATTCATTATGCACAGGTAGCTGATGGATAGCCCCACGAACCATTTCCGGTAAGGTTAGGTTTGGTTACGTTAGGCAAGCATAGTGAAAAAAAGGGGGGTTGAAACACTTACAGGGGCTTACGTCGTCAAAAGTACGCTGCATCCGGTTGTCGTAGGGCAAGCAAATGAAAGCAATGGCAATTGTGCGTCTGTGGGATATTTCTCTTAAAAAATACATGATTTCCAGGTTAAATATATTCCACGATGAAAGAAAATACCTCGACGAACGTTGTAAACCTTGGAGAAACTCATTTCCGTAAGTAGTTTCTTGTGTAAAATTGAAGAAATGTGTCTCCGATGTATGAAACTGTTACCCAAAACCGTGCTAGCAGACAGCCAGCGCTCCGGCATCCGTAGGGTAAGTAAGTTTTTCTTTTTACACTTCCTGTAGCTAACCATTCACGGGAACGAGGTATGCCTACGAGCTTAGGTTAGCGTCCATTAGCACTCATTTCACTCCTAAATATGTGCTTCATCATCGAAAAATGTCCTCTGTACGTTCAATGACGCATATCCGGACAACATCGGTTTTTCTCGATTTTCTCCTCCAGGAAATTTTTCGTCGCCTTGGGATTTAGTTTGTTGAATTCCTTATACAATAACCTTTCCAACGATATATGACACATATTCCTTATGAAAAGGACGTAAACTAGACTCTTACCATTTAATATTGTATAGTACCTTGGAAAACGGTGTATGTAATAATGCTCTAATCTGACTCATCTTTACTAACTACCCTTCCTTTCACACACCTTCGGACATTTTCACTTCAGTAAAAATAAAAATACTAAACAATTAGATACACCGAGTCGACCACAGTATTCTCGCCTCACCTTGTTTTGTTTATAATTTGCAACCCAGCACAGCAGTAACACAATCGGTGTTACTAACAACTGAAATATGATTATCTGCTAAATGAATTTTTAAAATTCAATGCAAGAAATTGAATTATATCTCCAAGTAAAATTCTTATACTGATAGATTTTCCGTGTGATTTTTTACAAATATTAAAGTAAAAAATCCCCTGGTGATGCGAATTTCCTTTGATATTTACATATTTAAGCAATTCTTTTGCACAGAAAATGTCTTCAATGTTGTCAACGTCAGTTGCAACACGTGAGTGTTTGTGTGTGTGAGAGCAAGGGATATATCTTTTCTTAAGGAAGAAATCTATAACAAAAAAGTGTGGATGGCTCTTTAGACTCATCTATCTAAATGGTTATATGAATTTGGGGAAGATATTACATTTGTTCTTGCCAAGTATGCAGGAAATTATCTTTCACACTTCCAAGACCTTCCTAAAGTATAAATAAACTCATTTCGTAAGTACTTTCTCCTGTAAAATTGAAGAAATATGTTTTGTGGAAACGAAAATTTTACCCCAGTGGACTTTTTAATTTAATTGAACACGGGATCGTGAAGAAAGGAAAGGGATGTCGATGGGATGGGCAGTAGGTATATGCCTAATATGACGTGTCGTGGATGCATGTTGAAATTCAGGTAAGTCTTCTGTATCCTGGAAACTGATTTCTTCAAATTTGAAAGTTGGGGCAGGTGACTCTGGCCAATTTCTAACATGCCTTTAACAGGAACTCTATAGGGAAAGCCAGAGGGGAGGCAGGGCCACGGTAGCGGTAGGGGGTGGTAGGTCAATTACCCCAGGGGCGGAGCCCGGAATCTGTGGGAAATTTGGACTCAAAAATTTCAAACTAAAATAATTTTTTTGTTTAAATTTCCCACCGATTCCGGGACGATAGCCCCAAAAACCATTCACGGATAGCTCCATTACAATTTTCTTAGTAAAAGAATGAGAACAAGTTTAAAAAAAAATAGATCAGATGAGCTTTGTTCACGGGTATTTCTTGGGTTCCGAAAGTTTAAACACTACATAACAAATGAAAATCGACAAAACACAAGCACAACGTGCGATTATGTAGGAAGGTTTACGTGCCATATGGTGTCTCAGGCAAGCGAAAAGACTACGAGAAAGAAGTACTTGTAATGTGAAAAATTGTAATTACTTTGATCAAAAAAACATCAATACACCTTAAGGAATGTTCCGCGAAGCTATAGGTAAGTACGAATGTCAATAATTGACGAAACGAAGAAGTTATAGGTGTCCGACGGAGAGTAAATTTTTACCGAAACGAATTACTTTATTCAATTTCTATGACGTTGTGGAAGTCCGTGAAGGTGTTTTCTTTGATCGTTTAAGCTTTCTGACCCGTAATTCTTTTTCTTTCCTGAGAAATATTTCCAACACGCAGAGGTGATTGCTGCCATTTCCTTGCTATTTGCCTACTTTCGATGTCAGTGTTTCCAAACACGCTTTTTGTTTCCTGAAATCGAAAACAATCTGTTCGACACGTAGTGGCTGTTTGTCGTAACCCCCCCTTTTTTTTTATCTGTTTGCCTAACCTTGTCGTGCATGGTTCGTGGAGGTAATCTTCCAAGAATCTGGAAATATGTAAAAAAAATCGTAATAGTACGTAATTACGTAATTTTGGCTGTTCGTCGTAAACCCTTTTTAATTTTTTTTAACTGTGGTTACCTAACCTAACCTTATCGTGCATGTTCGTGGAGGTATTCATGCAAGAATCATAGAAACATGTAAAAGAAAATCGTAATATTAATTTTTGGTCATGAAGGTTTGAAACACTGCTTGCGCACTGCAAATCGACAAAACACAAGCACGACGTGGCGATGATCCTTGACGAGTGCACACCATATTTTCTGTTACACAAGCGAAACAAGGAAGACATAATATGAAAAGTGACACTTTTATGGAAAAATGCATAACCACCTTAAAGAATCTTCCGCAATGCAGAATAGGTAAGTATCAATGCTAAAGTTAACGAAATAAAGGAGTGAGAGGTGTTCGGGCGATACTACATAATTACCGAATATAATAAAATAAGATAAATACAATATTATGTTATGATTCATGGAATTACTTTCACTGGTAAAAATAGCCCCATATGCTGTTCTCAGCATGTGGTAAAAATAATCTTTGCCCTTATTTTGTTATCATTCAAACTTGAGTACTTCATGGAGAAAAGATATTCCTGAAGCTGAAAAAAAAGAAGAGCAAGGAAAGATTAAATTCACAGATATAATGTGTATGAAAAATTTCCATGAACTTATTTGAGTAGCTATGAGCATTTTCGGAACCAAATATTTTAACAAGATTTGAGACGATGTGGATTCCACCTTCCCCCCTTCCTGTTTCTTCTCTTCCTTTTAAATTTTTTAAAAATATTTCTCATCTACCTTTCTCGCATGGCTTTTGTTAATTTTTCTCTCTCCCAATTTTTCTTAAGGGATTTTGTCTGTCTATTATTTTCTTATTTCACTTTGTGACACTTCCATTAGTTGTAAATGCCCATGTTCGCTACTTTATGATGGTCAGTAAGAATATGTCAGTCACACCATTAAATTATTCGTCAAGGATTATTGGGAAGAAAAAAGTGCATTGACTGGAAACATCCACCTGAAAATGAAGAACAAGCCCCCCCCCCCCTTTCGAAATTGACACTGTCACAACCTAACTACGCACCTGTAAAGAAAAAAGGATCAAGGACAGGAAAATGCTCCGTAAGTCCGGGTGGACAAACCAGTAATACCCAGATTTGACTAAACATTAACAAAGTGCTATTGATGCGGTCCTTACTATGTACGACGCTAATTCGTTGGAAGTTGAATCGGGCTCGTCTAGTCCCGCTCTCGAGGAAATAACGTATATACAACCCTGGAAATTGAATTTACAAATGTTCGCAGAAATATTACCCACTCGAAAATGTGTACACAAGAAAACCGGGAAGGAACTAATTGTAATCCCCTCCTCCAACACCTTTCAAATAGAATAAGGTAGCTCTTCACTTCATTTTGACTTTCTTTATTACTTAACAAACAAACAGCCAGACCCTGTGGCCGAGTGGTTAGCACATCGAGCTGTGATGCCAAGGGTCCCGGTTTCGAATCCCGCTTGGGCTTGGTTGTTTGTGAATGTCCATTCATCCATTTCATCACTCATCCCCATCTTCACAAATTAGCGAAGAGGCACAAAACGCAAAGTAAAATAAACTAAATCAATCAATCAATCTTCAGACATCAAAGCATCTCTGGTGTCTTTGAGTATTTTTATGGGATGGACATTTGATTTATATATTATTGAACTCAACAGGCGTACACTAATCTGCAGAGGTGGTAAAATTTCTTATGTTACTCATAGAATAACAATACTGTAGTGTTTCATAACACATTTCAATCTCTTTTTGTAGCCAATGTATTCATAACTGTTTTCTTGATTTGACATACAAACAATTAAGTCAATGCTTTTATCTTCTTCTGTAGCATTTTTTAAAAAGTTTTAATGTTAGGAATCCACGGAAGAGATCAGTTTGCCATTAAAAATTTCCATAGTAGCATAAAGTCTTGGGCCGTCCTTCAGTTGTCAAGTCTGTTCACATGGAATTGCTCTGTTAGGGTATTACGTGATTCAAACCTTCCAGTTAGAATTTCTTGTATCACAGTAATGTTGACTTCACTTGTTCTAAGTTTGCAGCATGTTTTTGAACTTCTGTGCTCCATATGACAGAGCCAAATTCAAGTTTTGTACGCACTAGAGAACAATATAGTGTTCGTATGTTTCTGAATGGTGTATGTTTTTGAAGCCCCTGCCCATGCAAATAATAAATCCAACAAGCTAGTAGGCTTCACATATTTTGTCTAGATGATAGGCGAACGTTAATTTAGAATCAAAAAGTATTCCTAGATCTCTTGCCTTTTCCGTTTCTTTAAGATTAACATAATTTATTTTATACTGGTATTCTACAGCTGTTTTTTGCTCAGTGTATGAAACAGAAAAGCATTTCTTAACATTTAGGGAAAGTTTGCTACATAAACATCACACACACAAGCTAATTGTCGCATTGTAGGGAGGCACAAACGTCAGCACTTGTTATTCTTTCATAGGTATCAGGGCAGCTTTAATATAAACATACGAACCTTATATACGTCTATCATTATTGACATTCCTGATCTTTAGAATATCCATTTGCAGTTTCTGCTTAGAGCTAACAGTGTGCGCATAATAACTATTTCACTACAATTTCTGTGACGTAACAAAAGAGTGGCCATGTTTAAATCTAAGTTAAACATTGTGATTTTTGTAATATTCAAATTTTTCATCGGCCTACCTGGTGATGCAGTGGTTGCGTTGTCGCCTTGTAATCAAGGGATCCCCGATTCGATACCTGGTGGAGGCACATAGTGGTTTGGATCCCACTTTAAACTCTAGGTTCAGTCCCAATTAGCCTTTCTGTGCATAAAGTGGACTTAACAACAATTCAAATTTGTCGAGAAGAATGAAGATTTACCTTTGCTTTTGACGAAGTAATACTTGGTTTCAGGCTATGCAGAGAATGAAGCCTCCTAAATCTCTTACTATTACAATCTGCAACAATGCTGTTTAATAATACATGCACGTCTGTCTGAAAGAAGATAGTGCCATAGGCAATATGACAGGAAGTAGGTCAAATAAATGACTAAACTGGAAATGTAAGAATTTACAGATGTATACTATACTGTATTAAGTATTTTACAAAAAAAAAATAGTCTAGTATCTTTTTTTATTGTTCTTTTGAAACATTTGTAATTTATTGTTTTTATAATCTGCATAGGTGGATCCAAAGAATATTCTGGGAGAGTCTAGAAAGATGGACGTCTTCTTAAGAGAGGATGAGAGAACTTCATGCAGGATGGTGCACCACCCCATTTTGCTGTGATACAAAGTGCATGGACTGTCAATGATTTTCCTGGACGAGTCATCAGGCATTACATTGAACCTTGGAGGGCCAGCGAGAATCCCAGACGTTAGACCGTTGGACTCTTTTCCCTGGTGATGCCTGAAAGAGAATGTGTACAACAGCAACACACCAGATGAGAATGCTTTGCAAGTGGTAATTCGAGAGGAGTGTGGCTGGGGTGTAAGAGTTGACCTTCCGGTAAGGCACTTGAAAGTCAACCTCATTTCCTGTAGTACATCCCGGTAACAGCCAACGAGGCTCTGACACCTGGATCCACAGCCAGGATAATCCTCTGTGGAGGCATGTTGTGCTGAGTGCTCCTTTACAGTCTCAGCTTTCAATAGGTGAGGGTACATTAGTCCTCAGAGGCAATGGAGTTTTAATTCTTGTTAAGTGATGAATGAGTGAATTAGTTTTAAATATTGAGTGAGAAAGTTTTTAATAGATATATTTTATTTTCTTGTTAAGTGCCTGTCTTCAGATTGTTTCAGTTAAGGGGCTGATGTGACCATAATATTAGAAGCGGTCATTGAACCAAGACATGCTGAAGAGAGCAGTGAAGAACATTGAGCCCTACCTGGGGATATGTGTTTGAAATACCAGTTCATCATAAGATAAACTACCTGCGCCATGAAGGTACATTTAGGGGATGTGGGGGTACTGCCCCACCCATTCTTCATCTCTGACATTTCTGGAGGTGATGTGATCAGTACCACATGCCAGCTGGCTTTATTTCCAGGGTTGCCCTCTGGTGTCCATTAGTTTGAGGCTGGGTGAACCCCAGAGTCACTTTATGCAGGGGACAAGGCTGGAATAAATTCTCACATTAGATCATCCACCCTATGAATGGAACCTGGGTCTCTCACGTGGCAGTCGGACAACGTACCGACTGGACCACCACAGCTCTCTCAAATACCAGTGGCTATGCTGTTTGACATGGCAGGTTGCATGGTATATTTCTCACCTAGCATCTTCCTGGAGACACCTTAATGTCAACCAGGGTGTAAGGGTGACCTCTGTGTAGTACATCCACTTGTCAACCTCACTTCCACCTAGTTCACCCCGGACTACATTGTTGTGGACCAACGAGGCTCTGGCATGTATTACATACGTGCAAAAGTTGTACTCATTTTTGGTGTGCAGATAAAAGTGCGAACAACACAAACTGTAACATACCTATGACTGTGAATAATCGCCATTGCAATTTATGACCTCTTGTCATCTTGTTTGTAGGAGATGAATCCCGGGTTGATAAAAGTCCTGGGGTTTGGAGTTGAACTGTTGTAAGGCAGTTTTCATAGCCTCCACGTCATCAAGGGGTGTAAGGGATACCTTCCACGTAGGTGCCCAAAAGTCAAGCTCACTTCCAGCCATTACACCCTGGACTGCATTTTACAGATTAAGGAGGCTCTGGCGACTGGCACTATGGGCAGTATAATTTTGTGTGTGTTCTGTTTTTTTGTCCTTCTGTGTGGTGAGTGCCCGTTTACAGCCTCAGCTTTTAACAGAAGTCAGAAACATTGTACATAAATTATCATATCCAAATTTTTTAGCAGTTACAACAGGTCAATTTGGGGTGTAAGGGATGCTCCTTCCACATAGTGCACCCAATAGCCAACCTCACTTCCACATAGTACACCCTGGATTACAGACTAACGAGGCTCTGGCGACTGACCGACCCAATGGCCAGTATAATTCTGTGTCGTCCTGTGTTTTGTCCTTATTTGTGCTGAGCGCCATTTTTTTGCCTCACCTTTTAACCAAGGTAAGAAAATTTTAGTTTTCAGACACACTTTTATTTTTGTTATGATGAGGGGCTGGACCCCGTATAGTGTGACGGGTGCAAAATAGCCTTAGTTGTGACGCACCCAAAAAAAAATAATTCAAATTGAAATGAAGTTATTTAAGCATTTGTGTTTTTATGTGGCTGCCACATTTTACTGTTATAAGCAGATATTTCTTTAACTACACAGATTCTTCTGTTATTCGTGGTGGAGGGTCTTGAAATTTCTGTGAGAACATTATCTTCCAAGTACCAACACAGCTCAATCTTCTTTTCTTGTGATGTCTCTGGTCAACGCCATCCATAATCGCTTGTATTAAAATCCTTGCTTGTACAATCATCTTGTTTCCTTTTGAGGTTTTTTTCTTTTTTCAACTCTCACTTCCGTTCCTTTCTTCCTTCTCCTGCTTTTTCTTTTCATTATACATCTTATATTGCTCTGATGTTGCAACTGTAGGAATCCTTTCCTTCTTCTGTCTTTTGGACATCTTAACTTTTTCCTCGGCCTAAAAGAGAGCTCTTTTGAAAGGAGATGGGACATCAGGAGTACACCATACTTCATTTTTGGAAGTAGATGATGAGGAAGTCGCTGCTGTTGTTGCTGGATGGTTGGCTTCTTTGATTTTGGAAGAGCTGGCGCCGTTGTCTAATTCTGTCGTTCAATAAGGTAACGAACAGGCTTCTGCATTTCTGGTTGTACCTGTAAGTGCAGGAGATGTTTGAGCAGGCACTGTTTCAGAGGACAGTAGCAAACTATTAGACGCTTCATCTGATGCGGGCTTTACGATCAGACTAGGGCTCAATTCTTTAAAAGATTCATCCAGTAATAACAACGGAACTGCGGAACTACATCCACTTTCGTTTTCTAAAACTTCATCCAAATCTGCTTGAGTGAGATTTAGCAAGGTACTGTCGTAGGTAAGGTCAGGAATTTTGTGGGCAACTTTAGAAACATTCATATGAGGTGTATCTTCGGTTTGCACTGACTCGTGTAAGGCAATGTCATGCCGTTCTTCCAAGCATGGCAGTTTCTCCACCCTTTTTTTCTCTTTTTCCGAAGAGAGACCAGTTTCCCCAATTTATTTACATTGAAGAAAAGAACAGTTTTACGTTTTCCCCTGAACTATTGGACTTACGACCTTCAAATTTTTAAGGGACATTACTGAAAGGCGTATTTCATGGTTCGTAAATTGAGTGTATCACAAATGGTTTGATACTTGGTTTTATTTTCATTAAGTTTGGCAACATTGTTTCAAAATGCCATTAACAAGTGCAGTCTACCTCATCCCTTTACATGGGAGGGCTCTTCCCTGGTGGCTGGCACGTGTCCTTTCCTTTCTTCACCATTTCGGCAGGGTTGGTGTGGGGAGGGGAGGGGGTGCGAACGACTCAACTGCTTTTGGCATTCCATAGAATCCTTGAATCTTCGTCCGCCACATATGTCAAGGCCTACGCAAGTGGGAGGGTTAAAGGGGTTTAACCCCTCCCCCTTTGAGCTTTTGAAATATTATGAAATATGCTGTGGAAAAAAAATTAAATGCCCAATTTATCACAGTCAAAGATCTGTGATAATACTACTAGTACTACTAGTAATAATAATTATTATTATAATTTGAATTATTATTCCCATGCAGCACGGAGAAAAAGCAGAGCATTCCTAGCACAAGCATCTTTCAGAACGAATGCCTTGAAAGTAAAATGTGTATAACTATGATTTAAAAGAGAAAAAAAGTTACTTCGTATCTCAGCTGCAAGAATGTTCATTGAACATGTATCTTTTTGTTTGAACAATGAGCATTAAGTAAAGAAAGTCCTTGGTTCGTTGTAAGCAGCTAGTGTATAGACAAAAGGCTAGGCGTTCAATAATACATAGATGTATCCCAAACATGATAAGGTTTTAGATGCATCACATGCATCTTGGGAAGGTGACATTCGGTTTCCGGGTCAACTAAAAGGGCGGTAACAGGACCTATAACCAATATTTTTGCCGGTCCCGCCCAACGTTCCATTAATTTCGGAGCCACATGGTTCAAGGCATTACTTTTAGGAAAAACCTTATAAAGTACTAAATCCAAAGCGTTTAGTTTAACTGCCTGATGATGAGCATCATATTGAGTCTGACTTTTATTCCAGGCCTTAATAACATTCTGAAAATCTTCATGATCCCTTGGACTCACTGAAACTTGAACAATCACATTCAGAATCTCAGCTCTCATCTCAGCCATCTCCAAAGTTTTTGATAGCTGTGTAAGATCGCAGCTTCCCATACAAAAAATGGGAACTACAAACGGTGCGGCATATGGCACTAATATATAGTACCCATTCGGCACGGCGTTTACAAAGGAACTCAAACGCTCCAGATTAGGGCCTCACACCCAGAAGGTATTTTTATCCCCAAAAACTACCATGTGCCCAAGGGTCATGTCAATACTTTTCCTCTCAATGAATCTTTCCATCCACTCTTGACCGAGCACATGTATTTTTATGAGCACTCTTGGTAGTTCTGATACTAGTCGTTAGGGAGAACGCACTGCACCTTAGCTTCAGTTTCTCTCCAGGAGATTCGCAAGTCCCCACCAGGAGATGGCGTTGAAAAATTTTAAGGGTTTTCTTTGAATTAACGCGAGCTAAGATCACAGCAGATGGCTAATGTAAAGAAAATAACCAAAAATACAAGACAAATGGGGACTCAAGTTTAACTAGAATGTAGGGTGTCTAACTTATTTTATGGTTTAACAGGGTTTCCCCGATTGTGCAGTGGTTGCATCATAACCTTGTAATCAAGGGGTCCCGGGTTTGATACCCGGTGGATGCACATAGTGGTTCTTATCCCACTTTAAACTCTAGGTCCAGTCCTGATTAGCCTTACTCTTCATAAAGTGGACTTAAATCACCAAATCAATCAAGCATGGTTTATATATAGTTGTTGGTTCCATTCACAGGCATCATTTGCTGTCTAACTCACAGGAAATTGTGATCTCAGATAATTTCAGTTAATAAATTCCCTCAACAGATGAGAATAGTTTAGCCATCTCATCAGACTTGAATCAGGATATGATTAGATGAAAATTTCCGTATCGCTACCGTTATCAATCGGATGAATTATGCTGCAGTGACTTATAGTAAGTTTCTGTGTTCCACCCCATTCTGCACAAAAAAATATTATGAAGCTCCTTAGAGATAGGAAATTTATTGAGAATCCCATATTGTACATATCATTGTTGATAGTAGATAGGACAAAGGGACGCACAATAGTTAGACACCCCACCTAACACACACAAACTTGCACAAGAATTAAAATACATATCGAAATAACTGTATTACGGCATTCGGAATATTTTATTTTGCTTGACGCAGTGGCGAAGTCATGGTTCTTTCTTGGGGAAGGGAGGATTCGTCATGCGGAAAAAAATATATAATGCAAGATCTTTTGTATTTTTTTGCTTCATACAATCCTAAAGAAAAACAATTAGCGTACACATTCATGCATTAAAAAATTACAATTTTGGAGGATTATTTAAAAGATATTAAAGACTATTCTTTTGAGCTTCGAGGTGGGAAGCGATTCAGCACCAAAAACCTTCCCTTCGCTTAGAAAGTCCAATATTCAAAGGAAAAGCCACGTTCGTCGACCAATACTAATAGTAACAAATATACCACAGCAATCTTGTGACTTCAATGCTTGAGGTTGGATTGTCTGTGTTGTCTCAGCATCACAACGTCAATTGGAATCTACAGAAGGAAATAGAGTGGTGGTGGAACTCTATTCCCTGGTCACGTGTCACCCAACAAGGAAGTCTATTGGAAAGACTTGTCACACGAGCGTGGAATTATGTTGGTGCACTTCGATACTCTTAATCATAATTTTAACGATGATATTTTTTCCCCATATATCACTGAACATACATTTCTAAGAATTTTGCATAAAACAAACCTTCTTTTTACAGGAATAGTATAACACACTTAGAAAAGATTCAATAATTATAATCAAGGGGCCTTGGGTTCAATACCTGGTGGAGGCACATAGAGGTTCGGATCCCACTTTAAACTCTAGGTCCAGTCCCAATTAGCCTTACTCTGCATAAAGTGGACTTAAAACACCAAATCAACCAACTTGTAAGACAGAAGGGGAACGGACTACCAGAAAAAGTGTACGTAACGCCTTCCTTTTGAAAATCCTGGGGATGCCACTGTCTACGCCAGTGTTCCGAAACCTTTTTTTTACTCAGGGCACACCCCAGACTGGCCTAGACTCAACAAGGCACACCAAAATGTCTGTCCCCTCAAAATCATATGAAGCTTAATATAATTACGAAATATTACATCGTTATGTTATCACTTATTTTTATTATTATTATTATAAAACATGAATAGACTTATGCATTTATTAAAAATTTATTAAGGGGTGTAAGGGGTGACCTTCCACGTAGTACACCCAAACATCAACCTCACTTCCACGTTAGTACACCCTGGACTGAAGACTAACAAGGCTCTGGCGACTGACCCCATGGCCAGTATAATTTTATTTGTGTTGTCCTGTTCTTTTGTCCTTATGTGTGCCGAGTGCCCCTTTACAGCCTCAGCTTTTAACAGAAGTCAGAACATTTTAAGATTTTTAATTACGCAACGTTAGAGTTGTTCTTTGTAATGATAAGGGGCTGGCACCCGTATAATGTGAAGGGAGCAAAATAGCCTTAGTGCTGACGCTCCCACATTTTTAAAATCAAATTCAAATTCAAAAATTTATTAACTTTAATTCACTGTAGAAAATACATATTTCTAATACCAATTTTAAAGTAAATAACTCTACTCATACCTTCAATGTGATACTTGAGCCTGCTTAGCTGCACACAGACGGCTGATTCGTGGCAGAATCGTTGAAAAAGCAAGCATCGATGCATTTGTGTCTCTCTCTCTCTCTCTCTCTGATGTTTTAATTGCAGTCAACATCAAGAAGCCCAGTTCACACAAATAAGTAGTTGAAAATGGTAATAACACATTAACTGCCATCTCGGAGATAGCTGGGTATTCACTGCTTATTGACAACCAAAATGTATCCTAAGGCACTTCGAAAAATTTTAATTTCAATGTTCTGTCTGCTTGCAAATCTGCCAGTTCCTCTTGCAGGGTGGCGACACCTGGAAAACTGGGAAAAGTCAGGGAATTTAGTCTTCATTGACTTTTTAATTAATTTATTTAAAGATATTGTTGTAGAACTCTGCACAGGAACAGGAAATCTTGTTCGTAAGTTTTGGCCTCAACTTTTAGGCCCCTTTTATGCGGAACACTACCACGGCGCCAGAAACCAGGGATGGCAGGAGGAGAGAGAGAGAGAGAAATTTCTCTCGCCCGGAATTTTAAATTCGAACACTCTTTGGAGGAAAATTGTTATAACTCTGGCACTATGGGAGCAACCTACTTCGGATAAGTTTTGTTTTGCAGCTAAAACATCAGCGCATGCAACTGTGTACAATTCAGAACACTGGATCGAATAAGGGTGGCTTGCAAGGGGGGGGGGGGGTTGCATATCCCCCAAATTTCAATGGAAAAAACAAATATCTGGAATTTGCCCCCTCTTCTCCCGCTATTTTGCGGAGAAGGTGCAAACCTTAGTATTCTCTTCAAAGAATGGACGTTTCCAAAGAGATTGAAACATATTTCATGTTCCTGGGTGTCATACAAGTTGAATAATGAGCCAAAATGTGAAACTCTGTTCGGAAATGTGGCATGGATATGTTGCGGAGAGGGGGGGAGAAGGGGAAGATTGGTCATCAATATGAATTTCCCAGGCTTTCTCCAGACCTGTGTCAGAGTTTCCACCCAAACATAAGAGTATGAACGTCCAAAAAAGCACATTCATTTCGTAATCAGCACCATGATACCATATAGTATCATCAGGCCAGTACGACTTTACTCTGATTATACCATATGGTATCATCGGGGGAGTAAAGGTTAAGCCTCTAAATATTACGTGGAAAATGCATTGAATTATCATTTTTTCTTGTCCGTATGGGAGTAGTAAGGGGAGTTGTCAAATGATGGAGGGGATAAGAGCGGGTGGCACCGTCCGATAGTTGTCAGACGTCGTAGTAAAGCATTTTGTTGGGCAAACTGAAGGAACATGGAAACAAATAGATTCCATTGATACATACGATTTTTGTTGAATATCGCCACCCGGCAAAGTACCTCACTGCAACATTCAACAAAATCGAATGCATAAACAAGAAGAGCTTTAGACTGCAAATATGCTCCTTGAATTTTGTTACTCTTCTGGCTCACTTCACCTTATTTAATGTAGCAGTGCTTACGAAGGTTTTCTTTTATCATCCTGACGTATTACTGGCCTCACACAAGTTAACATACGTTTACAATGACATTGCGCTATTCTTAGATATCAAGAAGGGCCTCCCCCTTGGTGCAGTGGTAGCGTCGTTGCGTTGTATTCAAGGGGTCCCGGGTTCGATACCCGGTGGAGGCACAAGTGGTTCGGATCCCACTTTAAACTGTAGGTCCAGTCCCGATTAGCCATACTGAGCATAAAGTGGACTTAAAACGCCAACTCTTAGATATCAAGAAGAATCCAACAAAACGGGATCTATATTGAATACTATCACGAAGCAGTGAAACATAAATCTGCTTTGGTGTACGTTATAAACACAAATTTACTGCAACACTAGTATTGCAATGAAATTATCACCACTCTCTGTCCTGTCTGTCTAAACTCATGAGAGATGGTCATTAATCTCTCACTGAGTAAGATTAAGGTCCAATATTATGAAATAAAATACTAATAATAAATACGTAAAAAAAGGTAAAGTTCTCCCCTGTACATAGCACCATGCCATGAAGGCATATAGGGGGTGTGGGGGTAACGCCCCACACTTTCTTGATCCGGTCGTGAGTGGGGTGATGGATGTGATCAGCATCACGACCCTGACCGCCTTTACCCCCCAGGGTTTCCCCCAGGTACCCATGTTATTCGATGCTGGGTGGGCGCCGGGGCAGCTTCCAATGTTAGAAAAGTTCCCAGATTTGAACCGGCTGGGGATTGAACCCGGGACCTTTAGCATGGTAGTCAGACGCGTTACCGACGGAGCCACCGTGGCTACAATAAATACATAAATATTTTATTATATTTACTCAAATCATTCAATCATAAAAGCAAATCAGGGGTGTAAGGGGTGCTCCTTCCACATAGTGCACCCAATAGTCAACCTCACTTCCACATAGTACACCCTGGCCTGCAGACTAACGAGGCTCTGGCGACTGACCCCATTGCCAGTATGATTTTGTTTGTGTTGTCCTGTGTTTTGTCCTTATTCATGCTGAGTGCTCCTTTACAGCCTCAGCTTTTAACGAAAGTCAGAAGATTTTAATATTTTATGATTTTAGTTATGCAACGTTATAGTTGTTATGTGTAACTCTAAGGGGTTGGTCCCCGTATAATGTGACGGGTGCAAAATAGCGTTAGTGTGACACACCCAAAAAATTTAAAATCAAATACAAATAAAAGGAAATCACTTTCTTCAAGAATTGACTTTTCTATGCTAGCCCTGCTAAATTCTCACTTTCCATCTACTGATTTATATGAGGGGTAGCAAGAAAGTAATTTCCGATTAGTAGGGACATTGATTTTTTGCAAACGCCAAAACCATGAAAAATTGTAATTGCTGCGAAGTTATGTTTAGGAATGTGCAGTGATGTCTGGACACATATTTCGCCCCTTTGAAATATCGAAATAATGCGAATATGGTATAAAATGCAAATTGTTGGCGTTTTTAGCGATTTTTTTTAAGGAAATGTCCTAAAACAATGAAAAATTCCATAAAATCCAACATTCTTGTCATGTTTGTGTACATAGAACATGCAGTTTTTCCAACATTTTACTCAAGAGTAAACTATAGAGTTATACGTACATGAAATAATTCCGACAGCCACATTAAATCATGTATTATGTTAAGAGAGTAATAATGGAGTTCAGTAGTTAGGATATCTGACTACTATGCAAGAGACCCAGGTTCGATCCCCTGCAGGGGGAGAACGGGGATGTTTTCCACCTATTCAAACTGGGGTGTAAGGGGTGACCTTCCACGTAGTACACCCAACTGTCAACCTCACCCAGGTAGTAGGGGTGTAAGGGTTGGTCCTTCCACATAGTGCACCCAATAGTCAACCTCACTTCCACGCAGTACACCCTGGCCTGCAGACTAACGAGGCTCTGGCGACTGGCCCCATTGCCAGTATAATTTTGTTTGTGTTGTCCTGTGTTTTGTCCTTATTTGTGCTGAGTGCTCCTTTACAGCCTCAGCTTTTAACGAAAGTCAGAATATTTTAATATTTTATGATTTTAGTTATACAACATTAGAGTTGTTCTGTGTAACGATAAGGGGCTGGACCCCATATAATGTGATGGGTGCAAAATAGCCTTAGTGCCGACACACCCAAAATTCAAATTCAACTTCCAGGTAGTACACCCTGGACTGCATTTTGCAGATGAACGGGGCTCTGGCGACTGGCCCTAGCCAGTATAATTGTGTGTGTTCTCCTGTTTATGTCTTTGTGTGTGCTGAGTGCCCCTTTACAGCCTCAGCTTTTAACAGAAGTCAGATAATTTTAAAGTTTTAGTTATGCAACGTTAGAGTTGGTATTTGTAACAGTAAGGGGCTGGACCCCGTATAATGTGAAGGGTGCAAGATAGCCTAAGTGCTGATGCTCTGAAAATGTTAAATTCAAATTCAAATTCAAGAACATTTTCTGAACCTGATGTTTTTTTTTTTTCTGAAGTAGAGGTCTTACTTGTTCCAACAATTCGACGTAACAAGCCTCATCCATGCGGAGATAGTTCCTGTAATTTTCTGTATCAGTCAGCGTTAATTCATTAAGCAACCTTGTATGGCTGTGTAATTCACGTTAAAACCATTTCCAGGAGCAGAATCTATGTTTTCTTTTCGTTTTCAAAAGGACACTGGCTACAATAATACCGAAACAAGCAGCTCTGTGTTTTGAGAGCACTCGAGCCGTGTCTTGCTGTGAGAAGTTGGTTGAACTTTAACACTGGCACAATGGATTGGGGAAGTGAAGAAAACGCAACGAAAAATCAGTGGGGTTGATTTTCAAACTGCAAGTGTGCAACTATTTGACTCCTGCTTTTGGCAATCACAGGATCTCATCAAGTGGCTGGAAACATTTTCCTTCCGTTTTCTTTATGAATGGATGGCCCAGGTCAAAACAAAGTCGCACATCACCAGAATTTCACGGGGACAAGTTCCATGTAATTGAAACACACAGATTGAGGAACAGAATAAGATTGAATGGAGTTATTGCATTACTTTTGTATACATTAAGTAAAGCACAGAGGGGCTTATGATGCAAATGCGTGCAAAACCTATAAAAAGGCAGGTAGGAATGTTCACAGACAGGCCAGAACAGGAGAGACATGCACATGATTCAGAGGAAGAAGGCATAATAGGGATCATAGGATTTTTTCATCTTCAATATTCTTGCAAATTTCCGTTTATCTAATGATACCAACACAAGAGAGAAGCGAGAGAGAGAAGGCAAGCAGACTAGAGGTCATAAATAGACGAGACATGCATACAAACGTAAGAAAGAAGGCAGAGCGGCAATGCCAAGATATTTCTTCTTTGTTGTCCTCCCTTCATTGGCAAGTAGGTTGGAAGGTAAATTTACCTTCTCTGTGCTTAGACACATAAAATAACGAAGGCGTCGGAGAAATGTCAGGAATTTCAATCTTGAATAACTGTACAGATTTTCAAACATCTCAGTTTGTCAGCAGAATGGAAATTACACTTACTGAACCCCTTTCAAAGTTACAAGGATTATAACTTTTAAAAGCCTTGCATTTATAACAGTACACGTGAGGGACCATAACATGAGAGAAGAGAGTACCACAGAGGATTATCCTGGCTGTGCTTCCAGTGCTGAACGTCGTAAGCATTCAAAACTTATTGAATATCTTTAGAAATTACAAGGATCATAAATTTCAAGAGCCTTGCATTTATAACAGTACATTTGAGGGACCATAATATGAGAAGAGAGAGAGCACCACAGAGGATTATCCTTGCCATGGTTCCAGTCGCCTTTACGTCGTAAGTGTGCAGCAGTTATTGAACACCTTTACCAAGTTGCAAGGATTATAACTTTAAAAAGCCTTGCAATTATCACAGTACACGTGAGGGACCATAACATGAGAGAAGAGAGCACCACAGAGGATTATCCTGGCTGTGCTTCCAGTGCTGAACGTCGTAAGCATTCAAAATTTATTGAACATATTTGCAAAATTGCAAGGATCATAAACTTCGAGAGCCTCACATTTATAACAGTACGCTTGAGGGATCGAGAGAAGAGAGAGCACCTAAAACAGGATCACATGATTGAAGTTCATTCAATTCCGACGAACCAACTCGCTGTATAAGAAATTGGATAAATGATGTGGGTGTTTGGCAATACTGTAAAGCTCACTGATTTCTTAATTTTTTCAACTTTTGACTTTCTTTACTATTTTTTGAACGCTTTGGCCCTTGCGATGATATCTTTGCATTATACAGTTTGCGCCAAAATATACAGTACTGAAATGAAAAGATGAACAAAAGTACATCTCAAAGCTGCTTATTATGAATTATACGTTACTGAGGAGAACATTAGTGTTTTTTTTTACCACGGTATGCATAAGGTAAGTGTTCAAAGTATGCACCGCCTCGCTGTAGACAGGTTTCATATCATTCATTCTCAAACATATCCTGAAACAAAGGTTGCTGCAGACTCCTGCAAAAGGAGATGATTCACGTAATGCAGGCACAGTTTTTGGTGGATCTTCACAGTTGAACACACACTCCTTTAACATTCCCCACAAGTAGGCATCAGGTGGTGTTAGATCGGGGGAATGGGAGGGGTATGGGAAGTCAGTACCACATGAAATGATTCGTCCTGGAAAGTTTTCCTGCAGCATGGCTAGAGATTCTCGAGCGGTATGGCTGGTCGCCCCATCCTGTTGATACCACTGTCTATTCATCTGAATGTTCCTTGCACGACAGAACCTTCTCAAATCCTGAAGAAACGGCTCGATCACTAAACCCCTGTAGCGTTCTTGGTTGACGGTAAGAGCATTGCCTTCCTCATCTTCAACGAAATAGGGGCCTAATAAACCGTGTGCTGAGATGGCACACCATGTCGTCACACGTGCACTATGTAGCGGTTTCTGGATGATAACATCTGACCGCTCAAAACCAAAAAAGCGAGTTGTCTGTCGATTGATGTATCCGTTCAAGTGAATGTGACTTTCGTCGGAGAACCACACATTATTCAAGAAATCTGGATCCTCATACACCATGGCTAAACATGTTCCACAATACACCATCCTGGCTCGCATATCTGGCTCTGTCAAGCGTTGTCCAATCTGTATCCGGTACGGAAATCCACCTATGTTCTTAAACAATCAGCGAACGTACGTACCGCTGACGTTCAGTTTCAAGGCAGTTCGTCGGGGCGAATGCAGCACCTGCTGGAGAACACGTGCGTGATTATCATTTGTCAAAACAGTAACTGGTCGACCAGACTTCCCCTTCCGTTGACACAGTACACTACCAGTATGCCGAAATTTCGTAACAATAGACAGCATAACTGTGTTACTTGGTGCCGTCTTATTAACCTCCTCTCGGAATTGTTCTGCCACCTTTTTCAAATTCGGTCCACCTTCACGATCGCTTCCGTATGAGCGGAAATAATGCTCAACAATGAATACTTTTTCCTCCGCCGAGAGACCCATTTCCAACAACAACTGCACAACACAACTTCCTTTTCACTACTGCGAACACGTGCAGCTGGAGCTATGCCCCGTCGAGAAACGCAACCATGTGTTTGAGATGCGCGAGTTTCAGTACTGTATATTTTGGCGCATACCGTACTTGATTTCTCAGGACATTCACCTCAATTCACACCTGATCTTGAACTCAATGAACTTTCTTAAGAGTACACCCAAATGTCAACCTCACTTCCACATAGTACACCCTGGACTGAAGACTAACGAGGCTCTTGCGACTGGCCCCATGGCCAGTATAATTTTGTTTGTGTTGTCCTGTTCTTTTGTCCTTATGTGTGCTGAGTGCCCCTTTACAGCCTCAGCTTTTAACAGAAGTCAGAACATTTTAAATTTTTTAGTTATGCAACGTTAGAGTTGTTATTTGTAGTGGCAAGGGGCTGGCCCCCGTATAATGTGACGAGAGCAAAATAGCCTAAGTGCTGACGCTCCCAAAATTTTAAATTCAAATCAAAATCAAAACTTTCTTAAGAAATATACCCGATGATCACTACAAGAACCTGAGAAGCGGGTAGAGTTTAATTGTGGTGTTTCCTCTGCCAATACTGTCCTCATTCTCTCTCCTATTCCTTGAATATGTCTTAGAGGTGGGTGTGTCATGTCAAATATATCAGTATATTTCTGTATTAACTTCAGACACTCCTCTGTTGGAGCGTTAAAATTACCTAAGGGTGTGTTCTCTTTGGTCTTGTACGCCTTCCAGAATATAAGTAGTTCTGTCTCTTTCGAGGGATTTAGATTTCTTGATTAATGCATTAGAACAGTTACGGTACGAATACTTTTTTACTGTGTTCCAAGCTGTGCCTTGAGAATGTATTTTTTCCACGTCAGGACTTGCAACATTGATATGTAATTCCTCATCTACAGATTTAATGGTATTTGCTACATTTTCCTCTCCCTCGTGCTCTTTGTCTATTGGTTGTTCTGGTACGAAATGGATGCAATGTCCTCGTCGTCCACACATTGGATGTTTCCTGTGGTATTGCAATGTGATTTGCCATTATTGTCTGTAAATTTCTTCTGAAGGGTTGCTACAAAATCCACCTTTCCCTCGAATAACTGTAAAAATGTTCTCAAGTTGGTCCTGATTCAGGCAAGATGTCATGAGGAAGGACACTTTCCTCATTTTCAGCAAGAGAATACTTGCGATTGTTTGTTGGAAGCCCAGAAAACATGGAGGTACTTTGCTGTTATCTTTTATCTTCCATGTTTTGACCCACTCGAGTGATTTTCTGAGGTTTTCTTCAACCTAAGGGTTCTTTTCTGAAAGGGCTCTCTTGTGTGGATTGGCGTTATTCAGAGAACAGCTATTACACATATCAAACAAATGTTCATTTTCTTAATGAAATTTGCAGTGCTAATTGCTGAAGGGTCTCTCAATTCTCCTGTGGTAACTGCTGCCAATATAACCTAACACACAGTTACTGAATATTTGCACTGCAAGTTTGACATTCATCTTGTCAAAGGTGGTTGGGTGGAGATGCCGATCACTAAGTTTCACTGCCGCTCTAGTCATCCTGGTCTTCTCTATGTTGCACAATTCATTAACTACTTTCCATGAAATAGTTTGCCCATCAGAGATGAATTCCTTTGCCATTAAATTATTTCGCACGCATTTCACGAGGTGTGGTATGTCGTGAGACGTACACAGTCTCTCCTTTCACTGTAATGTATGGTTTATCTCTATATACACTCCCAATCGCCCCGGTATGACCTGTTTGTTGGCCCCTGGTCACGTATTATTGCCCTCACTTTCAGTCCGGCGTTCATGAGTTTCTCTACAACATCTTGCACAATAATTGTAAGGTTCTGTGCGGTAACAGATCCACAAGACAGAAAATAAGAAACACCTGTGGAAAGGACCGCGAGCCATAAATACTAGTGCCTGTGTTGCAAGTTTTCTATTTCTACCCGTGTCCCAGGTCTTCATAACCCTCCACCAAGTCACCCTTTGGGTCGTATTCTAGCCATTTACGAATTGACATTTCGTCAAGTAACAACGTACATTCTCTCTCACTCTCTTTTATTGCTTTAACTTTATTCTGCAATTTTGAAAAGAGCTTGTCACTAATTACTGTCTTCAACTCCACCTTGTTTATCCACTTCCAGATTGTGGAGACACTGGGTAGCTTAAAACCCTTCCTAATGATGAACCTGTACAGGTTCGGCGCTTTGTAATACATTCCAAGAGATAGATCTCTCTCCTCTTTTGACCAACGTGATCCTTTTTTGTGCATTAATTGAATTTTCAAAAATGTTAGTGGTATTCCTTCTGTATGGTGAGACTATTCTTTGGAATATTTAGTTTTTCACCTTGTTCAGCCATGAAATTTGGGATCTCTTCCGCGATAATAAATTGTTTTTTGTGCTTATTACTTTCCTCAGTTTCTTTTTTCTGGATATATCATGGACTGTATCTTCTTCAACGCAGTTCTTTGGGTCCCTTATGAAATTCATATTCTCTTTACTCTTTTCTGCACCATATTGGAGCTCGGAAACTGTTATTTCTGAGGGCAAGTCATTATTAGCTTGAATTATTGTCTGATCCTTTCCTGGCTCTTTCTACGACGTTCTTATCACTATCACCGAGAGCACAACTTTCGTTTGCTGCTCTTGAGATTTCGTTTTCAGATTGGACCAGGGGTGTAAGGGGTACCTTCCACGTAGGCGCCCAAAAGTCAACCTCACTTCCACGTAGTGCACCCTGGACTAAAGACTAACGAGGCTCTGGCGACTGGCCCCATGGCCAGTATAATTTTGTTTGTGTTGTCCTGTGTTTTGTCCTTATTTGTGCTGAGTGTTCTTTGCAGCCTCGGCTTTTAATAACAGTCAGAACATTTTCATCTTTTATGAGTTTAATTAAGCAACATTAGAGTTGTTACGTGTAACGGTAAGGGGCTGGACCCCGTATAGTGTGACGGGTGCAAAATAGCCTTAGTGCTGACGCACCCAAACATTTTAAAATCAAATCAAATCAAATCAAATCAGATTGGACCACCTCGCACGTGCTGTACCGCACTGGTACAGTGATGTACGTTAAAGACTTTTGTTCAGTGTTCATAAAAGAGGAATCCTCAAAGTGCTTGGCACAGATTCGTTTGTCATCTCTCCCACTCCTGAAGCACCATTCGATGCATCTGAAAGGAAATAAGTAAAATAATCAAGTAACGTAATTGCCAAAATTGTTTGCTTTTACACTAGATATACAACACACACAACGATAGGTTACAATTTGAAAATAATGTTTCTCAGAGCCAACAAACATTTGGGGTATGTGCTAACAAGTTCCCTCTCATGCACATCGTGCATAACATTTCGGAAATAAATACATAATAAAATTCCCTATGTGAGACATGACACTATGTTAGCTGAAAATGATATTTGCAGTTTTTAAATATAAATAATATGTATTTTTGCAAGAGCTTAGAATTATGAGTCTCCCCCCTTGATGACGTATCAATCCATAAGATTATATTTTATTTAAAGCCTCTCTGATGCTTCATGTTGACCAGAACATTCACTTGTTTATCTCAGTTGTCTCAACCTCTATGGTATGTAAATAATGCACAGTGTTGTGCTTTGCAAACTTCCTGATGTATTCAGGATATATGAAGTTCTATCAGCCTATGGAGTCAGCTGTTTGCAATAGAGGTAGTAAAAATCACGATTCGGCATGGAGGAAGGTCTCCATGGCCTGAAGGATATAGAGGTGAGGCAGACGGAGAAGGGACTGACTTTTGATTTGGATTGAGGAGAGAGAGGAGCTTAGAGAAAGGAGTTAAGGGAAAGTGAGGAGAGTCCTGGTCAACCTGCAACGAAGCCTAGAGAGGACTTAGTTTATTTTATTTTTCGAAATTATCTTCATTCTTCAGATAGACAGGTAATTATCCTAACCCAGCCATGATTCAGATTCAGAGGTTCATAAAACCCAATGAGTGACCATTGTCTTTTCTAATTCTTAAGCTGTTTAGTTTTAGTTGCACCAAGCATTTAACTTGTCATTTTAATGACAGTGCTCTCATCATCGAGGATGAAGGATCAATAAGTTACATCACCCATTAATTAATTAATTGCTAGTCATGTTGCATCTGTACCGTATTGTTGGTCATTAGCCCTGATCAAGAGCATCCCAAACATGCTCGATAGGATTGAGGTCCAGTGAGCATTCAGGCCACTCAATACGGGCGATGTTTCTGTTTCTAGGAATTCCAACACAATACTAGTGTGGTGCGGCCGAGCATTGTCATCTGTAAACAGGGAACTCCGGAACAAATGCTCCACGGAAATTGCGAACATATGAATGCAAAAGGTTGTAACCTCGTCAACCCATCTCTGCGTACGCCAGTCTATCGTGACAATGCTTAAATAAACGGGGGACAATGATGTGCAGAAGAGAGATTTTATTGTAATGTTATTCTCAAGATTTACACTATTCTCTAATACTTTACTGGCTCTCATAATACCTTGGTGTTCCTTAAGTTTTGTGGAGCAGTGTATTTTGCTTAACCTTTATTATATACAATTGTACTCACCTTTTCTTGTCCTTCACGGGATAATAGAAGAAATATAGGCCTCGATCTAGACTATCATTGGCTGTACATCCAGTATAGCTTCATCTCTGCCCCATTCTACTTGACTACAATGACCTTTCCAAAAAGCAAATGCAACTGTAAAAGAGAGAGGGAAAAATAAATTTCTCATACTAATCCTTTCATATTACCATAAAAAATGTCACGTTAGTGCACCCTGGACTGAAGACTAACGAGGCTCTGGCTAAGGGCCAGTATAATTTTGTTTGTGTTCTCCTGTTCTTTTGTCCTTATGTGTGCTGAGTGCCCCTTTACAGCCTCAGCTTTTAATGAAAGTCAGAACATTTTAATATTTTATGATTTTAGTTCTGCAACGTTAGAGTTGTGATTTGTAACGATAAGGGGCTGGACCCCGTATAATGTGACGGGTGCAAAATAGCCTTAGTGCTGACGCACCCAAAATTTTAAATTCAAATTCAACTGTAAGCCTCGACTCAATTAGTCTATCTGTGCACAAAATCGACTAAAAACATCCAATAAAAATTCAAAACAACTGCATGTAAAAAAAGAAAATATTCTCTATACTCAACGTGGAGGCAGATTTCTCCAGAGGTGGTCCAACGACAACAAACAAAAGATTTATCGCTGCCACCAGACAGGTGGAAACTTTGTGCTTGTGTCGGGAAGATGGTGACACGAGTAGGAGCGTGTTTAGCCCAGGAAAATTTCATCCAGAATGTTCCACATGTGATTTAACTTTCCTAATAAGAAAATTCATATAAGCTTGTCAGTTGTAAATACCTTATAAAGCTAGGAAAAGTCGTTACTGAAAATCGACAAGTAAAAAATAAAATAAAAATTGTTAAAATAGATTTAATTCTTCACTATTTATCAACCCCAGTTCCATCAGTGACATCGACTATACACAAATTCAGTGTGGGCTCTATACCTTTTACTCTTGAAAAACTAAATGTAATGTAGAGTAATGCAACGATAAACCGATCCCAGATTTATTTCCACCCCGATCTTGTTCTACACGGTGCCTCGCTAGGGAAACTGTTCTGCAATTCGATTGTACCTCCTCTTACCCACGTTTCCTTGTTTTGTTGGTGTAACAAAGGAAGACAACACCAACAGCAATTTTTGTGAACACATGTGTTCGAGTCTGGCTGGGTTCAGTCCCTGTGCATAGGATGGGTGGCAAAGGTCGTAACCCACCATCGCGAGGAAATGGCCTGGTCAGAGCAAACTATTGTAGGTGGCAGCACCCCTGATGTGTTCCCATCCTATTGATGGGCAATTGTTCTCCCCATTTAAATAGATGCTGAAGGTGCTGCTATTACATTAAATTGCAAGTTTAATTTGTTGTGAATCCGATAAGGAATAATATATAATAATTCAGCGCGACTGTACTTTTATTGTTAAAGTTTGATTAATAACACTCTTTTTATTTTTTTACGTGATATACTTTTCCGCTTGACTAATAAATATGGTCCTCTGTTTTATATATACACATTTAATGAGAATAATAATTATTGCAAAAAATGTTTATCTTCTGATTCATTTCTTGCAACCTCTATGGCTTTCAAATTTACAGGAATTGTAAATTATTTTAAAAATATTGTTTCCAAAAAAAGGACGAAAATATAAGATAAAATGTCTCCTTGTAAATGCAATGAAAAATACTCTAGTATTAAGTCAGTGTATAATAGGGATATAAGGGGTGCTCCTTCCATGTAGTGCACCCAATAGTCAACCTCACTTCCACATAGTACACCCTGGACTGCAGACTAATGAGGCTCTGGCGACTGGCCCCATAGCTAGTATAATTTTATTTGTGTTGTCCTGTTTTTTGTCCTTGTGTGTGTGTGTGCTGAGTGCCCCTTTACAGCCTCAGTTTTTAACGAAAGTCAGATGATTTTAGTTATGCAACGTTAGAGTTGTTGTGTCTAACAATAAGAGGCTGGACCCCGTATAATGTGACGGGTGCAAAATAGCCTTATTTGTAGTTCAAACTAATACTTGAGCAAAGAACAAACCAGCTGGTGCATGCATTACATGAACTGAATATAAATACTTGTTCCTATATATAGGTATGACTTCAAAACTTACTTTTCTTCATGCAACAAATCGGAAATTCTTGTTACGTTCCTAGTAATTTTCCTCACCCTTTACTCCTATAGCCGGGAGCATTGAGGCTCTAAGGGTCTACACTGAAACCTATCTTCAGGGTAGGTGCAGAACAAATCCAACCAACGTCGTGAAGTTTTAAGGAAATGTTTATTTACTGCTTGAGTACTTACAGCCAGTGGTTAGGTAATTCATAACTGGAACTTGGAGATCAATTGTTAATAGATAATTTCAAACTTACTAGAAAGGTCAAACTAGGGTGGCCCAAACCTAGGTTTTACAGAAGAGCGGCATACACCTATCCACTTCTTCCTAGACTTGGAGTTATCACCCGAGATTTCCAATTTAGGTTTTACAGAAGAGCGGCTTGCACCTATTCACTTCTTCCTAAATTGGAACTTATATCCCATTCGGCTAACCTAGGTTTTACAGAAGAGCGGCATACACCTATTCACTTCTTCCTAGATTAGACCGTTCCTATTTGGCCAGTCTAGGTTTTACAGAAGAGCGGCTTGCACCTATTCACTTCTTCCTAGACTGACACCAGTTAGGTAATTTCTTATTACAATACTCTAAATTACAACAGAAAGATATTTGAAGATACATAGTTTGGCAATTAATAATTTACAAAGAAAGTTTACATATTCATTTGAGTTAACAATTATTTCTTTAAGGTTGATAAAATCTTACATTTTGGAAATATACAAATTTAAATGTTCCGCCATTATTTAATTACACTTAGGTTAGTTCATCAAACATGGATAATCTTTGATTGGCAAATCTTTATTTACATCATAATAAATGCCTGTTGTCTTAAGCGAGCTGTCTTCATTAGATAGTTACAGAAAGGTGAATACATTAGTTCAACAACGCCTTGATTGGTGCGTTCATATTTGCGTCACAGCATGTAGTATCACGGACATTAACAATGACTTGAGGTAACACTATATCAATTTTTCTTTTAACATGAAATTGCAAAGTTACAAAATAAGTAAGGTCGTAACATTCTTATAATACTCAAATGGTAGTTGCCTATCACACTGTAGACAATTTAAAAGAATTCAACCTTGATAACATTCACATTTATTTTTCTCAAATACCTCGCCCGTGCATTGGACTAGGTGCAATGCTTTCAATGTTCTTTCGTGTACATTCAAAATAAAGATTTGTGTTATGTGATGGTCCCCCACTGGAATGTACTATTTATCGTAGTTAATTTAACGTTCCATTAAGTACTGCTAGCAGTATCTATTTAACGTAATATCACATTGCTTTCTTATCAATAAAGTTTCGCTCGTGAAATAATAACAATAGTTATCACAATGGCTGCCTGCGTTAAACACGATGCGTCACTCGGTTATCGATATAATACACTGTTTTATATCATGATATATTACGTTCAATTGAGCTGTACAGCAATTTTCGCGAACATACGTAATTCCACAGAGCTTGTGTTCCCGTCGCGATTGTGTATATGGATTAGTACATGACGAGCTTGTTGTGAGCACTTCACTGTACGTATGGAAAATTCTTACCTTCTTGATGTAGCCAAAACAAAACCGCTTTCTTAGTGTTCCTTCACTTAGCTAGCAATAGCCCACAAAATCACTTCTTGGATTTCGGTGCCTAATAGTGTCAACAGGACTTCAGGATCACGGACGTCTCACTATCATTTGGTTTACTTATCTGCAAATGTGTAAAATGAACACAGCCAAGTTTCGCTGCAGTTCGTGCCATCCTTCTTCCATTTCCCTCCATTTCAACCGATGCTGTTCCTTTCGATACCTCTCCCACCAAGCCCTTCTCCGCTTGGATTGGACACACACAACCCTTATTCGTACCACACTATTACATAAGGTAGTACGTGTGTGTGTTAAGGTACATTTAAGTATGTTTTAAATCAATTTAATCATATTCACCCCTCCTTAGTTTCTTCATTGCTTTAGGGGTGTAAGAGGTGTTCCTTCCACGTAGTGCACCCAATAGTCAACCTCACTTCCACATAGTACATCCTGGACTGCAGACTAACGAGGCTCTGGCGACTGGCCCCATGGCCAGGATAATTTTGTTTGTGTTTGTCCTGTGTTTTGTCCTTGCCGAGTGCTCCTTTACAGCCTCAGCTTTTAATGAAAGTCAGAAGATTTTAATATTTTATGATTTAAGTTCTGCAACGTTAGAGTTGTTATGTGTAACAATAAGGGCTGGACCCCGTATAATGTGACGGGTGCAAAATACCCTTAATGCTGACGCACCAAAAATTTTGGTTTCAAATTGAAATTAAATCAATTTACACTACTTCTACACTAAAAAATCTATATACAAGCGAAAATAATGTAATGCCTTTTTATCCTTTTCCTCTCACGCCGAGTCAGCAAAATTGTCCCTCATTACATATTATTTACATGAAGATTCATTATACAACTTTCGAAACATAGGTTACAAGGTTACATGATTTTCAAATTCCCAATAAACAAACAAAGTAATCTACATTAAAATTGATTACATCAAACATAGCAATAATAAAATTTTTCTTTCTTTTTACTATTCTTTCAAATGGTGACATCTAGCGAGCACATTTAGCATTATATTTCCATGCCAACAGATTGTGTGCAAACACCTACCCCCTAGTGAGAATTCTTTCCACTACATGTGCATTAACTTTATGGACAGGTAATATTAAATCATTTGTTTATTTAATTACCAAGAGAAACCCATTTAGCTGTTTATTCTTGAATATGAAAAGTATTTATTACCTCAAATGCAATTATGACCTAATATCGTCATAACCACTGGTCTGTATCAGAATATTTTTTAGGGGAGAGGTGTCCTCAACATTTTCGATATGACCCCCCTAGGAAAAATTCTGACGATGCCCATGGCTGGACCCCGTATAACGTGATGGGAGCAAATAACCTAAGTGTTAGGTTGTTGACGCCCCCAAATATTTAAACTCAAATTCAAAATTCAGGATGTCTGGGATTTGTTTTTCAGTGACGGCACATAACAATTTTAAAAATGAATCCAATACAGACTAGGATATTTATACTAAACATTTTCCTTTTATTCTTAGGCATTTTGGAAAGGACGTTAATGCACGATATTATTTAAAAGTGTTTGCATTTTTCATATTTATTTTAAGTGGCCATCACTTTTCATAATACCTGCTCATTACTTTTAGGGGCCACCTGCCCTATTACAACATGCCTCACAACCAAGCAAAGTATCATGTGAGGTTCCCCAACTGTTTGTGATATACATAAATAATTTGAAATACAGTGCTCAAAAAGTTTACTGATGAAAGAATTAAGAAAGATTACCAAATTAAACTGTCAAATAGATTTGATGTTTTGCAGGATTTAAATGATGATGAAAATATAAATGAAACAGACGTAAATAAGAATTGGGAGCACATACGTAATGCAATAGAATCAGCAGCTAAAGAAAGTATAGGATACCATAAACCGAGAAAAAGTAAGCCATGGTTTGATAATGAATGTCATAATCTAATAGAAATAAGAAATCAGGCTAGACTTAGGTGGTTAAATAACTCTGATGATACAAATCTAAACAATTATAATAGAATAAAGCGAGAAGTTAACCGCACGTTTAGAAGTAAAAAAAGAGATTACTTGAAAAGCAAAATTAACGAAATTGAAACAAACAGCAAAAATAAAAATATCAGAGATTTATATAAAGGTGTAAATGAGTTTAGAAAGGGGTGGCAACCTAAAGTAAACTTGATAAAAGATAAAGACGGTGATTTTCTAGCTGACCCAAGTGATATTCTAAATAGATGGAAGAACTACTTTAATGACCTTTTAAATGTCCATGTAGGAGATAAATCAGAAGTGAATGAAGTACACACAGCAGAACCTTTAGTTCCAGAACCCAACTTGACTGAAGTTAAAGATGCTATTAAAAGGCTAAAGAATAACAAAGCACCTGGCATTGATTTAATACCAGCTGAGTTAATTAAATATGGTGGAAATTCATTAATATATCAAATTCATAAATTAATCTGTTTAATATGGAATAAAGAAGAAATCCCTCAACAGTGGAAAGAATCCATAATTGTTCCTGTGTTTAAAAAAGGTGATAAAATGAACTGCAATAATTACCGTGGAATTTCTCTACTCTCAACAACATATAAAATATTATCTAACATTCTTTTAACAAGACTAACCCCATATGCTAATGAAATTATAGGTGATTATCAATGTGGATTTAAACGTAACAGATCAACTACAGATCAAATTTTTCACATCAGACAGACACTTGAAAAAAAGTGGGAATATAATCAAAATGTCCATCAGCTATTCATTGATTTCAAGAAAGCATATGATTCAGTCAAAAGAGATAAATTATATAATATATTAGTAGAGTTTGGAATACCTAAGAAGCTTGTTAGTATGATAAAAGTATGCACCAGTGAAACAGAAAGTAAAATTCGTGTGGGTATTAATATGTCTGACAAATTTACAATTCATGATGGGTTAAAACAAGGAGATGCATTATCTCCATTGCTCTTTAATTTTGCCTTAGAATATGCTGTTAGGAAGGTAAAAGAAACTAAAGAAGGACTAAAATTAAATGGTGTGACTCAGTTGTTAGCATATGCAGATGATGTAGACTTACTGGGGGATGATGTGAATACAATTAAGAATAATGCTAAAATATTTTTCAAAACTGCTAAAGAGATAGGTTTGGAAGTTAACAAAGAGAAAACTAAATATATGCTTACAGGCCGAAACCAAGTGTTAGGTAATAATCAAAATCTAATTATTGATAACAACTCGTTTGAACCAGTTTCCAAATTCAAATACTTAGGAGTAATATTAACAAATGAAAATTATATTAAAGAGGAAATAAAAAGTAGGCTTAATTCAGGAAATGCATGTTACTTCTCTCTTCATAAACTTTTGTCTTCTCGTTTAATATCTAAGAAACTGAAAGTTAAAATATACAAAACAGTAATTTTGCCTGTAGTATTATATGCATGTGAAACTTGGTCCCTTACATTGAAAGAGGAACATAAATTGAGAGTATTTGAAAATAAGATTCTTAGGAAAATATTTGGACCTAAAAGGGATGAGGAGACAGGTGAGTGGAGAAGGTTACATAATTTAGAACTACATAATTTGTATTCATGTCCAGATATTATTAGAATAATTAAATCAAGAAGACTTAGGTGGGCAGGCCATGTGGCACGAATGGGAGAGGAACGAGGAGTTTACAGGATTCTTGTTGGGAAACCTGATGGTAAGAGACCTGTAGGAAGGCCAAGACGAAGATGGAGGGACAACGTTGAGATGGACCTAAGGGAAATCGGTAGGGATGGAAAAGAGTATATAGAACTTGCTCAAAATAGGGAAACTTGGAAGGCCTGTGTTGCTGCAGCCATGAACCTTCGGGTTTAAGAAGGCTAGAGAGTTAGTTAGTTAGTGCTCAAAAAAAGTTTTGCATATTATGATTGCATGCGGTTTGATTCTCGATATCCCCAAAAGGTATACAATGTTCATTATGTGAGCAATGCCTGAGACAAACCGACATAATGCCCCAAGTGAGTTCGATATTCAGCAGATAGAGGGCAGTATTTGCTCCATGATCCCTGAGCAGATTGAAAGCAGCCCGATGGGAGGCATTCTCAGTGTCTTATCCACACTTGTTAGTTGGAAACTGCACAGCGGGTGGAAAACGAAGGGCAACATGCCTCGAGCAACCATTTCTGCTAGGAACCACATTCAAATTGTAACGCGGGGTGTAAGGGGTGACCTTCCACGTAGTACACCCAAATGTCAACCTCACTTCCACGTTAGTGCACCCTGGACTACAGACTAACGAGGCTCTGGCGACTGGCCCCATGGCCAGTATAATTTTGTTTGTGTTGTCCTGTTCTTTTGTCCTTATGTGTGCTGAGTGCCCCTTTACAGCCTCAGCTTTTGACGAAAGTCGGAACATTTTAGGATTTTTAATTATCCAACGTTCGAGTTGTTATGTGTAGTGATAGGGGGCTGGCCCCCGTACAATGTGACGGGAGCAAAATAGCCTAAGTGCTGACGCTCCCAAAATTTTAAATTCAAATCAAATCAAATCAAATCAAAATTGTAACGCTGCTGCAAGAGGGATATCGCCAAGTGGACGTCGCTCCCCTTGTTGGAGTGAGCAAAGTCTCTCAAGTGTGGAAAAAGTTCAGGGAGAGACAATCAGTTGCTGATTGACCAAGGACAGAGCGACCACGCAAAAGAACACACAGTGAAGATCGGTACGTGGCAATTTCTGCACGTCGTAGACCAACTACAACTGCCACCAGGTTGTGCTAGGATCTGCGGAGGGCCTCAAGAGCGAATGTTTCCAATCAGACAGTGCGGAATATACTTAATGAGAAAGGATTGATGTCAAGAAGACTCATACCCAAGGTTTGGGAGGGCTTCCCCGATGGCGCAGTGGTAGCGTCGTCGCCTTGTAATCAAGGGGTCCCGGGTTCGATACCCGGTGGAGGCACAAGTGGTTCGGATCCCACTTTAAACTGTAGGTCTAGTCCCGATTAGCCTAACTGTGCATAAAGTGGACTTAAAACAATATATCAATCAATCAACCAAGGTTTGGGGTGTAAGGGGTGATTTTCCACGTAGTACACCCAACTGTCAACCTCACTTCCACGTTAGTACACCCTGGACTGCGGTTTGCAGACGAACGAGGCTCTGGCGACTGGCACTCTGGCCAGTATACTTTTGTTTGTGTTGTCCTGTTTTTTGTCCTTGTGTGTGCTGAGGGCTCGTTACAGCCTCAGCTTTTAACGGAAGTCAGAACATTTTAAGCTTTTAAGATTTTACTTATGCAACGTTAGAGTTGTTCTTTGTTAAGATAAGGGGCTGGACCCCATATAATGTGACGGGTGCAAAATAGCCTTAGTGCTGACGCACCCAAAATTTTAAAATCAAATGAAATCAATCATACCCAAGGTTCCTCTTAATCCACACCATAAGAGAGACCATGTGTGGGCAACAATGCACATTGAATGGAGTCAGGAACAGTGGCGCACACTCTCTTTACGAGGTCACCATCAGTTTGCACCCGTTAAGCAAAAGCATAAGGGTTTGTATACGATCAGATGAGAGATTGAACGAGCCCTTCATCCAGGAACGTCACCAGCAGCAGGGGAACTCCATCATGTTTTGGTCGTATGCCCCTAATTCCTCTCCAGGGTCACGTGACTGGTCTGATGTACAGAAACGCTATTCTCGAACCCGTGGTAGCAGGTTTCTCTACAACTGTGGGAGATGGCTTCACGCTGGTGGATGATAACGCTCGACCACATCGAACCAGAGTGGTTCAAGAGTTCCTTGATGTGCGGGGTGTAAGGGGTGATCTTCCACGTAGTACACCCAAATGTCAACCTCACTTCCACGTTAGTACACCCTGGACTGAAGACTAACGAGGCTCTGGCGACTGGCCCCATGGCCAGTATAATTTTGTTTGTGTTGTCCTGTTGTTTTGTCCTTATGCGTGCTGAGTGCCCCTGTACAGCCTCAGCTTTTAACGAAAGTCAGAACATTTTAATATTTTATGATTTTAGTTCTGCAACGATAGAGTTGCTATTTGTAACGATAAGGGGCTGGACCCCGTATAATCTGACGGGTGCAAAATAGCCTTAGTGCTGACGCACCCAAAATTTTAAATTCAATTCAATTCAAGTTCCTTGATGTGCATGGCATTCGACGCATGGTGTGGCTGGCGTATTCTCCAGACATGAACTGCGTGGAACATGCATGGGGTCACCTGAAGCGATCAATTGTCAGCCACGAAAATCCTCCTGTGAACAAGGTGCAATTGCGGGAGGCTGCCATTCAAGAGTGGAACAGTCTTCCTCAGGAGAAGTTGAATGCTCTTATCCTTAGCATGAACCATTGTTTTCAAGCATGCCTTCACGCTCGAGGTGGCTATACATGGTACTGAACTCCCATCTGTTCATCCCAAGCATGCCTGCGAGCCGTAGGTACATGGTATTTCACTGCGTTTCTTTTATGTTTTGCATCCCACACTTTCAATCTTGTGCTTCTGGTGTGATTTTGTTTCTTCTGCATGACTGCAGTTTTCTTTCTGTTTGTATGTCTCCCCTGTACTCTTGAATATGATTCCATGTATCTAGTACAATAAAATGATCACAAACCCTGAATATGCAATACTTTTTTTAGCACTGTAAAGGTAAGCACAGGGAGATCTGAATTGTGGGATGATAATACAAGCTTGTTATGATGGGCTCAAAGAACTTCTTTCCAATATTATTTTATATATTAACCACACAATACAGAAGCTGGTAGTCAATTTTCATCATACAAGGAACAAACCTCAAGGTAACTCATCTCTCAAAATTGAAAATAACGAAGTTAACTGTCAAAAACGTCAAATTTTAAAGCCGTCCACCGTGGTGGAATGGTTAGCACATCGCACTTCGACGTCAGGAGTTCCAAGTTCGATTTACGGCTTGGGCATGGATGTGAGTGTCCACTCATCAAATTCATCGTATCACCGCTCATCTCAATCTTCCCAAGTAGCCAAAAATAGCAGAAAAGTAAAATCAATCAATCAATATTTCGTCTTTTAGAATATATAAAACTGGAAGAAAAGTACAACTTGTTTAGGTACAATCCGAAAATACAGAATTGCAATACAAGTAATAAATATAATTTAATAATACCAGTGAAAAATACTATCTTGTATGAAAATGATCTAAGTACACATAACGGCGTATATTGCTAAAACGAGTGCACACTTTTTCCCGTTCTTGCACCCTGCTGTCGGATTCCATAACCGTGACTGCATCTATTGTGAATAGCGTTGTTGTTCTATCAAGTAGCATAAAAATCCAACAGAGGGAAAGAAACCTACTGATTTTCAAATAGACTAACAAGTCAAACGTTCCCTCTGTTGGGAGCGATTTCGAACTACTCCCAGATCTCCCCCGTTGCAAAAAGTACACAATAAAAAAACCTGTTAAACAACAGGAAAGTGAATGTTTGACAGATGAATTTTTATGAATGAGTGTAGTACATTTTGCAGAGAGGACAATTATTGACTTTATTGTGCGGCCCCCTTCGAAATCTAGGAGAATGTCAGTAGTTTCATGGCGACACACTCTACTTGGAAATGTCTTCATAGTGATAAAAATACCAATATGGCCCCCAAAGCTATCCACGGTATTGAATGGGGCCCAACTCAGACCAACCGGCTCTGAAATGTGATGGTGGCCTCTCTTGGGTCCTACCACCTGTGAGGCAGGTGCTGTAGAACTCTAGAGCGCCCTTTTTGTATTGTCATGCATCATGCAGTTAGCTTGTAACTATTTGAAAGCACAACTAGTGTGTGTAGTACTCCCGACTTGTGCCTTTCAGCACTTTTCGGGGAATTTCTTTCAGAAGAAGGAAAAGAAGGAAGATGCGAAGAAGGGAAGAAATGAAAATAAGTTTTTGGCGTTAAAAGAAAAAATACCTGCCTGAAGGACAGGGAAAAACCTTCCAATCTAATTGGAAGTCAGAGGCCTGACTTCTTGTCACCTAGTTGAATTATGTATTTTTAGTTGCATTCGGGATGGGACTTTATCTGATGATTTATAAGGCAAGTGTAAGAGTTCTAATAAAGTTGAGTGTGGGACCTTAGAAGAATGACTTTTTATCAAGATTTAGGCAATATTAGTGAGTGGGGAGGTGCAGTGTAGGACAAGTGTTTAGTATTGAGTTTTAGTGTGTTTAATTAAATTAGGTTGTTTATTATTATTAAAGACGTCCACTGTGTCACTGGTCGTTGCATCTGGTCATCTGCATTTCGTAGTTCTTCCTGAAACGAGACTTAATAGACTGTGATGAGAAGCGGGTGGGACTATACATTGTTGGACCCTTTTTGGTGTAGTCTATTACCTTAAGTCTGCCATAATAAGCTGTGCATTTTTGCATATGCTTATGGACGTTTGTTTTACATACTTGCGGATTTTATATTGTTAGGTTATTTCCGCAGAAACATTGAGCCTATGCACACTGACCGGAGCACTGCATATTTGTCCTGATTTACATAATAACATATCATAGCCTTACATCTATTTATCATTAGCTTACATACCAGGGCAGGGGAGGGGGATGGAGAAGGGCCAAGCTGGAGCGAGAATTGCTCTTTCAACATTAACTACAACCTTAGTGACAATGAAGTTCGACCAGTCACAAATATAGGAGTGCGTTGTGAAAGAAGAACACATGCATATGCTGAACATATTTTATTCAGCAGGCTTCATGGAACAAAGGAAAACATAAATTTCCGCTGCAACGCAGCAATGTATGGTGTCCACACACAATAAAACATTTTCGTCCATCTACACGTGACATTGAAGTTTGACCACTGTTAGAGGGGATCCTGTTTACCATGGTGTGCCACAGTCTGCGAATAACTGTGGCAAAGCGTCGGGGCATGCTGCGGACGAGTCGTTCAAGGTATTCCACATCGATGCGGTGCCATTCCTCCTGCAGGCAGGCGATAAGAGCAGCCACTGTCGTGGGTCCCCTCTGTTGCACATGTCGCTTAAGAACACGCCACACATTCTCAGTGGGCCAGAGGTCGGGACTCGATGGTGGCCATGGCAGAGTTCGCACGTGATGGCGAGTCAACCATTCTCTTGTCAGCTGCGCTGTATGAGGCCTGGCATTGTCGTGTTGAAAGATGAGACAAACCTGTGGAACAGGTGCCTTCGCACTGTGGGAAGATGCCGCTCCAGTATGCGTGTCTAGGCGTGTGCATTCACAATGCCCTCACAGACGTGTAGTGGGCCAACCCCAGATGCCGTCATGCATCCCCATACCATCACTGACGCAGGTTTCTGTACTCGACGTGCATAACATTTTGCTTCATTCTGTTCCTCCTTCCGACAAATGACTGTTTTCTGTATTTTCCCGTACACAACATTGAAAATGGATTCGTCTGTCCACAAAACCCTGTTCCACTGCTGAAATGTCCATCCCCGGTACATTCGTGCCCACCGTAGTCGATTGCCTTTGTTTAACATGGAAAGGAAGGGTTTACATTTCGCCTTGTACACTCGGTAACCGCATCGCTGTAGGTAACGGCGAATGGTTCTGGTTGACACTTCAATGTGAAAGCGTTCCCGAGTCCACAGTCGTAATTCGGCCACAGAAACATGATTGTTGGTCTGGATATAGCGCCTAAATATCCGTAGGTCACGCACGCTCAGCAGGCGTTTTCGACCGGGGGCCTTACCTGGCTCTGTAGTACTCGTATTTTGGTGGTGTTTGATGATGCAGTGGACGGTTGACTTGGGCAAGTTCAGTTGGTGCCCTATTTCCCGTTCACTGAGTCCATCCTGTTGCAACTCCACCACTCTTCTCCTCACGGTGTTGTCAATAGGTTTGCCCCTGGCCATGGTGATGATGCACTGCGGTTCCTCGGTGCACAGCACGCGCTTATATACGGCGGACTCCCTTATCGTGTCCGTGACGTCATGCTTCCGTCGAATGCGCCACTATCTGGAATTTTCCGTATGGGTCTGGTGCCTGGTCAAAGTTCAATGTTACGCGTATTGTTCCCCGTTTTTGTTCTTTACGTGACCTTGGGTGCAACATGCTGGGATTACGATCCTTGCCTGCTCACACGCCTCCTTTTACACACATGCGTCACTTCTGCGGGTCACCCATTCCACCGCCTATGCCTCTGTGCATTTAATCACGTATTCCTTTCTGGTCGAACTTCATTGTCACCAAGGTTGTATTAACATGGAATACAATATATTGTCAGAAATACATGTACATTTTTCTACACTATATATCAGAGAATTGTTCAGTTTCATATGAATTGTCAACTTCCCCCTAAGAAATCACTACGCATTCATAAAATTTTGTAAATACTAAATGTAAAAGGGGAAAAAATGTATATGAAATATACATAGGTTATACAATATATATGCACGTAAGTCACGATAAGTATTTACAAATTTACAAATTACCAGTTTTGTCAGTACTTAGTAGATGCTAACGCGTCACAACTTTTAAATTATAAAATATCACTAGAAGAGAGATTCAAAATGTAGCACTATTAACGTTAGCAGTAAATGCAATCAGAAATTCATGCACGATTTTATACACTATATGCAAGGGTGGATCAATAAGTCCTCGCTCTAGAGTAGAAAGGAAAGACAGACGATCAAGATTTTAATTCTCAACGTAATCCCGCTGGACCTCAATTCACTTGGACAATTGATGTTCCAACATCTGAATGCCTTTGGAAAAAAACTTTCTTCAGCACTGTACCACACACATGACATCGCCATCAAATTCAAATCTTTTTTCCCGTAAGTGATCCTTCAAATTCGAGAATAGGTAAAAGTCACTGGGGCCAAGTCTGGGGAATAGGTTGGGTGATGTATCAATTCAAAGCCTGCATCATGAATGGCGGTCATTGCAATTGTTGACCTGTGCACTGCAGCATTGTCATGATGGAAGAGCACTTTGCGTGACAACTTTCCTCCTTGATGGTTTCGCCCAAAATTTGGATGAGGTTGGCGTAATAGTCACCCGTGATGGTGTGTCCATGTGGCAAATAGTTTAGTAATAAAATTGCTTTAGCATCCCAGAAAACCGATGTCATAATCTTCCCAGCACTGGGTGTGACACGGAATTTACGCGTGAATGGTGTTTCCACTCCATAGATTGACGTTTTGTCTCGGGATCGAAATGATGGATCCAAGTCTCATCCATGGTTACATATTGCCCATGAAACGTTTCTGGAATACGATTTTTTTTTCATGTGTAAAACATTCACCAAAATTGACTGGACCATGCCATATGACAACCTAGTCTCCTCTACTATTTTGTGTACAGTCACATATACACCAAATCTTCATAAATTTGTTTTGTGTTTAGTTGTTTTTCAGAAGATACTTTATCACTGCGCGGTACTCATAAGGCTCCATTTCCAGACAATGTCACAGAACGGGGGTGTAAGGGGTGACCTTCCACGTAGTACACCCAAATGTCAACCTCACTTCCACGTCAGTACACCCTGGACTGAAGACTAACGAGGCTCTGGCGACTGGTCCTATGGCCAGTATAATTGTGTTTGTGTTGTACTGTGTTTTGTCCTTATTTGTGCAGAGTGTTCTTGCAGCCTCAGCTTTTAACAAAAGTCAGAACATTTTAATATTTTATGATTTTAATTAAGCAACGTTAGAGTTGTTATGTGAAACGGTAAGGGGCTGGACCCCATATAGTGTGACGGGTGCAAAGTAGCCTTAGTGCTGACGCACCCAAAATTTTAAAATCAAATCAAATGTCACAGAACGCTTCCTTCGCACACCTATAATTAGAAAAGCAAGTGATTTAGAAACTTGAAATAATGCATGTAAACTTACTAAAGACTGCCACACAACATATTAAATTTCCAAGGTTTGAATCTTCTTTCCAAGTGCTTCAGGGCGAAGACTTATTGATCCGCCCTTGTACAAGAGATTTGTTCATTTTTATATTAATTATCAACTGCTTTCTCACAAAAAATCAGTACACATTCTTCCCTGTTACTTACGAAATGCATGTGTAAAGAGTTTCGCAAGTAAATGAAAAAGGAAAAGAAACTTATGGGAAATTTATATATGCAAAATATCATCGAAATGTATGTTATAACAACCCATTAACGGCAAAATTATTATTATTATTATTATTTTTTGCAAAAATGGTGAAATTGAAAATGTATGATGTAAATCTGTATAGGAACACACATATATTTGTCATTTTAATTTATCAGGCAATAAAAGGGGCCATTTGAGATATCTTTGCATACAACAAGATTACGAATATTACTGTGTGTGACATGTCATTAATTTACAACAAATGAATATTTACTTTGTGTGATTATGTTCAAAACAGCCTACACACAATGTAACATTACATTTCATACAAAATATGCATGGCTTTCCTTTACAATTATCCTTTGACACCTTCTTTGTTTCTCACGCTTACCTATGATATGATTTTTGTTATATCTAACATCTGCAATATTTGGTGTGGGTCTGGTTAGCATTTGTTAGAATAACCTTCTTTCAAATAAAAAATGCACATTTGCCTTCTGAACTCCATAAGTGGCATTGGAGTTTTATTCTGTGGATGTGTCATATTGTATATTATCCAGGCATTTACAATGCTCATATCGAGCATTCTTACAAAGAGAGACCAGTACCACTTTTTGCCCTTAATAGATACACTGTATTATGAACGGGAAAGAATGGTTGTTTATGTTTATTTGAGTTTACTTAAAGTTTGACTTTGAATATATATAATACATCAAAAACAGCACAAACAAAAGAGAGAGCCATGCTTTACGCGGCCACACGCAGACCATATTCCACGTGTGGTATTCCGTATAATAACAGGTATCCCTTGAGCCTGTTAAGCAACGGGGTGTAAGGGGTGACCTTCCACGTAGGCGCCCAAGAGTCAACCACACTTCCACGTAGTGCACCCTGGACTAAATACTAACGAGGCTCTGGCGACTGGCACTATGGCCAGTATACTTTTGTGTGTTGTCCTGTTTGTTGTCCTTGTGTGTGCTGAGTGCCCGTTTACGGCCTCAGCTTTTAACAGAAGTCAGAACATTTTATCATTTTTATATGCAACGCTAGAGTTGTTATTTGTTATGATAAGGGGCTGGCCCCCGTATAATGTGACGGGAGCAAAATAGCCTAAGTGCTGACGCTCCCAAACTTTTAAATTCAAAATCAAAAACCTGTTAAGCAACGGGGTGTAAGGGAGTACACCCAAATGTCAACCTCACTTCCACGTTAGGACACCCTGGACTGCGTTTTGCAGACGAACGAGGCTCTGGCGACTGGCACTGGCCAGTATAATTTTGTGTGTGTTGTCCTGTTTTTTGTCCTTATGTGTGCTGAGTGCCCGTTTACCGCCTCAGCTTTTAACAAGTCAGAACCTTTTAAGATTTTACTTATGCAACGTTAGAGTTGTTCTTTGTAAAGATAAGGGGCTGGACCCCGTATACTGTGACGGGTGCAAAATAGCCTACGTGCTGACGCACCCAAACTTTTAAACTCAAATCAAATCAAACCTGTTAAGCAACAGACGAACTTTAGCCTAAATTTAAAAAGCAGTAACCAGGGGAGGCCTTGGTAGGCTTATGATTCACTTCAATGATGTCAGACACCTTTGAACGACATATTTATTCATAAAAAACACCGCTTGTGGCATAACTACCACCAAACATGAGCATTTCACTGTACATAACACACAAAAAAGATATACAAAAGATTCTGTACTTACATACCAGCCGTTTTCACATTATAATTTTCATACCTGGGGCCACACACACACTATTTCACCCTTCATAGCCACATCCCGACACATGGGCAATTTTGGGGTACACAACACTAAACATTGGAGATTCAATGCTTCCTTGGTGTAACAAAGGCTTTGGGGGAGTGATGGATGAGTTTTCCTGGCTTTTCTTACATGGATGGCTGAGAACAACTTGGATATTAGCTGATATCCTATGGATACTGTTATGGCGTCAGTTCTGCCGACCATGTGGTCTGGATTTCCACTTTAGATGAGGGACACAAAACTCGCTATATTGCTGAAATTTTCACTGGGATCGTTAAATGCTGTTTTGGACACAATATCCCACTTGGTCACACACACTTAGGCCCGTGTTTACTATAACTGGACCTTAGATCCCTGTTTCCCTTATGCATCCTTTGTTGCTGGCACAGGCGGCCATTAACACACTGGATTCTGCCAGCAACTTCACAGGTGACCTGCTCTCAGGTGGGTCTTGAATACAAGTGAGCTTGAATAGCAAGCTCAGAACACAATAGCCCATCTGGAAGTCTGCTCTCTGACGTCACAGCCTTGAAGGCTTCTCATTGGCCAGCTGGAGTCCTCAGATCTTTCCTTGTCTGTGGGAGAAGTGCCACTTTTTCCCACTAGATGGCAGAGTTATCAATTGCTTAAAAAGTGTAAACAAAAGTGTTTTTTTTTCACCTTTTCTGGCTTAATTATGCCAGATAATTGCAAATGAATTTACTTGTAGTAAATTAGGCATTATTTTACCTATGGGTAAGTGTTATCTTTGATTTTCAATAAAGCATAAACGATTTAATAAACATGTGATTTGGAGCACATGGTTTTTGTTATTCAAGATGGCTACTGTCAGCCTAAAAATTGTTGATTCTTTATAAATAAGGCACTTCTACCCCTCCCATGAGTGTAACAACTGGTTGGTAAACATTACCCATGATTCTAAGGGGGGGGGGGGGGTATAAGTCTCTGGGAAAATAGCTCTCACAAGTTTTCTCTGATGCTAACCTGATGGTCCTTGTACTTAGGTTGGTCTGTGGTTATTTGTGTGTGGGCATGTATGCACAATGCTGATTGGTCATACATATCCCGGCCCCTCGGGAAAAAAGAAAAAGGATTCGAGAAGCGATTCGTTTTTCTTTACCCTCACTAACCTTAAACACTATTATGCAAACACACACAAAAATAAATATTCATGGCTATATAAAATTAGATTACACATATGCTGTTAAAAGAAACACTTGAAATGGTCTTGCATATTGACATTAATATAATCCTGTAATAGACATTTTAAAAATTACGATAATTGAAAGATACATCTACATTGATGCACTCTTGGAATACACATATTAAAAATATTTGGAATACATTGAGGACAGAGTTTCTGCCTCCGATTCCATTCCTATCCTTATGAAAGTTCTTGAGTGTCTTGACTCATGACTACCCATTTATATGATAAAGAATGGTTATACATGTACATGGGCCCAGTACGTAACGTGTAAGACTGTTTGTTCTCTTCACCTTCAAGGGAGTGGATTACTCTAACCTTTCAGCAATTAGTCCAAAGAGTACACATTTATAAAAATAAACCCTTTAACACTACTTGTGTACATCAGTCTGCATATACACATTGGACTTTCTTCATACGTAAGTTCGGATCTACCTTGTCTATGCGCACTTGCACAATACGCACTATGGATATGTCCTGGTTTTCGTGGTTGTTGATTTCCGCTCAGTAATGTTGGGGGGGGGGGTGACAACCACTATTCGGACACTCCCCATGCTTCCTGTGCCTCAGGGGACATGGTGGATAGTTCCCAACATCTTGCTTGTGATGTCGTATTGCTCTTCACCCCTAAGCCTGTGTGTTTTGGGATGGTGGCACACTTGTGATGGGTCACTGCACACTATCACTTGCCCCATTACTTACACGATTTGGCTGAGTTGGTGGTGAATTCCCATGTTTGGCTTTGGCTGTACCTTGGTCGTGTTGACATTATTTACCTTTGGCCTACTCAAACGTGGTGGTAGTGGAGATCTTTACTAATTTTGTTTTGGCATTTTGAGCTCTGAGGTATGATTCTTACCATACCCTCAAATAAGAGAACATAAACGTGAAATACTCTAAATGTAGGATATATTAGAACATTGAAAGTATATAAAATGCACAAAAATGAAATATAGGTCCCATATACTATTTACAACTGTTGTTCTGTATTCAGACAGAACTGAACCCCATCCACAACTTGAGCTTGTCGATGTACAGGTTGTATACTTTGGGACTACATCTCCATAGCTTCATGTTATTTACATGTTGATTACTTATATTTCTACCATCGACAATGTATGGACAGACAATGTCTGTTAACTACCTTCATTTGTCCATTTGGAAGATTTAAATTTTTGCATATTCCATTTGGGATTTCATGTGCTCCGGAGTGTTTCACAACACAAATTTCCATGTTATTGCAAGGAAAAAAAATGTAATTTTTCATGTAGATGATATATTGTGCTTTGGGAGTACTATAGAAGAAGATGATGAAGCTCTTAAAAGTCTTAAATAAACTGAAAGCAGAAGGTATTACTAATAACAAAAGCAAAAGTATTTTTGGTTTAACTAAAGTTAAGTATTTGGGTCATATCCTGTCTGAGAAAGGTATTTCGATAGATCCGGAGAGGGTAAAATCTATTGTAAACATGGAGAAACCTACTTGCAAATCAGAGCTTCAAACATACTTGGGTATGGTTAACTATGTAGGAAAATTTATTCCAAATAAATCAGATATTTTAGCATCTTTAACTGGTTTGCTTAAAGATGGTGTAGAATTTAATTGGGGTGCGGGGGTGTAAAGGGTGACCTTCCACGTAGTACACCCAAATGTCAACCTCACTTCCACGTTAGTGCACTCTGGACTAAAGACTAACGAGGCTCTGGCGACTGGCCCCATGGTCAGTATAATTTTGTTTGTATTGTCCTGTTTTTTTGTCGTTATGTGTGATGAGTGCCCCTTTACAGCCTCAGCTTTTAACGAAAGTCAGAACATTTTAATATTTTATGATTTTAGTTGCAACGATAGAGTTGTTATTTGTAACGATAAGGGGCTGGACCCCGTATAATGTGACGGGTGCAAAATGGCCTTAGTGCTGACGCACCCACAATTTTAAATTCATAAATCATAAATCTCATTAATTGGGGTGCGGAACAAGACTGTAGTTACAAAATGCTACAGCAAGCTCTAACTACAACCCCAACCTTAGCATATTTTGATCCTAGTAAACAGTGCATTGTTAGTGCAGTTTCATCTTCATATGGCATAGGTGCTGTGTTATTTCAAATGAAAGATGCAAAAAGAGATAAGTGAGGTATACCGGTGTGGGTCGGAGGACGTACTGTCCCAGGCACTGGCATAGTGCAACTTTGATTGCCTAAGTGGCAGCACCTTACACAACAGAAATATAGATGGCACATCTACCGAGACGTCATTAGCCACCAGTTTAAAAAAAAAAGTGGCTGGTAAATTGCAGTTCTCACAGCACAAACAGCGAAATATTTCTACCGAACTACTAGAAGTTTCCCTCTTATTTTTTTCCAATGGAGACAAAGCTCGAAACTGTAAATCTCATTCTCATAATCCTTGCTGGATTTGGTACGGCAAATACAAAAAGTGTGTACCCACCTGTAGCACATGTCACATTGAACCCAATCATTGTATTTGCGAGGGTCCTTAGTAGCACAATATAGGCAAAGAGTTGTCATGTCTACAGACAGGAGAAAATGTTTCCCTGAGTTTGAAGACTGAAATTTCTCTGAGAAAGTGTCAGTTCTAAACTGAGCGCTGATCATGTGCTGTATGTAATACAGAACGTACTCACCACTATTTATGCCATCATTTTGCTTGACAGCTTGCCTGGAATATGCCATCCAGTTACTTATGCTCATTTTATTCAGTCTTGCGATAAAATTTACTAATGTCCGCAACCTTGAGTCGGAAGTTTGTTTGTTGCTTGATTAACAAGGGATCTAGGAAGGTAACATAACCTTTTTGGGGTTCAACAATGTGAAGACACCAATGGTTGACTCACTTCCACATAGTACACCCTGGACTGAATTTTGCAGACGAACGAGGCCCTGGCGACTGGCGCTATGCCAAGTGTAATTTTGTCTGTGTTGTCCTGTTCTTTCGTCCTTACATTTGTTGAGTGCCTCTTTACAACCTCAGCTTTTAACGAAAGTCAGAGGATTTTAATATGTTAGTAACACGACAATGCAATTATGCTATTTTATTTATGGTGAGGGGCTGGACCCTGTATAATATGTCGGGTGCGAAATAGCCTAAGTGCTGATGCACCCAAAATTATAAATTCAAATTAAAGAAAAATCTAGTTATGGCACAATTGTGTTCTTATACATGTTTTGGATAAAGTAAGGGGCTGGACCCCGTATAACGTGACGCATTCAAAATAGCCTTTAAGTGCTAACGCACCCAGAAATTTAAATTCAAATAAAATAAAATCAGTGGTTGCCTTGTACATTAATGGGCATGAAAATTAAAGATTTGTCTGATAGAGACATTTCATTAATTTTGCAAGGTGGTTCAAAATTTCATTTTAACACAGCATATGTTAACCCGCATGTGCCATAAATGACATCCTTTTGTTTGTTATGAATCGCCATTTGCTTCCCCACGGCGTCTATAACAAAGTTGTTTCAAAATGTCACGCGTTGAAGTGTTTTGTAGCTGTCAGAGTAAAGGACCACATTGTCAACAACAGTTACAACGTAGTCATTTTTAACCCTGTCGTTGTTGTAGTAGTAGTCAGGATGAGAAAGTAGGCCGTTTGATAAATGAACAATGCCAACTTCATCGCAAAGGGTGGGTGGAAAATGTTTGTTTACCTTGCTATTTCTACGATATTGCCTTCATCGACCAGTGTGTCAATGACCTCACTTTCTACTAGTGTTGGAGTCAAATTCTTTGCGAGTTGTGTCGAATCTGAATAAATTATGACTTACACATGATCGTTCTGCTTGTTTACCCCACGAACATGTTCCTCACTAGTTTCTCCCACAGTAAGAGAGGAAGTGCAACATTGCAAGTTGTCAATAGGCGAATTGGGAATTGACATGCAATGATCGTTACTTTCACTGCCAACAGTGACAACGTTCTGCACTGCTGAAATCGCACTGTCTTCAGGAATGTCAATGGTGTTGTCACTTTGACCTTGAATCTGTGAAACGCTCAGTTCATTGAAAAAATTGGATTGAAAATAATTCTTACTCTTTTTCATTTTCCGAGCCCAAACTTCGGTAGTTACATTATCAGATTTTCCCTCTTACGTTTTTCTTTCAGCTTCTTCCCGAAAACAGTGGGTATGTAGTAGTTTACTTCTTTTGTGATGCAGAGCAATTGTTAAGCATACGCAGAAATCTACCCGCCTTCAAATGACTTTCTCCCGGCATCATGATATTCTTTACACAGTTGAACCAGGATTCCACTGTGGAATTACTGAACCTACCCCCCTTTTGAATAGTATTCGACCCGAGTAGAACGGCAGACCACAAAGGGAGTAACGGGATGTATTTCTTCAAAATAGTGTCCGCGATGGACAGACAGAAGAGGGAATTTGTTTCATTACCAAGTGATGATTCAATACAAGGTAAAATTTACTGTCCCTGTATGTTGAATTCTGTCCACAAATGTCCTCAATGTAATCCCACCCCTCGTCGTCAGTTGGCTCTTTCTCATCTATTATGTCGCCTAAACAAAATTCATCACTCTTCTCTACCGAAGGCAAACGCTTAATTTCAATGACATATTTCGTTTTAAGAATGATCATGAGGTTCGGAAAAATTTGTTCTTGAACATCTAATCGAGTTGCCTTCAACATAAGTGCCATGCGCTCAAGCACTAGCTGCTTACATTCCTTTTTCTTGGTTTGTTTGGCTACATCCCTCGTAACAATGTGAATAAAATGCACGCAACAAAAATGAATGGAAATGTAGTTTCATTTAAAAAACTTCATCTCAAAATCGCATGTGGGGTGTAAGGGGTGATCTTCCACGTAGTACACCCAAATGTCAACCTCACTTCCACGTTAGTACACCCTGGACTGAAGACTAACGAGGCTCTGGCGACTGGTCCTATGGCCAGTATAATTGTGTTTGTATTGTCCTGTTCTTTTGTCCTTATGTGTGCTGAGTGTTCTTTGCAGCCTCAGCTTTTAACGAATGTCAGAACATTTTAACATTTTATGATTTTAATTAAGCAACGTTAGAGTTGTTATGTGTACAGATAAGGGGCTGGACCCTGTATAGTGTGACGGGTGCAAAATAGCCTTAGTGCTGACGCACCCAAAATTTTAAAATCAAATCAAAATCGCATGTAAGGATCTTATGAACAAGTACCGCGAGGGAAAGTTCAAAAGAACTTTGAAGAGAGAGTTCAAGAGTACGTGAAACCGCCTGGGGGTCACACGGATGGAGCTCGAGAGTTCGATGGGGGAAGGTGATTCAAGGGTTAAGGACCAAGTCTCCGGCTCCCGAGCGGGGTCGTCCCCTTCCTTAGGGACTTCCCGTCTGCGAGGGTGCGTCCGGGACGGTCCCCCTTCATTCCGCGCCCGGTAGGGCACCGCGGCTCGTTGGGATCCGTCCGAAGGGCCTGGGGTGGAGCTCTCCGGCTCGTCCGGAGAACCCCCGGTGACCCGGACGGAACCCGACGGCTCACGGGCAGGCCTGCGGATCTGTCGGAAGTGTGGCAAAGAGAAGGATGGGCTTCACGCGATGGAGACCCATGTGCCGAAATGCCGGCAGCCCGACATACCAGTGGTAGAAAGTGGACCAGTGACGCCCGCAGTAATAGCCTGTCAAGTCGTTACCGATGGGAAACAATGCGGGAGGACATTCCAAAAGCAGGTGGACCTAAGTCAGCATCAGCGCAAAGCGCATCCTGACGCTTGGAACGAGGTCAAGATCTCGCAGGAAAGGGTTCCAAGACCTGGTCCAGCCAGGAGCAAAGTGTGGTCCGCGGAGGACACACAAACGTTCCTGAAAATCGAGAGGAGGGATCTCGATACGGAGGGTAGACGGCGGGAACTAACAACTGCGTTCCCAACAAAGACTCTCAGGCAAATACGGGACAAGAGGAGACCTTGCCCAGCAGGGACTTCTGACAGTGCCGGATAGATCCAGTCCTGAGCCGTCCGACACCCCCACCGCCTGCAGAGGCGAGGACCAGAGCCAGGCTCTGGTACAACCAGAACAGGAAGTAAGAGGCCTAGCGAAGCTGAGAGAACTCGGGGGCTCTAAGGAATCGGCAACAGTGGGGGTAGAGGTGAAACTTGTGGATCCCCGCTGCCCCGAAAGCAAAGAGGGTAGAGGTGACACTCGTCGATCCTCGCCAGAAAGAGCCCCGGAGGCCACCACAACCACAAGGACAGTCAGGCTGGCCGTACCGGATGAGACAAGTTCGGAATCGACGGAGGAACTCGGGGGAGCCAGGTACCCGGCAGCAGTGGGGGGAGAGGTGAAACTTTTTGATCCCTGCTGCCCTGGGAAGAGAGACGAAAGGGAAGGCTCCCCTGAGTACCCGGCCTCTCAGGAGACCGAACCGGAGGCGGCAACGCCAAACCCGGAGCCGAAGATGAAAGAGCACACGGATGAACCATACGTTATCAACGTTCACCTTATGGTGGACAAGTTGGTAGACGTGAACAGCCCAGAGGATCCTGGACCCACAAACATCCTAGCGGATCCATTTGTGGAGTACCTGGAAGGGATTCCTCCTAACCCAGAGGCGCGCTTGCGCGAACTCGACAGGGGAATAAGGGAGCTGTTCGACCAAGGAAAGGAACGGGCAGGTGAGAAACTGGAGGAGATAGTGGACGTTCTCACCAGTGTGCTGAAGGCGGGTGTGGTAGCTAGCACTCCACCCCCAAGGGCAGTAACACCAAAGAAGGGGCGAAGGAAGTCAATGGGCAAGAGACCTGACCAGCTAGCTCTATGCCAAAACTCAAGCAATCTTCAAAAAGTGCCCACAAAAGATTGCAGACTCCATCGTCCAGAACTCCAGTGAGTTTCTGGACGAACAGGATGTCAGACCTGGGAACAAGGAATTCGTAGAATTCTACCAGGATCTGTGGAGTCAAGAAGGCTCCTTCACAGCCACCTTCCGAGAAAAAGGAATTGACGGGGAGAGTAGATTGGCCATGATGCTTCCGATCTCGGTGGACAGTGTCCGTAAACGGCTAGCCAATCTTAAAGACAAGGCCGCCGGCCCCGACGGTCTCAGGAGGGTCCACCTGAGACAACTAGGGGTCGCAACAACGCTCACCCACCTCTTCAACTACATTCTATATGCGGGCTCGGTTCCGAAGAGGTGGAAGCAGAACCGAACGATCTTCCTTCCCAAGATGGGGAAGGACAGATCCCAGGTTAAGAATTGGCGGCCCATCACGATAAGCTCAATCGTATGCCGGACCTTCACCGGCATTCTTGACGAGACCCTGCGACGCTTCATTAGTTTCACGACTGAGCAGAAGGGGTTTGTCAAGGGTGAGGGGTGCGCGGCGAACTGCTTTATCTTGGAAAAAGCGATAAGCCACGCCAAAAGACAAGCCCGAAGAACCCTCACCGGCTGCGCGGTGGACATAAGTAAAGCCTTTGACACCGTTCCACACGCAGCGATGATTGAAGGTTTGACTAAGAAAGGTGTCAATCAACACCTGATATCCTTGATAGCAGATATGTATGACGGAATCTGCACATCAGTATACGGCGAATCCATCGAGCTGCGAAGAGGGATCAAGCAAGGGGACTGCTTTAGCCCATTCCTGTTCAACCTCGTAATGGACGAGCTGATCGAGGATATCAAAGGCGCCGGTGCTGGCTACGACCTGGGCAACCAGAAACTAGCAGCATCAGCATACGCTGATGATCTCGTGATATTCACGAACAGCGCTGCTGGCATGAACACCCAGCTTGCCCGAGTGAGTCAATTCCTTGACAAACTCGATATGGGCATCTCGACTGAGAAATGTGTGGCCTTTCAAATTGAAGGTTTACACAAAACATGGGTTACTGGTTCCCCTCAGCTCACGCTGGGCGGTAAGCCCATCAGGGTGGTGAAAACTGGAGAGGTCTTCCAATACCTCGGGTGCTAATACACTGGCACAAGGCCTCTCGAATAAATACCACCTGCGGGAGGTCAAGGAAATCCTGATCCGTGCCTCCAGGCTCAAGTTAAAGCCACACCAGAAGGCGAAACTTATCGGCACCAACATCCTGCCTAAATTCCAATATGTATGGGTGAATGTCGGAGTTTCAAAGAACTTCCTGGAATCCATTGATGTGGAAGTCAGGAGGTTCCACAAGAGGGCCTTCAAGTTACCTGAATCTACCACCGATCAGTTACTGTACTGTAAAAAGCGCGATGGTGGGCTGGGCGTTCCGCGCCTGACCACTATCATTCAGCTGGGGATACTAGGAAATCTCTGTAGACTGAGAGACTCGCGGGACGAGGTGGTAACTCACCTCTTCCAAGAGACAGGCATGGGCGCCAGAATCGAAGGCATTGCTAGAGTGACTGGCGTCCAGGCACCTGTTACGCTGGACACCATTGCTGCGGCCAGAAAGATAATTATCTAACTTAGAGCCGGAGCGATGGAGCCAGCAGCCACTACATGGCTTGGGAGTCAAGAACTTCTTCAAGGACCCCATAGCCAACGCAGCTCTCGTCAACCAGGGACTACTAAAGCCCGGTCAGCTTAACGACTTGTTGAGGCTCAGATCTAACACGGTTGGACTTAACCACGTCCTCAAAAGCGCTAAGGTGGTGGAGTCCGATGAGTGCAGGAGATGCCATGCGGCGCCCGAGACCCTAGGGAACGTAATAGGCGCCTGCACAGCATCAAAAGGACTGCGGATCAAGCGTCATGATGAACTGCGGGACATCATAGAGGCTTCTGCAAAAGGGTATACGGTGGCTAAAGAGCAAACCTTCTCCATACCTGCGACCAAAGAGCGTCTTAAGCCGGACCTCGTCCTAGTGAAGGATAACGTCGCGTACGTTACCGACATGACGGTCAGGTTCGAAACTGAGACTTCACTCAAGGAAGCGGGAAAGGAGAAGGTAGATAAATACAGGAAGTTGGACGAGGTGGTAGCGTCCACACTTCAGGCCGATCGGGTGATCCATACTCCCATAGTCCTAGGGTCAAGAGGAGCTCTACCTTCAATTACACGTGCTGTGCTAAGACAGCTGGGCATCAGCAGCAACGAACTCCTCATGACGCTGAGCTTAACGGCAATCCGAACGTCTATCAAGATTGTCAATCAGCACTTGGACTACAAATAGACAACTACCAAAGGGCTCACTGGGGGAACCACGTGCCTGGCAACGACGAGGGAAGAGCTGAAACTTGTTGATCCTCGTCACCCAGGTTAAAGTGAGGGGAGACCTGAAAATCCGAGATCCCGAGGGGGGCAAGGGGTTCGGTGCGTTCCCCTCAGAGAGGCCAGGGACGCTCGCGGAAGTCCGACGCGCGGTCCACGCTCGGGACGAGCAGGAGCCCGCCCCTCGCGATGACCCACGCCGGACCGAACCCGCGGTGGCCCCCCGGGCCCCGGTCCCCAGAGCCAATCCTTGTTCCGAAGGTACGGATCCAGATTGCCGACTTCCCTTACCCACATTAGTCTATCGTCAAGAGGCTCTTTACCTCGGAGGCCAGATGCGGATTCGGGTACGGCCAGGCCTCGGGACTCTGCTGCGCTGTTCCCACCAAGATTTTCAAGGTCCGACGGGCACCCGGGGAAACCGCACCCAACTACGGTTCTCTTAGCTTTCCCCAGTGTCCCCTTCTCCTTCTGGGAAGATTCCGGGGAGCGTAGGGGATCGCTCTGACAGAACGGACAACTCTGCCCCCGGGACCCGACGGATTCTCCTGGTGCCACCAGTTACCTGGACTTACGGACTTCGAGGGAACCCGCGACGCAGCGGAGGGCTGGATACCTCACTTCCCTTTCGACCGCGGCCGAGACGCCGGCGCATCGCGCTAACCACTACACCCGAAGGTGCGGTGGCAGTCACGAAACTGACCCGACGCATCGGTGGGAGTTCTCCGCGGTCTAAGGACCGGCTCACCCGCCTGCAACTGCTGTTGAGGCGGAACCCTTCTCCACGTCTGACCTCAGCGAGGTCTCATCAGATTATTTGCTACTACCACCAAGATCTCCAACGACGGCGGCTCCAGGCAGGCTCGCGCCCAGACCCTTCCACGCTCACCGCCGCGCCCTCCTACTCACCGCCGCGTCATTCTTACATAGTTGCCTATGCATGGAGCATTGCGGCGGCGGCCGGGTATAGGCACGACGCTCGATTGCCATCCATTTTCAGGGCCGGTTGCTTCGGCAGGTGAGTCGTTACACACTCCTTAGCGGATGCCGACTTCCATGGCCACCGCCCTGCTGTCTTGAGCAACCGACGCCTTTCATGGTTTGAGCAGCGTCGATTCAGGCGCCTTAAACCGGCGTTTGGTTCATCCCACAGCGCCAGTCCTGCTTACCAGGAGCGGCCCACTGAGCACTCGGGTCCTGAAAAGAAGGCCCCGCTTCGCCCTAGGGGCAAGCGGGACCTCCATCCCGTTCAGAGTTTGAGAGTGGGTCGAGGCCGTTTCGGCCCCCGGTCATTCGCTTTACCGGGATGGACCCCCCTTGCGAGCGCCAGCTGTCCTGAGGGACACTTCGGAGGGAACCAGCTACTAGACGGTTCGATTGGCCTTTCGCCACTATGCTTAGCTCAGACGGTCGATTTGCACGTCAGAGGCGGTTCGGACTTCCACCAGGGTTTCCCCTGGATTCGTCCTGGCCGAGCATAGTTCACCATCTTTCGGGTCCCAGCGAGTGGGCTCTTAGGTACGATCCCCGCACCCGGAGGTGGGGGATCGCCCCGGGACTGCGCGAGGGCCCTTCGTTGAGCGACTCCGGGTCACCTCGATCGTCCCAGTCGCTTTGACTGCGCCTTCGGGTTTAGTGATTCCCTTAGACTCGCCCACGCGCTAGATTCCTTGGTCCGTGTTTCAAGACGGGTCGGATGGGCCACTCGTTGAACACCGAACGGGCCCGGGGCTCACAGTACGCCCCCCGCGAGCCCCCGGACGAGCGGGGGACACTGCCAGGCACGTCACATTGCTGCGACCTCTACGCCTTCCGCCTAAAAACGGCGGCGTATAGCAGATATTCAAGTAGACAATTAAAGTGATGCGATTAAAAGCCCACATAACTGCATTTATCATTGCTCTGCTAAAATCACCAACAATACTTGAAAATAATGGCCATCTTGTAGTTTGTTCTGCACAGTAACGTTTGAAAGACGTCAATAAGTTTGCAATGCTGTGCGAATCGGGCTTTGAACTTAACATCTCAAATACAGGAACACATTTGTTCTTAAAAGCAATTAGCCCTGCGTAGTAATACACTCTTTTGCATTCGGGGGCGATCGAACAACAGAGCCTGTAGCTTCAAAATATACACCAGGGAGGTTTCTAGTCTTTGACGCATCGTACAAAATGCAATACTGATCATAGCTATACATGTGTACGTAGAAGGGAGTACCCACAGCTTGTAAGTATTACATTTTCGAGCCGTTTTGCTCATCTGTATTCACTTCATGCTTTTGTTCAAATATGACATCAAGTAAATCGTCCGGCGAATGATCATCCTGTGCTTTAGCTTCGGATCTAATTTTTTCTAAATACCTCGACTGATTTAATACCCTGAAAATTCCCCCTTTTCAAAACTTCTACATCAGCCTCAACGATTGTCTGTGCACGGTACTGCATCGGCTTCATTAGAAACAATGTGTCGCGAGACCCGCAACTTGCAAGCCTTAGGATCTCCACTATGAACGTGGACACCACAAACAAAACCCCGAAAAACAACAAGGCATCCTGGTATCGGTTCAGTGGCAACTGTAAAATTGTACTTTCTACAGTTGTATTTACAGTATGCGTAAATTGTCAATAAAGGTGTTTTCGGCAATGATTTAAATCGACGAGTCTCAAAATGCAAAACGTAACTCTCTCGATGTGAGAATTGAAGTAAGGTCTCACCACATTAGTCCAGTGTCGAACATGATTAGACCACTCATGATATGTCATGCTAAATTCAACGTTCAAGTCCTCATAAACAGTACGTTTGCGTCTGACACCTCCACGAGCTTGGGATTGTGCAGGTTGTTCACCATCTCCTTGAAAACAGTGCAGCAACGTTGTGGATGCTACAACGCCAGCATCATGGTCCGTGGCCGATACATCTGCATCCCCGGAAACGTTAGAAGTGGATGGATAACTAGAGGTACTAGAGGTAAATTGCAACAAAAAAATTTCAAGATTATCCGGTTCGTACAAATCAAACACAGGAGGAAATTTACAAAATTGATTACCTTCACTTAAATGATCCGTTGAACAAGAAACAGATTCCAACTGTTCAGATATATTTTCAATATTAGACCCTGGCATGCAAAGACTACTTACATTGTAATTTATTGATCTATGACTTTCGTGTTCACGAATTCTCACATTACTGCAACAGATATGAGGCTCCCGATTTTCCCCCATGGAATTTTGAACAAACTGATTTTCTTCCGTGAAAATAGCACCTGTTGCCTGCATCGAAACATTGCGAAGAGTCTGGTTTCCTAATGCTTTATCGTCGCGATCTCCACTAGCACTCATTGAATCGAAAAAAGTAGGATCATCTTTGTCTTCGCCACACTCGGTAAAGTACTTCCTATCATTGTCTTTAAAAAAATGCAATGCTGCTCCATTAAAAACAGACAAGTCAAACGAATTTGGGATGGTGTGTACGTTACTTACCCTGCTGGAAAGAAAAGCTGCCAAACCTGTGTAGTCAGAGGTAGAACAAGGTTTCCCACGACCACGTTCAGATGCAATCTCAGCTGGAGCAGTAGATCCTTGCATGTGTATGGTAAGTTATAAAACACCACACTGAGGCAAATCATGAGGAACACGAGGATGCATGACACAGGCCAAGGGATGGAAAACTGTGTTAGGGGAGGGTTGGAGGCGGGGCAAAGAGAGGGGTTGAACAGACGACGCATATAATTTGTGATTCAAGGTATGCGGTAGATTTTCATGATTGTTTGCCATTATACATCAGAACGAACTATACTTTAACGAAGCAAATCCAGTAAACATTTAACAATTGTTTATTTATATATATATAAATACACTTTTTTCTGTAGTTCAGAAGAATTCCATTGCAGGTTCTGCAATATACCCTCATGTTGGAGTGGAATAACATTCAGTTCCTTCCTGTAAAGGAAATACGGTCATGTGTAACATCAATTCGGAATTAACATTCTAGTCAGAACTTTCATTTAAAGAAAAATATTTTGCATCAGGGTCATTCCATGTCAAGTGGTCTAGGGCTCCACGCTCGACCATCTCGGATTTGGCTGAAATTTTGTATGTTGAGTACCAAATGTCTCAAACAAAGTTTGGCCAAGTTTTAGATTTTCCAGTGGCATACTTATTGAGATAAAGCCAATTGTTTGACCCCATACCCTGACCACATAACGTACGGTACTGAGATTTCACCAACTTTGAGACCTAATATCTCTATTAATTTTCTTTTATAACAAATGAAACTTAGCTAACCTGTACAACTTTTTGCGCTCTATTTCATGGTAAAAATAACTATTATTTCTGTGCATGCTGTAGCAAGATAAATTATGTCAAAGTTAGTCAAAAAAATTGACCTTTCAAAAAAACTGAAAGTTTAAAGTTACATAGCTCCTTAAATATTGATTTAATAGATGCCCAATTTGATACATAGTGGCTCTACAAGTTGTTCTTTGAAAGTTTGTAATTTCATGACAGTAGCTCTTTCTGTTACTTTACAAAGTTAGTGTAAAGTTGACAATTTTTGTAAAATGGCTAAAAATAGGGTATTTTCAATCCCATATTCCAAAAAAGTATCTTCTAGAAACGTTTTTAAACTACTTTCATCGGGAAGAGCATGTCTTAAACCTTCTAGAAAAGTAGATTTAATTGACTAACGCCAGCATACAATGCCCTAAAAAATGGGCCAAAGTGAGAAGCATTTCCTTATTACAGCTTTCATTTTAATATTCAAATTCTGCCCTTTTATAGGTTAAGACTTCTCTTAATGCTTTTTATAGAGAAATTATGAGTATTATATTGCGTTGGTCCATGGTGACATTGTCACTACCAGTTCATGAACATGAACTGGCAGCCCCATCGCCGTAGGGGCCACGCCCGATAGCCGTGCAATACCAGCCACGGGTGGGTTTCTTAGTCAAGGTTCCCAAGCCTTTGATTTGGTTTCTTAATCGAGGTTCCAAAGCCTCAAGTGGGTGTGTGCCTGGATCCCAAGCCAATGATTGAGCAGCTTATCCTAGGTTCTCAACCCTAAAGTGGGTATCTTATATGGTTCCTAAGCCGATGTCCACAGCTTGATTTTAATTGATAGCAATCTTCTCATTCTGTTACATTTATAAGCCACTTCCTTCAGCACATTTTCTGGAAATTGATATTGTCGGCCTGACGATGTGACTGAAGGAGCAGGGAGCATGCAAATGAGATGTTGCTCTGGAATCCAACATATATCCTGCCTTTCTGGCCAATAAAACGAATGAGCAGGACCTGGCGGATGCATGAAATTTACCAATGCATCATTTTCTTCAATTGAAACCTCAACAACATTGCCAGTCCACCATTTGTCATAAATACAGGCAACGTAACAACCAGGGGACAGCTCAGCCAATTTCAAGTGCAAAATAGTGGTATCAGAAATTCTGGCAACAAAATTTATCGTGTCATTGGAAACTTTGCTGACACTAATCGAGTTTAAGCCAACTGGTGTGAATTGGTGATGCTCTCTAGTACCAGCTATTGTGCTGCTTTCTCGCCACCGTTCTTCTTGAAACTTTCTGCTCTCTTCAATTTCATCTTTTGTGAGAAAAATATATTTCATTCCACTTATGTTTTGATCACAAAAGTCAAAGAGATCTTTTGGCGTCAATATTTGGTCAGATGAAGGTCTCTGGAGACTTGCCCGAGCAGCCAGCCGTTTAGTTGTGCCACCAACCCAATCACAGGATGATTTTCCATGGCTTGTACCAAAGAAGTTCCATTCAGCCTCGATATTGAAATCATTTTTATGGTTGCATAAATTCACAAAGTTCTTGTAGTTTTTATATTGGGCAGCAGAACCATCACTGAAGTAGTATATTTTGGTAACTTCTGTCCGCGTCACCAAAAATTTGATTAACTTTCGAATAAACACATGTACAGACACTGTATCATGTTGCAATTTATCAGAAATCATGCAACAATTAACAATTTGCAAGTTGCCCATATTGTCGACATAATATGCAACGAATGGATGCACGGTGGCCTGTGAATTTTCCCAGTGAAAGCCCTGGGCAGCATCTTGCACTACAAATGAGTAGTTCTCGGCAAAGTCCATCAAAACTATCAATTCTGTTGCTTTTAAGTTAGTCTTCAATGACTTCAAGTAATCACTTTGGTGCTTTGCAACAAAATGATGGCCTGTCAGCTTCCAAATCTTGCTTGAGAGTTTTTCAATAAAGTTTTCCACTGTTAATACATTGGTTTCTAGTGTTTCACGGTCAGTATGAACCCACTGTTTGAATTCAATCGATTCCTCTGCATCCCAGTCTTCTAAGTAAACCATAACTGCATCTTCACCTGGGCAGCTTTGACAACGGTGCAGCATACAGTCCTTGGCACTCAGATCACATACTGCCTTTTCTATTAGCACTTTGCATCATGAGCTTAACATTCTGATGTATGGTGCACACACAGATGGAATGCATGCCTGACACACCAACAGTCACACACCACTTTGGCCTGAGGTCGCAAAATTTGGAGAAACTGATTTCAGCTCCATATTTATTACGGTATGCCACGTACAGCTCTTTAAGGTTGCACAATATCAACCGCTTCTGCTTTTGAACTTTAATACCACCAATCCGAACTGAAACATAATCTTTTTTGCCAGGACACATCCTGCTAAATTCGTCATCTTCATAGAAACGGCTGACTCTTTCAGCAACTTCCTTTGACAATGGTTTGCCAACCTTTGCATCAGGTAATGTACATATACCTTTTTCTGCCCTAATTTTCCGGGCTGTTTTGACCATGCGTTCAGAAACGCCAAACTTCCTTGCAGTTTCCTTTATTGACCAACTTCTTGGGGCCATAGTCAGCAGCTGAACTTTTCTTGATCTACTGGATATTTCGATTTTAGCTTTCATTTCTTTGATAAGGTCAGTGTAATCATTACACAAACTGCATTCAGCAGAGCGACTAGATTGTGCAATATCATCTGTCATTCCGGAGACGGACATGATTTTTTCTGCTATCACATTTTGTGCACGTTCAATTTTGTCAAGCCACCTTTGATCATGTGGTTCTGCTTTCCAAACGGATTGCAACACGATTTTTGGCTCATTTCGTATTTGAGGAGGTATTTTCCTTGGTGATGCAAACAGACCAATTCATTGTCCGTAAGCTCAACTTCTGATCGTCGAGCAATAAGTAATTTTTCATTTGCTGACAAGCTGCTAACAGAAATTAGCCCGATTTTGTTGGAATAAAATGAACCATGGTGACATTTTGATGACAATTTTTGCCCAACAGTGCATTCGGTTATAGGAGAATCATAATCAATTGCTTCGCTGACGTCCATTTCGAATTAGATCAATTAGCAAATTATATCATACTAATGGGAATCTAAAAATCTGTATAATAGGTTAAATGTGCTCGTTTATGAACGAAAACTTGTCTAATAATATCAACACATATGAGAAAATCAAAAAATCTAAATAACAGCATGATTGCATTTTGAATTATATTTGTCGCTATGGCAATGACTTTCAACTTTGGCCCTCTTTTTTTGGCACTAGATGCTGGCGTTAGTCAATCAAATCTCCTTTTCTAGGTGCTTTAAGACATGCTCTTTCCAATGGAAGTGGTTTTCAAACGTTTCTAGAGGATACTTTTCTGCAAAATAGAATTTAAAATACCTCAGTTTTTGACATTTTACACAAATTGTCAACTTTACACTAACTTTGTAAAGTAACAGAAAGAGCTACCACAATGAAATTATAAACCTTTAAAGGACAACTTGTAGACATGCTATGCATCAAATTTGACATCTATTAAATAATTATTGAAGGAACTATGCAACTTTAAAATTTCAATTTTTTTTAAAAGTCCATTTTTTTTGGCCGACTTTGATATAATTTATCTACCTACAGCGTGCACAGAAATATTAGTTATTATTACCATAAAATAGAGCGCATAAAGTTGTACAAGCTAGCTAAGTTTCACTCATTTTAAAAGAATATGAAGAGAGATATTAGGTATCAAAGTTGGTGAAATCTCAGTGTCGTCCGTTACGTGGTCATGGTATGGGGTCAAACAAATGGCTATATCTCAATAAGTATTCTACTGTAGAATCTAAAACTTGACCAAAGTTCGTTTTAGGCATGTGGTACTCTACATACAAAATTTAAGCTAAATCCAAGATGGTCGAGCGTGGCACTTTTTTGAAACTAGACCACTTGACATGGAATGACCCATCAGTAAAATAACAACAATCTAGATTTTTTAACTTCTGGTTCCCACATACCAAATATTCTTAACTTCAATTTTCAATCTTTCAGAGGGCTATGGTAGCCAGTGAACCTATCGGAGTGCAAGTCTGGTGCCAGCAGACGCGGTAAGTCCAGCTCCGATAGCGTATACTAAAGTTGCTGCGGTTAAAAAGCTCGTAGTTGGATCTGGGTCTCGGGCGGTCGGTTCGCCGTCAGGCGTTCAACTGGCCGTACCGGATGTCTTCTCGGTTTCCCCGGTCTGCTCTTCACCGAGTGGACCGGGGGATTCCGGGACGTTTACTTTGAACAAATTAAAGTGCTCAAAGCAGGCTATTCGCCTGGATGCTCCTTGCATGGAATAATGGAACAGGACCTCAGTTCTCTCTGTTGGTTTTCGAACCAGACGTAATGATTAAAAGGGATTGACGGGGGCTTGAGTATTGCGAGGGGAGAGGTGAAATTCTAGGATCCTCGCAAGACTACCTACAGCGAAAGCATTTGCCAAGAATGTCTTCATTAATCAAGAACGAAAGTTAGAGGTTCGAAGGCGATTAGATACCGCCCTAGTTCTAACCATAAACGATGCCATCCAGCGATGCGCAAGGTTCAAGAACACCGTGCGCGCAGCCCCCGGGAAACCTGAGATTTCGGGTTCCGGGGGGAGTATGGTTGCAAAGCTGAAACTTAAAGGAATTGACGGAAGGGCACCACAAGGCGTGGGACGTGCGGCTCAACTTGACTCAACACGGCAAACTTACCAGGCCCGGACACCGCAATGATTGACAGATTGAGAGCTCTCTCGTGATTCGGTGGATGGTGGTGCATGGCCGATTTTAGTTGGTGGAGCGATTTGTCTGCTTGATTGCGATAACGAACGAGACTCCTGCCTATTAACTAGGCGTCGGGGTATGTGTTCCCCCGGCGCATCAAACCTCTTCTTAGAGGGACCGGTTGTCGCAAGCAGCAAGAGTGGGAGCTAAATCAGGTCAGTAATGCCCTTCGATGCCCTGGGCCGCACGCGCGTCACACTGAAGGAGACAACGCGTCTTCCCCTGCCGAGAGGTACGGGTAACCGCTGAACCTCCTTCGTGATAGGGACCGGGGATTGCAATTATTCCCCGCGAACGAGGAATGCCCAGTAAGCGCGGGTCATCAGCTCGCGTTGATCGAGTCCCTGCCCTTTGTGCACACCGCCCGTCGATGCATCCGATCGAGTGATACGGTGAGACCTTTGGACCGGCGCCCTGCGGGGTTTCCACCTTCCGCAGGAACCGTCGGGAAGACGGCCGAACCTGGTCACTTAGAGGAAGCAAAAGTCATAAGAAGGTTTGGGTAGGAGAACCTGCCCAAGGATCATTACCGTACGGTATATCCGCTTCTTCACCTTGTCTTCCATCCGCGAGTGCGTCGAAGGGGGACTAAAACTCCCGGAGCCGGCGGATGTACGTAGTTGGTTGTTGAAGGGTCAAGAATCGGTCCTCGGCCCCCAACGGGGGCATTCCCCCTCGCAGGGAATGCCTGGCTGAGCGGGTGTGCGGAGTAAGGCGATTCCCCCTTCGCTCCACTACGTTTGTTTCTAAGGAGGGCTTCTCCGGAGCCCTTCGCCGGAAGTTCATACCCCGGTTTCGACCGGGGGAGAACTCCTAACCGGCATGTGTGGCCAGGCGGGGCTTCCGGCAGGTGGCGGATCGCTGGACTTGGTGTTTTGTGGGTACCCCAATGTCGGTACCCCATCACCCAGCCGACCACTTGGAGCTTTGCTTTGGAGCAATGTACATGACCGGCATTCGTGCCGGCCCTACTATGATTGGCCGGCACTTGCAGAAGTGCCGACAGAAATGGTTGTCTTTTGCAGTTATGTTAAACCTAACTGTAGAGCAAATTAAAGAAAGCACGTTGAGAATGAAAAAGTTGCCGGCAGACATGCAATGCATGTCCGTCCGGCCGGCGCTTGCGTCGGCCAGACTGTAATTGACCTACACTTGCACAAGTGCGGGCAGAGATGGTTGTCTTTGCAGTTAGGTGTAACCTAGCTGTAGAGTAACTTAAAGAAAGCACGTGGAGAATGAAAAAGTTGCCGGCAGACATGCCACGCATGTCCGTCCGGCCGGCGCTTGCGTCGGCCAGACTATAATTGCCCGGCACTTCTAAAATTGCCGGCAGAGATGGCTGTCTTTTGCATTTAGGTTGTAGAGTAACTTAAAGAAAGCACGTGGAGAATGAAAAAAGTTGCCGGGAGACATGCCATGCATGTCCGTCCGGCCGGCGCTTGCGTCGGCCAGACTATAATTGCCCGGCACTTTCAAAGTTGCACGTTAACAGGGGTAGGTGAGACTCGACCTTTAAGGGTATCGCCTTGCTAAAACATGCACCCGAACCCCGTCTCAAGGCCTTTGAGACGGGGGGTAGGTATCATCCGGGGAGGCTCGCGAGGGCGCTTCCCGATGAACAGACACATCATCCCGCCGAAGTGCGACCTGTCGCACTTCAGCAAACCACAAACAACCCCAGGCGGGGGATCACTTGGCTCGTGGGTCGATGAAGAACGCAGCTAGCTGCGAGTCAATTTGCGATCTGCAAAACAGAGAGCATCGACGGTTTCGAATGCACATTGCGGCCCGAGTCTTTACCTGGGTCGGTCCTGGTTGAGTGTCGGAAGTTTCTAAATGACGTGCTCTTGCGAGCACAGCGCGTGTAACAGCACGCCACGAAAGTCTCGCGGCCGCCTCTCTCAGCGAGGTAAGAGCGGTCGCGAGGTCGAATCTGAAACAGGATCATTAGGAGTCGGCCTTGAAGTCGTCTTCTCGGAGGACTCCATTCTAGTACAAGAAGTGGAAAGACCGGTCTACGGATCCGCGCGTGCGTGGAAGGGGCCTCGAAGGAGCGGGGTGATCCCGGAGCAGTCCGTATCCGTATCCCGGAAGCAGCTTTCCGAGCATGGCCGGGGCGAGCAACTCGTTGCTCGCCGAGTTGCTCGCCGGTGATCGGGATGTAGGCTTCTTCGGACATTGTGGCTGGACCACTCGGATGCTCGGAAGGTTAATTTTCCAAAGTTTGGAAAGACGGGGTGGGAGAGCCGGCCGGACAACTCAGTTTCGTCCGGGCGGGTGCCTCGCGTTGAACGCAGGGAAAGTTTCCAACAGTCGTCCACGGACGCGTGGAAGAGCCCGTCCGTTCGGTTCGCGCGGAAGGAGAGCTCGGTTAACTTTAGAGGTTTCCGCCGAAGCTCGAGAGCCGCCCTACCGTCCAGACGGGAGGACCTGCGTTGGGCGACGAGGAAGATCCCTCGGACCTCCTAGGAAACCGCAATTTAAAGTTAGCACCCGACCTCGACTCAGGGTTGACCACCCGCACGATTTAAGCATATCAATATGCGGAGGAAAAGAAAATAACAATGATTCCCTCGGTAGCCGCGAGCGAAAAGGGAGAAGCCCGCCACCCAAGCCTCCGGCACGGTCATCCGAGCCGGCGGGCGATTTGGTGGAAGGGAGCGTCCGTAAATCCCGCTCGGCGGGAGGTTCTAAGTGTAACTTAAAAGGACCAACATCCCACAGAGGGTGCTAGGCCCGTGCGAATCTCCGCCTTGCCGAGTCGGGCTGGGCGCCTTCCCAAGGATTCGGGATGCTCTGGAATGCATCCCTAAGTGGGCGGTAGATTCCTCCTAAGGCTAAATATCACCACGAGACCGATAGCGAACAAGTACCGCGAGGGAAAGTTCAAAAGAACTTTGAAGAGATAGTTCAAGAGTACGTGAAACCGCCTGGGGGTCAAACGGATGGAGCTCGAGAGTTCGATGGGGGAAGGTGATTCAAGGGTTAAGGACCAAGTCTCCGGCCCCCGAGCAGGGTCGTCCCCTTCCTTAGGGACTTCCCGTCTGCGAGGGTGCGTCCGGGACGGTCCTTCATTCCGCGCCCGGTAGGGCACCGCGGCTCGTTGGGATCCGTCCGAAGGGCCTGGGGTGGAGCACTCCGGCTCGTCCGGAGAACCCCCGGTGACCCGGACGGAACCCGACGGCTCACGGGCAGGCCTGGGGATCCGCCGCCGTTTTTAGGCGGAAGGCGTAGAGGTCGCAGCAATGTGACGTGCCTGGCAGTGTCCCCCTCTCGTCCGGGGGGTTCGCGGGGGCGTACTGTGAGCCCCGGGCCCGTTCGGTGTTCAACGATTGGCCCATCCGACCCGTCTTGAAACACGGACCAAGGAATCTAGCGCGTGGGCGAGTCTAAGGGAATCACTAAACCCGAAGGCGCAGTCAAAGCGACTGGGACGATCGAGGTGACCCGGAGTCGCTCAACGAAGGGCCCTCGCGCAGTCCCGGGGCGATCCCCCACCTCCGGGTGCGGGGATCGTACCTAAGAGCCCACTCGCTGGGACCCGAAAGATGGTGAACTATGCTCGGCCAGGACGAATCCAGGGGAAACCCTGGTGGAAGTCCGAACCGCCTCTGACGTGCAAATCGACCGTCTGAGCTAAGCATAGTGGCGAAAGGCCAATCGAACCGTCTAGTAGCTGGTTCCCTCCGAAGTGTCCCTCAGGACAGCTGGCGCTCGCAAGGGGGGTCCATCCCGGTAAAGCGAATGACCGGGGGCCGAAACGGCCTCGACCCACTCTCAAACTCTGAACGGGATGGAGGTCCCGCTTGCCCCTAGGGCGAAGCGGGGCCTTCTTTTCAGGACCCGAGTGCTCAGTGGGCCGCTCCTGGTAAGCAGGACTGGCGCTGTGGGATGAACCAAACGCCGGTTTAAGGCGCCTGAATCGACGCTGCTCAAACCATGAAAGGCGTCGGTTGCTCAAGACAGCAGGGCGGTGGCCATGGAAGTCGGCATCCGCTAAGGAGTGTGTAACGACTCACCTGCCGAAGCAACCGGCCCTGAAAATGGATGGCAATCGAGCGTCGTGCCTATACCCGGCCGCCGCCGCAATGCTCCATGCATAGGCAACTATGTAAGAATGACGCGGCGGTGAGTAGGAGGGCGCGGCGGTGAGCGTGGAAGGGTCTGGGCGCGAGCCTGCCTGGAGCCGCCGTCGTTGGAGATCTTGGTGGTAGTAGCAAATAATCTGATGAGACCTCGCTGAGGTCAGACGTGGAGAAGGGTTCCGCCTCAACAGCAGTTGCAGGCGGGTGAGCCGGTCCTTAGACCGCGGAGAACTCCCACCGATGCGTCGGGTCAGTTTCGTGACTGCCACCGCACCTTCGGGTGTAGTGGTTAGCGCGATGCGCCGGCGTCTCGGCCGCGGTCGAAAGGGAAGTGAGGTATCCAGCCCTCCGCTGCGTCGCGGGTTCCCTCGAAGTCCGTAAGTCCAGGTAACTGGTGGCACCAGGAGAATCCGTCGGGTCCCGGGGGCAGAGTTGTCCGTTCTGTCAGAGCGATCCCCTACGCTCCCCGGAATCTTCCCAGAAGGAGAAGGGGACACTGGGGAAAGCTAAGAGAACCGTAGTTGGGTGCGGTTTCCCCGGGTGCCCGTCGGACCTTGAAAATCTTGGTGGGAACAGCGCAGCAGAGTCCCGAGGCCTGGCCGTACCCGAATCCGCATCTGGCCTCCGAGGTAAAGAGCCTCTTGACGATAGACTAATGTGGGTAAGGGAAGTCGGCAATCTGAATCCGTACCTTCGGAACAAGGATTGGCTCTGGGGACCGGGGCCCGGGGGGCCACCGCGGGTTCGGTCCGGCGTGGGTCTTCGCGAGGGGCGGGCTCCTGCTCGTCCCGAGCGTGGACCGCGCGTCGGACTTCCGCGAGCGTCCCTGGCGCCTCTGAGGGGAACGCACCGAACCCCTTGCCCCCCTCGGGATCTCGGATTTTCAGGTCTCCCCTCACTTTAACCTGGGTGACGAGGATCAACAAGTTTCACCTCTTCCCTCGTCGTTGCCAGGCACGTGGTTCCCCCAGTGAGCCCTTTGGTAGTTGTCTATTTGTAGTCCAAGTGCTGATTGACAATCTTGATAGACGTTCGGATTGCCGTTAAGCTCAGCGTCATGAGGAGTTCGTTGCTGCTGATGCCCAGCTGTCTTAGCACAGCACGTGTAATTGAAGGTAGAGCTCCTCTTGACCCTAGGACTATGGGAGTATGGATCACCCGATCGGCCTGAAGTGTGGACGCTACCACCTCGTCCAACTTCCTGTATTTATCTACCTTCTCCTTTCCCGCTTCCTTGAGTGAAGTCTCAGTTTCGAACCTGACCGTCATGTCGGTAACGTACGCGACGTTATCCTTCACTAGGACGAGGTCCGGCTTAAGACGCTCTTTGGTCGCAGGTATGGAGAAGGTTTGCTCTTTAGCCACCGTATACCCTTTTGCAGAAGCCTCTATGATGTCCCGCAGTTCATCATGACGCTTGATCCGCAGTCCTTTTGATGCTGTGCAGGCGCCTATTACGTTCCCTAGGGTCTCGGGCGCCGCATGGCATCTCCTGCACTCATCGGACTCCACCACCTTAGCGCTTTTGAGGACGTGGTTAAGTCCAACCGTGTTAGATCTGAGCCTCAACAAGTCGTTAAGCTGACCGGGCTTTAGTAGTCCCTGGTTGACGAGAGCTGCGTTGGCTATGGGGTCCTTGAAGAAGTTCTTGACTCCCAAGCCATGTAGTGGCTGCTGGCTCCATCGCTCCGGCTCTAAGTTAGATAATTATCTTTCTGGCCGCAGCAATGGTGTCCAGCGTAACAGGTGCCTGGACGCCAGTCACTCTAGCAATGCCTTCGATTCTGGCGCCCATGCCTGTCTCTTGGAAGAGGTGAGTTACCACCTCGTCCCGCGAGTCTCTCAGTCTACAGAGATTTCCTAGTATCCCCAGCTGAATGATAGTGGTCAGGCGCGGAACGCCCAGCCCACCATCGCGCTTTTTACAGTACAGTAACTGATCGGTGGTAGATTCAGGTAACTTGAAGGCCCTCTTGTGGAACCTCCTGACTTCCACATCAATGGATTCCAGGAAGTTCTTTGAAACTCCGACATTCACCCATACATATTGGAATTTAGGCAGGATGTTGGTGCCGATAAGTTTCGCCTTCTGGTGTGGCTTTAACTTGAGCCTGGAGGCACGGATCAGGATTTCCTTGACCTCCCGCAGGTGGTATTTATTCGAGAGGCCTTGTGCCAGTGTATTAGCACCCGAGGTATTGGAAGACCTCTCCAGTTTTCACCACCCTGATGGGCTTACCGCCCAGCGTGAGCTGAGGGGAACCAGTAACCCATGTTTTGTGTAAACCTTCAATTTGAAAGGCCACACATTTCTCAGTCGAGATGCCCATATCGAGTTTGTCAAGGAATTGACTCACTCGGGCAAGCTGGGTGTTCATGCCAGCAGCGCTGTTCGTGAATATCACGAGATCATCAGCGTATGCTGATGCTGCTAGTTTCTGGTTGCCCAGGTCGTAGCCAGCACCGGCGCCTTTGATATCTTCGATCAGCTCGTCCATTACGAGGTTGAACAGGAATGGGCTAAAGCAGTCCCCTTGCTTGATCCCTCTTCGCAGCTCGATGGATTCGCCGTATACTGATGTGCAGATTCCGTCATACATATCTGCTATCAAGGATATCAGGTGTTGATTGACACCTTTCTTAGTCAAACCTTCAATCATCGCTGCGTGTGGAACGGTGTCAAAGGCTTTACTTATGTCCACCGCGCAGCCGGTGAGGGTTCTTCGGGCTTGTCTTTTGGCGTGGCTTATCGCTTTTTCCAAGATAAAGCAGTTCGCCGCGCACCCCTCACCCTTGACAAACCCCTTCTGCTCAGTCGTGAAACTAATGAAGCGTCGCAGGGTCTCGTCAAGAATGCCGGTGAAGGTCCGGCATACGATTGAGCTTATCGTGATGGGCCGCCAATTCTTAACCTGGGATCTGTCCTTCCCCATCTTGGGAAGGAAGATCGTTCGGTTCTGCTTCCACCTCTTCGGAACCGAGCCCGCATATAGAATGTAGTTGAAGAGGTGGGTGAGCGTTGTTGCGACCCCTAGTTGTCTCAGGTGGACCCTCCTGAGACCGTCGGGGCCGGCGGCCTTGTCTTTAAGATTGGCTAGCCGTTTACGGACACTGTCCACCGAGATCGGAAGCATTATGGCCAATCTACTCTCCCCGTCAATTCCTTTTTCTCGGAAGGTGGCTGTGAAGGAGCCTTCTTGACTCCACAGATCCTGGTAGAACTCTACGAATTCCTTGTTCCCAGGTCTGACATCCTGTTCGTCCAGAAACTCACTGGAGTTCTGGACGATGGAGTCTGCAATCTTTTGTGGGCACTTTTTGAAGATTGCTTGAGTTTTGGCATAGAGCTAGCTGGTCAGGTCTCTTGCCCATTGACTTCCTTCGCCCCTTCTTTGGTGTTACTGCCCTTGGGGTGGAGTGCTAGCTACCACACCCGCCTTCAGCACACTGGTGAGAACGTCCACTATCTCCTCCAGTTTCTCACCTGCCCGTTCCTTTCCTTGGTCGAACAGCTCCCTTATTCCCCTGTCGAGTTCGCGCAAGCGCGCCTCTGGGTTAGGAGGAATCCCTTCCAGGTACTCCACAAATGGATCCGCTAGGATGTTTGTGGGTCCAGGATCCTCTGGGCTGTTCACGTCTACCAACTTGTCCACCATAAGGTGAACGTTGATAACGTATGGTTCATCCGTGTGCTCTTTCATCTTCGGCTCCGGGTTTGGCGTTGCCGCCTCCGGTTCGGTCTCCTGAGAGGCCGGGTACTCAGGGGAGCCTTCCCTTTCGTCTCTCTTCCCAGGGCAGCAGGGATCAAAAAGTTTCACCTCTCCCCCCACTGCTGCCGGGTACCTGGCTCCCCCGAGTTCCTCCGTCGATTCCGAACTTGTCTCATCCGGTACGACCAGCCTGACTGTCCTTGTGGTTGTGGTGGCCTCCGGGGCTCTTTCTGGCGAGGATCGACGAGTGTCACCTCTACCCTCTTTGCTTTCGGGGCAGCGGGGATCCACAAGTTTCACCTCTACCCCCACTGTTGCCGATTCCTTAGAGCCCCCGAGTTCTCTCAGCTTCGCTAGGCCTCTTACTTCCTGTTCTGGTTGTACCAGAGCCTGGCTCTGGTCCTCGCCTCTGCAGGCGGTGGGGGTGTCGGACGGCTCAGGACTGGATCTATCCGGCACTGTCAGAAGTCCCTGCTGGGCAAGGTCTCCTCTTGTCCCGTATTTGCCTGAGAGTCTTTGTTGGGAACGCAGTTGTTAGTTCCCGCCGTCTACCCTCCGTATCGAGATCCCTCCTCTCGATTTTCAGGAACGTTTGTGTGTCCTCCGCGGACCACACTTTGCTCCTGGCTGGACCAGGTCTTGGAACCCTTTCCTGCGAGATCTTGACCTCGTTCGAAGCGTCAGGATGCGCTTTGCGCTGATGCTGACTTAGGCCCACCTGCTTTTGGAATGTCCTCCCGCATGGTTTCCCATCGGTAACGACTTGACAGGCTATTACTGCGGGCGTCACTGGTCCACTTTCTACCACTGGTATGTCGGGCTGCCGGCATTTAGGCACATGGGTCTCCATCGCGTGAAGCCCATCCTTCTCTTTGCCACACTTCCGACACTAGTATATCACATCCGTCAGATGCAGCTCGCGATAATGCTTCGCCACACCCTTCTGCGACGTGAATACCAGGTGAAAATGCGTGTGGCAAGTGTACACCCCGTCCACTTTTTCGAATGGGTACACTATCCTCACCTTCTCTGCACACCTCCTCCCGGTTTTCATCTCTACTCATAGTTACTCCCGCCGTTTACCCGCGCTTCCCTGAATTTCTTCAGCGCGACATTCAGAGCACTGGGCAGAAATCACATCCCGTCAACACCCTCTCGGGCTGTCGGGATGCTTTGTTTTAATTAAACAGTCGGATTCCCCTGGTCCGTGCCGGTTCTGAGTCGACCGTTCGTCGGCGGCCGACTCGAGGGGAGGCACGTTGCCCCCGGCCCCCCCCGAGGGGGCGCAAACGAAAGAAGGTTCCCCCCCGAAGGAGAGAGGAGAGGAGGTGTCGGTAGCGTGGGAGACAGACACAATCATACGCTCGGTGGAGCCAAGCGCCCGGATACCATAGGGGGAACTCGCAGATCCGCGCGCACTAGACAGAAAGACATAGAGAAGCAGAGTAAAGACGAAGAGAATTATATAATTATATATTATACAAGAAATACTTATACACAGATATATATCTATATACAATCTAACTTATTCTAATTTATTATTATTTATTTATTGGTCATACTATTGCATGACCGGCAGAGGTGAGAGTAAGGTGGAGTAGGAGCTGTAAGAATAGGAATGATCTTGAGTACCAAAGTACCTATGCTAACATTGGGAAGACGGGGCTAATAGGCTCAGTCAGAATAGCCAAATGCCTCGTCATGCAATTAGTTACGCGCATGAATGGATTAACGAGATTCCCTCTGTCCCTACCTACTGACTCATCGTGGAGACGGTCTAAACTCAGCACGCACGCGTTACGGTAGTCCGAAACGCGTCCAAAAAGTGCGAATTTTGATCGAGAGTGGTCCGCCACTGTGCAAATACGGATTTGTGAATGGGTCAACCACACACTGTGAAAAGGTGACGAATTTTGACAAAGTGGTTCCTGAGATATCACATTTTCAAATGTCGGATGTGAAGTGAAGCGTGAGATTTCTCAAGAATCACGGAAAAAGTGCACGTCCCGGGGAAGTTTACCCCCCTGGAGCCCCCCTAATCCGTTATACCTTGGGGACCGACTGGATTCGCTGCGGGAAGCTCCAAGCTACATTTTGAACCCCCGACCGACTCGAGGTGGTAAGTACTTTTTAGACAATAGCAGAAAAACCACCCCCATGCTATCCTTATGGCGTAAATGAATGCGAACAAACTAAGGTGAAAACAAGTACCGAAGTAATAGTATTTATGAACCCTTATCCCCTGAAACGATTTTAATCGACGCAGGAAGGTCCAAGGAACACACCCAAATTTACGCCATCACGCTCCGCCCCATAATAAGAAAGTTCCTGTGGAAAAACTACCGCCATGTTATCCTTATGGGGAAATAGCTTTTTTATATACGAAAAAGAAAATCTGTGTTAACCTGACTGTTAAACAAAAACTAAGCCCCAATAAGAATCTGGACATAGACACTGTCTTAGCCCCATCCCTCTCCAGCTTGAAGAACCAACCCCAACCCTTAGCTTTTAGGGGTGGTTTTTCTGTTGAATTTTTTGTGAAGTGGTGCGTGGCTCGTTGCACTCGGCTTCGATAACGTGTCATCTGCCGCGTGGAACTTAATTGAGACGTCTACAATACTTGTGTCGCGTGTCATTGCGTGGGTGATTGTGCGGGGAGTTGACTGACGTCACCTTGGTGTGGCCCGACGTCACTCGGACTTGTAAACAATAACAAACTCCACGTGCTTTTCTGTGGCGCGTTAAAGTGACAGTGCGACACGTGAGCCGGCCGGCTACTCGCTGCAGAGGGGATGGCTCCTACGGGGGCAACCCCTAAGGGCAAAGGAGGGGAGAACCCTTCACTCACCCCAACCCCTTTCAAAGGGGTGGTCTTCAACATTCACCCCCGAACCCCACCCCCCTGATGCTAAACGGAGGCACCGCAGTGGATCAGAAGAGAACGCATCCAGCTCAAGGGTAACTACCCCTACAATTACTTCTACCCCCTGGAGAGGTTTTTAACCCCCCTTCAACCCCCATTGATAAAATTCTTCCCGACTCCAGTGGATACCAACTTGACATGTTTAATATGGTGTCTAGGGACATGACAACCTTAATTGCCAAAGAAAAAGGGATATCAACGGAAAAAAGGGCCATACTTTTTGACTATTTAGCCAAACTGAATCAAATACACTCTGAGTCAATATCCGATGCAAAGTCAATACGCACTGCATATAAACTAGCAGAGGAAGATAGAAAGAAAGAAACTGCACAACCGGTGCCCTCTTATGCGCAAATGGCTGCTCTTCCGCAACCACCAACTACTAATAAAGTTCAACAGATTCAGAAAGTAACTCAAAACGCAAAACACACGGTGTTCATCACGTTCCATCAGTCCGATCGCGAAATATGGGACAACTTCACCACGGTGGTCAACCCTGTTCGTAAGAGGGTAAAAATCCAGGGCATGAGGTACACCCCAAAAACATTAATTGTTGAAACTCCAACGGAAGAGGATGCGATCAAGATTATGAGCAACCCCAACCTTCAGTCTAAAAGACTAAACGCCGAACGCCCCAAAAAAAAGAAATCCACTGATGATTATCTATGACATACCCACAAGGAAACCGGAGGAGGACATAATGGAAGAAATATATATATTTAATGGCATAAATGAATCACTGTCCCCTGAGGAATTCAAAAGGCAATTCCAGTTCAAATTCAAGACCGGCCCAAGAGACAAAACAACTTGCCATAGGGTATACGAGGTGGACCCTACCATGAGAAAATCCCTCCTAAAATTAACGAAAATTCATATGGCTTACTTGTCCTTGCCAATAAAGGACTTTCTGGTGGTTCCTTTCTGCAATGCATGCCAGGATTATGGACACGTATTGAAACACTGTAAGGGAACTAAATGCTGCGACAGATGCGGCTCAGAAGAACACGAAAGGAAGGAATGTGGAGTGGATAAATCAATTAAAATATGCATCCCATGCAAAAAACGAAAAAGAAACTGTAATGAAAATCCGAAGGAATGTCCTACCCTCAAATTCTTTCAACAACGTTTAATTGAAAGAACCAATTATGAATAGTAATCCTAAGAAGAAAAGAAAACACAATAACACCCCCAGCCGACGTCGCCGAAATGCGGCAGGAGCGGCGATATACGAAGAACGGATAAAGAACTTGGGATCACCCTTGAAGTTTCCAATGAAATCTCTATCCCCTTACAATTAACCACTTTGGAAATAATAAATGATGATCACCTCTTCCCTCACCCCCTTCATAGTAATTTTACTTATCACACTAATCCTACACAACTCAAATCCCATCAACAATATTCTCAACCTATAATAAGCGAAACAATTCCTGGACTAAGACCAGCTGCATACATCATACCACCTACTGTCTGCCTGAACCCTCTCCACATACCACTGGTGCTGTCACTCCTTACACCCCCTCCCTCCCCAACAATTTCTTCATCAGACACGCCTTTGGACAGTCCTACACTTTTGCCTAAACATGACCCCAATAGTTCTTCCCATGTTTCCAAGCCTGTTACCTATAAAATAGAGAACCTAAACGAAAATTACTCCTTGAATCCAGAAGCAACAGCATTCATACCTAAAACTTCAAATAACACTGGAATTGAATCAAACCCCTCGATAGAAAACATTCCTAACCCTCACCAGTAGATAAAAATTGTGACTCCCACCGCAACTTTGATTTCTTGACCAAACGACTACAAAAAGTTGAAAAACTCACTTTCTCTTCCTGTTCCGCGCCTCATTTAGTGCGCTGACGATGTTTCACGGGGGCAAAAAGGCAGTGATGAGTGAAAGATGAGCTCTCATTCTCTCATCCTCCTCATCTTTCTCATCTTTCTTATTGTTCTCTCATTCTCTTTTTATTCTCCTGTTAATCCTCTCATCTTTTTTTTATTCTCTCATTTTTTTATTCTCTTATTTTCTTATTTTTTGAAAGATGAGTGCACCTTATCGTAATTTTCCAAGTCTGGGACCAAATGTTTATATATCGTGACCTACGTAAACCTCTCCTCTCATTCTCTCATTCTCTTATTTTTTGAAAGATGAGTGCACTTTATCGTAATTTTCCAAGTTTGGGACCAAATGTTTATATATTGTGACCTACGTAAACCTCTTCTCTTATCCTCTTATTCTCTCAATCTCTCAATCTCTCAATCTCTCAATCTCTCATTCTCTCATTCTCTCTATTTTTAGAATATTGTCGTCAACATTAGAGATGAAGTTGGAGTGCTGGAATCAACGGGGCCAAATGTTTATATATATCGTGATCTTCGTAAACCTCTCCTCTCATCTTCTCATCCTCTTATTCTCTCATTCTCTAATCTTTTGAAAGATGAGTGCATCTTATCGTAATTTTCCAAGTCCGGGACCCAAATGTTTATATATATCGTGACCTTCGTAAACCTCTCTCTCGGGGGAGGGAACGATGTACCCACACACACACACACACACACACACACACACACACACACACACACACACACACACACACGCGCGCGCGCGCGCGTATGTATTGTGACGCAAACAAACAAACAAACAAAATAATAATTGCTGTTTTTTAGAATACCTGGCCCCTAACCCGCCAGGGTGCGTGGTGCCCAACCCAAAAAAGGTTCTAACGGCTACGGCTCTAGATAACCGCACCTCTGTAGGGTTTCACGTGTTTTTTTTTTTCCCCCCAAACTTCCATGAAACCCTACAGAGGACCTCCGTAATGCATGCAACGTGTACCAACGACTCTAGTGTTATTTGACGTTGTGATATTTTTGGATATAGAGTTTTATTGTGAGATATAGATAAAAATAATTATGTTTATTATAATATTTTCTTGATGAAGATGGAGAATGTATGTGTGTGTTACAAATAAAGTTGCATGCTTTTTTTTCTAGTGTGTGTATGTGTATATGTGTTTTGATGTTTCGACAGCTTTTGAAACGATAAGAAAGAAATTTTATTGTTAATTTTCACGTGTAAAAACAACAACAAATTTTTTTGTGCAAATTTTCTGATTGTCTCTCGTGCTATAGTGCAAAAAAGATATTGTAACTTATAACTAATGAAATTGACATTTGTAACTGATCTGAACTAGTGAAATTCGTATTGTGCCATTGTAACTGATTGTGCTAGCACTAAAAATTTCTTATTGTGCAAGAAAATAGATGATAAAAACTTGTTAAAACTGCTCTGTGACCCTCTCATTCTTCACGTCGTAGGCGAAGGACTTCTCTGCAATCAGGATGACACTGCATAGGGTATCCTCGGGCAAGGCATCGTGGAACTCGCAGACGACCTTGATGTTGGTTCGATCGTTGACCACAACCTTCTTTCTCTTAGATGTGTTGATGACGGTCATGGGTCTCCGTGTTTTGAACTCGCTGGGCGTGTAGTACATGTCCACACTTCCCTCGGTCACGCGTTTGTAAGCCGAAAACGCTTCGTAAAGTTTGAGATAATCGTTTTTGGTCATGTCGAGGTTGTAATTCTCGCGCGGGAACACTTCGTTGCGTCCATTTTTGAGATAAATGTTCTTGATCTTGCAGTCGTCGAATTTGCTGGAATCTTTCTCCTGATTTTTGTCCCTCCCGGTCTGAAAGAGCACTACGACGAAATCTGGCATGTCGAACTGTATGTTGTTGAACTGCGTCGTCACGTCGAATTCCATGTGACTTCCCGTCGCCATCTTCTGCACGCACTGGAGTAGTATTGATGTGCGCCAGTGGCAGTTTTTTTTTCGTGGGTGGTCTTTTATTTGCGTATAATTAAGAACTAATTTGCACGTGTTTTAATTAATTTGCACGGGTTTTAATTAGTTTGCAGGTACTTAGAATTCATTAGCAAGTACTTAGAGTACTTTACATTTATGTATTTGCATGTTTATAACTTTTTATGAATATATAATTATTTATTTTATGAAAAATATGTATATAGAAGGTAATTAGAGGTACTAAATGTTATGCATATGGTTTTATATTCATTACTGCAAAGTATGTAATGTATCAATCGATAATATTAATGTTTATAGTATTGAAAATAAGTTTTCTATGGTTTATGTACCGCTATGAACTGCTATGAAAGGTGGTAATGGGTGTAGGTACAGGTCCAATTACGATTGGGGACGGTCCTGGTACTCGAACCTGCGATATGTAATGTTATTAATTAGTACTATGTAATAATGTATGTTATTATTGTATGAAACACGATGGTGCAACACGCTAGACAGAATACGGTCTCCGAATCTCGACTCCGCTCTGATGCCAGACAGAGAGAATGAATTAATATTCAGCGCAGGTAGAGAAGAAAGGAATTTTGGGGAAGCGCGCTCAAGGTCAAATGACGTCAAAACGTCAGAACAAAGAAGGAATCTGATTGACCAATCAGAGAACGCGTCGGTAGATTTTCAGAACCGGTTTTTCCAAGGTTAACCAGTACGCAATAACAGGGGAAAGCTATGCAATACTGTAGGGCAGGGGAGGAATTCAACCAGACAACAAAGAATGTCTGGAAATGCGCAGCAAGGGTCAAATCTCTGAAACTGAGCGTCGCTTGCATGCTACGACATGTTTCTGTCAAAGTATGCCAAGGTTACCGAGAACACTAGAACAAAGGATGATGGGAAGGAGTTCAAGGTGAACTAGAACGCAAGAACAAAGAAAGCGTCGGTTTTATTTCAACCAATCAGAAAACGCGTCGGTTTTATTTCAACCAATCAGAGAACGCGTCAGTTTTGTTTATGAAGTATAAAAAAGCGCGTAAATGCGAGAAGATGTTAGTTTGAGAAGAATTTCTGAAGCATTGTGTCAGAAAAGATATCAACTTGTGATTTTTGTCTGAGATTTGAAGACAAAGAACTCAAAAGAAGCTATAATTAAGGTAAGTGAATTGTTATATATATGTATTGTGTTTTTAAATAATATGTAAACCAAATAATGAACCGAAGCAAGAAACAAATATGCGTAATGTGAACAAGTACTACAACTATTTTTCTATTTTTCAGGTGATTCTATTGTCTGTGTGCGTGCGACTGGAAGGAACCATTAGTGAAAAATGGCGTCTTCAAGCTCCACAAACGAGGCTAACCACACTGCGGTGAGTACTTCGAACGAAATTATATGTAATTTTCATTCTGGAATGTATACTTCCCCACTAGAACTTGTTAACGCATACTATGATATGTGTGACAGAGTTATTTTCCACGACGATATCCCCTCATGTGATCCGACTTTTTTCTGCGAGACAGTGCAAACAGCAATGTGTCAATTAGGGGTGGGGGCAAATCAGTTTTCAATTGTGGATGAAAGAGAAAGATATTTTAGACGATTTGGAATGCTAGGACGGGAGGTATCCATTGAAATACCTAATCAAGTTGTGGGGGACCCTGAATATTTGGTTGGGTCTATGTTCCAATTTTTAATGAAAAAGATTTTCTTTGATGTGGCACCGGACAGTCAGGTTGGTTTGATTATTTTCGGCAATGAAACCAATAAGGATATTTATATCCCTTGGCGCCGCCTTTCGGCATTAAATCCTAAAATTATTCAACACTATGTGACCAAAGTGCTGAACAGCAATGAATCCTTCTTTGTAGATAACTCTCTGAAATGCATGGCGCATATTGTCGAACCCAAGCGCGGCAGAGGGAGGAACAAGTACCCCCTTTACAGAAAATATGCCCCTTTACTATCAATAAACAATCCTAACCAGAGACAGACTGCTTTTACTATTATGACTAATGATGACAATTTATGTTTGCCACGCGCTATTGCATTTGCCCAAGTCAAAGTCGACAAGAATACTAAGAAAGTCGACTCGTTCCGAAGATCTGATAATAAACTGAAAGAAGCCGCTCTACGGTTATGCCATGAAGCACGCGTTGATCCATCCAATGGATGCACTGTAGAGGACATTGTTAAATTTCAGAATCATTTGGGTCCAGAGTACCAAATTGTTGTGTTTTCAATGAAAGAGGGGGAAAGGGAGTATGAAGTTATTCGGTCAACTCCGTTCGCCCCTAAACAGATTAATTTACTGTATCACGATCAACATTTTGATATAGTCAACTCTGTCCCCAAACTTTTTGTGAAACATTTCTACTGCCCAAAATGCCAAGTCGGGTTCAATTTCAAATATCAACATACTGAATGCACTAGGTATTGTTCATTGTGTGAATACAGTCATAGTGATGAATCCAATAACACTATCCCCAGAAAATGCACTACATGTAACAGGAAATTTCTGTCCCCGGAATGTTATGAAAATCATTTGCGCACCGAAGGGCGGAAATCAAGTGTTTGCCAAACTATACACCAATGCAACGTTTGTTACAAAGTAGTGAACAAGAGAAAGCGCAAAACACCACACAAATGCGATGAATTTTTTTGTAAAAGCTGTAATGCTTTTGTTGAGCCAGCACACAAATGCTATATTCAGCCTGTAAAGCCCGAACCAAGTGCAAAGTTTCTTTATATTTTTTATGATTTTGAGTGTATGCTGGTAGAGGGCGAAAATGACCAGAAACACGAAGTCAATCTGGCTGTTGCTAAGCAAGCCTGTCATGTCTGTAAAGACACTGATGTAGATTTCTGCGAGACGTGCGGTCCCCGTGTCCATATTTTCCCCAATATTCAAGAATTTATGCAATATATTCAAACTCCGAGGGAAGGGTTTGATAAAATTGTGTGTATTGCACATAATGCAGGGCGATACGATTCACATTTTGTTTTAAATTATCTGATTACTAAAGAGAATATTACCCCCTCTGTAATTATGCAGGGTAGGAAAATAATAGAGATGTCTATTACCAAGAAAATAGTGTTCAGGGACTCGTTGAATTTCATGCTCATGAAATTGAAGGATCTGCCTGCAAGTCTGGGACTAGCGGAAGATTTGCAGAAAGGCGATTTTCCGTATTTGTTTTCAACCCCTGCAAATCAGAATTATGTAGGTCCATTCCCTGATATTCAATATTATGATATAGATTCCAAGTCCCCCAAAGAAAGAGAAGAGATGCTAAAATGGCACGAGGAAACAGTGCAAGCAGGGAAAATTTTTGATTTTCAAAAAGAGTTGCGCGAATACTGTATTAAAGATGTGGAAATTCTTGCTGCTGCATGTATTAAATTTTCTAATCTGATCGAAGATCTGACTGGAATACAGTGCTTTGTTCGCTGCGCGACTCTTGCGTCGTTAGCGTCTTTGATATTTAGAAGTAAATATCTTAAAGAAAACACTCTTATTAAAGTTCCGCCATTTGGATTTCGGGAACAAGACCAACAGTCTCTAATTGCATTAAAGTGGTTAAAGTGGGTAGAAAATACTGAAAAGATCACTCTAAGACACGCAGGGAATCTGGGGGAGGCTAAAATAGGACGTTATAAGTTGGACGGGCTCCATGAAGAAAGCAAAACTGTTTATAGTTTCCAAGGGTGCTACTACCATGCTTGCCCGATTTGTCTTCCTGACAACAGGGATAAGCCTCTTAACGAGACTGGCGAGACCCTAGACCATAGGTACGAACGTACTGTTACCCGTAAAGAAATGTTAGAGCAAATGGGGTACAAGGTTGTAGAAAAATGGGAATGTCAATTCAATGAAGAAATTAAAAAAGATCCAGAATTACGCAAATTTATTGCTGAGAATTGTTATTCCCTGAATAATCCACTTATCCCAAAAGAAGCTTTTAATGGGGGACGCACTGAACTCTTCAGGGCAGTTTATGAAAAACAAGAGAATGAAAATACGAGCATGAAACTGCTAGATGTAGTTTCCCTTTACCCTGCAATGATGAAGCAAAGAAAAATGCCTACAGGGAAACCAGTGATTTACACGTCAGAGTTTCCTACCTTGGATAATGTGTTTGGGGTTGTAAAATGTGATATTCTCCCCCCTAAAGATTTATATTTACCAGTACTGGGCATGTCATGCAATAACAAATTAATGTTTGCTTTATGCAGAACTTGTGCACAAAGCGAGAATCAAGAACAATGTTCACACACAGATAAAGAAAGATACTTACATGGCACCTGGGTATCGGAAGAACTGAAACTGGCTGTAAAAAAAGGGTACAAAATACTCAAAATATATGAAATTTGGGATTTTCCTTCGGCTGACCAGAATGATAATGTGTTCAAAGACTATGTAGACACATTTCTTAGACTGAAACAACAGTCTTCAGGATACCCTTCCGGCTGCAGTTCAGAAAATGACAAAGACAAGTATATTCAAGATTATTTCGATCGTGAGGGAATTCAACTTGTAAAAGATGAAATTACACCTAACCCTGGACTTCGTTTTATTTCCAAAATTCTGCTGAATTCAATTTTCGGGAAATTTGCCCAAAATCCTTTAAAAACTAAGTCTATTTTTGTAAATACAGAACAGAAATTCCATGATATAGTGTTTAATCCGCAGTATGAAATCAGTAATGTTGTTCCTATTTCCGAATCTTGTTTATTAGTGAATTATATTGATCTGGAAAGCAAAAATTAACCGTTAGTACTCTCAAATGTACTTGTCTCTGCGTTTATTACTGCTTATGGAAGAATGCACTTATATTCTTTTATGGACAAAGTCAAGGAAAGTATTCACTACGTGGATACGGACTCTGTGTTCTATGTAGAAAGAGAACATGAAAAACTTATTCCTACAGGCTCATTTCTTGGTGAAATGACGGATGAGATTAAAGAGCCCTACCAAATTACATGCTTTTTGGGTGGTGGTCCCAAAAACTATGCATATAAGATGGTAAACAAACATGATCCTCAGGATGAGAAACATGTTATTAAAGTAAGAGGCATTACCATGAATTACAGAACTCGACTCCAGATTAATTTTGATTATTTTAAGCAACTGGTCAAAGGGGAAATTGAAAAGCGAGTTGTTGAGAACCCACGTAAAATTAAACGAAAAGCCAATTTTGAAATTGTTTCTGAATCTGAGCAGAAAACACACCAAGCAGTGCACACAAAACGAAGAAAAATTGAAAATTTTGAAACGGTTCCATATGGTAGCTAAATAAAAAAACGAGTGTTTTTTATTTTTTTATTGTTTTTTTTTTTTTTTTTACAGCCCCAAAATTGTCTGCAAAATTTCAATTTGTTTATTTATCCAGGGGCACTCCCCATCGATTCTCCGTCTTCCACAGACACTACATCTCCCCTCTCTTCTTCGCCGCCTCTGACGCGACGAGGGAGGGGAGACCGGTCGAAGTCGGTGTTCAGCCCTCATATGCTCCATAAGGGCCTTCTTCCCCCTGAAGCCCGTTCTCCAACAAATTTCGCATTCCTGTTTGATCTCATCCTGAAAAGAAAAGATAAAATTAATTTGTGGTATATATTTGGGCCATTGTGTGTCTGCGCTTCAAACAGAGAACGTGTGTTGTTCAACATGGAACTGCGTTTTACACACCCGTTTGCAATGATGGTTTGTGGGCCCTCACAAAGTGGAAAAACCACTTTTGTGGATAAGCTTCTATTTTATAAACATAAAATGTTTACACAAGTTCCAAAAACAGTAATATGGGCGTATGGTGCGGTTCCTCCCAGATTAAAATTAAGCCAAAATACAAATATTCAGTTTATTGAAGGAATCCCTGATGTAGCAAATATGGATATTGAAACTCCTGGATTAATTGTCATTGATGATCTAATGAATGAAAGCAGCAAAGATTCCGCTGTTGCAGATATATTTACGAAATATTCTCATCACAAAAATATAAGTGTTATTTTTATAGTACAAAACTTATTTCACAAAGGTGCTAAAATGAGAGACATAAGCCTCAACTCACACTATCTTGTGATATTCAAAAATCCACGTGACAAACACCAAATATACCATTTAGCACGACAATTCAAACCTGACAATAGTAAAAGTGTTTTGGAAGCTTTTCAAGATGCAACTGAAACACCACACAGTTATTTAATGTTCGATTTAACACAAAATACACCTGAAATTTTACGTATGAGGGCGCATATTTTCCCCGATGAACAAATGGCTATTTATGCCACTGGAAAGCATGTCAACAAACCATTTCTTGTGCGAACGTCAGAATGACATCACAACTAAAAGAACATGCTCCGGCACTTAAATTATTGTGTAAATTAAAACCTATTCAACGGAAACGCCTTTTGCAACGAGCAACACCAGGACTAGTTCGTGTACTAGGACAATGTGCAGCCAATACAGTACGTGGTAATATTCCACTTTCAGGGGTACAAAAAACTAAGCTTCAAAAGTATAAGGCCAGTTTGCGTAAACTAGCGGCGAAGGGCACTTCGCTCAAAAATAAAAAGAAAATATTAATTCAAAAAGGCGCCGGCTTTTTACCATTTTTAATCGGTCCGATTATATCAGCGTTAGGTAGTGCATTGTTTTCACAATGAGCGTGAGAAAAATGATTCTTGTTCCCGAGGACTTTGCCACTAATATGCATGCCTCCGTTGAGAAAGCTCAGAGACACGAATCAAGATTAGATTCTAATATTCGTACAATATTAGCACGTGAAGATATAGGGGAAAGTGAAAAATGGAAACTTTACCAACAGGCACTTCGACAATTTGTTAATTTTACTAAGCCTATTCCCACACATCTACCATTGATCGAAGAAGAAAATAAGCTGCCACAAATAAGTGAACCAGTGCAACAAGACGACCCCCCTCCTAGTGTTACTCTCAGGGAAGAAATTCTTGCTTCAGTACCGAAAACTGTTCAGAAGAAAACAGAACTTTTACTTAAAAGACTATTCTCTTCTCAATATATAAATTGGGACGCATATGGAACAGTGTACATAAATGGAAAAAGAATTCAGGGTTCAAATATCATAGATCTGATTAATGATTCTGTTCGCCCCCGTAAGAAAAGTAGAGATCCTGTCGGGAGAGATCAGTTCCAATCTATCCTTCATTCTCTAAACATACCCAAAGAATATATAGTTACACGCACGCCCCCACCCCCTTCAAGAAATAGGAAAGCTGAGTTTATATGGGAAGATATATAAATTATGGATCTTAAAACATTGTATTATACACATGAACTACCGACTTCATTTTCCAATACTGAAAAATTATCCAAACATTCTACGCAATCACGAAAGAATATTTCTGAGTGGCTATCAAAACAAGATGCATATACTTTACATGTTCCAGTTAGAAAAAAATTCCCACGTAAACGCTACGAAACCACTTTTCCCCTGGAACTTATGCAAATGGATTTGGCAGATATGCAGAATATCGCCAAGTACAATGACGGTATGCGCTATATACTTTGTGCAATTGACGTGTTTTCAAGGCAAGCGTTCTGTATACCAGTGAAAAGCAAAACGGGTGAAATTATGGCAAAAGCAATCACTAAAATTATAAACATGTTAGAATATCCTCCTGTTTACTCCCAGACAGATCAAGGAAAAGAGTTTTATAACGCTCAAGTGAAAAAAGTGTTTGACAAGTACAATATTATTCATTATAGCGTTTATTCAGAACTCAAGGCAGCAGTAGTGGAACGATTTATTCGTACTTTAAAATCAAAATTGTATAAACACTTCTCAGCCAATAATACATATCGTTATGTAGATATTCTCCCCCTTGTAGTAAAATCATACAATCACTCGTAACACCGTTCTATAAAAATGGCTCCTGTTGAGGTGAGCGAAAATAATGCGCTGCAGGTCTGGTCTCAGTCTAGAAACAATACAAGTCAAAAAACCAATAATATCAAATTTAAATTTAATATCGGTAACTACGTAAGGATAAGTAAAGCCAAAATGAAATTCGAGAAAGGATATCTACCTAGTTGGACAGAGGAAATTTTTATAATTAGCGATCGTATGAGTACTGATCCCCCTACATATCGTATAAAAGACTGGAGTAACGATCCTGTCAAAGGCATTTTCTATGAACCAGAATTACAAAAAATTACGCTTGATCCAGACAAGCCATTTACTATCGAGAAAATTCTAAAACGAAAGGGAGACTTTGTCCTAGTAAAATGGAAAAACTACCCCCTCGCATGTGCAAGTTATGTACATAAAACAGATATTACGCGTGTTTAGGTTAGTTGCCATTATGCCGCTGGACGAATTCTATGTTACATTACCTTCCAATGTAAACTTGAACTTGTTTCCTGATAATAAAATAGCACATTACCGTACTAAGCTGAGCGAACCAATAGAATTAAATGAACAATGGGTGGTGGCGGCCACAGAGCTTCATTTAACTTGGAGTTTTTATAATATTGTTTCCGATACAAATAGCATTTCATATCAATTTAAACCGAAAAAGAAGGACCAAATTTTTTATAGTGAAAGTATAGTTCCTAAAGGTTACTACTCCAATATTCAATTATTATTAAACAATATTCCCCCTTCAAAAAGAAAACTGCTTGCTCAACATGTCCGATTTGGCTATACTTTGTCCACGCATAGTATGTATACACAAACAACGCTAGAGGAAGATGAAATTATGAAATTGTATATATCTCCACAATTAGCTCCAGTGTTTGGTTTTTCGTTGGATACTCCCAAGTCGGAAATATCTATACATTCGGTTATTGGTCCAGGTACGGCAAGATCAAGTTCTATTTATCCTTGTAATTTAGATTATCATATCCCCCGTGAAATCAACATATGCACAGATATTGTCAAATATCAAGCAAATATAGGTCCCGTAATACGAACGGTTAGTGTGGTTGATTATGAATATGGAGCAATAAAAAGTTATATATTTGAGCCCAGGCAGTATCTAAAAGTAGAGAAGCGTTACTTTGAAACAATTGAAATTATATTAAAAACAGAGCATGGAACTTTGCTTCCATTTGAGTTTGGAGCGTCAAGCGTTACATTACATTTTAAAAAAGTGGAATAATGATTTCTGAAGGCAGTGATAATGATTACTATGTAACTTTGGTTTCAAATGCATCCAAAAATATTTTTCCGACTAATACACCTTCTCATTTTTTAACTAAACTTTCTAATGCTGTTAAGCTCGAGTCTGGAGGCTGGTTAGTGGGTCTGTCTGAAATTCATTTCACAAACAGTCTGTTTAATATTCAAAAAGGACAAAATGAAATTATGTGGACTTATTATAACCAAGACTCGGATCAGTCAAGTAAACAGAGCGGTAAAACAATCGTTCCCCCTGGATATTATTCAAGTGTGGAGTCTGTTTTACAAGTTTTAAATCAAGATCATATTGGAGAAGGGCTTTTTCGATTCGGTTATAACCCGTCCAGCAATATTGTTGAGGGAAAATACAATGCACAATTATCTACACTGAACCTCTCTGATATTTTGGCTCTGCAGTTAGGATTCGAACCAAATAGAAATCTTGTTAAACAACAGCATAGTTCGAAACAGACCAACCTAAATATTGGTTATCCCCAGCAGGTTTTAGTATACACTAATGTACTCAGTTACCAGTTTGTAGGAGATACAAAGGCACCTCTTTTAAGAATGTTTACATTTTCTTCGGTTCCTTATGGTCGGTCACAATCTATAATATTTAACCCCGTTCATTATATGCCTGTATCGAAATATTTATTTGATACAATAGAAATAGTTTTAAGAGACAACACAGGTCGTAAACTCTCATTTGCCTTCGGAGATCTGAGTGTTAAACTACATTTCAAGCGACAATGAGATACGATAGACGTCAGTTGTATCGAGATTATTATCTCAACCAGGCGGGAACAGGTTTACCTTATTTTTCCGGTCCTCCCTATCAAAAAGGCCACGGAGCCCTCGGTTCAATATTTAAAAGCTTGTTTCGTTTTGCGGCGCCTTTATTAAAACAGGGTGCTAAAGCAATTGGCCAGCAAGCATTACAATCGGGAATGGAATTTGTTGGGGATGTTTTACAAAACAGGCCTCTCAAACAATCTTTCAGAGATCGCGTAAATCAGGCGGGAGAAGCTCTTCGTGAAAAAGGCGAGAGAAAAATTTCTCAGATTCTTTCAGGTAAAGGCAGACAAAAAAGAAAAGCTAAAAGTATAAAATTCGAACCACCCTTTATTACCTGCCAGTCACGCAAAAAAAGGCGAAGGGTACACAGAGATATATTCGCTAATTAACTACCATGTCGTTAGTAAACTGTAACTCATCGGAATGCACAAATACAGAATTGGATTTGTTTTCTCTGCCATTAACTCAAACTAGCATTGAAAATTCTTGTTTAGTGGAGTATCGTCCCATTTCATCTTTAACTAGTAACAGTCCAGTCGAGTTTGCCATTACTGGAGACAGTGGGGAATACATTGATCCAGCACACATTTATCTGTACCTAAAATGTAAAATAACAAAACCAGATGGTACGGCCTTAGCTGCCGATAACCTGGTTGCCCCCGGAAACAATTTTCTACATACAGCATTCAGTCAGGTCGACGTTTCGTTAAATGACAAATTGATTTCGTCCTCTGCAGGGTGTTACGCTTACAGGGCATACATTGAAACATTACTCAACTATTCTAATGAGGCTAAAAAATCTCATCTCACTGCTGCTCTCTGGTATCGCGATACGCCTGGAAAGTTAGAAAATCTAACTGAAAATAAAGGAATTGAAAAACGAATGAGTTTTGCTGCGCAAAGTCGGTCATTCGACATGTACGGGCGACTGTATTCTGATTTTATGTGCCAACCTCGCCTTCTCTTGAACAATGTGTCCATGAGAATTAAATTACATAGATCAAACGATGCATTTTCATTGATGGCCGCCGAGAATACTTCTTATCGTGTAGAAATACAGGACATTTCTCTTTATGTAAAAAGAGTTACTGTATCTCCAGATATAGGTCTTGCTCATGCAAATGCTCTTGAAACTACTACAGCTAAATACCCAATTACACGCGTGGAAGTAAAATCAATAACTATCCCTCAAAATATTACTTCTTATAATCTAGATAATATATTTTTAGGTACTGTTCCTAAACGTGTAATATTAGGTTTTGTTGAAAATTCAGCTTTCAATGGTCAAATACATAAAAACCCCTTTAATTTCCATCATTTCGGATTGAATAAAATTCAACTCCAAGTTGGAACTAGAACCATTCCAAACCAACCTCTCTGCCCCAGCTTCACAGACAAAAATATTATCCAAGCATATTACAATTTATTCTCTGGAACGGGAATACATTACCAGGATACAGGAAACGGTCTCTCCCGAGAAGATTTTGATAATGGATTTGCTTTGTATCCCTTTATTCTTTCACCCACAATGGAAATTGACTCTACTTGGGACATATTACGCGATGGGAGTGTAAGTGCTAAACTGTCATTCTCTGCGCCGTTGCCTACGGCGGTCACGTGCATTATTTATGGAGAATTCGACTCTCTGGTCCAAATAGACAGACATAGAGGTATTTTCCCAGATAATACAAAATAATAATCAGTTGAGTACCAGCCAGGAAGGAGTACGGATCACAATATGAGGGCTGTCGTTGATTTTCAAGGATTCCGAGACAATTCTGGCAACTTTATTCCTAAAGAACTAGCTATAGTCGATGCAGACTCAGATAGTATGCAATCATGGATATTTCTACCACCTTACGAATGGGATACTTTAGATATTGGAGCAAAAAACGAAAATATGTGGCAAACACAAAACAAGCATTCTCTCGAATGGCCTATCGGTGAACTTTGCTATTCGAAATTGTTTTCTGTACTTTCCCAGTACACCGAAAACGCATCAGTTATTTATTCTTTTGGAGCTGATAAATGCAAATTTCTGATTAAAGTACTTCACCGCACTGTGGTTAACCTCGAGGACCTAGGATGCCCTAAAGCGTCACTGTTAGCCTTCCCTGCACAAAATTGCTGTCGCAATTATCACAGATTAAGGACAATCAAATGTGCTCTTAGAGACGCACATTTATACGCATCTTATCTCCGTAGCTTCATGCTTCAACAACATATTATAGGAGAAGCCACAAGGACTGCACCTAAACAGAACACCTCAACATCAGACAGTGGATATTCTTCATTAGCTTCGTTTTACAACGACGCATCAAGTGTGTATTACTTATCCGAGCAAGGTTGCTCTTCCAAAAATAGTGCATTTTCGGATAGTGAACAATGAATAACATTGAAATTGAAAAAACTGTTCAATCAGACAAATGTCTGTCTTTTATTTTTCGAGGTGTTTTTGCTAATAACACATTGCCAAAAAATGTGCAATTGCCTGCTGCATTGATTATTAACACCGACAATGAATCTGGACCAGGGATACACTGGACAAGTTTGTTTATAAACAGTGATAAGGAGGCCATGTACTTTGATAGTTTTGGTCAGCCTCCTAGTGCAAATGTACTAAAATTTATAAAAAAGAACTGTATATCATGGTGCATCAGTGAAACGGTGGTTCAAAACCCAAATTCATCAATGTGTGGAATTTATTGTATTATGTTTTTACATTATATGTGCCGTGAGTTACCCCTAACCTATTTTCTGTCGTTGTTTGGAACAAACTTAAAAAGAAATGACAGAATTGTATGGACAAAATTCTCAAGTGCCTTTAATTAATTTACAGTGTGCCTGCAGTGAATACTGCATCGAAGACCAGTGTCTTATTTTCTCTATTGCACAAGCAATAGTAGAAAATTATCCCAAGCCTACATGTTCTGAATGTGAACTTGGCGAACCAAAAGAAGAACTTCTGGCGTGTCAACACGCCATAGAAAAAACTTTCTATAAAAGTAACACTGTCATTTGAATATGGTTTACATGTGCGGGTACATAACAAAATGAATGAGAAAATAAAAGCGTTGTGTGAACGCTATGTATTACAACATGTGTACAAAATGACTTATAAAAACTGTAAAGCGTTGTGTTAACGCTATGTATTCTGTATATGTATAACCTGACTTATAAAAAACTGTAAAGCGTTGTGTAAACGCTATGTATAAATAATTTGTAAAATTAATTTGACTCTGTATTTATTTTGTAGTAGATTAGTTTTAGAACAATAAACTTGTATGTAGTAGACTTGTGCGTTTTATTTCTTTTAAAAAATAAAAGGTTTATAGTTATATGTAGAGTAAAAAAAAAAAAAAAAAAAAAAGCTAATATTGTTGGTGCAAACGGTTCTAGGTTCGATCCTTGTTAGGGATCTTGCACAAATCTCAAATACATTAATCGCGAGTGTTACTACAATTCACTTTTATTCCGTCTCGCCACGCTAAACACTTTGCCGCTAAACAAAAAAAACACAACCGAGATAGAACTTGACAAGATAGTTTGTATTTACAATAAAACACTAGTCAAATTCTATTCTCGTATAACACTTGTACTTAGATAAAAAATGCAATACTTACAACATGGATCATCATCTTGACAAACTAAAACTCAGAAAACAAACACAGCAACAAACACCGTAGAAAAAGTAGAAATCTGAGGACAAATTCGGATTCCCAAGTTTAAATACCCCAAAATTCGGGCCGCCCCTATTTTCCATACTGGAAACTAACATTCCCTTTAAATTCTCGCTGCCTCGTTAACTCTACGAGTCCAAATTTAAAACCCACAGCCTCTCTTTCCATTAGATAAATTCCTTACGTCCACCCGCCTTGAATTATATCACCTTCACCTCATGTCCTTTTAACTTAAAATACTTTTTCGTCCAAATTCTCTACCTGGTTTGGCGATTACTATTTTAAAGTCCGTATCGCCCCTCCACACCCACACAGAGAGGGAGTTTCCGCTTAGCGGGAGACTTTTAAAATTAGCATTTTACAATCTCTTGTATTTTTTCAAGGGACACAATCACCCCGTGATACATTTTCTTTTTCCACCTGAAATCGAAGCGGTTCGTTTCTCTAACCAATTTATTTTACCCAAAATGACTTGTTGTATATTTCTCCCATCACAACAACAACCCGTCTCGTCAGCAAACCCTTTCGCCTTGACCTACATTAACAGAGGCTTCATTCTTGATACCTGCGCTGAATATTAATTCATTCTCTCTGTCTGGCATCAGAGCGGAGTCGAAATTCTGAGACAGTATTCTGTCTAGCGTGTTGCACCATCGTGTTTCATAATATAATGCAATAATTAATAATATTACATATCGTGGGTTCGAGTACCGGGACCGTCTTCTTTCGTATCATTACCACCGTTCATAGCGGTTCATAAACCATAGAAAACTTATTTTCAATACTATAAACATTAATTATTATCATTTTATACAATACATACTTTGCAGTAATGAATATAAAACCATATGCATAGCGTTTAGTACCTCTAATTACCTTCTATATACATATTTTTCATAAAATAAATAAATATATATTCATAAAAAGTTATAAACATGCAAATACATAAATGTAAAGTACTCTAAGTACTTGCTAATGAATTCTAAGTACATGCGAATTAGTTCTAAGTACGTGCAAATTAGTTATAAGTACGTGCAAATTAGTTATAAGTACGTGCAAATGAATTGCGAATATTAAACGCCCGAGGGCACAAACAGCCACTATCTAATTCATCTTCTACTCACTGGTAACCGTGAAAGTGAATCGGTACCTGCGGACTTTTCAAGATCTCCGCTTTGTACTTGAGGGCGTAGTTTGTATCGTATTCCACCACTGGCATTCTCAATTCCATGCTTCGGATGATGCACTTGGCTGCTTCGGGTAAAGTGTTAGCTATCGGCGTGCCCTCGGCATTCAAGTTGGTGTATCGCATTATTGCGTTGTTATCGTTGGCCGCTCTTCGAAACGTGACTCTCAGTCCTCCCTTCCACATGATCTCCTTGTAATCGGAGAAGAAACAGGCAGCAGACGCATGGGAAAGAGCACTGTGTGACTTCTCGTCGATATTTTGGTCCCGGCTTCGAATCCCCCGGCCTGGTAGTACGCTGCGTCCGTTTTGGATAATTTCAACGTTCCCACTGCCGTCGACGTGATGCCTGGATAATCTATTCTGTCGATGACGGTGTTATGTTTCCTCACCTCCACCTGCGAGAACAGGTGAGGCACGAAGTTGTCCACGAGTATCAAATTTGCTGCTGCGGGAAACGCGTCTCCGCTTTCTTTCTTCACCACGTCGAATTGAAGGTAGAGGTCCGCTCTGTGAGGATGAACGAACCCGTCGCCTACGTCCAGGTCGTATTCGATCTCCCTGTTCGCTTCGTTGAGATTGGCGAAGGTGCGACGGTTGGGAGGGAAAGATTGCAATTCGTAACTTTCGATTTGCTCCATTTTACATGTATGGTTATTTATTATACGTTGATCTCCACGATGGCCGTCGTAGTGGCACCTGCGAAATCCACCACGTCTCCTTTCTCGTTCGTCACCACCAACTCTATGTCGTCTATGCGGTTGCGACATACTGGAAAATAGATCGGCGAAGAAGGCGTGTAGATGATCGGTTCCATGAACTCGGAACTGGGTTTGAACGTGGCGATGATTCCCGTCTGCTTGTGACTTCCCAGTAATCCGTCCGAGGATTTCGTGATCATGCCTTCCGCCACGTTACAGTGTACGTTCAGAGTCTCTATGGCCAAGAATTTAGGAATGTTGGTTGCTATGTGCTTAATGCCGGCCTCGAGTTTGGTGTCGTTCTCGAAACCTAAAAGCTCTCCCATGGTGCCCAGGTCCACGGTCTCCGTCGCGGATAGGATTTCCACTCTGTGCGTGACCGAATTTTGAGAAAGGTATGTGCCTTTGGGTAACTGAGCTTGCAAAGTGGAAAGATTGTATTGTCCTGGCGTGACGACGATGTGTTCGCTTCCGACGCTAATTTTGTTGTTGTGCTGCGTAACATTAGGTATGAGGTACATGCTGTAGAATGCACGCAGAGCCACGGATTTAGGATAGACAATGTCGTCGTGCAGCGTGAGTTTCAAGATTGAAGATTCGCTCGTGAGATGGAACACGCCCATCCTAGTGATGCTGTTTCAGGTTCCACAGTGTTTTCTGGAAATCTTCGATCGTAGGGTTATTTATTTTAGAGAGAAACGCGAGCACGGAGAGGCAGAGATGACCGCAGTTCACGTCTCCGAAATCTTGAATGCGTTCGTCGTTGTAGTATATAGAGGTTTTGCTCGTTTTCAGATAATGAATTAAATTTGTAGGTGGAACACCTCCGAAAGAATCGAAAACGAATGCTTTATCATCATTTTTGTGGTAACATATCCAATGCGTGCCTGGATTTTCTTGACCGTCCAAGTTGACTACTCCACATTCTCTTCTTTTCACGCTTGAAGGTAACGAGTCGGACATAAAAACTCCTCTGAAGTTTTTGATTTGTAACGGCCCGATCAGAGATTCAATGTCTCGGTTGGTGAGTGCTTCTGTTTCTTTTTTTTTTTTTTTTTTTTTTTTTTAAACTTTTTCATCACGCCCTTCCCCTTCTTCTCCATGGCCAGGTTGTGACGTTTCTGTTCTTCCAATTCCGCCTTGTTCTTCTTCGAGTCGATGACGGTTTTCGCGATGGCGGCACTTCCGCCGGCTAAACTTCCAACGGCCCCCAATGCTGCCAGGATGGCCGGGATGCTGAATATGAAACCTCCGACCTTTTGCTGTTTCCGCGAACGCTGCAATCTTTTCAATTGAGGTGTGCTGAGCAGCAATTTCATTCCGTGTCCTTTCGACAGGCAAGAACGTTTCTTCTCGCGTTGTTTCTTGGTGAGTAACCCATCGAGGGCACCTAGATTTTTAAGATTGGAGTATGGTATCTGGTACACGACACCCTTGGGCTTCATGTTGATGCTCTATGTGTTATTTTCACGGTATGTTATTTATATATATATTCTGATATTTTTCTTGTGTAGTTTTTTTTTTTTACGGTATGTTATTTATATATTTTCAAGACCTCGCAGTCGCTACACAAATTCTATTACGTGCTTTGTTTTCTTGCCAAGAAGTTCCTTTGCCCCCTTGTACACGATTCGAGTTTTGTTCTCGATTAAAATAGATAGCTTCTCGTCCGATAACATGTTAGCGTATCGATCTGGTAAAAATAAACTGTATTGTGCGTTGAGCAACAGGCGTACCTTGGGACCATACTGGGTAGAAACGATTGAACCGGAAGTTATCGTGTAAGATTTGTCGACTTCCAATTCCCGAATTTTTACATACTCGACTGACAAATTTAGCATTTGTTTTAATGCTTGGAGATCACTTATTTTTTCAGTTGTCATATCGAAGAAGAGAAATTTTCAGCCCCCTCCATGTAGGACTGCCTTGACGGGGCGAGGGGGCTTAGTAGGGAGGTCAATTTCATCTCATCATTTCACCCATTCTTCATATCCATATCTCACGTTTTTCACCATTCCATCACGTCATTCATCTCCATATCTTTGACCTCCCTCTAAGAAACTAAGGTAGGGAGGTCATTTTCATCTCATCATTTCACTCATTCTTCACATCCATATCTCACGTTTTCACCATTTCATCACGTCATTCATCTCCATATCTTTGACCTCCCTATAACTAAGGGTCCTGCTAGAGGAGACAACCTCGATAAAAAACCCCTATCCCAAGGTGTGAGTTGCACGTGCCGATGGGACAGTGTTGGCTGCAGGGGTAGGTGCAGTCGCGAACGTGGCCTCGGGGATTTCGGTTTGGTCCTCGAGTAGCCTCCATTTTTGGGGGTAGGCCTTCCTCGGCATAGAGGGCATGTCGAGGCGACAATTTATGGACCCTCCACCATAAAATAATTTTGTATATGGGTACAAAAAACAACTCAAACGGGGGGAAACCCCCAAAAAGAGCGCGGCCTTCGAGCCCGCTCCAATTTGTGGAAAAGACAAGTAACGTGCCACGTTACCTTGTTATCAGTATTGTTGAGAAGACCGATAGTAACGATGTTTCTACAACACCAAAGAAACACGGAGCTGCTACATTGAAGGACTTGTCACCATTCCTTATCAAGAAACAGCTAGACTACGCCGCTGGTTCCGATGTTCCAGAAATAAAGAAGCTGAGAAACGGGAGTCTACTGATCCAGACCAGCACAGATCGCCAGACCAACAACCTTTTAAAGTTACGATCTTTGGGCCATTTCACTGTTAATGTTGAACCCCATCGTCAACTTAACAGTAGTAAAGGTGTAATTCGCCACTGGGATCTGCTAAATGCTGAGGAGGAAGAGATTCTTGAAGCACTCTCAGACCAACATGTCACCGCAGTGCAGGGAATCAAGACGCGAAAATCCGGAGAACTTGTGCCAACTGCTTCTATTATATTAACGTTCCAAACGACCACTCTCCCAGATATTGTACGGGCTGGATATTTGAGACTAAAAGTCCGACCTTACATCCCTAACCCGATGCGATGTTTCAAATGCCAGCACTTTGGGCACACTCAGCCTTCCTGCAAGGCCACTACCGCCCTTTGTGGTAAGTGTAGTCTGCCTGATCATGGGACCGAACCTTGTTCTTCTGGTCCCAAATGCATTAATTGCCAAGGCGAGCACCCAGTCTGGCATCGTGACTGCCCCTCCTTCCAACAAGAGAAGAAAATCAGAGAGTTGGTCGTCACAGAGAAAATCTCTGCTGGCGAAGCAAAACAACGTCTCCGGGAAAGTATACGCACCACTTTACCTGTGCCATTCGCTACAGTTGCTGCAGCTGCTCTTACCCGCCGCAGTGTGGGTGTACAAACCAGCGACGTGTCAACTCAAACTCCAACGATTCCCGTAGTAGCCCGCCCTGCTTCGAGGAAACCAGCAACCACTCCTCGCTCCACAGAGAGGAAGTTCAAGCAGGTGCATACAAGGGAATATTTTCTGAAGTCTACTAGCTCTCCAGTCAGGGTGGCAGCCACCACCCTGAAACTTAAGGCGCAGCTGAAGGCTGCCCGGCGGGCGCTCAAAGCACCCGCCCCCACTCCCCCTTCTTCATCCCCTTCGCCCTCTGTGTCCTTACCCGAGGACATGATACAGGACGAAGCCGCGGATGAAGAATTTATCAAGGTGACAGGGCCTAGAAATAAAGTACGCCTTAAAAGGTAACACCCATACCTCCAGCTATGGCTTATTGTCTCCAATGGAACCTTAACGGTTTCCGTACACATCTCGAGGAACTGCAAATTCTAATATCTGAATTTGACCCTGCCATCATATGTCTCCAAGAGACACATTTTCGTCCAAATGAATCAGTGATTCTAAACGGATACACGCTTTACCGCACCGACAAGCTTCCTGAGGGTCGTCGTGCACACGGTGGTGTTGCAATCGGTGTTCGAGATACCATCCACTCAACACCAATCTTTCTCACCACCCCCCTCCAAGCTGTCGCCGTGCGGGTCCAGCTACCACAGCCAATATCTGTGTGCTGTATCTACATCACAAGGGAGGAGCGATTCTCTCTTGAGGACCTCCTTTCTATATTCGAGCAACTTCCGTCTCCTGTAGTTCTTTTGGGCGATTTTAATTCCTACCATAGTTTGTGGGGCTCCGTTCGTACAGAGCCCCGGGGTCAAATTATAGATCAATTCCGTGAGGCATCAGGTTTAACGTTGCTGAATGATGGGACTCCCACATATTTCAGTCCTTCCTCAGGCACACACTCTGCGTTGGACTTGTCCTTCTGCAGTCCCAGCCTTGCTCCTACCACATCTTGGAGCGTTCACCCTGATCTCTGTGGGAGTGATCACTTCCCACTGCTTCTAACTTTTGAACATCTTCAGCACTCACGTGAACAACACCCTCACTGGCATCTCAGTCGGGCCGACTGGGGTGCCTTCGAGCGTGCAGTGGACATTGAAGTCGATCTAGCGTCGACTTTGCCAGCCATCGACGCCTTAGATATATTTGTGTCAAGAGTGCATGATGCTGCACGCACCTCCATTCCACATCCCAGTGGACCTGCGAGGCGACGCCCAGTCCCCTGGTGGACTGCGGAGATCAGTGCAGCCATCAAGGACCGCAATCATGCCCTAGATCGATTCAATAGGAACCACACTGCCGAAAACCTCGAGCAGTTCCGCATTAAGCGTGCCCGTGCCCGTCGGCTTATTCGAGCCAGTAAGAAGGCGTGCTGGGTCCAATACGTGTCTTCTCTGACGAAGCAGGCTTCGTCGAAAGCCGTTTGGACCAAAGTACGTCGCATCCAGGGGGGTGCATCTACTCCTCTGAGCGCTCTGGAGCACGATGGGACGTTGTACACTGATTCCGGAGACATAGCTAATATCTTGGCCACGCAGTTTTCTGATGCGTCTAGCTCTGAAAATTATGAACCACGTTTCCGCCGTGAGAAGGACCGTCAGGAACGACGCCCTCTAATTTTTCGAAGTCATAACACCGAGCCATACAACTCTCCATTCACTGAACGGGAGTTCGATCAGGCGCTTCGAGATTCTAAGAATACAGCTCCTGGAGTGGACAAGATCCACTATGAGATGCTTCGTCATCTGCCCATTGGAGCCAAACATTTCCTTTTGGAGGTATTCAACAGGCTTTGGTTGGAGGACTCTTTCCCCACTTCCTGGAAAGAAGCTATTATTGTTCCCATCCTGAAACCAGGTAAACAACGCACCGCAGCCTCGAGTTACAGGCCTATTGCCTTAACTAGCTGTGTGTGCAAGTTGATGGAACGCATGATCAACAAGCGTCTCACCTGGTTTTTGGAGGAAAACTGCTTGATAAGTAATTTTCAATGTGGTTTTCGCTCCAACCGTTCCACACTGGACCATCTGGTTCAGCTGGAAACACAGATTCAGGATGCATTCCTCAACAAGGAACATTTAGTCGCAGTTTTCTTTGACCTCCAAAAGGCATATGACACAACGTGGCGCTTTGGCATCATAAAACAGCTCCATTCTTGGGGCGTGCGTGGCCATATGGCGTACTTTATTGAAAATTTTTTATCAGATCGCTTTTTCCGCGTACGTGTTGGGAACTCCTTTTCGGATCTTCACGAACAAGAGAACGGTGTCCCGCAGGGCAGCGTACTTAGTGTGACTCTGTTTGCCATAGCAGTAAACAGTGTTATGGCAAACATTCTTTCCCCTGTACATGGCCTCCTCTATGTCGACGACCTCACGATCTTTTGTCGCTCACGGAATCTCGCGTCAGCTTCTCGTCAACTCCAACTGACGATAAACCGTTTGGTTGAGTGGTCCTCCCAAACAGGTTTCACCTTCTCATCCGAGAAATCCGTGTGTGTTCACTTTTGTCGTCAGCGTACATGTCATTTAGATCCTGACCTGTACATGGGGAAGTCTCCCCTGTGCTTCGTGAATGAGGTCCGCTTCCTGGGCCTCATTTTCGATAAGAAATTAACATGGCTACCTCACCTTCGCCAGTTCAAGTTCTCTTGTCTTCGAGTTCTCAACCTTTTACGCGTTTTATCTCATACTTCTTGGGGTGCTGATAGGACGGTATTGCTTCGCCTATACCGTGCACTCATCAGGTCGAAGCTAGATTATGGATGTGTTGTGTATTCTTCTGCTCGCCCATCTAGACTTCGCATCCTAGACACTGTCCACCATGCTGGTATACGTGTGTGCACTGGTGCCTTTCGGACCAGTCCAGTCGCAAGTTTGTATGTAGAGGCATCTGAGCCGTCGCTGTCTCTGCGAAGACAGCGGCTGGTAGTTAACTACTTCCTCCATCTTCGCTCGATGCCTTCACATCCTTCATTCCACACCATCTCAGACGAGGGTAGGCTGGCAAGGTATCGGCTCCACCCTAGTGTCACTAGACCATTTGGTGTTCTTGCAGACGAGATCCTGTCAGCACTTGGTGTGGACAGTGATCTTCCTGGCGTCTCTCCACTCATTTCGCCTCTCCCTACCTGGGAGTTTCCTGCACCTTCTACCGATTTTTCTCTGACTGCTCTTCCAAAGTCAGAGACACCAATGGTTGTATACCAGCAACGGTTTTTAGAACTTCGTGCGAAGCACCCCAATTTTAATGTGTTTTACACGGATGGGTCCAAGACATTGGAATCAGTTGGTTGCGCCTTCGTCCTAGACTCTCAAAGTTCCAGTTTCTCGCTACATCCTGCCTGTTCCATCTTTACGGCAGAGTTGTACGCCATTCTAAAGGCACTGGACTTTGCAGACGTCAATGAGCTGAAGAAAGTCCTTGTGTGCTGTGATTCGACCAGCGTGTTGCAGACCCTGAATTCGCCGTATTCCCGGCATCCAGTAGCGCAACGCATATTCAGACGGCTTGTGTCCTTATCTGCCAGCACAGATGTACACTTCTGTTGGGTCCCTAGCCACGTGGGCATCCAGGGGAACGAAGCAGCTGATGCTGCCGCCAAGTCTGCTGATGCAGATGGCGACGTTCTCGTCCACCTTTTGCCTGCTAGCGACCTGCAGAATGTGTTCCGTTCTCGCCTTCTTGACACTTGGCAGACCGAGTGGGATGTGGAAACGGGGAACAAGCTTCACTCTGTTAAGCCCACCATAGGTGTTTGGCGTTCCTCGTCTCGTCCCTCTCGGCGAGAAGACGTTATTCTTACCCGCCTGCGTATAGGACACAGCCGTCTCACGCATGGTCACCTACTGCAAGGGCTGGACCCTCCGTTGTGTCGTACTTGTAATGTTTTATTAAGCATTCGACACATTCTCGTTGAATGTGTCGATCTTGCTTACCTCCGGCAGACTTTTAACCTTTCCGGCTGTTTGTCATCCCTCTTGGGTGATGACAGCAGTATTTTATCACGTGTTTTTAGTTTTTTGCGAAGAGCTGGACTCTTCCACCGTCTGTAAGGAGGTTTTTAGTTTATTCTGACTTTTTAATGTGTCGTGTTTGTCTCGTGCTGGTCTCTTTACAACCTTGCACTTTTAGTTTTTTTCCCAAGGGGCTATCTACACCCCTTTTTTAAATCTGTCAGAATTTTAGATAAGGGGAAATTTCCCCGTATATACAGAAGGGTGCGAAATGGCCTTAAGTGCCGACGCACCCATAAATTTTAACTCAATCAATCAATCAGAAATTTTCAGTGTGTGTGTTAGGGAAATTTAATTGTTTTTTTTCACCATGTGTGTTATTTATATATACCGAAGATTATATTTTTCACGATGTGCGTTATTTATATATCAAGTTTTTTTGATGCGTATATATATTATTTTTTTAACAGAGGAAGAAAGTTCGTGCTTCGGAGAACGCGATGATTTGCGTAATGATATCTTCCGTCTCCTGCATAGACTTGTACCAATCTACTGTGTACCATCTTCTTCCCTGCCTTGCCTCGTGCAATTCGTCCAACCTTTCGTTTAATTTTTCCCCTGCAGCCGAAAGCAGAATGTTGAGATCATCACACCTCAGGTCGCTGATCTCCCGAAGATGGTCCTTGAGAACCATTTCACAAGGGATGCGAAATTCCGGCGTCGTTCTTGCCATGATTACAAGTTTATTAACATCTCCGTTAACTACCTTTTTGAATATTTTAGATAGTAGTTCGTGCGGCAAATCAGTTATGCAAGTCATGTTGTTTTTTTTACTGGATGTTATTTATATACCCCACTCCAATTTTTGTTTTGTGTTCATGGCGATGGTGGTACCCAGTGCGGCGACCCGTTCACCCAGCGATGCATCTCTGCTCACAAACCTTTCGAAAGCTGCGTGCTCTAACTTTCTGTCTGCTTCGTGACGTGCATCCAGATCCGTCTGCGTGGTGTTGTAGGCGATGTCGTGATCTTTGCATGCGGCGTCCAATGGATTCACACCCTTGTCTCCTCTCTCCAATCTTTTCTCGAGTTTGGTACCCGGTCCGCAGTACTGGTAGCCAGGTAGATGCATCTCGAAAGGTAACTTGTTGATGATGTCGTTTACGAGTCCCTTTCCTTCGGCCACGTTCCAGAATTTCGGAGGCAGCGTGTTGATGATTTTGATGAGGTAACCTATGCCCTTGTCGTCGTTCACGATGAAGTTGGAAAGTTTCGTGCTGATCATGTCCACGATGCCAACCTTCTCGTTGTAGAAATTACGGTTGCCTGCATTCTCTTCGCCGGCTATCACCAACAATCGGTCCACGAGTTTCCTCACGTCGTCCACCCAAACGAATTCTTTGGGTAACGTGTTGTAGCGTTTGACCCCGCTGCCTGTTTTGACCTGGTTCCAAATCGGTTTGATGAGATTCCTGTACTTCTCGCCGCTGCTCGATTTCACCCTATTCTGCGAGGCGTCATTGTTTTGGTACAAGGCATCCGTCATGATTAGAATTTCCTTGTAACTCTGGTAATCTTCGTCGGTGTAATCTTTCGGCTGCTTTTTGGCAACGAGTTCCCACAGTCCCACCGTACCCGGATACCTGTTCCAACTATCCTTGTCGCCTAAATTGACTTTAATGTCGTTGCCTTCGAAGGTCACCTTCGATTTCCCAATCTTCCACACCACACCGCCGCCTTCGCTGGTTTCCATGCTGGGATACAATCCGAACACTTCATCCTTGTCGAATTTCCCCGTGCTCAGGTAGTCTCGTGCCAAAGGTCCCAACTCGATCTTATCCGAAGACGTGCTGCCTATGGCTCGACGTCGTGCCGGTGCATCCTTCAGTTCGAACGGCGTCGAAGGAATGCTTGAAATAGGCGTGGGTACAGCGTAACTTTTAGCTGCGAGCGGTACGAGTTCGTTGATCAAATTTTTATTTTGTTCCGTGACACTTTTAATTTCTTTACCTAGACCGCTGATGGCATCGATCACAGGTTGATCCTGACGTTTCTTCTCTTCGTAGAATCCGCGATTTTCGGATTTCCAACCTTTGAAGCGTTTCGCGAGGTAATCGCGAAGCTTGAGATTTTCGTCTTCGATTTTTCGTTTCGTCATGACGTTATTTATATACGTCGTTTCTCACAACGTTGCAACGTTTAGAAAGTCGTTGATTTTGTTTCTGTATTTTCCGTCGTTGGGTTTCCTCGTCATGTCGATCGTAGCGAATCCGAAATCGTCACCGTTCCAGCAAGTAGAGCAGCAGCCTTCCGAAAATTGATTGTAGTTCATGTCTCCGCCTACGTAGTCATCGTACGCATGCTTGAGGTTGGTGTGATCTTGACGAAACAAACATATGAAATTAGCGTTGTCGCGTACTAACTGTTTTGGAATTTTGGAAAACGTTTGAGCTAGGTAGAAGCAATCCATTCCTTTGTGACGACCTTGCGTGAAAAAGTTGCGAATTTCATTTTGATTTTCCAGGATGGCGTCGTCGAACACAACGACTGAATTTTCACGACAATCGTCGAGTGGTTTTATTTCCGAAGCGAACGTTGCAATGTCCAGACCATCGTACAGTTTCATCAGTTGCTGGTATTTGGATTGCTCCAAACTTTTCGAGAACACGTACAGGTGCCTGTTCTTCCAATCTAACCAATTCGGTGCGAGGAGAAAATTGTCCACGAGCAGTGTCGTTTTCCCACACCCCGAAGGTCCTACGATCAGACAGCGGATGCTGTCGGGAAGCAATTCACCGTTTTTTTTCTTCGTTCCACTTTCCGAATCAGGTAGACGCTTTACCACGTTCCACGTACTCATAGAATCACTTCGTTTGCATCGATCCAACTTGTTTCCGGAAGTCCCAGCCATTTCACCAAAAGTTTGTTGCCTCTCTTGCGCAAAACTTTTTCGATAAGGTACGTGTCGGGGTATTTAGTTTTAGAGAGTTCCTCCTCGTAGAAGCGCCCCAATAAAATTTCACCGCCACTGTCTTTTATTATATACGTGTGACGGTTCCCGGGTAGAACTCGAACCACGGTAAAAAGTTCAGTGCTCCAGTTTCGTGTGAAACCCCTGTCAAACGTTCGCTTCAATTTACTAACCCTCACCTGTTCTCCAATTTTGTATTTAGCTTTTTTTGTCGTGGGCGTGTACTTTGGACAGTAAACGCTAGAAATTAAACGTTGCTCGTCAGACCTGGTAACGTCAGCTGGCTTCATGCCTATCGTTGCATGCCGTGTGTGATTATAGTCGTTAACAAGTTCCGGAAGAATAGTGACCCACTTGTAGCTTCCCTGAAGCGTGAAGCGTGACCACATGCGCGATTTCAGAGTGCGATTGAATCTTTCCACGATGCTGGCCTTGACGTCACTGAAGGTCGAGTAATGTCGAATGCCATGTTTTTGAATAAACTTTTGGAATACGGCGTTGTAAAATTTTTTCCCTTTGTCCGTGTGCAGAAACCGAGGTCGTCTGCCGCCGCTTTCGCAAAAAATTGTCTTGAATGTTTCCGTGACGCACGTTCCTGTTTTCGCCTTCAAAGGTAGAGCCCATGCGAATTTCGAAAATGTGTCTATGACGGTGAGGAGGTACTTGTTGCCCTTGTTCAATTTATGCACGTTTTTTAACTTGCCGCTACTCATTTCGACGAGGTCGCTTTCCCAGAGGTCGTCGATTCCCTTGGTTACCACAGCCAAACGTTCGTAGTTGCGGCGTGCAGGTCTATGCAATTCTTGGACGATGGCTTGCCTAGACATTTTTTATTATTTTTAGAGATTACGTTTCAAGAGAAGCACAAGCGTGATGGGATTCAAAGAGGGTGGCACTTCACTCGTGTTTTGAATGATCAGCTTATCGCCGGCACTCACGTCGAAAACGGTGAGATCTTCGTCTTCGTGTATTTCATATATGTTGCGCGTTTCGTTCCAACGCGCCAGAGGAATGTTTCCTGCTTTCTGGACACCACGATTCGATATCAAAGTCATGGTGGGAACGCTAGCTTTTCTGCCGTGAGACCAGTACGAAAATTCGTTTATCTGAATCGTGCCATCGAGGAGAAACTTGTAGTACGGATGATAAGGATGTAGCATGTACAGTTTGTTACCTTCGACGAAGGTGGAGATTCTCTGTTGATTGGGAACGCTGTTGATTTCGATGGCTTGCAGAGAATGCAGTTTAGCGAATTTAGTATCGATGCTAACGAGGTTGCTGTGAAGCTGACCCAGTGTGTTTTGTACGGGCACCAAATGCTCGACTATGGTATCCGTTACGGTAGAAAATGACGGTTTGATTTTCACTTCCACGTTCAACTGCTTGTAGCTTTCGTTGAGTTCTTGCAACTTGGCACCGAAAGAGGCCAGCGTCGATTCCTGCGTTGATTCCAGCACTCCAACTTGATCTCTGATGTTGACGACAATGTTCTGAAGGTTCTCGATTTGATTCAATTTCGAGCTCTTCTCGGTAAGATCGTTCACGATGATTCGCATCTCTGTAAACTGCGTGTGAAGGTCGGCGACGCTCTGCGAAGTGGGCAGCGTCGACACCAGCGAAGCAAGTTCGTCTCGAATCTGTTCCACGTTCGCTGTTTCCGTTTCCAGTCGTTTCAGCATACGTGATATGTTCCTTTTCAAAGCGTGTAATTCTTTGGAGGTGGGGAGATTGGCCACTTTACTCTCGAGATCGCTCAATGAACTTTTGATGTCACTCGAATCGGATAGTGCCGTCACCGCCGTTTTCAATTTTTCCAAATCTTCACTTGAAGGCACGCTCGTTCGTAACGATTCCAAGTCACCCTGTATGTTGTCCAGTACGTGATGAAAATGAGCGAGATTCGTTTCGACGTTCAAATTTTCTAAATATTCGATCTTCTGCTGAACCGTGCTCAACGTGTCTTGAATGCTCGTCAACACACTTGCTTCAGCGTGAATATTTTTAATTTCTTCGTTGATCAATTCCAAGGACGCCTGAAGCGTAGCGATGGTGGTTTGAATGTGTTCGAAATCTTGATAAGCCTCCAGTTGAATTTTTATGTTCGCGACGCTTTTACCGATGACCTGCAGTTCGTCCGACGATGGTAGGTTCGTCATTGTATCTTCCAAAGTCTGCAACTTGGATTTGATTTCTTCCAACGTGCCAGTGAATTCTTCTTGTAATTTAGAAACAACGACCTGCAAGCGTTCTATATCAATATCATTCACGACGGTTTGAAGTTCAGAGAAATTCTTTTCTATTGCGGAAGTTCGCTCTTCGATTTCGAGTTTCAATTTTTCCAAATCTTCATTTTTCGATTGAAATTGCTGTAATTTGGCCAAATCATTTTGAAGCGAATCCATGCTCAACTGTATATTTTGAATGTTGTCGTAAGAAGGTACGTCAACATAATTTTTTATCAGTGTTTTCAGTTCGGAATCGATTTTCAGAATGGGATCGAGACATTGCGTTTGGAGCGTAGCGATCTCAGACTCTAAACTTTTGTTTAAGGTCTCCTGCAAAGCGATCAAATCGGTCCTCAACTTCTTAACTCGAACGTCCAGCATGAGAATCTCTTCTGCATGGTCTACACGCTTAGTGTTGCCGAAAATGTCGTTAGGCATTTTGGTTAACGGTTATTTATAATAGGATAGACGATTCGTAATTCTACGAAGAGAGGAATAAGTTTGTCGTAATCTCCTAGGAGTTCCACGTAAAGATAATCTCCTGCAGACACATCGTACGACATGTTAGAAAGTAGCTTGTCGTGCTTCATTCGAAAAATGTTCTTGCCGGTAGAAATTTTGATTTCGCCTGCGTTCTCCGGATTCACGGTGATTTGAAGTTTCCCGTCGATCGGAATTTCGTAGAAATCTAAATTGTTATTAAAAACATAAAACATCTTGCCCACATCGTCATTCAGTTTCGTCCAAATGCTGTTGAGATGAATGATCAACAGACCGTTGAGTTTAGGTAACACAGAAGGTAAGAGGTTATTGGAATTTGGTGATGCAGTGTCCATGTTGCCTTGTTTGCGAAAACCAAAGAGATTCATTGTCCTTGTTAGTTATTTAAAACATTGTGCTTTTTTGCTATTCTTCAAAACATACGGAGGAAAAGAATGAAAGGGGGAGCCCTCAGGCGATGAAAAGTTGCAACCTGTTATTATGTTGTTAAGCTCGCTCAAACCGAGGCTCATTAAATTCAACTCTTATTTTTCATCGCCCGAGGGCTCCCTCTTTCATTCTTTTCCTCCGTCTGCCATTCTTCTTCAAAAACACAGCGGACTTCGTGACTATGGGGTTACGGTTAACACACGTCACATTTATCGCTTTTATTGTAGTGCCCCCACTCTCGCGTGTGGATTTGACAATCGAGAACGCGTAACTTGTTGTCTCTGCCATCCAATGCGACCTTGGTTACGCGCGTCGTGTACAAATCATGCAATTTACTTGCAATGCGATGATCGGTGCTAAGTTGCCTTTTACCATGAAAAAGGCATTCATTGTAGTCTTGCATGCTAAATTTGCTGGTACTTATTTTTCCTACCCCCTTCGCCTTCTTGATCTCTTTTTCTTCTGTAATCTTTACACAGTACATTTTGGCACGAAGCCCCGCAAATTCCCTGCTGTAATTACCAGCCGCTTCATCTTTGTATTTTCCAATCGTCATTTTGTTTTCTGTCGAATGTAAGTGATGGCCTGATGGTAAGTTGCTAAAATCAAACAGATGCTTCATCTTAGTCAGATCATGTTCGAGGCTTGGTGTTTGGATTAGAAAAATGAAGCTATCTGTGTCAATGTAACATATTTGGATGTTATCTCCATAAAAAGGTTGAAACTGATCGTAGTACGATTGGTACATGTGCAATTTTGATAGTTCAAGGACGGTGGCACCTATGGCAATCGGCTTGTTGAGCATCACTTGCTTCTTGTTCCCCTCAACAAATACTAGATTCTCGTCGAAAATAGTGAAGTTTTTGAAGTAGGGTGACGCGACGATCTTCTCAAATTTCTTTTCGTCCGTGACCAACGTTGCGTCGATGTAATTACGCACGTTCTCCATCGTCTTGCCGTAGATGGCGTTATTGAACAGTTTGTACAGATCCTTGTCTGCAGGCGATGTCGATTGCGCTCTGCGGCGCGTGTTCTCGGCTATGTACGGTTCGAGCCACTTGCTCTGTCGGAACTTCAATCCTCTATGAACTTTCTTCAACTGCAAGCCGTGACTTATGTAAAATTGGAGGAGTCGGTAGTGCAGAACGTAATTCCGCTTGTTCTCCATGCTTAGTATGAGTTTTGGCTCCGATCCTCCAGGTGGCTTCTCCTTGGTGGGGGCCAGGGCCAATCCGTGATGTTTCTCGTGAAGCGTTTCGGGATAATCGAGATCCACTTCCAAGAAACAGCCCCATTCATTATCTTCGCTCCAGTTGAGAAAATCTTCGCAGGAGAGTTCCTCTTCGGTCATCCACCCGTAGTCGCTGATGGGAAGACACTGGGACATGGAGTGGCCGTACAGGTTGTTGACATCCCAGTAGACAATATAGGTGTTGGGCTTCGATGCATCGTAACCAGGCGTATGAGGATTGTTTGCTTGAGCATGGCGTCGGGGACATTGGACGATGCCACCCCGTATCGCACTCTCCATGAAAGCATACTGTTCCTTCTCTGCGATGAGGCCCAGTTCCACGTTGGTGTATTTCATCATCGATTCCCAAGTCAATCCCGGCGTGGTGAAGAAATACGCAGGATCCAACTTGTATATCGCGATGCATCTCTTACGAAACGATTCGAAAATATCCATCAGAAGTGTCACGTCCAATTTCAGATAAAGATTGTGATAATCGCGAAAAGTTTGGCAATTGAATGCCGTCCACACACTACGAGCGTGTTCGTAGTCCTCTTCGGAACAGACGTCCTCCGTGAGAGAAGAATAAAATACCCCCCGGGGTGGAAGTTCCGTCTCGTCAAATTTGTCGAAATTGTTGACGTACTCGTAGGGGTAGACACCCTTGCGACGCAACAGATTCAAATTCTCATCTCTCCCCGAAAAACATTTTTGCTTGGTGGCCACAAGATCTTCGTCGCCAAGTTGAGATGCAAGGCTTGCGAGGCTGGAGGACAGGAAATTGTAAGAGTCCAGGATTCGCACTTCCACACTTCCTCCTTCTTGGAGAGGGATCCACACTCTCACCACAATATATTTCTCGCTCGTTCTCGGGATGATGCTGATTCGAGAAGTTATGTTGTGGAGCTCTTTGACGAAGAGATGTGTGTCGTACTTCTCCGTGTAGTGCAGAAACACGGCAACAAAATGCGACTCCTTAATTTTAAGATTGCACGAATTACAGATGGTGCTTAGAAATAATCCATTCTGGTGGTTATGGTGGACGACCTTGTAATTTCCGGCGGTGAAAGCCTGGTTACACTCCTCGCATCTTGTCGCCGCGTCATGTCTCTGTTGTTGTTCTGTTGTGAGAGCAGGTGGAGAAACGTAAGAGCCTTTCAGGCTGGGTGCAAGTTCTCTCGCGCATTCCGCTATCTTCTCAACAAAATGTTTTGCCGCATCGGGTCCGCAATACAAGATGACATCATTCAATTTTTCTCCGTAGATGGAGAAACTGCAAGGCTCGTGGTGAAAAATTTGGGTCGTGCTTGAGGTAGAGGGATCAGGGTCGCAAGACGTCATGGGAACTTGGAAGCTTTCAAAGTCGGCATAAAGGACGACGGGATGGTGGAGAAGAGCCTGGTGTTTCTGAAATTTCATCTTGGTTCCGGGTTCCGGCATGACATCTTCGGGTTCTGCATTCACGGAGCCAAAACACTTGTGCTGTTCTCTCATCTTCTTACCCCCGCGAAAAATTCTCAAACACCGATCGCAAATTTCCATCTTATCGCGATTCTTGGTGATCTGTCTTCCTACTAATCGTGAGAAATTCCGTATCAAACTGTAACGGCCATCTACAAGCAAGAGTCGAATTACATTATTCTGGCTTCTCGCAGGTCTTAACACACGAATGTTGTCGCAATCGTCAACCCCAAACACAGAAATATTGATATCTTTTCCTTTTTCCTCTCTATAGTTTTTTTCAAATTGATTGATCTTATTCAAGGGCACAGGATAGGAAATTCCTCTCATCATATTCTCGTATCTTCCCTCGTATCCTCTGTAATTGGACAGACGTTGGGGGTCATTATTATTTGCTGGGTGTAATGCAGCGATGACAGACCATAAGAAACTCTTCTGATCATTACTTTGTATGTTCAATACTGCATTTTGCTTTTTTTTGTTTTTTTGTTTTTTTTTTGAGCGCTGCGTAATGGTTTGAAATTGCAGACTCGAAGTTCTAACATGTGGCTGCGACCGCAAAGAGTCCACCCACTTCCTCTACCTTCAAACTCTTCTTGTTTTTGTGTCAAGTGCTCAAATAGCCGTGTCACTATCTCGTCAAGATCCTCGTTATTGTCATCGTGTAAGCTCTCACACCCTACGTAAAAGCTGAAAGTGCTTGACTCGGACGAGACAACTTTCTCATACAGCAGAGTCAAGACGAGATGAATTTTAATTGCAACATTGACGAGGCAATCACGTAATTTATCGACTACCAGAGATTTCACATTGTTGAGGAAGATGCTCGAGTCACACTTTTCATCGCTTCCAGATTTATAAGTCATGATGCGTGCACTTTTATTCAAAGCACCCTCCTCATGCCCATCAGTGCGAGATTTCTTTGCCGGCGGGGCTACGACATCATGATCTGGTAGACGACATTTTTTCAAATGCCTAGCAATATTAGGTTTAGAAATCAACTTTCCACAGTTGCAACATGCCGCTTTCTCGCCAAGACCGGAGGGACCTGGTTGCGGTTCCATTTTTTTCCTTCTGTTATTTATATATATACACAGAGAAATTTTTTGGGGGGGTTGTGGTGATGGTAGTGGAAAGCGCACTGAAACAGAAGGAAAAAAAGTTAAAAAATGCTAGATATTTTTTCCTTCCACATATATATTAGACGCAAACAGTATGTATGTATGTATGTATGTATGTATGTATGTATGTATGTGTGTGTGCACTGTTGTAGGAGGTTAAAAAATATGGGACATGTAAGTGTGTGTCAATTTTTTATGGCTCCTCTGAATATGTGTGTGTCAGACGCAAAACAAAAATATTAATATATCATGAAAATAAAAACTTACCTTTCAACAGAGATGGAGAGAAACTTCAAAATAAAAACTTGTAGCTCACTAAAACTTCCACGATGATATATATGTATACTGCCAGACAAACAATTAAGAATACTGAACTCCCACGATTGACGTTCACCCTTCAAGAGAGATAGAAAAACTTCAAAATAAAACTTGTAGCTCACTAAAACTTCCACGATGATATATATGTATACTGCCAGATAAACAAATTAAAAAATACTGAACTGCCACGATTGACGTTCACTATGATAATGATGTACAAAGAAGAAACTACTACGTTATATAGGAACTCCTCTTTTTTTTCTCCTTCTCTCCTCCCTACTCCACGCGACTCTCTTTGGTGAAAACACAATGAGGGCTATGGTCAATATCCTAGCAAATAAAACCCTTGTTAACTAATTCATTCATGCCATATTTTTTTCAACAAAAGATTTTTGTGATGTGCACAATATTCTGTAGGGACAAATAACAATAAACGGGGCGTTGACAGTTCCACCCATGCATGTATTGTCGATTATTTCCCCTCGGCCTCTATTCCACGCCCCGTCAGGGTGTGGTGTGTGAAACAAACGATTCCCAGCACAAAACTCAAAAAGCGGAAGATGCTGCTGTGTTTGCTTCCGCCGCATCCGCTTCTGATTCTATTGTTATCGGGGATGTAATAGATTTTTTATTCAGAACCGTGGGAAAGCTGAAAAAAAATAGAATCTCTTCGGGCGAAAAAGGATGTAAGGTGAATGGGTTCGGGGAGGGGTTGCTGTGGATAGTTTGGTCCGTGATGAAAATGTTACATTGAGCGATGAAACACAATTTCTCCACAGGGACAGGAAAAATTCTACCGAGCGTCGCTATCCACGCGAACATTAGAAATTGCCTGAATAGCTTGGGGGCTTGGCATAGGATTATCGATTTTCGTTTTAGAGAATAATCTATGTAAGATTCTAGCATCGAGAATAAACAACATTGATTAAATTTTTGACAACATTCGCAGTACAAATCTAAACTCGTGATGATTTCGCCGTTAGAACCTTTTTTGGGTTGGGCACCACGCACCCTGGCGGGTTAGGGGCCAGGTATTCTAAAAAACAGCAATTATTATTTTGTTTGTTTGTTTGTTTGCGTCACAATACATACGCGCGCGTGTGTGTGTGTGTGTGTGTGTGTGTGGGTACATCGTTCCCTCCCCCGAGAGAGAGGTTTACGAAGGTCACGATATATATAAACATTTGGGTCCCGGACTTGGAAAATTACGATAAGATGCACTCATCTTTCAAAAGATTAGAGAATGAGAGAATAAGAGGATGAGAAGATGAGAGGAGAGGTTTACGAAGATCACGATATATATAAACATTTGGCCCCGTTGATTCCAGCACTCCAACTTCATCTCTAATGTTGACGACAATATTCTAAAAATAGAGAGAATGAGAGAATGAGAGATTGAGAGAATAAGAGGATAAGAGAAGAGGTTTACGTAGGTCACAATATATAAACATTTGGTCCCAAACTTGGAAAATTACGATAAAGTGCACTCATCTTTCAAAAAATAAGAGAATGAGAGAATGAGAGGAGAGGTTTACGTAGGTCACGATATATAAACATTTGGTCCCAGACTTGGAAAATTACGATAAGGTGCACTCATCTTTCAAAAAATAAGAAAATAAGAGAATAAAAAAATGAGAGAATAAAAAAAAGATGAGAGGATTAACAGGAGAATAAAAAGAGAATGAGAGAACAATAAGAAAGATGAGAAAGATGAGGAGGATGAGAGAATGAGAGCTCATCTTTCACTCATCACTGCCTTTTTGCCCCCGTGAAACATCGTCAGCGCACTAAATGAGGCGCGGAACAGGAAGAGAAAGTGAGTTTTTCAACTTTTTGTAGTCGTTTGGTCAAGAAATCAAAGTTGCGGTGGGAGTCACAATTTTTATCTACTCTCACCCCCACCCTAATTTAACTGAAAAAGACAATCCTGAACAGAAAACCAAATACCCAAATTTTACAAAACCCATACCAATGAAACCAGAAATACCGCAGATGCCACACATACCCAGAACTACAAACTCCCCCTCCCCCCCGTGGATCCCAAGGGCATATATCAAAATTTTGAATTAACCCTAAGGCTTAGTCGGCTGGAGGAGGAGAATTTAACAACTGCACTCCGCTTGCTTGTGAGACTGAAAACGGATGGTGGAAGGAGCATTGCTTTTCCACACCCGGAGATTGTTGATAAGATGATGTTGCGATGCAACAACATTCCAGTAGATGGGGACCAGCTGTATGATCTTCTGAAAATGGCTTTTGAGAGAAGGGACCTGGAGCTGAACTTAGAAGAAATATATAGGGATTTTGCCAGGAGCCATGGCAGAATAGTGCAAAACACGGCAAACCCATGGCCCTCATGGACCCAGGTAGTACGCCATTGAGCATGGAGGAAAACGATCTAACGGTTTTACAAATAAACCTAAATGGTGCAGAACTGGCGACGGAGGAAATATTTGCATACGGAAGAGAAAAGAAAGTAGATATTATCTTGTTCCAGGAGCCCTATCTACTAAATGGAAAAATGGTCCATGCCCCAATTGGAGCAAATGTAATATACCATCAGGACCCCAACACCAAGTCGGCAATAGTTTTATTAAATAAAGAAATAACCGCAATGAAAATTACAAACTTGTCAGACACTCATATAATATGCACGGAAATTAATTACCAGAAACTTTAATTTATAATAATTAACTGCTATTGTCAATATAGCCATAACATTGAAACGTTCATAACAAAACTTAGAAATATTTACCGCACATACCCGCACGAAAAAATACTTACAGTAATGGATAGTAACGCTTCCTCTCCCATGTGGTTTGGAAAAGAATTAAATAAAAATGGGGAGAAGATTTTGAATCTAATAGCGGAACATAACTTAATAGTTGAAAACATGGAAGGTAACCCGCCTACATATAGGGGACGGGCCAACGCTAGCAGTAATATAGATTTAACCTTAACAAATAACAAAATGACAAGTTTAATTCAAAATTGGATGGTCCACGGTATGACCACCACCAGTGACCATAACGTGATCACCTTCAGCATTAGATTACAAACTACACAGACGGAAGCTATCCAACAAACCTTTCAATATAATTGAAAAAAATAGACAATGACATCTTCCTAGAAAACATCAACATAACAGAAGATCCCGGACCGGGGAAAACCACTAATGAATGGGCAGAAATCCTAAAAAATTACCTTCAGATAGCAATAGCGGCCTCTACATCCAGAAGAATAATTAACAATCGAAGTAAACCCTGGACTAAAAAATTATACAATCTAAAAGCCAACATGAGACATCTTAGGAAACAATACCAGAAGATAAATATATATAACAGAGAGGAATACCTACAAGCCTACCGTATAGCAAAAGAAAAATATGCTGCGGAATTAAAAGACTTCAAATATAAAAACTGGTGTACATTTGTGAATAAAAACTTAGAACGTGATAAGTGGGGACTACCCTACAAGATCATGACAAACAAAATAAAACATAAAGAAAGTATCACCACGATACGAAAACCTCATGGTACCTACACTAAAAACATGAGAGAGACGGGGAAAATACTACTTGATGGGTTGCTCCCGGATGACGAGATGAACACAGACACGGAGAAGCATAAGGAGACCAGAGAAAATAGCAAACAATGCCTGAATAACACTCCCATCATGCCTTTCTAGCCTGGGGAAATGTTGAGAGAGTTAACAACAATGAAGAATGGTAAGGCACCGGGCCCAGATGGGATCCCAGTAGAAATCATTAAATTATCAATACCTAAAACAATCAGCTATATAACGGCCTTATTTAACCTATGCCTGGTCCGAAGGGAGTTTCCCACATGGAAAGAGGGAAAGATCATAGCGATCAAAAAAGAACATAAAAATGATGAGACAAGTATCAAATCCTATAGACCAATCTGCCTAATAAACACAATGGGGAAGCTTTTTGAAAAACTGTTAAATAAAAGATTACAGGAATTTCTCACCATGTGCGGCAACACCGGGAATCAATATGGCTTTACAAAGGGCAAATCAACGGAGGACGCAATTAATGCTTTAAAAACAGAAATTGCCACCTCAGACAAGAAAATAGTAATAGCAATATTTGCTGACATAAGCGGTGCATTTGACAATCTATGGTGGCCAAATCTTTTCCAAACACTAAAAATCTTAAATTGCCCAGCAACTCTGTTCCGGATCCTCCAAGATTATTTCAGAAACCGCAAAGTATCTCTGAAAATTGGCGACGAAGTATTATCTAAAATAACAACTAAAGGTTGCCCACAGGGCTCGGTGCTGGGTCCACACTTGTGGAACATCAACCTGGAACCATGCCTCAGACACCTGGATATAATACAGGATATAACAAAAGTTGTAGCATACGCCGACGACCTTGTTCTTGTATGTGCAGATGATTCGCGGGCAAAAGTGGAACAAAAAGCTAACAATGCAATAGTGGCCCTAGGTAACTGGTGTAATGACGCCAAACTAAAATTATCGGCAGAAAAAAACAAAATATTTAATTGCTAAAGGAAACATCAGTGGCAGTAGAAATCCAACAATTAAACTAATGGGCAAAACAATACAACGAGCAACAAATTTCGAATATCTTGGCATAACGCTAGAGGAAGGCATGAGATATGGGAGGCACGTACGAAAAATAACAGCTAAAGCGGAACTGGCAATGAGCAAACTTGCTAGGGTGGCGTCGAAGCAGTTTGGCCTGGAGCCAAGAATCATAGAAACGTACATCAGGGCAATATATTACTCAATAGTAACATATGCGGCCTCTACCTGGGTCGAGGGCTTAACATATACAAAGAATGTAAGACTTCTGAGAGCATCACAGAGGAGAATCCTGCTAAGAGTGACAGGTGCTTTCGGTACGACATCAACGGAGGCACTCTTGGCTTTGACGGGACACCTGCCGATGGATTTGGAAACCAAATGGAGAGCGGGAAGGTACTTCTTCAAAAAGAAGAAAATCAAATAGTTAAATGCATTGGAAAATTCACACCAACAACACATGAGATGAAAGAAACACTATTAGATAATTGGCAAAATGAATGGACAAACGCAGAAAACGGAAGGACGTATAACATCATCCCAAACATTAGACAAAACAAACAGTTGAGGAAGTATTACACCCGGGGGCTCATCCATTTTCTCACGGGCCCTATGGAGAGTACCTTCACCGCATTGGCAGCGTACTAGAACCGGGGTCCTCTTCCTGTGGAGCTGGGGGGGATTCTCCTGAACACAAGGTCTTCTACTGCCCAGGAGCAACAGATAAAATCAAAACCTTGCGCAGGAAACTACCCACATTCAATATCAAAACTCTGCTGTGCGAACAACAAATAATGAATATGAAAACCCTGGCGGACGAGGTCTCTGAAGAAGAGAAAAGAAAATTCCATCACCAACAGCATCATAACAGACCCCCTCTGGAAAACCAACAGCATCAGGAGGCACCAACAAGGATTCTGAGAGGAAGAGTGGACTGGAGGAGCCCAACCCCTGAGCATAGAGAAGAAAACGAAGAACAAGAGGCACCACCAACAGCTTCAAGAAGGAGATACTTCGTGGTCTCGACTGGGAGACGGGAGGCCGCGGAAAGAAGAAGAATTCGTCCTATAAGGATGCCGGGGGAAAGGCATAAGGATTACTTGGCAAGAGTGGTGGCCGCCAGGGCAGAAAACAGTAAACAATGAAATATGAGCTGGTAGTCCAGCACTAATGACATCGGCACTCCGATGTCAACTAATTTTTATAAATCACTGCTCAATTAACTTTAAATTAACCTAAACTTTTTTATAAAAATAAACTCTTTCAAATTATATTTATAAATAACTTAAATAACCCTAAACTTTAAATAAAATTAAAGGAACCTAAATATTCTATTTACACAACCTTTTCAAATTATAATTGTATTAATACATATATGTAATGATTAGAGTGAATTCATTTTGATCTACACATAAATTAATTCTAATCAATCTCCCTTACTTTTATATAATCTAATCATTTGATAAAATCCTAAATGAGTACTTTATCCTATTTTATTTTATATTTTTAATTTTCTTTTTATCACAAATATAAGGTAACTACTGTGGTGAATGTATTGATAATGATAACTCAGTGAGTGGAATAAGTAGACAGGGACAAGAACACCTAGCCTCTGGGGTGAGCAACCTCCCAAATCAGACGAAATACCTAAAAAAGGAAAGGTCTTCAACCTATTGCGATCTGTCCCTGGCTGCTTGTCCTACGTCATGGCACATACAATCACAGATTCCGGAATTCCGGGATCCGGACTTCAAGTACTGGTTCAATCAACACAACTAACTATACAAATAACACAAACAAGTTAATAATGTAAAATTATGTATCAATCAATGGTCACTGAAAATATGTATTCATAAGTGTTTATATATATTGTTATCAAAGTATTTGATTTCTGTTTATTATTGTAAACCTATGTTCTATTATTATTTTGTATGTTTCTATTTGTAATTTTGTATTTGGGCAAATTAATAAAGGTAACGTGGAACAATAATGGGCGAACTGTAATACGAGCAACTGCCGTCCCAGTTTATTACAGAGGCACTGGATTGTGTGCGGGTGGAGGTTAGGACAGATTCGGGGGTTCCCCCATTATTGTCCCTACCTACTGTCTAGCGAAACCACAGCCAAGGGAGCCCTCGGGCAGCCTAATTATTAATATTTGACAGTTCCATGTTCATCAGCTCAATTCCACATGATAAATTCGGCAATGAACTTGATATATCACACTGAAAATCATCAGCATAAGATTTCTTATAGTTCTTGTTATATCGTTTACATACATTGAAAATAACAATGGGCCCAATACACTACCCTGAGAAGAACACCAGAGTTTAAAGATTTCCTGTCAGATTTTTCAGACGATGATGCAACGCATTGACTTCTAGCAGATAAGTACGATTTAACCCAATCAACTGTACCCACAGAAAAATTAAAGTAGTATTCAAGTTTACTAAAAAGTATATCATGATCCACAGACTGAAAGGCTTTACTAAAATCCAGTAGCACTAATATAGTTATTTGGCGGTTATCCATCGCTTCACGGATATCATCTGGGGTGTAAGGGGTACCTTCCACATAGTAGGTGCCCAAAAGTCAACCTCACTTCCATGTAGTGCACCCTGGACTAAAGACTAACGAGGCTCTGGCGACGCACTATGGCCAGTATAATTTTGTGTATGTTGCCCTGTTTTTTGTCCTTGTGTGTGCTGAGTGCCTGTTTACAGCCTCAGCTTTTAACAGAAGTCAGAACATTTTAAGATTTTTAGTTATGCAACGTTAAACTTGTTCTTTGTAATGATAAGGGACTGGACCCCGTATAATGTGACGGGAGCAAAATAGCCTAAGTGCTGACGCTCCCAAAATTTTAAATTCAAATTCAAAATTCAAACGGATATCATCTGTCACATTTACGAGGCCTGTACAAGTACTATGGTTAGGTCTAAAGCCTGATTGGAGAGGATTTAGCATATTTTTTATCACAAGATGTTCGTTTATTTGGCTATGGACAACATACTCTAGGGTTTTTGATAAGGCAGGCATAATACTAATTGGTCTATAATCCGAAGCATTAACCGGAGATGATATTTTAGGAAGTGCTCGCACATATGCTAATTTCCATAATGATGGGAAAATACCAGAGGTTAGCGAAGAGTTGATAATGTCAGTGACATATTCAAGTATGACTGGAATAATTTTTTTAACCATGGTAATAGAAATGTCATCGGTTCCTTGTGTGTTACTTTTTACTTTATTGATTGCAACTTCTACCTCATCCTTATGGACCACACACAGAGAGAATTTTGGACCAGAATGTGATACTGGCGAGGAATTTATATCTTCAATTGTATTTGTTTTAGTTGCATGGCAAAATATCGGTAATGTACAAAAGTGGTCGTTAAGTTGATTTTCTGAAATATCAAGATTCATGTGATCTGATTGTTTCCGGTTTACTCCGAACACATTCAACCTCTTCCACAATTCTTTGGGATTTAATAGTGAATTCTGTAGACTAAAAGCATATTTAACTTAGCCTTTCGAGCTTCTTGCGTACAGTGGTTACGCAACCTTCGATAGGCCTCAAATGCTAAATCGGTTGTTTCCGAGGATTTCTGTAGCACCTTTTTATGAAAAACTAAATATGCTGACCAAGGCAGTAATTTATTTTATTAAAAACATAAACTAAAGTAACGTTTCAACCTTCTAGCAAGGTCTTCTTTAGACTCTGTATCAGACTGAAGTTAAACAAAGAATGGAAGAAGATGTTGGAAAGAGTGGAAAGGACAAGAGAGAAAGAGGAGAGAAGAAGGAAGAAAAATGAAGGGAAAAGAGTGTGAGATTAAAAGTCCAACCACATTCTATATGGAAGTAATTCTGTTTAGCCTTTTAGGTTTTGATTGAATGATTGAGTTAAAATTTCTGGGTGCGTCGGCACTTAAGGCCATTTCGCACCCTTCTATGTATACGGGAAAATATCCCTTATCTGAAATTCGCTCTGTCAGATCCAAGAAATGTAATATAAGATTAGTTCTGCGCTCTCGTGCAAAATAAATACTCCTCCTATAAGAGGAAATTAGAGTGTAGAAATGTTCATGAATGTCGTCGCAGAGCAAGCTGTCCGTTTTCACACAATTGACGCATGCGCAGCATGCACCGCATACGTTCACGAGACGCCTCTGTTCCTAGCTAACCTTGGCGTAATATATTTTAATGCTCTCACTCACCTTTGAAAGTTATCGAAACAAAATCCTGGCCGTGGAATATCTGGAGCAAGATTGAACACCATGAGGGGTGATCTTCCACGTAGTACACTCAAATGTCAACCTCACTTCCACGTTAGTTCACCCTGGACTGAGACTAACGAGGCTCTGGCGACTGGCCCTATGGCCAGTATAATTTTGTTTGTATTGTGCTGTTCTTTTGTCCTTATGTGTGCTGAGTGTTCTTTGCAGCCTCAGCTTTTAACGAAAGTCAGAACATTTTAATATTTTATGATTTTAATTAAGCAACGTTAGAGTTTGTTATGTGTAATGATAAGGGGCTGGACCCCGTATAGTGTGACGGGTGCAAAATAGCCTTAGTGCTGACGCACCCAAAATTTTAAAATCAAATCAAATCAAATTGAACGCCATGATCCTCAGCTGCGTTCTTGATGGCCTGGTTCCTGCAATCATAACAATTAATGCATTTGTAATTGTGGCTAAACGACCTACAAGGCAGAGAGTTTAATCTTGTACCGCACCCGCCACTCGGTGCTCTGTCGTCTGCTGGAAGTCCTTGCCAGCCAGCACGTGAGCGCTTACACCCAATAACAGAAGCGTAGGAGACAGCACGTGCTTTATCTCTACCAGTCAGAGCTCGCTGTTCCCTTTGCGAGGGAAGTTCGAACACTTGGTCTCCACATTCACGGCTGCGGGGAGGGAGAAGGTAGCCCACACGTAGGGAGCAGGTATTTAAAATGGAAAGGTTTTGATTGGCTGATTTTTGTTGTATAGCGTCGTCTTTCTTCCAAGTTTGGTTAATCGCAAAGATGAGGATGAGCGATGATAAGGTGATATTGGTGAAGACATACATATAATTCGTATCCCCCAAAAGCAAAACATTATCGTATTGTGGAAGAAATTCAATGAAATCATCCTCAAAATTCTCAAAATTACAGTTGGGTGGTCGATATACTGTTGTTAACAAGATATTTTGTCGATTCATGCATGGCTCTAAAATTATATATTCAGTTTGTGCCATATATTGCGGAGGAGACATTGATAAGATCTTGACCTTCAGATCGTTACGAACATATATAATTATTCCCCCACCACGTTTTCCCACTATCATTTCTATATAAATTATAATTTGGTAAGTCAATCACATTATTCGCTATCGAGTTAACTAACCAAGTTTCACATAAACAAATCACATGTACATGTAACTTCAAAAAGTGTCATAGAATTCGTGAAAATTTTTCATGAGCGACTCACAGTTTAAGTATTCTACTTTCAATGATCTTGGGAAAGGTGCAAGTTTATCCACAATAAAAGCCCGGGGGATCTGAAATTCTATCCTCTCCGAGTCTACTGATGCAGATGAACCAAACGTGGAATTCACCAAAGGGGGAGGTTCATACACAGTTTCCATACTTACGTGTTTGTTTGTGGGAGTTGCCACTAGGCTTACATTCTTCCTCCCTTGTTGTCATTGCTACCAGGTCACTTGGGGGAGGGGTGGGATTTGGGAGGGGGTGGGGATTTCCAACTTGCTTCCGAGATTTAGCCATTGTCTTCATACTTCCATACAAGCTGCACGTACCTTCCGAAACTCATGGCCTGGGGGTTTTGGACGTCCACGTTCTATCAGATGCAGTTCTAGACGCTGTCGATTGTCCACTGTGTGAAGGGGCGGAGGAGTCCTGCTGTTCCTGCTGAGGTCGACGACTTCCTTCTTTCCTGGAGACGATTGGGGTCATTTGTTCAAGGTTGTTGCCGAATTTACTTGTGTGTTTCTGGAACTTGCTGGAAGTGGTTTTGATGAGACGTTGTTAGGGGATTTCAGTTCTTCCAAAGTATATGGTTTTTTATTTATGAGTAACTTGTTATATTGCAATTTTACATGTTGACTACGAGCCTTTGCTTCTATAAGGTACGGTTCGAGTTCGGAACGTACCATCCGCGTTCGTGCGTGAAGTCTTCTTGGGTATAGACTGGTGTATTCTTGGCTCTATAACTGTTCAATAAAATTTCGTCCCTCCTTTTATAAAATGCCAATTTTACAATTATTGGCCGGGTCCGTCCGTTTGCCCTGCCGAGACGATGCACTCTGTCAATGTCGAAATCATCAGTCTCGATTCCCATTTCCGTTGATAAAAACTCTCTTACCAAGTCTTCTGCTCTGGCCCATGTCTCCTCACGTTCCTCCCTTATGTTGTAGAAAACGAGGTCATTTCTTCTTGATTGACTTTCCAATCTATCTATAGGGTCCTCGTTCATTAGCACTTGTTGCTTAAGCCTGTCATTTTCTTGTCTCATGTCATTCAGTTCCTTTGTGAGTTTGGATATTTCACCCTTCAACATGGCCGTATCTTTCGTCACAGCTAAGTTTTTCATCCATGGAGTCAAGTTTTGCCATGACGTCCTCGATGGTGCAGGGGCCAGGATTCTTTTCCAAGCCACTCAACACTAATAACACCAGAGTAATCATGGCCACAAAAAGCAAACGCACTTCTTTAGTGGGGAGCTGCCCTTTCGCTTGCCCCGATTGGGGCCTCCACCTCCTGCTCCACGCGCCTATAGCCAGACGCCACTGCACAACACTGTTCCCCATTCCGTTACACTTCACTGCACTCAGGAGCTGCGCAAAAACATATCCGTTCAACTCAGAGGTTGAAGTATGACTACTTTCCACGTATAAGGAAGTACAACCCATCACCACCAGGTGGCAGCCGCAACAATATGAAGCTGCCAGATGGAGCTACCCTCTGACGGCGGACATGAGAACTTTGTTTATTAGAACGTAAGTTCCTTTTTATTGACTGTGTCGATGCGAAATTTTACATATATACCAGGTGTATAAGCTTAAATCTGCTGTTTTGTAGTCAGAAAAACACATGGTTTGTTCATAGAAAGCAACAAGAAATTTATTCAAAGTACTTGCCCTCACGAGCTACACATTTTGCCCACCTCTCGGGCAATTTGTGGATATCACGTCAAAAAATTCCTTCTCTTTCGAGACAAACCACTCATCAAGCCATTTTCAGACGACTGCATACGAATCGAAGTGCTGCTCAGCGAGGGTGTGGCCCATCGACGAAAACATATGGTAGTCGGCCCCCTCCATGTAGGACTGCCTTGACGGGGCGAGGGGGCTTAGTAGGGAGGTCAATTTCATCTCATCATTTCACCCATTCTTCATATCCATATCTCACGTTTTTCACCATTCCATCACGTCATTCATCTCCATATCTTTGACCTCCCTCTAAGAAACTAAGGTAGGGAGGTCATTTTCATCTCATCATTTCACTCATTCTTCACATCCATATCTCACGTTTTCACCATTTCATCACGTCATTCATCTCCATATCTTTGACCTCCCTATAACTAAGGGTCCTGCTAGAGGAGACAACCTCGATAAAAAACCCCTATCCCAAGGTGTGAGTTGCACGTGCCGATGGGACAGTGTTGGCTGCAGGGGTAGGTGCAGTCGCGAACGTGGCCTCGGGGATTTCGGTTTGGTCCTCGAGTAGCCTCCATTTTTGGGGGTAGGCCTTCCTCGGCATAGAGGGCATGTCGAGGCGACAATTTATGGACCCTCCACCATAAAATAATTTTGTATATGGGTACAAAAAACAACTCAAACGGGGGGAAACCCCCAAAAAGAGCGCGGCCTTCGAGCCCGCTCCAATTTGTGGAAAAGACAAGTAACGTGCCACGTTACCTTGTTATCAGTATTGTTGAGAAGACCGATAGTAACGATGTTTCTACAACACCAAAGAAACACGGAGCTGCTACATTGAAGGACTTGTCACCATTCCTTATCAAGAAACAGCTAGACTACGCCGCTGGTTCCGATGTTCCAGAAATAAAGAAGCTGAGAAACGGGAGTCTACTGATCCAGACCAGCACAGATCGCCAGACCAACAACCTTTTAAAGTTACGATCTTTGGGCCATTTCACTGTTAATGTTGAACCCCATCGTCAACTTAACAGTAGTAAAGGTGTAATTCGCCACTGGGATCTGCTAAATGCTGAGGAGGAAGAGATTCTTGAAGCACTCTCAGACCAACATGTCACCGCATCAAGACGCGAAAATCCGGAGAACTTGTGCCAACTGCTTCTATTATATTAACGTTCCAAACGACCACTCTCCCAGATATTGTACGGGCTGGATATTTGAGACTAAAAGTCCGACCTTACATCCCTAACCCGATGCGATGTTTCAAATGCCAGCACTTTGGGCACACTCAGCCTTCCTGCAAGGCCACAACCGCCCTTTGTGGTAAGTGTAGTCTGCCTGATCATGGGACCGAACCTTGTTCTTCTGGTCCCAAATGCATTAATTGCCAAGGCGAGCACCCAGTCTGGCATCGTGACTGCCCCTCCTTCCAACAAGAGAAGAAAATCAGAGAGTTGGTCGTCACAGAGAAAATCTCTGCTGGCGAAGCAAAACAACGTCTCCGGGAAAGTATACGCACCACTTTACCTGTGCCATTCGCTACAGTTGCTGCAGCTGCTCTTACCCGCCGCAGTGTGGGTGTACAAACCAGCGACGTGTCAACTCAAACTCCAACGATTCCCGTAGTAGCCCGCCCTGCTTCGAGGAAACCAGCAACCACTCCTCGCTCCACAGAGAGGAAGTTCAAGCAGGTGCATACAAGGGAATATTTTCTGAAGTCTACTAGCTCTCCAGTCAGGGTGGCAGCCACCACCCTGAAACTTAAGGCGCAGCTGAAGGCTGCCCGGCGGGCGCTCAAAGCACCCGCCCCCACTCCCCCTTCTTCATCCCCTTCGCCCTCTGTGTCCTTACCCGAGGACATGATACAGGACGAAGCCGCGGATGAAGAATTTATCAAGGTGATAGGGCCTAGAAATAAAGTACGCCTTAAAAGGTAACACCCATACCTCCAGCTATGGCTTATTGTCTCCAATGGAACCTTAACGGTTTCCGTACACATCTCGAGGAACTGCAAATTCTAATATCTGAATTTGACCCTGCCATCATATGTCTCCAAGAGACACATTTTCGTCCAAATGAATCAGTGATTCTAAACGGATACACGCTTTACCGCACCGACAAGCTTCCTGAGGGTCGTCGTGCACACGGTGGTGTTGCAATCGGTGTTCGAGATACCATCCACTCAACACCAATCTTTCTCACCACCCCCCTCCAAGCTGTCGCCGTGCGGGTCCAGCTACCACAGCCAATATCTGTGTGCTGTATCTACATCACAAGGGAGGAGCGATTCTCTCTTGAGGACCTCCTTTCTATATTCGAGCAACTTCCGTCTCCTGTAGTTCTTTTGGGCGATTTTAATTCCTACCATAGTTTGTGGGGCTCCGTTCGTACAGAGCCCCGGGGTCAAATTATAGATCAATTCCGTGAGGCATCAGGTTTAACGTTGCTGAATGATGGGACTCCCACATATTTCAGTCCTTCCTCAGGCACACACTCTGCGTTGGACTTGTCCTTCTGCAGTCCCAGCCTTGCTCCTACCACATCTTGGAGCGTTCACCCTGATCTCTGTGGGAGTGATCACTTCCCACTGCTTCTAACTTTCGAACATCTTCAGCACTCACGTGAACAACACCCTCACTGGCATCTCAGTCGGGCCGACTGGGGTGCCTTCGAGCGTGCAGTGGACATTGAAGTCGATCTAGCGTCGACTTTGCCAGCCATCGACGCCTTAGATATATTTGTGTCAAGAGTGCATGATGCTGCACGCACCTCCATTCCACATCCCAGTGGACCTGCGAGGCGACGCCCAGTCCCCTGGTGGACTGCGGAGATCAGTGCAGCCATCAAGGACCGCAATCATGCCCTAGATCGATTCAATAGGAACCACACTGCCGAAAACCTCGAGCAGTTCCGCATTAAGCGTGCCCGTGCCCGTCGGCTTATTCGAGCCAGTAAGAAGGCGTGCTGGGTCCAATACGTGTCTTCTCTGACGAAGCAGGCTTCGTCGAAAGCCGTTTGGACCAAAGTACGTCGCATCCAGGGGGGTGCATCTACTCCTCTGAGCGCTCTGGAGCACGATGGGACGTTGTACACTGATTCCGGAGACATAGCTAATATCTTGGCCACGCAGTTTTCTGATGCGTCTAGCTCTGAAAATTATGAACCACGTTTCCGCCGTGAGAAGGACCGTCAGGAACGACGCCCTCTAATTTTTCGAAGTCATAACACCGAGCCATACAACTCTCCATTCACTGAACGGGAGTTCGATCAGGCGCTTCGAGATTCTAAGAATACAGCTCCTGGAGTGGACAAGATCCACTATGAGATGCTTCGTCATCTGCCCATTGGAGCCAAACATTTCCTTTTGGAGGTATTCAACAGGCTTTGGTTGGAGGACTCTTTCCCCACTTCCTGGAAAGAAGCTATTATTGTTCCCATCCTGAAACCAGGTAAACAACGCACCGCAGCCTCGAGTTACAGGCCTATTGCCTTAACTAGCTGTGTGTGCAAGTTGATGGAACGCATGATCAACAAGCGTCTCACCTGGTTTTTGGAGGAAAACTGCTTGATAAGTAATTTTCAATGTGGTTTTCGCTCCAACCGTTCCACACTGGACCATCTGGTTCAGCTGGAAACACAGATTCAGGATGCATTCCTCAACAAGGAACATTTAGTTGCAGTTTTCTTTGACCTCCAAAAGGCATATGACACAACGTGGCGCTTTGGCATCATAAAACAGCTCCATTCTTGGGGCGTGCGTGGCCATATGGCGTACTTTATTGAAAATTTTTTATCAGATCGCTTTTTCCGCGTACGTGTTGGGAACTCCTTTTCGGATCTTCACGAACAAGAGAACGGTGTCCCGCAGGGCAGCGTACTTAGTGTGACTCTGTTTGCCATAGCAGTAAACAGTGTTATGGCAAACATTCTTTCCCCTGTACATGGCCTCCTCTATGTCGACGACCTCACGATCTTTTGTCGCTCACGGAATCTCGCGTCAGCTTCTCGTCAACTCCAACTGACGATAAACCGTTTGGTTGAGTGGTCCTCCCAAACAGGTTTCACCTTCTCATCCGAGAAATCCGTGTGTGTTCACTTTTGTCGTCAGCGTACATGTCATTTAGATCCTGACCTGTACATAGGGAAGTCTCCACTGTGCTTCGTGAATGAGGTCCGCTTCCTGGGCCTCATTTTCGATAAGAAATTAACATGGCTACCTCACCTTCGCCAGTTCAAGTTCTCTTGTCTTCGAGTTCTCAACCTTTTACGCGTTTTATCTCATACTTCTTGGGGTGCTGATAGGACGGTATTGCTTCGCCTATACCGTGCACTCATCAGGTCGAAGCTAGATTATGGATGTGTTGTGTATTCTTCTGCTCGCCCATCTAGACTTCGCATCCTAGACACTGTCCACCATGCTGGTATACGTGTGTGCACTGGTGCCTTTCGGACCAGTCCAGTCGCAAGTTTGTATGTAGAGGCATCTGAGCCGTCGCTGTCTCTGCGAAGACAGCGGCTGGTAGTTAACTACTTCCTCCATCTTCGCTCGATGCCTTCACATCCTTCATTCCACACCATCTCAGACGAGGGTAGGCTGGCAAGGTATCGGCTCCACCCTAGTGTCACTAGACCATTTGGTGTTCGTGCAGACGAGATCCTGTCAGCACTTGGTGTTGACAGTGATCTTCCTGGCGTCTCTCCACTCATTTCGCCTCTCCCTACCTGGGAGTTTCCTGCACCTTCTACCGATTTTTCTCTGACTGCTCTTCCAAAGTCAGAGACACCAATGGTTGTATACCAGCAACGGTTTTTAGAACTTCGTGCGAAGCACCCCAATTTTAATGTGTTTTACACGGATGGGTCCAAGACATTGGAATCAGTTGGTTGCGCCTTCGTCCTAGACTCTCAAAGTTCCAGTTTCTCGCTACATCCTGCCTGTTCCATCTTTACGGCAGAGTTGTACGCCATTCTAAAGGCACTGGACTTTGCAGACGTCAATGGGCTGAAGAAAGTCCTTGTGTGCTGTGATTCGACCAGCGTGTTGCAGACCCTGAATTCGCCGTATTCCCGGCATCCAGTAGCGCAACGCATATTCAGACGGCTTGTGTCCTTATCTGCCAGCACAGATGTACACTTCTGTTGGGTCCCTAGCCACGTGGGCATCCAGGGGAACGAAGCAGCTGATGCTGCCGCCAAGTCTGCTGATGCAGATGGCGACGTTCTCGTCCACCTTTTGCCTGCTAGCGACCTGCAGAATGTGTTCCGTTCTCGCCTTCTTGACACTTGGCAGACCGAGTGGGATGTGGAAACGGGGAACAAGCTTCACTCTGTTAAGCCCACCATAGGTGTTTGGCGTTCCTCGTCTCGTCCCTCTCGGCGAGAAGACGTTATTCTTACCCGCCTGCGTATAGGACACAGCCGTCTCACGCATGGTCACCTACTGCAAGGGCTGGACCCTCCGTTGTGTCGTACTTGTAATGTTTTATTAAGCATTCGACACATTCTCGTTGAATGTGTCGATCTTGCTTACCTCCGGCAGACTTTTAACCTTTCCGGCTGTTTGTCATCCCTCTTGGGTGATGACAGCAGTATTTTATCACGTGTTTTTAGTTTTTTGCGAAGAGCTGGACTCTTCCACCGTCTGTAAGGAGGTTTTTAGTTTATTCTGACTTTTTAATGTGTCGTGTTTGTCTCGTGCTGGTCTCTTTACAACCTTGCACTTTTAGTTTTTTTCCCAAGGGGCTATCTACACCCCTTTTTTAAATCTGTCAGAATTTTAGATAAGGGGACATTTCCCCGTATATACAGAAGGGTGCGAAATGGCCTTAAGTGCCGACGCACCCATAAATTTTAACTCAATCAATCAATCAATTCATCGAAAGACGTTTGGACCAAAGTACGTCGCATCCAGGGGGGTGCATTTACACCTCTGAGCGCTCTGGAGCACGATGGGACGTTGTTCACCGATTCCGGAGACACAGCTAATATCTTGGCCACGCAGTTTCCTGATGCGTCTAACTCGGAAAATTATGAACCACGTTTCCGCCGTGAGAAGGACCATCAGGAGCGACGCCCTCTAGTTTTTCGAAGTCATAACACGGAGACATACAACTCTCCATTCACCGAACGGGAGTTCCATCAGGCGCTTTGAGATTCTAAGAATACAGCTCCTGGAGTGGACAAGATCCACTATAAGATGCTTCGTCATCTGCCCATTGGTGCAAGAAATTTCCTTTCGGCGGTATTCAACAGGCTTTGGTTGGAGGACTCTTTCCCTACTTCCTGGAAAGAAGCTATTATTGTACCAGGTAAACAACGCACCACAGCCTCGAGTTATAGGCCTATTGCCTTAACTAGCTGTTTGTGCAAGTTGATGGAACGCTTGATACACAAGCGTTTCACCTGGTTTTTGGAGGAAAACTCATTGATAAGTAATTTTCAATGTGGTTTTCGCTCCAACCATTCCACACTGGACCATCTGGTTCAGCTGGAAACACATATTCAGGATGCATTCCTCAACAAGGAACATTTAGTTGCAGTTTTCTTTGACCTCCAAAAAGCATGACACAACGTAGCACTTTGTCATCATAAAGGAGCTCCATTCTTGGGGCGTCAATGGCCATATGGCGTACTTTATTCAAAACTTTTTATCTGATCGCTTTTTTCGCGTACGTGTTGGGAACTCCTTTTCGGATCTTCACGAACAAGAGAACGATGTCCCACAGGGCAGCGTTTTAAGTGTGACTCTGTTTGCCATAGCAGTGAACTGTGTTATGGCAAGCATTGTTGCCCCTGTACATGGTCTCCTCTATGTCGACGACCTCACGATCTTTTGTCGCTCACGGAATCTCGCGTCAGCTTCTCGTCAACTCCAACTGACGATAAACCGTTTGGTTGAGTGGTCCTCCAAAACAGGTTTCACCTTCTCATCCAAGAAATCTGTGTGTGTTCACTTTTGTCGTCAGCATACATGTCATTTAGATCCTGATCTATACATCGGGAAATCTCCCCTGTGCTTCGTGGATGACGTCCGCTTCCTGGGCCTCATTTTCGATAAGAAATTATTTGGGCCTCCCCCATGGCGCAGTGGTAGCGTCATTGCCTTGTAATCGAGGGGTCCCGGGTTCGATACCCGGTGGAGGCACAAGTGGTTCGGATCCCACTTTAAACTGTAGGTCCAGTCCCGATTAGCCTTACTGTGCATAAAGTGGACTTAAAACACCAACTCGTTCGTTCGATAAGAAATTAAAATGGCTACCTCACCTTTGCAAGTTAAAGTTCTCTTGTCTTCGAGATCTCAACCTTCTACATGTTTTATCTCATACTTCCTGGGGGTGCTGATAGGACGGTACTGCTTCGCCTGTACCGTGCACTCATCAGGTAGAAGCTTGATTATGGATGTGTTGTGTATTCTTCTGCCCGCCCATCTAGACTTCGCATCCTAGACACCGTCCACCGTGCTGGTATACGTGTGTGCTCTGGTGCCTTTCGGACCAGTTCAGTCGCCAGTTTGTACGTAGAGGCATCTGAGCCGTTGCTGTCTCTGCGAAGGCAGGGGCTGGTAGTGAACTACTTCCTCCATCTTCTCTCGATGCCTTCACATCCTTCATTTCCCACCATCTCAGACGAGAGTAGGCTGGCAAGGTATCGGCTTCACCCTATTGTCACTAGACCATTTGGTGTTCATGCAGACGAGATCCTGTCAGCACCTGGTGTAGTCAGTGATCTTCCTGGCGTATATCCACTCATTCCGCCTCTCCCTACCTGGGAGTTTCCTGCAGGTTCTATCAATTTTTCTGTCACTGCCCTTCCAAAAGCAGAAGCACCAATGGTTGTATACCAGCAACTGTTTTAGAACCTCATGCGAAGCACCCCAATTTTAATGTGTTTTACACAGATGGTTCCAAGACAGTCGAATCAGTTGGTTGTGCCTTCGTCGTAGACTCAAACTTCCAGTTACTCGCTACATCCTGCCTGTTCCATGGATACGGCAGATTTGTATGCCATTCTACAGGCACTGGACTTTGCAGACGTCAATGGTGTGAAGAATGTCCTTGTGTGCAGTGATTCGCCCAGCGTGTTCCAGAATCTAAATTCGCCGTATTCCCGGCATCCGGTAGTGCAACGCATATTTAGACGGCTTGTGTCCTTATCTGCCAGTGCGGATGTACACTTCTGTTGGGTCCCTAGCCGCATGGGCATCCAGGGGAACGAAGCAGCTGCTGCTGCCGCGATGTCTGCTGATGCAGATGGCGACGTTCTCGTCCACCTTTTACCAGCTAGCGATCTGCAGAATGTGTTCCGTTGTTGCCTTCTTGACACTTGGCAGGCCGAGTGGGATACGGAAACGGGGAACAAGCTTCATGCTGTTAAGCCCACCATAGGTGCTTGGCGTTCCTCGTCCCGTCCCTCTCGGCGAGAAGTTATTCTTACCCGCATGCATCTAGGACATAGCCGCCTATTGCATGGTCACTTGGTGCTAGGGCTGGAACCTGCGTTGTGTCGTGTTTGTAATGCTGAGTAGTGGTAGTGGGAGGGAACCCCAACAGAAAGTGAGGCTCGCCTTAATGGATTTCTCTCGTAAGGCAGAAAATGAGGCTCGGTGGGCAGTGTTGCCAACTTCTTACTCGAAAAAATCACCAAGGTTTTTTTTTTAGTCTAACCACCTAAAGCAAGGAGCTGGCAATCTTGCTTGAGGCTTCTTAATGGTTTGTTTTTGTAAGGCATAAGTCTTATTTTCTCGCAGTATTGCCAATATTTTACTCGAAAAAATCACCAAGGTTTTTTTTTCGGTCTAACCACCTAAAGCAAGGAGCTGGCAACGTTGCTTGAGGCTTGGTTTACAGGGGGCATAAAGCAAGGTTGCCAACCTGGTGGTTTTGCCATAGCTTTTTACAAAAAAAGAGAGAGGGAAGAGTTAAACAACCGACAGCCTACCTACAACTTTTCTTGGTCTAACCTAGCCTCAAGCAAGGAGCTGGCAATTTTGCTTGAGGCTTGGTTTACAGTGCATAAAGCAATTTTTGCCAACCTACATATACTAAACAAGGAGAGTTGGTACTGCCGTAAAAGAGAGAGAGGTGGGTGGATGGCAGCACAAGCGCGCGCGCGCGTGCGTGTGTGTGTATAATATGTAGCATTATTAACTAGAGTGTGTTGGCAATTTACTTCCAACTAAAAAAATAGAGATGCCAACGTTGCTGTAAGATGAAGAGAGAGAGAGAGATTTATGGCTGGCAACAGTAATAAGCGAATGCGCCATATCGTAATTTTCCAACTCCGTATATCGTGATTTTTGTAAACCTCTCTCGGGGAAACGATGTGCCACACACACGCACGCGCGCGCGCGCCGTATTCTTAAATAACTAACAAGAACAATGAATCTTTTTGGCTTCCGCAAACAGATCAACATGGAGACTGCACCGCCAAATTTCAATAACCTCTTACCTTCCGTGTTATCTAAACTCAATGGTTTACTGATCGTTCACCTCAACAGCATTTGGACGAAACTGAATGACGATGTGGGCAAGATGTTTTATGTTTTTAATAACAATTTACATTTCTACGAAATTCCGATCGACGGGAAACTTCAAATCACCGTGAATCCGGTGAACGCAGGCGAAATCAAAATTTCTACCGGCAAGAATATTTTTCGAATCAAGCACGACAAGATGCTTTCTAACATTACGTACGATGTTTCCGCAGGAGATTACCTGTACGTGGAACTCCTCGGAGATTACGACAAACTTATTCCTCTCTTCGTAGAATTACGAATCGTCTATCCTATTATAAATAACCGTTAACCAAAAATGCCTAACGACATTTTCGGCAACACCAAGCGTGTAGACCATGCAGAAGAGATTCTCATGTTGGACATTCGAGTTAAGAAGTTGAGGACCGATTTGATCGCTTTGCATCAGACCTTAAACAAAAGTTTAGAGTCGGAAATCGCCACGCTCCAAACGCAATGTCTCGACCCCATTCTGAAAATCGATTCCGAACTGAAGACGCTGATAAAAAATTATGTCGACGTACCTTCTTACGACAGCGTTCAAAATATACAGTTGAGCGTGGATTCGCTTCAAAATGATTTGGCCAAATTACAGCAATTTCGATCGAAAAATGAAGATTTGGAAAAATTGAAACTCGAAATCGAAGAACGAACTTCCGCAATAGAAAAGAATTTCTCCGAACTTCAAACCGTCGTGAACGATATAGACGCAGAACGCTTGCATGTCGTCGTTTCCAAATTACAAGAAGAATTCACCGACACGTTGGAAGAAATCAAATCCAAGTTGCAGACTTTGGAAGATACCATGACGAACCTACCATCGTCGGACGAACTGCAGGTCATCGGTAAAAGCGTCGCGAACATAAAAATTCAATTGGAGGCGTATCGAGATTTCGAACACATTCAAACCACCATCGCTACGCTTCAGGCGTCTCTGGAATTGATCAACGAAGAAATTAAAAATATTCACGCTGAAGCGAGAGCGTTGACGAGCATTCAAGACACGTTGAGCACGGTTCAGCAGAAGATCGAATATTTAGAAAATTTGAACGTCGAAACGAATCTCGCTCATTTTCATCACGTACTGGACAACATACAGGGTGACTTGGAATCGTTACGGACGAGCGTGCCTTCGAGCGAAGATTTGGAAAAATTGAAAACGGCGGTGACGGCACTATCCGATTCGAGCGACATCAAAAGTTCGTTGAGCGATCTCGAGAGTAAGGTGGCCAATCTCCCCACCTCCAAAGAATTGCACGCTTTGAAAAGAAACATATCTCGAATGCTGAAACGACTGGAAACGGAAACGGCGAACGTGGAACAGATTCGAGACGAACTTGCTTCGCTGGTGTCGACGCTGCCCACTTCCCAGAGCGTAGCCGACCTTCACACGCAGTTTACAGAGATGCGAAGCATCGTGAACGATCTTACCGAGAAGAGCTCGAAATTGAATCAAGTCGAGAACCTTCAGAACATCGTCGTCAACATCAGAGATCAAGTTGGAGTGTTGGAATCCACGCAGGAATCGACGCTGGCCTCTTTCGGTGCCAAGTTGCAAGAACTCAACGAAAACTACAAGCAGTTGAACGTGGAAGTGAAAATCAAACCATCGTTTTCTGCCGTAACGGATACCATAGTCGAGCATTTGCTGCCCATCGAAAATAAACTCGGACAAGTTCACAGTAATCTGCTCGGCGTCGACACTAAATTCGCTAAACTGCATTCTCTGCAAGCCATCGAAATCAACAGCGTTCCCAATCAACAGAGAATCTCCACGTTCGTCGAAGGTAACAAACTGTACATGTTGCATCCTTATCATCCGTACTACAAGTTTCTCCTCGATGGCACGATTCAGATAAACGAATTTTCGTACTGGTCTCACGGTAGAAAAGCTAGCGTTCCCACCATGACCTTAATATCGAATCGTGGTGTCCAGAAAGCGGGAAACATTCCTCTGGCACGTTGGAACGAAACGCGCAACATATATGAAATACACGAAGACGAAGATCTCACTGTTTTCGACGTGAGTGCCGGCGATAAGCTGATCATTCAAAACACGAGCGAGGTGCCACCCTCTTTGAATCCCATCACGCTGGTGCTTCTCTTCAAACGTAATCTCTAAACAAAAAAATGTCTAGGCAAGCCATCGTCGAAGAATTGCATAAACCTGCACGCCGCAACTACGAACGTTTGGCTGTGGTAACCAAGGGCATCGACGACCTCTGGCAAAGCGATCTCGTGGAGATGAGTAGCGGCAATTTGAAAAACGTACATAAATGGAACAAGGGCAACAAGTACCTCCTCACTGTCATAGACACGTTTTCGAAATTCGCATGGGCTCTACCTTTGAAGGCGAAAACGGGGTCGTGCGTCACGGAAGCATTCAAATTAATTTTTCGCGAAAGCGGCGGCAGACGACCTCGGTTTCTGCAAACGGACAAGGGGAAGGAATTTTACAACGCCGTATTCCAAAAATTTATTCAAAAACATGGCATTCGACATTATTCGACCTTCAGTCACATCAAAGCCAGCATCGTGGAAAGATTCAATCGAACCTTGAAAACACACATGTGGAAACGATTCACGCTTCGGGGAAATTACAAATGGGTCGACATCCTGCCGGAACTCGTCGACACCTATAATAATACGGTACACAGAACGATAGGCATGAAGCCAGCCGACGTTACCAAGTCCGACGAGCAGCGTTTAATTTCTACAGTTTACTGTCCAAAGTACACACCCGCGACAAAAAAAGCTAAATACAAAATTGGAGACCGGGTGAGGATCAGCAAATTCAAACGCGCCTTCGAGAAGGGATTCACAAAAAATTGGAGCACGGAACTTTTTACGGTGGTTCAAGTTTTACCCGGAAACCGACACACGTATATAATAAAAGATAGTAGCGGCGAGATTTTGAAAGGGAGATTTTACGAAGAGGAACTCTCTAAAACGAAACACCCCGACACGTACCTCATCGAGAAAGTATTGCGTAGGAAAGGTGACAAACTGTTTGTCAAATGGCTGGGACTTCCGGAAAAAAGTTGGATCGACGCGAACGAAGTGATCTTGTGAGTACGTGGAACGTGGTGAAGCGTCTACCGGATCCGGAAAGTCAAACGAAGAAAAAGAACGGCGAGTTGCTTCCCGACAGCATCCGCTGTCTGATCGTAGGTCCTTCGGGGTGTGGGAAAACGACACTGCTCGTGGACAATTTTCTCGCACCGAATTGGTTAGATTGGAAGAACAGGCACCTGTACGTGTTCTCGAAAAGTTTGGAGCAATCCAAATACCAGCAACTGATGAAACTGTACGATGGTCTGGACATTGCAACGTTCGCCTCGGAAATAAAACCACTCGACGATTGTCGTGAAAATTCAGTTGTTGTGTTCGACGACGCCATCCTGGAAAATCAAAATGAAATTCGCAACTTTTTCACGCAAGGTCGTCACAAAGGAATGGATTGCTTCTACCTAGCTCAAACGTTTTCCAAAATTCCAAAACAGTTAGTACGCGACAACGCTAATTTCATATGTTTGTTTCGTCAAGATCACACCAACCTCAAGCACGCGTACGATGACTACGTAGGCGGAGACATGAACTACAATCAATTTTCGGAACGCTGCTGCTCTACTTGCTGGAACGGTGACGATTTCGGATTCGCGACGATCGACATGACGAGGAAACCCAACGACGGAAAATACAGAAACAAAATCAACGATTTTCTAAACGTTGCAACGTTGTGAGAAACGACGTATATAAATAACGTCATGACGAAACGAAAAATCGAGGACGAAAATCTCAAGTTGCGAAAATACCTCGCGAAACGCTTCAAAGGTTGGAAATCCGAGAATCGCGGATTCTACGAAGAGAAGAAACGTCAGGATCAACCTGTGATCGATGCCATCAGCGGTCTAGGTAAAGAAATTAAAAGTGTCACGGAACAAAATAAAAATTTGATCAACGAACTCGTACCGCTCGCAGCTAAAAGTTACGCCGTACCCACGCCTATTTCGAGCATTCCTTCGACACCGTTCGAACTGAAGGATGCACCGGCACGACACCGAGCTATAGGTAGCACGTCGTCGTCTTCGGATAAAATCGAGTTGGGACCTTTGGCGCGAGACTACCTGACTACGGGGAAATTCGACAAGGATGAAGTGTTCGGATTGTATCCCAGCATGGAAACCAACGAAGGCGGTGGTGTGGTGTGGAAGATTGGGAAATCGAAGGTGACCTTCGAAGGCAACGACATTAAAGTCAATTTAGGCGAGAAGGATAGTTGGACCAGGTATCCGGGTACGGTGGGACTGTGGGAACTCGTTGCCAAAAAGCAGCCGAAAGATTACACCGACGAAGATTACCAGAGTTACAAGGAAATTCTGATCATGACGGATGCCTTGTACCAGAACAACGACGCCTCGCAGAATAGGGTGAAATCGAGCAGCGGCGAGAAGTACAGGAATCTCATCAAACCGATTTGGAACCAGGTGAAAACAGGCAGCGGCGTCAAACGCTACAACACGCTACCCAAAGAATTCGTTTGGGTGGACGACGTTAGGAAACTCGTGGACCGATTGTTGGTGATAGCCGGCGAAGAGAATGCAGGCAACCGTAATTTCTACAACGAGAAGGTTGGCATCGTGGACATGATCAGCACGAAACTTTCCAACTTCATCGTGAACGACGACAAGGGCATAGGTTACCTGATCAAAATCATCAACACGCTGCCTCCGAAATTTTGGAACGTGGCCGAAGGAAAGGGGCTCGTGAACGACATCATCAACAAGTTACCTTTCGAGATGCATCTACCTGGCTACCAGTACTGCGGACCGGGTACCAAACTCGAGAAAAGATTGGAGAGAGGAGACAAGGGTGTGAATCCGTTGGACGCCGCATGCAAAGATCACGACATCGCCTACAACACCACGCAGACGGATCTGGACGCCCGTCACGAAGCAGACAGAAAATTGGAGCATGCAGCTTTCGAAAGGTTCGTGAGCAGAGACGCATCGTTGGGTGAACGGGTCGCCGCACTGGGTACCACCATCGCCATGAACACGAAACAAAAATTGGGGTGGGGTATATAAATAACATCCAGTAAAAAAAAAAACTTGATATATAAATAACACACATCATAAAAAAATAATTTTTGGTATATATAAATAACACACATAGTGAAAAACAATTAAATTTCTCTCTAACACTCTGAAATTTTTTGATATGACGACTGAAAAAATGAGCGATCTCCAAGCATTAAAACAAATGCTAAATTTGTCAGTCGAGTATGTAAAAATTCAGGAATTGGAAGTCGACAAACCTTACACGATAACTTCCGGTTCAATCGTTTCTACCCAGTATGGTCCCAAGGTACGCTTGTTGCTCAACGCACAATACAGTCTATTTTTACCAGATCGATAAGCTAACATGTTATCCGACGAGAAGCTATCTATTTTAATCGAGAACAAAACTCGAATCGTGTACAAGGGGACAAAGGAACTTCTTGGCAAGAAAACGAAGCACGTAATAGAATTTGTGTAACGACTACGAGGCCGTAAAAAAAAATCTCGGAACATTTATATATAAATAACATACCGTAAAAAAACTACACAAGAAAAAATTTCAGAATATATATATAAATAACATACCGTGAAAATAACACATAGAGCATCAACATGAAGCCCAAGGGTGTCGTGTACCAGATACCATACTCCAATCTTAAAAATCTAGGTGTCCTCGATGGGTTACTCACCAAGAAACAACGCGAGAAGAAACGTTCTTGCTTGAGCAAAGGACACGGAATGAAATTACTTCTCAGCACACCTCAATTGAGACGCTTGCAGCGTTCGCGGAAACAGCAAAAGGTCGGAGGTTTCATATTCAGAATCCCGGCCATCCTGGCAGCATTGGGGGCCGTTGGAAGTTTAGCCGGCGGTAGCGCCGCCATCGCGAAAACCGTCATCGACTCGAAGAAGAACAAGGCGGAATTGGAAGAACAGAAACGTCACAACCTGGCCATGGAGAAAAAAAGAGGCAAGGGCGTGATGAAAAAGTTTAAAAAAAGAAACAACGGCACTCACCAACCGAGATATTGAATCTCTGATCGAACCGTTACAAATCAAACACTTCAGAGGAGTTTTCATGTCCGACTCGTTACCTTCAAGCGATAAAAGAAGAGAATGCGGAGTAGTCAACTTGGACGGTCAAGAAAATCCAGGCACGCATTGGATATGTTACCACAAAAATGATGATAAAGCATTCGTTTTCGATTCTTTCGGAGGTGTTCCACCTACAAATTTAATTCATTATCTGAAGACGAACAAAACCTCTATATACTACAACGACGAACGCATTCAAAATTTCGAAGACGTGAACTGCGGCCATCTCTGCCTCTCCGTGCTCGCGTTTCTCTCTAAAATAAATAACCCTACGATCGAGGATTTCCAGAAAGCATTGTGGAACCTCAAACAGCATCACTAGGATGGGCGTGTTCCATCTCACGAGCGAATCTTCAATCTTGAAACTCACGCTGCACGACGACATCGTCTATCCTAAATCCGTGGCTCTGCGTGCATTCTACAGCATGTACCTCATACCTAACGTCACGCAGCACAACAACAAAATTAGCGTCGGAAGCGAACACATCGTCGTCACGCCAGGACAATACAATCTTTCCACTTTGCAAGCTCAATTACTCAAAGGCACGTACTTTTCTCAAAATTCGGTCACGCACAGAGTGGAAATCCTATCCGCGACGGAGACCGTGGACCTGGGCACCATGGGAGAACTTTTAGGTTTCGAGAACGACACAAAACTCGAAGCTGGCATCAAGCACACGGCAACCAACATTCCTAAATTCTTGGCCATAGAGACTCTGAACGTACACTGCAACGTGGTGGAAGGCATGATCACGAAATCTTCGGACGGATTATTAGGAAGTCACAAGCAGACGGGAATCATAGCCACTTTCAAACCAAGTTCCGAGTTCATGGAACCGATCATCTACACGCCCTCTTCGCCGATCTATTTTCCAGTATGTCGCAACCGCATAGACGACATAGAGTTGGTGGTGACGAACGAGAAAGGAGACGTGGTGGATTTCGCAGGTGCCACTACGACGGCCATCGTGGAGATCAACGTATAATAAATAACACACATAGTGAAATGGAGCAAATCGAAAGTTACGAATTGCAATCTTTCCCTCCCAACCGTCGCACGTTCGCCAATCTGAACGAAGCGAACAGGGAGATTGAATACGACGTGGACGTAGGGGATGGGTTCGTTCATCCTCACAGAGCGGACATCTACCTTCAATTCGACGTGGTGAAGAAAGAAAACGGAGACGCGTTTCCTGCAGCAGCAAACTTGATACTCGTGGACAACTTCGTGCCTCACCTGTTCTCGCAGGTGGAGGTGAGGAAACACAACACCGTCATCGACAGAATAGATTATCCAGGCATCACGTCGACGGCAGTGGGAACGTTGAAATTATCCAAAACGGACGCAACGTACTATCAGGCCGGGGGATTCGAAGCCGGGACCAAAATATCGACGACAAGTCACACGGTGCTCTTTCCCATGCGTCTGCTGCCTGGTTTCTTCTCGGACTACAAGGAGATTATGTGGAAGGGAGGACTGCGCGTCACGTTTCGAAGAGCGGCCAACGACAACGACGCACTGATGCGATACGCTACTTTGGGTCCGGACGGCACCACGCCGCTGCCCAACACTTTACCCGAAGCGGCCAAGTGCGTCATCCGGAGCATGGAATTGAGAATGCCGGTGGTGGAATACGAAACGAACTACGCCCTCAAGTACAAAGCGGAGATCTTGAAAAGTCCGCAGGTGCCGATTCACTTTCACGGTTACCAGTGCGTGCAGAAGATGGCGTCGGAAAGTCACATGGAATTCGACGTGACGACGCAGTTCAACAACATACAGTTCGACATGCCAGATTTCGTCGTGGTGCTCTTTCAGACCGGACGCAATAACGATCAGGAAAAAGATTCCAGCAAGTTCGACGACTGCAAGATCAAGAACGTTTATCTCAAAAATGGACGTAACGAAGTGTTCCCGCGCGAGAATTACAACCTCGACATGACCAAAAACGATTACCTCAAACTTTACGAAGCTTACACGGCTTACAAACGCGTGACCGAGGGAAGCGTGGACGTGTACTACGCGCCCAGCGAATTCAAAACACGCAGGCCGATGTTCGTCATCAACACATCTAAGAGAAAGCAGGTGGTGGTCAACGATCGAACCAACATCAAGGTCGTGTGCGAGTTCCACGACGCGCTGCCTGCCGATACTCTGTGCAGCGTCATCCTGATTGCAGAGAAGTCTTTTGTGTATGATGTCAAAAATGAAAGAGTGACCGAACAGTTTTAAATACAAGAAAAAAAATCACATAATTCTCAAAAAATTATACTGACCGCAGGTTCAAATATTAGATTAACCTGCAACGCAATGTTTAGGATGTACTGCGAGGAACACCTTCTTACATTTGTGAGAATAATCTGGAATAAAAAAATAATAGAAAAAAAACAAATTAATTTTAATGCATTTATAATAAATCACACTTGAACGCACAAAGGAACTTCCCCTTTGGCCCTGCGTGTGCCCCATATTCACCCCGTAGGGCGCGGCAGGGAGTTAGTCCCGCTAAAAATTCGAAACCTCCACGTGTTTTTTTTTTCGCATTTGAAGATAAACAAAATATTGTTTATATTTTGGCTATATTAAATTAGAACTTCTGTTACATAAATTGTGTTTTTTTTGTGTTTTTTTTCATACATACATACATACATGCCATTTACCACATTCTAAGCTAATTTCTAGACGATAGTGGCCCCATGGAAGCGTGTGAATCCCACATTTCAGAACGCAAATCTTTTCGTCGCGTGCGTCCAGGGCAACCTTTCTCACCTGGTTGGTTGTCAACACATGGTCGACGCTCTGGATGCGCTGCTCCACTCCTGCAATTGACGTCCCATTTATAAGGACTTCGCGGTAATGCTTTATCTCGAGTAACTCTCGGACGACCCGCCTGTCCACACCCTTAGCCTTTTTCGTGATGGATCCTTCTGCCTGAATAGCATAGGTTTTGGAGCGAAGACCGACATCCTCGAGAGCCACATCACCTTTCTTCTCGTCTTTGGATTTGCCGGGCACCATCTTGTTGCGAGCCGGGATGCCGTATCGGTTCGGCTGGGGATAGTTCGAGGTGTCGAAAAGGTCAACCAAAGATGGAACCGTGGCCATATCCTCGTACGCGTCGGCCGTGTAAACCTGGTATATTAAACTGTCCGTGTCTATGTAGAGAAGCGAGATGTTGTGGCCGTAGTGTGCACGTAATATGTCGTAGTACGTCTTGAACATGTGTAGTTTGCTCAGATCCAGAACCGTGACTCCAACGTAGATTGGTTTGTTGAGCCTCACCTCACCTCGATTCATGTGAATCAGAGCCAGCTGCTCATTGTAAATGGTTCTTGATTTGAATAACGGGGTTGCTACGAGCCTGCGACATTGTGCTTTGTTTGATATTAACCTCACATCTACACGATTTCGCACATTCTCCATAGTTTTCCCGAACACCGCATTGTTCATTAACTTGAAGAAATCGCGATCGAAATCAGAAGTGGCGACTGTGCGATGTTCGGTGTTGAGCTCGATGTATGGCCTCATCCATGGAGAATGCTCGAACATCAAAACTCGATGTACCGTGCGGACGGTAACCCCTCGCTTCATCAACCACCGGAGGTTTTGGTAGTGCAGGACATAACGCTCTTTGGGCACGAAGTCCATGATGAGCTTTGCTTGGTTCGAGCCGGGTGGGCATTTGAATTCCGGGACTGGCGGAAGATCGCAGAACAAATCGTGCACCTTCTCGGAGAACTCGATGTCCACCTCGGCAAAAAATCCGCGTTTCGAATCGTCGAAACCTTCAACGTCGAAGTTGGAGGGATCAGCCCACTCGAAGCCTCCAAAGGGGAGCGGCTGCATCATGGAGTGTCCGTAGAGGTTGTTGACGTCCGTGTGCATGATGTAGCTGGACGGTTGCGAAGGGTCGTAACCGGTGGCCATGTGGTGATTGTTGGCGCGTGCGTATCGCAGCGGCACCTGGACCATTCCACCCCGCACGGCACGTTCCACGAACAGCATCATGTCCACGTCCGAAAGAAGCTCAAGCCTGATTTTCGTAAGAAGAAGCATGGCCGACCAGGCCAGTCCGGGAAGACTGTAGAAGTATGCAGGGTCCAGCTTGTAGATGGTCTTCGCAGTTGCACGAAACGCCTGGAACACGTCGGCGAGGAGCGTCACATCAAGTTTGAGGTACGCATCGTGGTAGTCCCCGAGATTTTGGCAATCCAGCTCGCGCCACATGGACTGAGCATGGTTATAGTCGTCCTCAGATATGTCCGAGCCTCGCAGCTTGCTATAGAAGTTTGCTCGAGGAGGTAGCGACGTCTCCGCGAACTTGCTAGGGTCCGTGACGTATTCGTAGGGGTAGACCCCCTTACGCCTGAAGAGACCGGCGTCCAAGTTCGGAAAATTCGCAGAGGTGATGAGTGTTTGCTCGTCGCTGAGTTTCCCCGCGAGAGCATCGAGGCTGGCCGGGAGGAACCTCAGGGAGTCGAGGAAGCGAAGCTCGACGGTAGAGCGTGATCCCGGGATCGACACTCGTTTGCTCAAGCTAATGTAACGCTCCTCGTTCTGCGCCAGGACGTTGATTCGCATGTCGTCGTACCCCAAGTGAAGCACCAGATGGTGGAAGTCGTACCCCGAGCCATTGTGAAAAAACACAGGGATGAAGCGCGGGTCCCGGGCCATTAGGTTGCATTCGTTGCACCAAGGACCAACATACCTACCGTTAAAGTGATCGTGGTGTTGGACTTTACAGTTGTTGGCAGTGTACTCCTCGACGCAGACAGGGCAAGCGATGGTCTCATCGTGTCTACGTTGATCGTCGGGGGACAGTGGGAGCATAGGCTTGGGGGTCAACAGTACCTTCCCTATCTCGATGGCCTCGACAACCATCCTCTCGAGGAAGTGTTTAACTGCGTCGGGACCGCGATACACGTAGGGCTCGGGGGCGACGTGCTGGTCTCGTCGCACCACAACGTAGGCATAACTGGATGCCTCGTGGAGTTGGTAAGGGGTGGTGGAGGAAACTTCGGGATCGGGATCGCAAGTGGACAGGGGTTTGAGGAAGGCCTCGAAGTCCGCGATGATGATAGCGGGATGCTCTACCATGGCACCGTGCATGTGGAAACGCTCCACGGTGCCAGGTTTGGGCAAGACTGCCACACCCGGCTCGTTGGCATTGCAGTAGATCTTGTGGCTGGCAAGCTTCTCTGCAGCGATGTTGGGACCTCTGATGCGCTGGTAGTCCTGCTGTTCTCGATTATCAAAAGTTGACAAGCACCTTCGACAAACTTCTATGCTATCACGATGCTTGCTTTTTTGACTCGACACCAACCGAGAGATGGAACGGATGAGGGTGTAGTGGTGATGGGTCTCATCCTTGATGAGCAGAAGGTGAATTTCTCGAGCACCATCGTCGTCTACGTCGCTCACCCGGATGGGGTACACCACATTTTCGTCAGTGAGGCCATAAATGTTGATGGCCAACCGAGGGTTGTGTGTACGGGCCTCGAACTTGCGAATGTCCCGGACCTCCACCGGGTAGTCGATCCCAGCCATAGCATCTTTCAGTTCCGACTCGTAGGGTAGGTAGTGGTTAACTCGATGTGGTTGGTTTTTCCAGTGGACAGGGTGCAACGCTGCAAGCACCGACCATACGAAGCACTTGGCGTCACTGTTCTGAATGTTCAGGACGGCCGTCTTTGCCGCGATGGAAGATGGTAAGGGGACGTAGCTGGAGGCGGAGAGAGGCGTAAACTTGCAAAGTTTGATGCACAGTTCGTGAGGCCCGCCACACAGCGAACCCCCCGAGCCCTCAGCTTCATGTTCTTCTTGTTTAACCACCAGCTCCTCGGCAAACTTGTTGTAGATGACCTCGAGGTTGTCGACATCCGCCAGATGCAGCGTCTTCGCCTTGGTGTTGTGGCAGAAGCTGTAAATTTCATCGGACGGCTTCTTGTACTGGCAACGTAGCGATGCGTAGAATTTGGTGGAGTGCGTTGCAAGCGCATCACCGAGGATGGAAATTATCTCTGCTCGCTTCTCCTCTAAAAAGCTACGAACGTCGCATAAGCCCTCCGAAGTGAGGACAAAATCCTCCAACAAATGCTCGAAAGCAGATTGGTTCGCTTTCGTCATACGCTTGATGCGTTTCGTGGGTGGTGCATTGATGGAGGCTGCTTCTGCCTTCCTCTTGGTGGAGGTCGAAGGCTGAGCCCCAGATGTACTTTTGCTTAGACAAGTAAGCTTATGCTTCTTGGCATACGCAATTGTGAAGCGTATATTGCATCCGGAACACAGTTCGGTGGCAGCCAAATGCTTGCCTGGCACGCAGGTGCGACAATGTCTTGCAAAATTTTTGCTTGATATGCTTGTTTTTTTGCACACAGGGCAACTTTTCATGGAGCGCATTTTTTTGGGGGGTATGTTTATTTATATGTGATCTGTTGGTGGTAGAGTGTTTACGAAAAATGCCTTATGAGAAAAATTTTGTAAGCTAATTCTAATTAGCGTTAGTTTGGGGGGTTTATTTATATATGGGTGGTGCTTATTTTTGCTACAAGTAAGTGTAAGTGGCAAGTAAGCTGGTGTCGCTTGAAGTTGGCAATAGAAATATTTTTCCCACACTTAGAGCACAGTTTGGTCGCACATATTTGTTTTCCCGGCACACAAGTACGACAGTGCCTTTGAAAATGTTTACTTGACACAGCAGTTTGGTACGTAGGGCAATTTTTACAGAACGTATAATGCAGAAATTTTTTGGGGGTATGTTATTTAATATCCAATGCTGTGCAATGCAAAATATAATTCTTCACTTTTTTTTTAACTATTCTCTATGATCTTACTTGGGTTTTTTTGATTTTTCGCCAAATTATATGCTTCTAGTCTCCTATACAATACAATATACGTACAATATTGTCAACAGTATCATATTTGAGCAGGTCGCTTGTCACCTAAACACTACAGCTCACAGGTCGGTAAAATCTGACATGAAAGCAGATAATACGCTTAAGTCTTATTTATATGTAATTTTCACGGGGGCGTACAATATTGTCAACAGTATCATATTTGAGCAGGTCGCTTGTCACCTAAACACTACAGTTTACAGGTTGGCAAAATTTCACATGAAAGCAGATAATACGCTTAAGTCTTATTTATATATAATTTTCACGGGCGTACAATATTGTCAACAGTATCATATTTGAGCAGGTCGCTTGTCACCTAAACACTACAGTTTACAGGTTGGTAAAATCTGACATCAAAGCAGATAATACGCTTATGTCTTATTTATATGTAATTTTCACGGACGTACAATATTGTCAACAGTATCATATTTGAGCAGGTCGCTTGTCACCTAAACACTACAGCTCACAGGTTGGCAAAATCTAACATGAAAGCAGATAATACGCTTAAGTCTTATTTATATATAATTTTCACGGGCGTACAATATTGTCAACAGTATCATATTTGAGCAGGTCGCTTGTCACCTAAACACTACAGCTCACAGGTCGGGAAAATCTGACATGAAAGCAGATAATACGCTTAAGTCTTATTTATATATAATTTTCACGGGCGTACAATATTGTCAACAGTATCATATTTGAGCAGGTCGCTTGTCACCTAAACACTACAGCTCACAGGTTGGTAAAATCTGGCATGAAAGCAGATAATACGCTTAAGTCTTATTTATATATAATTTTCACGGGCGTACAATATTGTCAACAGTATCATATTTGAGCAGGTCGCTTGTCACCTAAACACTACAGCTCACAGGTCGGGAAAATCTGACATGAAAGCAGATAATACGCTTAAGTCTTATTTATATATAATTTTCACGGGCGTACAATATTGTCAACAGTATCATATTTGAGTAGGTCGCTTGTCACCTAAACACTACAGCTCACAGGTTGGTAAAATCTGGCATGAAAGCAGATAATACGCTTAAGTCTTATTTATATATAATTTTCACGGGCGTATATTATTGTCAACAGTATCATATTTGAGCAGGTCGCTTGTCACCTAACCACTACAGCTCACAGGTTGGGAAAATCTGACATGAAAGCAGATAATACGCTTAAGTCTTATTTATATGTAATTTTCACGGACGTACAATATTGTCAACAGTATCATATTTGATCAGGTCGCTTGTCACCTAAACACTACAGCTCACAGGTTGGCAAAATCTGACATGAAAGCAGATAATACGCTTATGTCTTATTTATATGTAATTTTCACGGGCGTATATTATTGTCAACAGTATCATATTTGAGCAGGTCGCTTGTCACCTAAACACTACAGCTCACAGGTCGGGAAAATCTGACATGAAAGCAGATAATACGCTTAAGTCTTATTTATATATAATTTTCACGGGGGCATACAATATTGTCAACAGTATCATATTTGAGCAGGTCGCTTGTCACCTAAACACTACAGCTCACAGGTTGGCAAAATCTGACATGAAAGCAGATAATACGCTTAAGTCTTATTTATATATAATTTTCACGGGGCGTACAATATTGTCAACAGTATCATATTTGACCAGGTCGCTTGTCACCTAAACACTACAGCTCACAGGTTGGCAAAATCTGACATGAAAGCAGATAATACGCTTAAGTCTTATTTATATATAATTTTCACGGGCGTACAATATTGTTAAGAGCGTCAGTTTCCGTAGAGCTCTGTTTTCCATCTCCCCTCTATACAGTGAAGCTGTAGAAGACACAATTAGCTAACCTAGCATACAACATACTTTCCTAATTAATATGGATATTGTCACACATTCCTCTTATTTTATACTGTTGTAAATAGAAAAAATTATGTACGGTAAATGTTTTGTACATTATAGGGAAAAAATGCAAAATATCCCCCAACTTTAATTCGATCCACCTCTGAATCGAATTTTTACATATTCTCACGCCGGCATATGTTGTTCTATTTTGCTTCTTTTACTTGCCCTTGCTTAATTAACTCTCGCTAATTAGCATTTTTTGGAAGAAGTCAACTAGAACAACATATGGCGGTATGAGAAATATGCAAATCAAGAAATATTTTAGCAATATAAGGGCCCTAGCAATTAGCTTCGTCGACTAAGAGTACTCTTTTAAACATCTTCAGCTAGATCGTATTACTACGTGAGGACGTTTAAAATGTTTGGGTGTTGAAAAAGTTTGACCTATTTTTTTATTTCTATTGTTTGCTAATAGATGGCGCTGATAGTACCTCCTCTCTCTCTCCCCCCTCTTCTCCTCCCCCCCTCTTTCCCCCCTCCTCCTGTGGGTAGGCAACACCAACAAGCATCAAATAATAATTTCGAGCCTCAAATAATAATTCGAGCCTCGTCAGTGTTGCCAATTCCTATTTGTAAACCTTTACTTTTTTTTTTGGTTGGGCACCACGCACTCCTGGCGGGGTTATGGAGGACAGGAATCCTAAAAAAAAACAATTATTATTATTTTGTTTGTTTGTTTGTGTTATAATATAAGTGTGTGTGTGTGCGCGCGCGCGTGCGTGTGTGTGTGGCACATCGTTTCCCCGAGAGAGGTTTACAAAAATCACGATATACGGAGTTGGAAAATTACGATATGGCGCATTCGCTTATTACTGTTGCCAGCCATAAATCTCTCTCTCTCTCTTCATCTTACAGCAACGTTGGCATCTCTATTTTTTTAGTTGGAAGTAAATTGCCAACACACTCTAGTTAATAATGCTACATATTATACACACACACGCACGCGCGCGCGCGCTTGTGCTGCCATCCACCCACCTCTCTCTCTTTTACGGCAGTACCAACTCTCCTTGTTTAGTATATGTAGGTTGGCAAAAATTGCTTTATGCACTGTAAACCAAGCCTCAAGCAAAATTGCCAGCTCCTTGCTTGAGGCTAGGTTAGACCAAGAAAAGTTGTAGGTAGGCTGTCGGTTGTTTAACTCTTCCCTCTCTCTTTTTTTGTAAAAAGCTATGGCAAAACCACCAGGTTGGCAACCTTGCTTTATGCCCCCTGTAAACCAAGCCTCAAGCAACGTTGCCAGCTCCTTGCTTTAGGTGGTTAGACCGAAAAAAAACCTTGGTGATTTTTTCGAGTAAAATATTGGCAATACTGCGAGAAAATAAGACTTATGCCTTACAAAAACAAACCATTAAGAAGCCTCAAGCAAGATTGCCAGCTCCTTGCTTTAGGTGGTTAGACTAAAAAAAAACCTTGGTGATTTTTTCGAGTAAGAAGTTGGCAACACTGCCCACCGAGCCTCATTTTCTGCCTTACGAGAGAAATCCATTAAGGCGAGCCTCACTTTCTGTTGGGGTTCCCGCCCACTACCACTACTATGCTGTTTTAAGCATTCAACACATTCTCGTTGAATGTGTCGATCTTGCTTACCTCCGGAAGACTTTTAACCGTTCCGGCTGTTTGTCATCCCTCTTGGGTGATGACAGCAGTATTTTATCAAATGTTTTCAGTTTTTTGCGAAGAGCTGGACTCTTCCACCATCTGTAAGGAGATTTTTAGTTTGTTTTTCTGACTTTTTAACGTGTTGTGCTTGTCTCGTGCAGGTCTCTTTACAACCTTGCACTTTTCCTTTTTCCCAAGGCAACCTCACATCTGCACATTTTAACCCTTGCAGATTCCTTAGCTTCCTCATACCTGCCAATGATGAGTGAAAAAACTGGCAGGTTTCCAGTGCGGTAAACATGGTTTTAAATTACTTAATTGTGCAACACGGAAATACTGAATTTCTAAATTTCACATAAGTAATACCATGCTATGTTCCATCATATTTTGGAAATACAAAGGAGACTTTTAAATTCAAATTACTTTGTAATTCAAACAAGAGTTCAATATCCTTGGAGTTTGAATTAAGATGCTTGAGAATTTCCACTGTACATACTTTTTTCTTTGACACATTCATTTCTAACATGAGAAAAATTGCAGCGACTTCTGTAGTATTTAAATATTTGGAACATTATAAGCTCTGTTTCTCTTCCAAGTTTTCTCAATCATTGAACCTCACAAATATTTGAAGAAATTAAACAAAATTAGTATTTTTTTCCCCCTTGACTGTGTTCGGTCCACCCTTTCGGGCACCAAATTTGAAGTTGTGCTGCCCCATGCTCTTGGATTTCCTAATGTAGAAAAATTGAGAAAAGGTGAAAATAGCATAGACTGGGGCAGAGAAACTTGTCCTGGTTGGCATATTACCTTTTATGTGAAACAAATCTGCTGCTGAAATATAAAGATCTGGCGACAATCACTACTTCAGAGGTCAAAAAACTTTCCCAGAGAATTCACTTTTCCTGATATGTCAAAAATGCCAAGTCTTAAATGAAATCATTATTGTTTGAAACAGTAGTGTGTGTACTTTGCATGCAAGTAACCGAAAATAACTGCTATCAATTGTAATGTATCCACATAGGTACGTAAAAGTCAACCTCACTTCCATGTAGTACACCCTGGATTGCATTATGCAGACGAACGAGGCTCTGGTGACTGGCACTATGGCCAGTATAATTCTGTGTGTTGTCCTGTTTTTGTCCTTGTGTGTGCTGAGTGCCCGTTTACAGCCTCAGTTGTTTGTCCCACATAAAAGTCAGAATATTTTAAGATTTTAATTAAAAATAGAAAGTATTACATCTCAAAAGAAATTTTCCTGTATCATATTCAACCATTTGAAATATTTACACTTCCATAATGACATTGTGGAGAGGTTTTAAGTAACCTGCAGCAATACATTTATGTATGAGGTGTTGCGGATATGAAGGGAAAGCTCAACGAAAGAATGGGGTAACAGTAGATTGGAAATTTTTTCTTCGTGATTTCGAAGTTTTAATATCAATATTTTCATGATATGTTTCCTCACTGCATATTCCATGAAAAAAATATTGAGGACACGTTGAGCTTCCCCTATGTATCCACAATGCGTCATATGCTTTTTGAGTTTTTAAGTCCACTTTATACACTGATAAGGTAATTTAGACTAAACCTACTGTTCAAAGTACAATCCACACCAGCGTATGCCTCCATTGGGTATCAAACACAGGGCCCCTTGTTTACAAGTTGACAACATAAACACTATGCAAACAGTGTGCTTGCATTTACATACAGTGGAATCTCATTTTTAAATTTTTCATACAAACAAATTGAAGAGAGGGGTGTAAGGGGTGACCTTCCACGTAGTACACCCAAATGTCAACCTCACTTCCACGTCAGTACACCCTGGACTGCAGACTAACGAGGCTCTGGCGACTGGCCCCATGGCCAGTATAATTTTGTTTGTGTTGTCCTGTTCTTTTGTCCTTATGTGTGCTGAGTGCCCCTTTACAGCCTCAGCTTTTAACAGAAGTCAGAACATTTTAAATTTTTTAGTTATGCAACGTTAGAGTTGTTATTTGTAATGATAAGGGGCTGGCCCCCATATTATATGACGGGAGCAAAATAGCCTAAGTGCTGACGCTCCCAAAATTTTAAATTCAAAATCAAATCAAATCAAATTGAAGAGAATTAAAATTGTGAAAAAAATTGTTTTCCTACATTGGTACCATGATGATTAAATGTATAAAGGGGGATGATGCAAAATCAGGGCTCTAATGTGCATACATTATATTCATGGTTGCCATTAGCATACTTTTTTTTTGTTAGAGAATGGCAAAATCTTTAGTACATTTGGAACAAACTGGAAAGAAATGAATATCTGAGTAATTAACACAATGCATGATGAAATCTTTGCTGAACCTTTGCTTGTTTGCAGTGCATCTGTTTTCAAATTTACCTCACTTCGAAAAACCAACATATATTTCAAAATGTGAAACATTATAAATGCTTAAATTCCTTCTCACTGTGGTTTGCTTTTTCTGGTGTCTACCTATCAACAGTTTCATATAGTTCCCTAGCCAGAAATCTATTCTAATTATTCATTAATTATTTTTAGTCTTCAATTCTGCAAGATATGTTAATGACGTACATTTCACTTTTTCAAAATATAAGGCCTCACAGGGCCTCGTATTTTGTAAATAGTTAGTGCATTAATTCATTTTTACATATACATACACCAGTCAAGGGTTACCCTAAACATTACAGCATTACTTCAAACTTGATCCCGAAATGGAAACACTTTTCATGATTGAAAGCATATTTACCTGAGATATTTATTTAAGCAGCACACAGGTTATACCAAAAAAAGGAAAAAAAGAAACCCTCCTCAAAAATTTTGTTTACAACAATTATTTTTTACATTTTTCAAGGAATTCAAGGACAGCAACTGCAATTATCTTCAAGGATGCAGCCTTTTGTTCTTCTGCTGCAGCAATTATGTTTAAGGATGCGGCCTTTTGTTCTTCTGCTGCAGCAATTATGTTTAAGGATGCAGCCTTTTGTACTTCTGCTGCAGCAATTATGTTTAAGGATGCGGCCTTTTGTACTTCTGCTGCAGCAATTATGTTTAAGGATGCGGCCTTTTGTACTTCTGCTGCAGCAATTATGTTTAAGGATGCGGCCTAGACCTCCTAGACTCTCAAAGTTCCAGTTACTCGCTACATCCTGCCTGTTCCATCTATACGGCAGAGTTGTACGCCATTCTAAAGGCAATTGACTTTGCAGATGTCAACGGTCTGAAGAAGGTCCTTGTGTGCTGTGATTCGACCAGCGTGTTGCAGACTCTAGACTCGCCGTATCCAGTAGTGCAACGCATATTCATACGGCTTGTGTCCTTATCTGCCAGTGCGGATGTACACTTCTGTTGGGTCCCTAGCCACGTAGGCATCCAGGGGAACGAAGCAGCTGATGCTGCCGCCAAGTCTGCTGATGCAGATGGCGACGTTCTCGTCCACGTTTTGCCAGCTAGCGACCTGCAGAATGTGTTCCGTTCTTGACACTTGGCAGGCCGAGTGGGATGCGGAAACGGGGAACAAGCTTTACGCTGTTAAGCCCACCATAGTTGCTTGGCGTTCCTCGTCCCGCCCCTCTCGGCGTGAAGATGTTATTCGTACCCGCATGCGTCTAGGACACAGTCGTCTAAAGCGTGGTCATTTGCTGCAAGGGCTGGACCCTCCGTTGTGTCGTGGTTGTAATGTCGTTTTAAGCATTCGTCACATTCTCGTTGAATGTGTCGATCTTGCTTACCTCCGGCAGACTTTTAACCTTTCCGGCTGTTTGTGGCTGTTTGTCATCCCTCTTGGGTGATGACAGCAGCATTTTATCAAATGTCTTTAGTTTTTAACGAAGAACTGGACTCTTCCACCTTCTGTAAGGAGGTTTTTAGTTTGTTTCTTCTGACTTTTTAATGTGTTGTGTTTGTCTCGTGCAGGTCCTTTTGCAACCTTGCACTTTTAATTTTTTCCCAAGGGGTTATTTACACCCATTTTTAAGAATTAAGTGAGAATTTTAGATAAGGGGCTATTTCCCCATATACATAGAAGGGTGCAAAATGGCCTTAAGTGCCGACGCACCCAAAGATTTTTTAAATCAATCAATCAACCAGCTGGAGCACTAGATCCTTGCATGTGTACGGTAAATTATAACACACCAGACTGAGGAAAATCATCAGGAACACGAGGATACATGACACAGGCCAAGGGATGGAAAACTGTTAGGGGATGGTTGGAGGCGGGACAAAGAGAGGGGTTGAACAGTCGACGCATATCATTCGTGATTCAAGGTATGCGGTAGATTTTCATGATTGTTTGCCTTTATACATCAGAACGAACTATACTTTAACGAAGCAAATCCAGTAAACATTTAACAATTGTTTATATATATATATTATATATATATATATATATACTTTTTTCTGTAGTTCAGAAGAATTCCATTGCAGGTTCTGTAATATACCCTCATGTTGGAGTGGAATAACATTCAGTTCCTTCCTGTAAAGGAAATACGGTCATGTGTAACATCAATTCGGAATTAACTTTCTAGTCAGAACTTCCATGTAAAGAAAAATATTTTGCATCAGTAAAATAACAACAAGACAGATTTTTTTTAACTTCTGGTTCCCACATACCAGAAATTCTGAACTTCAATTTTCAATCTTTGAGAGGGCTATGGTAGCCAGTACCATGTCTGTTTTGTCTATAATTGTATACTTAAATGTAAACAGAATTTTGATTAAAAGTGTCATGTACATTTCGTGTTATCAACAGCTAATTTTATTATTGCCAGCAGTAGTAGTCAAAATGTATGTTTGAGGCCAACCCTGATTTTTCGACCCCTCAGAAAATCGCATGGAAACCTCAAAATCTCACTTTTTCTCCACGTTCCGCGCCTCATTTATTGCGCTGACGATGTTTCACGGCGCAGAAAAGCCGGTACGAGTAAATTCACTTTCTCATCCTTGAAGTACGAATGCACCTTATCGTAATTTTTTTCCAAGTCCGGGACCAAAAATGTTTATATATATATCGTGACCTTTGTAAACCTCTCTCTCTCTCTCGGGGGAACAACGATGTGCCACACACGCGCGCATGCCTCTCATTATTTTTTCCGTATTGTGACGCAAGCAAACAAACAAATAATAATAATAATATTTTTTTTTTAAGGATCCCCTGGCCCCTATATAACCTCGCCAGGGGTGCGTGGTGCCCAACCAAAAAAAAGTTCTAACGGCTGCGGTTATAGATTACCACACCTCTATAGAGTTTCACGTGTTTTTTTTTTCTCTCAAACTTCCATGAAACTCTACAGAGGACCTCCGTAATTGCATGCAACGTGTACTAACGACTCTAGTGTTATTTTGATGTTGTAATTTTTTTGGATATAGAGTTTTATTGTGAGATAGATAAAAAAATTATGTTTATTATAATATTTTCTTGATGAAGATGGAGAATATGTGTGTGTTACAAATAAAGTTGCATGCTTTTTTTTTCTAGTGTGTTTGTATGTGTATATTTTTTTGATGTTCCACAGCATCGGCAACGATAAAAAAAAAAGAATTTTATTGTTAATTTTCTCGTGTAAAAACAACAACAAAAATTTTGTGCAAATTCTGATTGTCTCGTGCTATAGTGATGAAAAAAAAAAGATATTGTAACTGATAACTGATGAAATTGACATTGTAACTGATCTGAACTAGTGAAATTCGTATTGTGCTATTGTAACTGATTGTGCTAGTACAAAAAATTTCTTATTGTGCAAGAAAAGATGTTAAAAACCTGTTAAAACTGCTCTGTGACCCTCTCGTTCTTCACGTCGTGGACGAAGGACTTCTCTGCAATCAGGATGACACTGCATAGAGTATCCTCGGGCAAGGCATCGTGGAACTCGCAGACGATCTTGATGTTGGTTCGATCGTTGACCACCACCTGTTTTCTCTTAGATGTGTTGATGACGGTCATGGGTCTGTGGGTTTTGAATTCGCTGGGCGTGTAATACATGTCCACGCTTCCCTCGGTCACGCGTTTGTAAGCCGAGAACGCTTCGTAAAGTTTGAGGTAATCGTCTTTGGTCATGTCGAGGTTGTAATTCTCGCGCGGGAACACTTCGTTCCTACCGTTCTTCAGATAAACGTTCTTGATCTTGCAGTCGTCGAACTTGCTGGAATCTTTTTCCTGATTCTTGTCCCTCCCGGTCTGAAAAAGCACTACGACGAAATCTGGCATGTCGAACTGTATGTTGTTGAACTGAGTCGTCACGTCGAATTCCATGTGACTTCCCGACGCCATTTTCTGCACTCACTGGTAACCGTGAAAGTGAATCGGTACCTGCGGATTTTTCAATATCTCCGCTTTGTACTTGAGGGCGTAGTTGGTCTCGTATTCCACCACCGGCATTCTCAATTCCATGCTCCGGATGACGCACTTGGCTGCTTCGGGTAAAGTGTTGGCTATCGGCGTACCGTCTGCATTCAAGTTGGTGTATCGCATCAGTGCGTCGTTGTCGTTGGCCGCTCTTCGAAATGTGATTCTCAGTCCTCCCTTCCACATGATCTCCTTGTAGTCCGAGAAGAATCCCGGAAGCAGACGCATGGGAAAGAGCACCGTGTGACTTCTCGTCGATATTTTGGTCCCCGCTTCGAATCCCCCCGCCTGATAGTATGCTGCGTCCGTTTTGGATAATTTCAACGTTCCCACTGCCGTCGACGTGATGCCTGGATAATCGATTCTGTCGATGACGGTGTTGTGTTTCCTCACTTCCACCTGCGAGAACAGGTGAGGCACGAAGTTGTCCACGAGTATCAAATTGGCATTGGGCGGAAACGCTTCTCCGCTTTCCTTCTTCACCACGTCGAATTGAAGGTAGAGGTCCGCTCTGTGAGGATGAACGAACCCGTCGCCTACGTCCACGTCGTATTCGATCTCCCGGTTCGCTTCGTTCATATTGGCGAACGTGCGACGGTTCGGAGGAAAAGATTGCAATTCGTAACTTTCGATTTGTTCCATTTTCACTGTGTGTATGGTTATTTATTATACGTTGATCTCCACGATGTCCGTCGTAGTGGCACCTGCGAAATCCACCACCTTTCCTTTCTCGTTCGTCACCACCAACTCCATTTCGTCTATGCGGTTGCGACATACTGGAAAATAGATCGGCGAAGAGGGTGTGTAGATGATCGGTTCCATGAATTCGGAACTGGGTTTGAACGTGGCCTTGATTCCCGTCTGCTTGTGACTTCCTAATCCGTCCGAGGATTTCGTGATCATGCCTTCCGCCACGTTGCAGTGTACGTTCAGAGTCTCTATGGCCAAGAATTTAGCAATGTTGGTTGCTACGTGCTTGATGCCAGTTTCGAGTTTTGGGTGGTTGTTCTCGAAACCTAAAAGTTCTCCCATGGTGCCCAGGTCCACGGTCTCCGTCGCGGACACGATTTCCACTCTGTGCGTGACCGAATTTTGAGAAAGGTACGTGCTTTTGGGTAATTGAGCTTGCAAAGTGGAAAGATTGTATTGACCTGGCGTGACGACGATGTGTTCGCTTCCGACGCTAATTTTGTTGTTGTGCTGCGTGACGTTAGGTATGAGGTACATGCTGTAGAATGCACGCAGAGCCACGGATTTAGGATAGACGATGTCGTCGTGCAGCGTGAGTTTCAAGATCGAAGATTCGCTCGTAAGATGGAACACGCCCATCCTAGTAATGCTGTTTGAGGTTCCACAATGCTTTCTGGAAATCCTCGATCGTAGGCTTATTTATTTTAGAGAGAAACGCGAGCACGGAAAGACAGAGATGACCGCAGTTCACGTCTCCGAAATTTTGAATGCGTTCGTCGTTGTAGTATATAGAGGTTTTGTTCGTTTTCAGGTATTGGACTAAATTTGTAGGTGGAACGCCTCCGAAAGAATCGAAAACGAATGCTTTGTTGTTGTCGTTTTTGTGGTAACATATCCAGTGCGTGCCTGGATTTTCTTGACCGTCCAAGTTGACTACGCCGCATTCTCTTCATTTAACGGTTGAAGGTAACGAGTCGGACATGAAAACTCCTCTGAAGTGTTTGATTCGTAATGGTTTGATCAGAGATTCAATGTCTCGGTTGGTGAGTGCTGCTGTTTCTTTTTTTTAAACTTTTTCATCACGCCCTTGCCCCCTTTCTTCTCCATGGCCAGGTTGTGACGTTTCTGTTCTTCCAACTCGGCCTTGTTCTTCTTCGAGTCGATGACGGTTTTCGCGATGGCGGCGCTTCCGCCGGCCAAACTTCCCACGGCCCCCAATGCTGCCAGGATGGCCGGGATGCTGAATATGAAACCTCCGATTTTTTGCTGTTTCCGCGAACGCTGCAAGCGTCTCAATTGAGGTGTGCTGAGAAGTAATTTCATTCCGTGTCCTTTGGACAAGCAAGAACGTTTCTTCTCGCGTTGTTTCTTGGTGAGTAACCCATCGAGGGCACCTAGATTTTTCAGATTGGAGTATGGTATCTGGTACACGACACCCTTGGGCTCCATGTTGATGCTTTATATATATTTTTTTCACGGTATGTTATTTATATATATAAATGTTCTGAGATTTTTTTCTCGTGTAGTTTTTTTTCACGGTATGTTATTTATATATAAATGTTCTGAGAATTTTTTTTCACGGTATGTTATTTATATATAAATGTTCTGAGATTTTTTTTTGTTTCGTGTAATTTTTTTTTTTTCAAGGCCTCGCAGTCGTTACACAAATTCTATTACGTGCTTCGTTTTCTTGCCAAGAAGTTCCTTTGTCCCCTTTGTCCCACGATTCGAGTTTTGTTCTCGATTAAGATAGATAGCTTCTCGTCGGATAACATGTTAGCGTATCGATCTGGTAAGAATAGACTGTATTGTCCGTTGAGCAACAGACGCACCTTGGGACCATACTGGGTAGAAACGATTGAACCGGAAGTTATCGTGTAAGGTTTGCCGACTTCCAATTCCTGAATTTTTACATACTCGACTGACAAATTTAGCATTTGTTTTAATGCTTGGAGATCAGTCATTTTTTTTTCAGTCATCATATCGAAGGAGAAAAATTTTCAGAGTGTTAGAGAGAAATTTAATTGTTTTTTTCACAATGTGTGTTATTTATATATCAAGTTTTTTTTACACGTATATATTATTATTATTTTTTTAACAGAGGAAGAAAGTCCGTGCTTCGGAAAACGCGATGATGTGCGTAATGATATCTTCCGTCTCCTGCTTAGACTTACGCCAATCTACTGTGTACCGTCTTCTTCCCTGCCTTGCCTCGTGCAATTCATCTAACCTATCGTTTAATTTTTCCCCTGCGGCCGAAAGAAGAGTATCGAGATCACCGCACCTCAGGCCGCTGATCTCCCGAAGACGGTCCTTAACAGCCATTTCACACGGAATTCGAAATGCTGGCGTCGTTCTTGCTATTATCAAAAGTTTTCCTATATCTCCGTTTACTACCTTTTTGAATATTTTAGATAGTAGCTCAGGTGGCAAATTGGTTATGTGAGACATGTTTTTTTTTTTTTACTGTATGTTATTTATACACCCCACCCAAATTTTTGTTTCGTGTTCATGGCGATGGTGGTGCCCAGTGCTGCAACTCTTTCACCCAGCGACGCGTCTCTGCTCACGAACCTTTCGAAAGCTGCATGTTCCGATTTCCTGTCTGCTTCGTGACGTGCGTCCAGATCCGTCTGCGTGGTGTTGTAGGCGATGTCGTGATCTTTGCATGCGGCGTCCAACGGATTCACACCCTTGTCTCCTCTCTCCAATCTTTTCTCGAGTTTGGTACCCGGTCCGCAGTACTGGTAGCCAGGTAAATGCATCTCGAAAGGTAACTTGTTGATGATGTCGGTTACGAGTCCCTTTCCTTCGGCCACGTTCCAGAATCTCGGAGGCAGCGTGTTGATGATTTTGATGAGGTAACCTATGCCCTTGTCGTCGTTCACGATGAAGTTGGAAAGTTTGGTGCTGATCATGTCCACGATGCCAACCTTCTCGTTGTAGAAATTACGATTGCCTGCATTATCTTCGCCGGCTATCACCAACAATTGGTCCACGAGTTTCCTAACGTCGTCCACCCAAACGAATTCTTTGGGTAACGTGTTGTAGCGTTTGACGCCGCTGCCTGTTTTGACCTGGTTCCAAATCGGTTTGATGAGATTCCTGTACTTCTCGCCGCTGCTCGATTTCACCCTTTTCTGCGAGGCATCGTTGTTTTGGTACAAGGCATCCGTCATGATCAGAATTTCCTTGTAACTCTGGTAATCTTCGTCGGTGTAATCTTTCGGCTGCTTTTTGGCGACGAGTTCCCACAGTCCCACCGTACCCGGATACCTGGTCCAACTATCCTTCTCGCCTAAATTGACTTTAATGTCGTTGCCTTCGAAGGTCACCTCCGATTTTCCAATCTTCCTCACGACACCACCGCCTTCGTTGGTTTCCATGCTGGGATACAATCCGAACACTTCATCCTTGTCGAACTTCCCCGTGCTCAGGTAGTCTCGTGCCAAAGGTCCCAACTCGATTTTATCCGAAGACGACGACGTGCTGCCTATGGCTCGACGTCGTGCCGGTACGTCCTTCAGTTCGAACGGCGTCGAAGGAATGCTCGAAATGGGCGTGGGTACGGCGTAATTTTTAGCTGCGAGCGGTACGAGTTCGTTGATCAAATTTTTATTTTGTTCCGTGACACTTTTAATTTCTTTACCTAGACCGCTGATGGCGTCGATCACAGGTTGATCTTGACGTTTCTTCTCTTCGTAGGATCCGTGATTCTCGGATTTCCAACCTTTGAATCGCTTCACGAGGTATTTTCGCAAGTTGAGATTTTCGTCTTCTTGAAATTGACGTTTTGACATTTTGCTATATACGTTGAAACGTTTTTGAAACGTCGAATTCTCAGCCTATACGTTCGGTTCTCCTAGTTTTCTGCTGTCACCTGCTTGAGACTATCCATTTTTTTCTAACACTCACTTTTTGTTGTAATGGTTATTTTGTATATGCTTGTCAGACGTTTGAAAAAAAAAGAACGTTTTATTTTTTTTAGATTCTCACGACCTTTTGATTTTTTTTTTTTTGGATTTTTTTCGTCTTGTTGCAAATCTGAAATTGTCCTCTTGTTAGCCTTTGAGACGTCTAGATAAACGTTTATTTTATTCCTATATTTTCCTTTCGTCTTCTTGAAATTGACGTTTTGACATTTTTCTATATACGTTGAAACGTTTCTGAAACGTTGAATTCTCAGCCTATACGTTCGGTTCTCGTAGTTTTCTTGCCGTCACCGCTTGAGACTATCCACTTTTCTAACACTCACTTTTTGTTGTAATGGTTATTTATATATGCTTGTCAAACGTTTGAAAAAAAAAGAACGTTTTTCAAATTATTTTTTTTTTAGATTCTCACGACCTTTTGATTTTTTTTTTGGATTTTCTACTTGTTGCAAATCTGAAATTGTCCTCTTGTTAGCCTTTGAGACGTCTAGATAAACGTTTATTTTATTCCTATATTTTCCATGGTTTGCTTTTCGAGTCATGTCGATGGTCACGAATCCGAAATCGTCACTGTTCCAACAGTAGGAGCAGAATTGAGAAAATAGATTGTAATTTATGTCAGCCCCTACGTAATCATCGTGTGCGTGTTTTAAATTAGTGTGGTCTTGTCGAAACAAACATATGAAATTAGCGTTGTCGCGTAGCAGTTGTTTCGGAACCTTGGAAAAAGTTTGTGCCAGGTAGAAACAATCCAATCCTTTGTGACGACCTCGAGTGGAAAAATTACGAATCTTGTTTTGATTTTCCAAGATCATGTCGTCGAACACCACAACGGAATTCTCGAGACAATCGTCCAGTGGAATGATTTCAGTTGCGAAAGTTGCAATGCCCAGTTCCTCGTACAGTTTCATAAGTTGTTTGTATTTCGCTTGTTCCAGACTTTTCGAGAATACGTAGAGGTGTCTGTTTTCCCAGTCTAACCAATTGGGTGCGAGGATAAAATTATCAGTGAGCAGTGTCGTTTTTCCGCACCTCGAAGGTCCTACGATCAGACACCGTATGCTGTCGGGGAGCAATTCGCCGTTCCTTTTCTTCGTTTGATTTTCAGAATCAGGTAAACGCTTCACGACATTCCACGCACTCATAGAATCACTTCGTTTGAATCGATCCAACTCGTGTCCGGAAGTCCCAGCCATTTCACCAAAAGTTTGTCGCCTCTCTTACGCAAAACTTTTTCGATGAGGTACGTGTCGGGGTATTTAGTTTTAGAGAGTTCCTCCTCGTAGAAGCGCCCCAATAAAATTTCACCGCCACTGTCCTTTATTATATACGTGTGACGGTTTCCGGGTAAAACTCGAACCACCGTAAAAAGTTCCGTGCTCCAGTTTCGTGTGAAACCCCTGTCGAACGTTCGCTTTAATTTACTGACCCTCACCTGGTCTCCAATTTCGTATTTAGCTTTCTTTGTCGTGGGTGTGTACTTTGGACAGTAAACGCTAGAAATTAAACGTTGCTCGTCGGACTTGGTAACGTCAGCTGGCTTCATGCCTATCGTTCCGTGCCGTGTGTGATTATAGTCGTTAACGAGTTCCGGAAGAATGGTGACCCACTTGTAGTTTCCCTGAAGCGTGAAGCGTGACCACATGCGCGATTTCAGAGTGCGATTGAATCTTTCCACGATGCTGGCCTTGACGTCACTGAAGGTCGAGTAATGTCGAACCTTGTGTTTCCGAATAAACTTTTGGAATACGGCATTGTAAAATTCCTTCCCCTTGTCCGTGTGCAGAAACCGAGGTCGTCTGCCGCCGCTTTCGCGAAAAATTGTCTTGAATGCTTCCGTGACGCATGTTCCTGTTTTCGCCTTCAAAGGTAGAGCCCATGCGAATTTCGAAAATGTGTCTATGACGGTGAGGAGGTACTTGTTGCCCTTGTTCAATTTATGTACGTTTTATAACTTGCCGCTACTCATCTCCACGAGGTCGCTTTCCCAGAGGTCGTCGATTCCCTTGGTTACCACCGCTAAACGTTCGTAGTTGCGGCGTGCAGGTTTATGCAATTCTTGGACGATGGCTTGCCTTGAGATTTTTTAGAGATTACGTTTCAAGAGAAGCACCAGCGTGATGGGATTCAAAGAGGGTGGCACCTCGCTCGTGTTTTGAATGATTAGCTTATCGCCGGCACTCACGTCGAAAACAGTTAAATCTTCGTCTTCGTGTATTTCATATATGTTGCGCGTTTCGTTCCAACGTGCCAGAGGAATGTTTCCTGCTTTCTGGACACCACGATTCGATATTAAGGTCATGGTGGGAACGCTAGCTTTTCTGCCGTGAGACCAGTACGAAAGTTCGTTTATCTGAATCGTGCCATCGAGGAGAAACTTGTAGTACGGATGATAAGGATGTAACATGTACAGTTTCTTACCTTCGACGAACGTGGAGATTCTCTGCTGATTGGTTACTCTGTTGATTTCGATGGCTTGCAAGGTGAACAATTTGGCGAATTTAGTGTCGACGCCGAGCAGATTACTGTGAACTTGTCCGAGTTTATTTTCGATGGGCAGCAAATGCTCGACTATGGTATCCGTTACGGTAGAAAATGACGGTTTGATTTTCACTTCCACGTTCAACTGCTTGTAGTTTTCGTTGAGTTCTTGCAACTTGGCACCGAAAGAGGCCAGCGTCGATTCCTGCGTGGATTCCAACACTCCTACTTGATCTCTGATGTTGACGACAATGTTCTGAAGGTTCTCGACTTGATTCAATTTCGAGCTCTTCTCGGTAAGATCGTTCACGATGCTTCGCATCTCTGTAAACTGGGCGTGAAGGTCGGCGACGCTCTGCGAAGTGGGCAGCGTCGACACCAGCGAAGCAAGTTCGTCTCGAATCTGTTCCACGTTCGCCGTTTCTGTTTCCAGTCGTTTTAGCATACGTGATATGTTCCTTTTCAAAGCGTGTAATTCTTTGGAGGTGGGGAGATTGGCCACCCTACTCTCGAGATCGCTCAACGAACTTTTGACGTCGCTCGAATCGGATAGTGCCGTCACCGCCGTTTTCAATTTTTCCAAATCTTCGCTCGAAGGCACGCTCGTCCGTAACGATTCCAAGTCACCCTGTATGTTGTCCAGTACGTGATGAAAATTAGCAAGATTGGATTCGACGTTCAAATTTTCTAAATATTCGATTTTATGCTGAACCGTGCTTAACGTGTCTTGTATGCTCGTCAACGCACTCGCTTCAGCGTGAATATTTTTAATTTCTTCGTTGATCAACTCCAGAGACGCCTGAAGCGTAGCGATGGTGGTTTGAATGTGTTCGAAATCTCGATACGCCTCCAATTGAATTTTTATGTTCGCGACGCTTTTACCGATGACCTGCAGTTCGTCTGACGATGGTAGGTTCGTCATGGTATCTTCCAAAGTCTGCAACTTGGATTTAATTTCTTCCAACGTGTCGGTGAATTCTTGTAATTTGGAAACGACGACATGCAAGCGTTCCGCATCAATATCTTTCACGACGGTTTGAAGTTCGGAGAAATTCTTTTCTATTGCGGAAGTTCGTTCTTCGATTTCGAGTTTCAATTTTTCCAAATCTTCATTTTTCGATTGAAATTGCTGTAATTTGAGCAAATCATTTTGAAGCGAATCCACGCTCAACTGTATATTTTGAACGTTGTCGTAAGAAGGTACGTCGACATAATTTTTTATCAACGTCTTCAGTTCGGAATCGATTTTCAAAATGGGGTCGAGACATTGCGTTTGGAGCGTAGCGATCTCCGACTCTAAACTTTTGTTTAAGGTCTCCTGCAAAGCGATCAAATCGGTCCTCAACTTCTTAACACGAACGTCCAACATGAGAATCTCTTCTGCGTGGTCTACACGCTTGGTGTTGCCGAAAATGTCGTTAGGCATTTTTTGGTTAACGGTTATTTATAATAGGATAGACGATTCGTAATTCTACGAAGAGAGGAATGAGTTTGTCGTAATCTCCGAGGAGTTCCACGTAAAGATAATCTCCTGCAGACACATCGTACTCCATGTTAGAAAGTACCTTGTCGTGCTTCATTCGAAAAATGTTCTTGCCGGTAGAAATTTTGATTTCGCCTGCGTTTTCCGGATTCACGGTGATTTGAAGTTTCCCGTCGATCGGAATTTCGTAGAAATGTAAATTGTTATTGAAGACGTAAAACATCTTGCCCACATCGTCATTCACTTTCGTCCAAATGCTGTTGAGGTGTACAATTAGTATACCATTGAGTTTATATAACACGGAAGGTAAGAGGTTATTGGTATTTGGTGGTGCAGTGTCCATGTTGATCTGTTTGCGGAAACCAAAGAGATTCATTGTCCTTGTTAATTATTTAAATTTCTACACACTGTGCCTTTTGCCATTCTTCAAAAACATAAAAAAAGAAAAAGAGAAGATTTTATCTGCGGCGATGCAATTCAAAAGACTCTCGAACATGTAATTATGTCATTAAATCACGATGAAGAAGAAAAAAAGTAAGAGTTGAATTTAATGAGCCTCGTGTTTGGAGCGGGCTTAACGACATAATAACAACTTGCAACTTTTCATCGCCCGAGGGCTCCCCCTTTCATTCTTTTCCTCCGTATATTTTGAAGAATGGCAAAAGACACAGCGGACTTCATGGCTATGGGGTTACAGTTAACACACGTCACATTTATCGCTTCCATTGCAGTGGCCCCACTCTCTCGTGTGGATTTGACAATCGAGAACGCGTACCTTGTTGTCTCTGGCATCCAATGCAACCTTTGTTACGCGCGTCGTGTACAAATCATGCAATTTACTTGCAATGCGATGATCGGTGCTAAGTTGCCTTTTACCGTGAAAAAGGCATTCCTTGTAGTCTTGCATGCTAAATTTGCTGGTACTTATTTTTCCCACCCCCTTCGCTTTCTTGATCTCTTTTTCTTCTGCAATCTTTACACAGTACATTTTGGCACGAAGCCCCGCAAATTCGCTGATGTAATTACCAGCCGCTTCATCTTTGAACTTTCCTATGGTCATTTTCTTATGGTCATTTTATTTTCTGTCGAATGCAAGTGATGGCCTGATGGTAAGTTGCTAAAATCAAACAGATGCTTCATCTTAGTCAGATCATGTTCGAGGCTTGGTGTGTTTTGGATTAGAAAAATGAAGCTATCCGTGTCAATGTAACATATTTGGATGTTATCTCCATAAAAGGGTTGAAACTGATCGTAGTACGATTGGTACATGTGCAATTTTGATAGTTCAAGGACGGTAGCACCTATGGCAATCGGCTTGTTGAGCATCACTTGCTTCTTGTTCTTCTCGACGAATACGAGATTCTCGTCGAAAATGGTGAAGTTCTTGAAGTAGGGGGACGCGACGATCTTCTCAAATTTCTTTTCGTCCGTGACCAACGTTGCGTCGATGTAATTACGCACGTTTTCCATCGTCTTGCCGTAGATGGCGTTGTTAAACAGTTTGTACAGATCCTTGTCTGCAGGCGATGTCGATTGCGCTCTGCGTTGCGTGTTCTCGGCTATGTAGGGTTCGAGCCACCTACTCTGTCGGAACTTCAATCCTCTATGAACTTTCTTCAGCTGCAAACCGTGACTTATGTAAAATTGGAGGAGTCGGTAGTGCAGAACGTAATTCCGCTTGTTCTCCATGCTTAGTATTAGTTTTGGCTCCGATGATCCTCCAGGTGGCTTCTCTTTGGTAGGGGCCAGGGCCAATCCGTGATGTTTCTCGTGAAGCGTTTCGGGATAATCGAGATCCACTTCCAAGAAACAGCCCCATTCGTTATCTTCGCTCCAGTTGAGAAAATCATCCTCGCAGGAGAGTTCCTCTTCGGTCATCCACGCGTAGTCGCTGATGGGAAGACACTGGGACATGGAGTGGCCGTACAGGTTGTTGACATCCCAGTAGACGATGTAGGTGTTGGGCTTCGATGCATCGTAACCAGGCGTATGAGGATTGTTTGCCTGAGCATGGCGTCGGGGACATTGGACGATGCCACCGCGTATCGCACTCTCCATGAAGGCATACTGTTCCTTCTCTGCGATGAGGCCCAGTTCCACGTTGGTGTATTTCATCATCGATTCCCAAGTCAATCCAGGCGTCGTGAAGAAATACGCAGGATCCAACTTGTAGATCGAGATGCATCTCTTGCGAAACGATTCGAAAATGTCCATGAGGAGAGTCACGTCCAATTTGAGATACAGATCGTGATAATCACGAAAAGTTTGGCAATTGAAGGCCGTCCACACACTACGAGCGTGTTCGTAGTCCTCTTCGGAACAGACGTCCTCCGTGAGATGAGAATAAAATGCCTCCCGGGGTGGAAGTTCCGTCTCGTCAAATTTGTCGAAATCGTTGACGTACTCGTAGGGGTAGACGCCCTTGCGACGCAACAGATTCAAATTCTCATCTGTCCCCGAAAAACACATTTGCTTGGTGGCCACAAGATCTTCGTCGCCAAGTTGAGATGCAAGGGTGGCCAGGCTGGAGGACAGAAAATTGTAAGAGTCTAGGATTCGCACTTCCACACTTCCTCCAGCCTGGAGAGGGATCCACACCCTTACAGCAATATACTTCTCGCTCGTTCTCGGAATAATGCTGATTCGAGAAGTTATGTTGTAGAGCTCCTTGACGAACAGATGCGTGTCGTACTTCTCCGTGTAGTGAAGAAACAGGGCAACAAAATGCGACTCCTTAATCTTGAGATTGCACGAATTACAGATCGTGCTCAGGAATAATCCATTCTGGTGGTCATGGTGCACGACCTTGTGATTTTCGGAGGTGAAAGCCTGGTTACACTCCGCGCATCTTGTCGCCGTGTCATGTCTCCGCTGTTGTTCCGTCGTGAGAGCAGGTGGAGAAACGGAAGAGCCTTTCAGGCTGGGTGCAAGTTCTCTCGCGCATTCCGCTATCTTCTTAACAAAATGTTTTGCCGCATCGGGTCCGCAATACAAGATGACATCATTTAATTTTTCTCCGTAGATGGAGAAACTGCAAGGCTCGTGGTGAAAAATTTGTATCGTGCTTGAGGTAGAGGGATCAGGGTTGCAAGACGTCATGGGAACTTGGAAGCTTTCAAAGTCGGCATAAAGGACAGCGGGATGGTGGAGAAGAGCCTGGTGTTTCTGAAATTTCATCTTGGTTCCGGGTTCCGGCATGACATCTTCGGGTTCTGCATTCACGGAGCCAAAACACTTGTGCTGTTCTTTCATCTTCTTTCCCACGCGAAAAATTCTCAAGCATCGATCGCAAATTTCGATCATATCGCAATGCTTGCTCATCTGTCTTCCTACTAATCGTGAGAAATTCCGTATCAAACTGTAACGGCCATCTACAAGCAAGAGTCGAATTACATTATTCTGGCTTCTAGCAGGTCTTAACACACGAATGTTGTCGCAATCGTCAACCCCAAACACAGAAATATTAATATCTTCTCCTTTTTCCGCTCTATAGTTTTTTTCAAATTGATTGATCTTATTCAGAGGCAGAGGATAGGAAATTCCTCTCATGACATTCTTGTATTTCCTCTCGTATCGTCTGTAATTGGACAGACGTTGGGGGTGATTATTAGCTGGGTGTAATGCGGCGATGACAGACCACAGGAAACTCTTCGCATCATTACTTTGTATGTTCAACACGGCATTTTGCTTCTTTTTTGTTTTTGTTTTTTTTTGAGCGCTGCGTAACGGTTTGAAGTTACATACTCGAAGTTCTAACGTGTGATTCTCACCGCAAAGACTCCACCCACTTCCTCGACCTTCAAACGCTTCTTGTTTTTCTCCCAGATGCTCGAATAGCCGTGTCACAATTTCCTCCAGATCGTCGTGATTGCCCTCATGTAAGCCTTCGCACCCTACGTAAAAGTTGAAAGTGCTTGTCTTGGACGAGACAACTTTCTCATACAGCAGGGTCAAGACGAGATGAATTTTAACTGCAACATTGACGAGGCAATCACGTAATTGATCTACTACCAGAGATTTCACATTGTCGAGGAAGGTGCTCGAGTCACATTTTTCACTTCCAGATTTATACGTCATGATGCGTGCACTTTTATTCAAAGCATCGCCTTCATGCGCATCAATACGAGATTTTTTTGCCGGCGGGGCTACGACATCATGTTCCGGTAGACGACATTTTTTCAAATGCTTCGAGATGTTCGATTTCGAAATCAACTTCCCGCAGTTGCGACATGCCACTTTCCCGCAAAGACCGGAGGGACCTGGTTGCGGTTCCATTTTTTTTCCTCTGTTATTTATATATATACAGAGAAATTTTTGGGGGATTGTGGTGGTGGTGGTAGGGGAAAGCGCACTGAAACAGAAGGGAAAAAAAGTTGAAAAAATGCTAGACATTTTTTTTTTCCTTTCACAAGTACATATATATATATTAGACGCGAACAGTACACACACTGTTGTAGGAGGTGTGTGTGTGTCAATTTTTATGATTCCTCTGAATATGTGTGTGTCAGATGCAAAACAAAATAAATATATATATATCATGAAAAAAAAGAACTTACCTTTCAAGAGAGATAGAGAGACTTCAAAATAAAAACTTCTAGTTCACTAAAAACTTCCACGATGATATATATGTATACTGCCAGACGCACAATTAAGAATACTGAACTGCCACGATTGACGTTCACTATGATAATGATGTACAAAAGGAGAAACTGGTGTTATATAGGAACCCCACCCACTCGACCCCCTTTGGTTAAAACACAATATCCTAGCAATAAACGCCCTTGACCGATTCACTCATGCATGTGGTACAAACGAACAATGCTATACTTTTTTTTTTCAACAAAAGACTTTTGTGATGCACACAATATCCTGTGGGGGACAAATAACAATGAACGGGCGTTGACAGTTCCACCCATGCATGTATTGTCGATCATTTCCTCGACCTCTCTATTCCACGCCCCGTCAGGGTGTAGTATGTGAAACGGGCGACCCCCAGCACAAACCTCAACCATGCCTGAAAACAAAGCATCCACTTGTTTCGTGCTTGTGATTCCATAAAAAATTTCCACGTGCAGCAATGCAGCTTGTGAATCACTCCAATATGCGGGCACGGAACAACAAAAAAATGGGTGAGGTTTCGAAGCCACGATGAACGTTCAAACACACCTGTCGTCGTTTTTCAAAATTGCATTATTGTATGATGTCAGTTTTTGGAAATGCTTTGCAATATATACTTTGCACGTTGCGTTAAAACAATAATTTCACCTCGGACGAAAGAATTATTTCTCGCTGTGCAAGCTCCGGGATGGCAGCTAACGTTTTGAGTTGATGCTCTCAACGAATCGAAAATTAATTTCAATTTTTTCAAACCAACTATCGAATGACATTCGGTAATTTCGAATTTGCGCAAATGCTTCTGGGTCGGTTCGGAAAATAGTTTGGTCCGTGATGACATTGAGCGATGAAACACAATTTCTCCACAGAGACGGGAAAAGTTCTACCGAGCGTCGCTATCCACGCGATTAGAAATTGCCTGAATGCCTTGGGGGGGGGCTTTGCATAGGATTATCGATTTTCGTTTTAGAGAATAATCTATGTAAGATTCTAGCATTGAGAACGAACAACGTTGATTGAATTTTTGACAACATTCGCAGTACAAATCCAAATTGGTGATGATTTCGCCGCCGTCGCGCACCCTGGCGAGGTTATATAGGGGCCAGGGGATCCTTAAAAAAAAAAAACAATTATTATTATTATTATTTGTTTGTTTGCTTGCGTCACAATACGGAAAAAAAATAATGAGAGGCATGCGCGCGTGTGTGGCACATCGTTGTTCTCCCGAGAGAGAGAGAGAGGTTTACAAAGATCACGATATATATATAAACATTTTTGGTCCCGGACTTGGAAAAAAATTACGATAAGGTGCATTCGTACTTCAAGGATGAGAAAGTGAATTTACTCGTACCGGCTTTTCTGCGCCGTGAAACATCGTCAGCGCAATAAATGAGGCGCGGAACGTGGAGAAAAAGTGAGATTTTGAGGTTTCCATGCGATTTTCTTAGAGGTCGAAAAATCAGGGTTGGCCTCAAACATACATTTTGACTACTACTGCCAGCAAAAAAGAGTTGAAGTAACAAGAATCGAGATTCAAAAATAATTACAATTTTACTTTGTGCATGTTGTAGATTCCATACATATTTGATACAAAGTCTGATTGCATAAGTTTGCAAGAATGTGACAATTATTCTTCAGTCATACCCTGTAATAATATACATGTAACCAGTCAGATCTCTGGGGTGTAAGGGGTGACCTTCCACGTAGTGCACACAAATGTCAACCTCACTTACACGTTAGTACATCCTGGACTGAATACTAACGAGGCTCTGGCGACTGGCCCCATGGCCAGTATAATTTTTTGTGTTGTCCTGTTCTTTTGTCCTTACGTGTGCTGAGTGACTCTTTACAGCCTCAGCTTTTAACGACAGTCAGAATGTTTTAAAATTTTATGATTTTAGTTCTGCAACGTTAGAGTTGTTATTTGTAACGATAAGGGACTGGACCCTGTATAATGTGACGGGTGCAAAATAGCCGTAGTGCTGACGCACCCACAAGTTTAAATTCAAATTCAGTCACAACACTGTGACACTACTGCAAGTCATGGCATGCTGCATCTTTCAGAGGGCTATGGTAGCCAGTACCATGTCTGTTTTGTCTATAATTGTATACTTAAATGTAAACAGAATTTTGATTAAAAGTGTCATGTACATTTTGT